>NC_034193.2:45029891-45629891 GCF_002021735.2 Oncorhynchus kisutch
AGAGAGATTGAGAGGAGGGAGAAGAGAAGAGAGAGAGAGAGAGAGAGAGAGAGAGAGAGAGAGAGGGAGGGAAGAGAGAGAGAGAAGAGAGGGAGAAGGAGGAGAGAGAGAGAGAGAGAGAGGAGAGAGGAAGAGGGAAGAGGATCGGTAGTAGGCAGGAATGGCTGCAGAAGCGAGTTTATTTGAGATTTGAATTACCAAACCCAAATAAACCCTTAATGGCCATATTAACACCCCTGCAAATACATAGTGGCTGGACGGGTGATGGTGGGTGGGTGTGTGTGTGTATGTGTGTGGTGTGTGTGTGTGTGGCGTGACAAGCTTGCATGTGTGTATGTTAAGGGGTGGCAGGAGAGAGTGGCGAGATATCTTACCAACTAACTGTTTAATTTGATAAGATGTGTTTAAATAATGTACCCCTTGATCAGACTTCAACATTCCTCGGGCCAAAAACTTCAGGACAATCAGATTTGTCAATAACAAGTCCTTTTATGTAATCACTTGAGCTTCAATATGGACTACTGTATAGTTATTATCCAATTCTCATTCATGCATAGGAATAAATCCCAAAAACACAATAAAAAGGTAAACCATTGAAAATGTTTGTGTCCATTCAGTGATGAGAAAAATACAGTAGTGTTCTTTTTATGACACGTGTGTGTGTGTGTCACGTGTGTGTGTGTGTGTCACGTGTGTGTGCATTCACAGAACATTCATGATGCATTCACATTGTGGGAAAGCTGAGCGTGAGAAAGAGTGCAGACACAGCAGACAATGCAGAGGCGAGGGACACCCGGTAATGGGATAAGTGGTGGGTTGCAAACGTGTCAACTAGACTGTGACCACTGTGTTAAGTATGCAAATCAGACGCCAGCCAGGGCCCCGGCATGGGCCATCTAGCCTACCACTGTGACACTGTGTGTGTGAGTGTGAGAAAGAGAGACTGCGTGTGAGAGAGGGTGAGGGTGTGTGTGTGTCACAGTGAGGGTTAACATACTATACGGGAGAGAGAGGTTTGACCTTGATTGTCTGTGGTTGTGCCAGGAAAGGTCGAAGGTCAATTCCATTTCAATTCAGTTCAGTTAAGAGATTAATTGAAAATGTATCTTCAATGAGGTTATTTTCCATGTTTCAAATGAAATTTCAATTCACCTCCTGTATCGTGAAATTGAAATGGAATTGACGCCAACCTAACCCTGGTATCCAGTCAAAGATTATAATGGAAATACATTCAAACCAACAATAAACTCGTTCCATAGAAATGGAGTTTTATGAATAACTTAAAGTATGTCTGACTGTCTGGATACTGCTGCAGCTGTCCAAGTTCTCCTGACTTCACAATGAGATACACCATTCACTCGTGAGTATTGTACAGAAGCTCACCATCGCCACATCTCCATGCTATCCAACCAAACTGTTCCCACAGTGTATCGTAGCCTTCAGTCGCACGCTTGTGATATTTCACAGACAAGCCCAGGATATTCAAATCTTACGACTTTGAGGATTCTCCTCTGGAAATACAATGCAGCCCTGATGCAGCTCTGATTGTAGGCTAAAATGGCTGAATAGGAGAGGCAATTCAAGGCTGATATGTTTTACGATGCCATCCACATACTCCCTCTACAGCCCTCCTAAATCACATGCAATCTTGGCAGTGGTTTGTGTTTTGTTCTGTGTTTGCATAATCAAAAACCTTGGTCCAGTGACATAGTTTTGTCTGTTCTGTATTGTGTCGATATGTTGTGTTGTTGTGTGAAGCCTGGTATCACAGTGCAACATTACTCAGTGAGCCAATTTGCACAGTGTCTTTTTTTGATCTGCCAACCGTACAGCAGGGGAGTTTGTTTGTCCCTTTGTCCATAAACAAAAAAGACAAAAAGGGGAAATTTATGGCGAGTGACTGAAAAAGAAAAGTCAAAAAGAAAGGAACGGCGTCCTGATGAAATGGCCGCGACTCTTTTGAAGAAATGTCAGGAGTCCTTAAGATTCAGAAGGAAAAACCTCCAACACATTTTTCTTTGTCCTTTCAGCCCTCTCTACCCCACTCCTCCATCCTTCCCCTCTACCCCACTCCTCCATCCTTCCCCTCTCCTCCTCCTACCCCACTCCTCCATTGTTCCCCTCCTCCATCCTTCCCCTCTCCATCCTTCCCCTCTCCTCCTCCTACCCCCCTTTCTAATTTTCCTGAGGACGGAGGAGGCTGGCACATGACATTGATTTCCATCAGGCTTGCAAATAACCTCCGCCTGCCGTCCGCATTTACCTTTTTGCGTTTTTGCTGCAAGTTTTCCATCAGCGTTGGAGCGGGAGGCTGAGGCCGGGACTCAGAAAGCATATTGTCGGGATGACAAATGCGCTCAGGTGGGGCAATGGCAGGGCTGGGGGGAGAAGGGATGGATGAGAGAAGGGGACAAAGAGAGAAATAGAAACAGATGGGCATACCAGACAGGAGCGCCACTGCAGCTCTCTATTCTGTCATAAGCTGTGTATGTGTTGGTGTGTGTGTGTGTGTGTGTGTGTGTGTGTGTGTGTGTGTGTGTGTGTGTGTGTGTGTGTGTGTGTGTGTGACTGATGGCCTTCCATCTGATTCCGGGGCCGAGAGGGAGGAATAATAAAACACCCAGAGCTCTGACACCAATGGACTGCAGCTTCCTAATTAACTCTATATAAGACAAGAGGCAGAGACAGCGCGTGAAAGAGAAAGACAGCATATGAGAGAGACAGCGCGCGAGAGAGAGAGAGACAGCGAGCGCGAGAGAGACAGCGAGCGCGAGAGAGACAGCGCGCGCGAGAGAGAGTGCGCGGCAGAGAGACAGACAGTGAGCACGCTATAGAGAGAGAAAGCGAGAGAGACAGACAGCGAGCGCAAGCGAGAGACAGCACGTGAGAGAAAGACAGCGAGCGCGAGAGAGAGACAGCACGTGAGAGAGAGTGCGCGACAGAGAGAGACAGACGGCGAGCGGGAGAGAGACAGCACGTGAGAGAGACAGACAGCGTGCGTGCACGAGAGAGACAGCGCGAGAGAGAGACAGCGAGCGCAAGGGAGAGACAGCGCGTGAGACAGACAGCGAGCACGAGAGAGAGACAGCACGTGAGAGAGACAGTGCGCAACAGAGAGAGACAGACAGCAGGCGCGAGAGAGAGAGAGACAGCACGTGAGAGAGAGAGACAGCGCACACGCGTGAGAGAGAAAGACAGTGCGCGCGCGAGAGAGAAAGACAGCGCCCGAAAGAGAGAAAGACAGCGCTCGTGAAAGAGAGAGAGACAGCGCGGGAGAGAGAAAGACAGAGAGAGAGAGAGAGAGAGAGCGCGAGAGAGTGAGACAGCGCACGAGAGAGACAGCGTGGTGCGAGAGAAAGAGAAAGGATAGTGTACAGAGAGGAGAGTACAGAGAAAGAGACCGCAGAGAGAGAGAGAGAAAGAGAGAGAGAGAGGATTTGTGATGGGATTAAAACAAGGGAGCCTATACCTCTTCACGTCATCCCAACACTGACACATCACCACATCTCATGTTACACCTCACACAAGCGTCTCTTCAACTCTCTGGGGATTGAGTACACGATGTTCCTCCACTCTCTGGGGATTGAGAACACGATGTTCCTCGTCTGAGGGATAGCCTGCAGTATCACTGGCTGTTGTTTTGTGTGGATGTGGTGCCCAGGTCATCTGCAGTGACGAGTGACCTTTGAGTCTACTCTGAGTGTTGATTACATTTGTCTACTGTTGTTGGTCATGTCATACATTGGTCCAGCGTGGAGGATGGGGTTTGGTGGCAGAAGGGTACGTACACGCGCGCATGTGTGTGTGAGAGAGACAGGGACACAAAGTGGGTGGGCGGGGGGCATAGTGGGGTCAGTGAGCCAGCGGAGTGTCAGCCAGGAGGGCTAGTTGCGGTTCACTCGAGGCAACCTGAGAAATCCCTTGACTTCTTCACCTTGTATCAACACCCCAGTCAAAGTGCAGCCAGGGAGAAAATTCATTTGTTATTACCGGATTATATTATTGGGTTTGGCTTGGAGTGTCTGATAAATATTCCACATCCGCGTTTCATCAGTGGCAGGGCAGGCAGACCAGGGCTGCATGGGTTAGGGCTGAGGCTGGGAGGGGAGGGCTGTAATCACCTGAGTCGTCCCCATGAATATAAAGACTGGCGTTGGTAATATGCTGGCAGAAAGTAATTTTCTACAGTGCTATTCGCCCTAGTCTACACTCGGCAGGCAAGCGTGCACGCGCGCGCGCACACACACACACACACACACACACACACACACACACACACACACCCCGAAATCAATGGCCATTCTTTCACAATGGGTCCGGACACACACACACACAAACCCACATGAGCCGTGGGCTTTCTTTCAAATAAACTTGAGTTGACTCGATTCATCAAGCCAGCCCTTAGTCCTCTTTTCGTTCTTTCATTTCCCCCACTTCTCTCCTCCAAACAGCAAGGGTTAAAGACATGTGCCTCTGAGCGCCCCCCCCGCCACCAAGATTCTTGCCAACATTCCACAAACACACCACCCTCATGATGGAATTTAGAGGCCATTAGAGAGGAGAGAAAATGAAAAATGATATTTTGAAGACCGCCCCTGGCAGCAACAACCCAACAAAATAAAGAAATATACACAGCACAAGAAAGATGGACATTTCTAGCCCTAAATCAAATCTTAGGTTATGTACCCATGACTCAAAATAGACTGATAAGAGCTTTAAGGGGAGGGTAGGGTAAACAAAATGTATCATTACCAAATTCATGAGGTCCACAAATCCCAAACGTGGGTCTGCATCTTCCTACAGGGCAATGTTATTATTTTTCTCTACCCGGGAACAAATCTGTGTGCTCAGTGACCAAGTCTCGGAAAAGGGCACATTTGCATACAGTCCATAAGGAAGCGAAAGTCTGATCATATAAATGTAAATAAGGTGAGCTTAACTTATATTTTCCTTGACAAAACAGTGATAAGATGAGTGAGAGAGGGGTGGATGGAGTGGCGAGGGCTCAGAGCGGGCTGATGAATCAGAATGTGCATTGTTGTCAGAAATAAATTAGCTTCATCCCATGGTGAGGGTAAACAGGCAGGAGGGTGTAATACCACCGACATATAGCAGGGGGCAGTGTAGCAACACTATCAGCAGAGCAATAGCCTATACACATGTACTGGAAAGCATGAGCACGGTCAATAAATGAATCCCTACCAAAACATAGGCTGTGAATTCTTAAAATCAATAACAACCTGTCCATTTTCCCCCAAATAAACTACATTCACTTGATTTTGCTCCAAAATAAATATTGCCGCAGCAATTTGCCTTAGTTTCACAAAAAGAACAGAGTTGTTCCGTGCCTTCCTGCACTACAGTATGTGATGTGACTGCCCAGAGAAAAACATCAACCTTCTCAGAAAATGAAAAAGACGCAGCCTGAAGTGCCGCTGCCCATCTTAGACGGCAAAGAAACAAAAATACAATCTGTGTGGATGCCAACCTGGTCCATCCGTATAACTGCCTATTTCATTGACATGACTTTCACGGCACCATTTCCTCTGGTTTTTGTTCTATGTGGCCACCCTTGGCTTGCACCTGCCCACCCCTTACCAACCCCCTACTCCCTTGTCTGTCTACTTTCATTGTTTGTGATTTATAATGCATCACCCCCCCCCCCCCCCCATCCCAAATACATTCCACTGGAGCTGGCTGCATGCCAACAGTCCCACCCTCCTACCCTCACCCACCCCTATGGCCTTACAGTGTGCACACCCACCCATACATCACCCACACCCCCTTAGGGGACCCATACACCACCATCTTAGCCCTCAGGGATGGCAAAGAGGACAAACTGTGGAAGACAACACAAGCTCTCCTTAACTTGGCTCAAGGACGGTGAAGCGAAAGCCGCACATTTCACCTGCCAGTGTAACCAAACCTGAGACCTTGCAAAGCGTCTCTGACGTCACAGAACCGCTGAATTCTAGCGTCCGTCTGTGTGATTTGTCTTGCTATCATCACACAACACATTACTACAGTGTTAGCTTCACCCTCCAACCAATGAGCCAGTGTGGTCTATCACCCCCCAAAGCAGGCCCCGGGCAGCTCTTTTGTTCCACTCTTTTAGCTCCCTGTTTCCATCTGAAAACAGCAAACACTCACAACATTCACTAAGCTAAACAGCCCTCCACCTCCCTGGAGATGCAGCATGCCTCATCCTTGCTTCCTGTGTGTGTGGTGCCAAGTTGAAACAAATATGCAGCTGTCTTTTAATCAAAACTAGGGTAATTTGGATACCGGCAGGGCGGGGGCAGCAGCCCCTCCTCTCCGAGGGCCGTCTGAGGGCTGGCTATTAGCCAGGAGATGGAAACCAAGGGAGTGTCCTGGCGTGGTTATGAATGCCGGTAATGAGGTGTGTGTGTGCATGTTGAAGGGTGATAACATGGCTGGAAACAAGCAAAATCAGAATTAAGCAAACGAAACAGATGGACGATGGGGCATTAACATAGATCAACAACAAACAGGGGTACGGAACGCTCTTCCGTTCGCGGAGCGGGGCTCTCAAGGGTAAAGTGGGCAGAATAAGGGGGCGACTGGGTGTCTGGGGGGGGCGGGGTCCTGCTGCCACCAGATGAACCGGGGGTGTCGTAAACCACCCAAAACACAGATTTTCAAGCGGCTTATTAACAAATGGCGAGGGAGAGAAAAAAACGAAACATTCATGCTTTAAATGCGATGCCATTAACAATCCCGCTATTAATTAGCGACAAATTACCTTGTGTTGATTATTTGCGTCGGGTGGGGGGAGAGGAGCGGGCGGGGCTGGCGATCTTTTGTTTTGGTGGCGATCGTTTGTTTTGGCTTGAATGGGCTGTTTTTCACAGACGACGAGGGTGGGGAGTAGTGTCGACAGACTGACTAGACGGACTTCTCCTGTGCTGCGTGTCTGAGCCTCTGGAAGAGAGACTGAGGAGGAGACTCACTGAGGAGGATGTGGGTTAGTTAAACATGGGAGAAAAGAGAAGGAAATTTCCTCTGGTGCAATATTACCAATACAGACCGCGTATCAGCCTATGAACTCTGCCTAGCAACGACATAGCGAGCAACCAGTACGACTACATGCAGAGTGATTGTAGAGGCACCAGACAGTCAGCACTGTGACTGTATGTACGCCATCTTCTCTCTCTACCACCCAAACAACGCTTCCTCTATACGACGACACGTCTGTGTATATACGATGACGGGTTTCAGAAGCGAACCGTCTCGGTGCCAAACGACCATGGCACCATGCCACATTAAAGCAATGCGTTGTGAATACGGTGTGGCTGGCAGTCTGGCACGCATTGATGCGGTGTATATGAGTCCCTATAGACCGAACCCGCTGTTAAACTTGGCATGAGTACCAACGTTGACTCAGCACTGGAGGGAAAAAGGTGTGGTTTGGTCAGTTCCCCTTCCTGAAGGCCACCCTCAGCTCAACATTGGTGCTCAGGACGCCATCCCTCACTTTCCCATTGCATAGTTTCTCATGACAGACTGACTGTTGACATAAACGTTAACAAAATCTAGATTTAGTTCTGGGTTACCCAAGACTACCCATTGCATTAATGTCGTAACATAAGTATCAATTTCAATGCTTTATTTATGCGCAACGATTTATCCTACTAACTCCCATCCATTACAAAAGGCACAGATAAGTCAACCACAGACCACACACCAAAAAATAACTGAAACCCTATTGAAACCCTGCCAAATGTGCAATGCCGACGTCTGCTGCCCCCAGCCTCCAGCATGTGTACATTAGGCTGTGTGATTGTCTCATTAATGCAGACCACCTAGTGTTTCCCAGTGTACTACAGCATGTTGACTCCCCTGGTACCGTGTAACAAACACTGGTACTGCAGCAACATGGGGGCATCGCCCTGACACACACAGCACGCGTGCACACACACAGCACGCGTGCACACACACAGCGGCAGAGAGAACAGTCTGGGAGAAAAGACTAGGGCTCCCTTGAGCGCTATAAGCTCAATGGGGTTTCTCGCGCTGTCTGACAAGGGTCGCAGATACATGGTGGAAAGACAAACCAATCTACAGCTGTTTGATTACTAACTAACAAGTATGGCGTTACAATGCCCAGCCTCTCGCGAATCACACACACACACAAACACTCCATCAGGTCTCTGCTCTTTAAAAGTGTCACTGAATGGCAAATTAATAGAATTACACCGTGACACAAAAGCGGTATTTTGGAAAATAAAAAGTTAGGGGAGGAGGGAGTGTGTGTGTTTGGGCACTGAGTGAACACTCTGCTGCTAGGGATCTGAGAGCAGCACGTGTCCCTCTCCCTCTTCATCTCTAAGGGATACGCAGGCGGCACAGTGCTGGAAAGAGTGTGAGATAATGAGCTGCTCTTTACCTGGCAGTAGCAGACAGAGCAAAATCCAAAACGTACTAGCCAGAGGAAAGGGCGTGAGGGAGGGAGAGCACCCACCCGGCTGGCTGGTTCGGGGGAAAAAGGTGAGAAAGAGCCACACACAGCGGGCGCCATTTTGACCCCGACGTCTCGCCATTTTACAAGAGAAGAGAGGGGGTATGAAAAGTCCCTGACCCACACACACTTCTCAACAAAAGCATTTGCATACCAAAACAATAAGCTTTGCTCTTCACTGCCAAGAGGATTCCCTTAATTAGCCAACAGACGACTTGGGTTGAGTACAGATTGTTTTCACGGTGTCCTTCAACGATGGTTGTGGAGTGGTTGAGATAACTACTAAGTTATTCTGCGTTCATAACAAGTGGGGAACTAAATGTAGACTGGGAGAAACGAGTTGTGCGTTCACGTGCTTTGAACTCGTTGAGAATGCAGTTTGGCTAATGGCAAACAGGCTCCGTCAACTATAAACGAAAAGTACAGCTTTCGTGCTCGTAAACAGTTTACAGTGTTTACATACACTATAAATAGATTGTCATACATTTCATAAATAATGTTTTGTTGTTCCATTTAACTGCTGAAAATGCTGTTACCAAGGTCATTTCCTTGGTAGGCTCAGCATGTGGGAGAAGTTGGAGCTCAGAGAGGAGATGAGTTTCCTACTAGTAATTACGAGTTGGAGGGGCATATGCTCATATCTGCGAATTTACGAGATGTTTTAAGCACAGCATTTAGGTAACAATCTGGTATATGTACAAATATATCTACAATACGGCAGGTGTCATTCATATACACAACATTTACACAGCCTGCACACCTTATTAACATGAACAAAGTTGTGTATAACCCATCACCCACCTCTTTTCCTTAGTAGTAGTCAGCATCTGCATCAATGTCAGCAGAGTAGATGATTAGGCTTATTCAGTTTTCAGGCAGGTCTTTCAAAACTAGCCTGGGAGGCAATGAAAGGCAGAGAGCGAGTGTGAGATAGACTGACCAGCTAGTTAAACATGCCAACATGGATTTAGGAACTGATGGTACTCGGCAGCTGAGAAAAGATGACAGGAGAGGTATGAATGAGTGTACCCAGTGTTGCGTGTACAAAGTGTGATTCGTGAAGCTCCGGTTTGAAGCGTTGTCACGCCGCAGGACATGGCCTGCTGTGAGCTAGTTGCTATTTTCCCACTCTACAGTACCTGTCTGGCGTTGACAACTGAATAGTTGTCAGAACTGCAAATGTATAGGCTACTGTGAAATTAATAAATCCGTTCTAGAAAACAAAAAGTAGCCTATAGACCTACACATTTGCCTTGGAACATTTTGGAATAACATTGTAGCTTCTCTACTGTAGTTTATTATCCAACATTGTTTATTAGGCCTATGAAGGCAGTTAAATACAATGACCACCTTCCAATACTAGAATGTTTCCATTAATTATATTCGCCAAAGATGTGACTGCAACGGTACACCTACATCACCAAACTTAAAAATATTAATATTTTTCATTGCAATTTGGTAGGCATATTTTACCCACATCAGACCACTTCCAGTATCATATTGTTTTCGAAATACCTTGTAACTTGGTTCTCCTCATTACGACTTTGAAAAAATACTTTGTTATGACGATGAAACCCAAACTTCAATGGTAAAGCTTTGGTAAAAAGCCTTTTTGGTAGTTTTTCCGAAATGAACACGTGAACTTTTTTCGCAGGGTTTCAGACACGCCAAATTGCGTATGAGGAAAGGGGCTTTTGTGATTGGTTGAGTCAGGTCAATAATTGGCAATCAAGTGAATAAGTGTAAACAATAAAAGTCTTTATTTCTTTGAGATAGGTTAAGATGCGTTTTTGATATGCTATCATACCATAAATTACACAACAATAAACATTGCAGTAACTTTTGTCATTTATGTTATGCGAGCTACATGGCTGAATGAATAGTACTCTCGGGTTTTGACCTCCGTCCATTAGTTTTTAGCTGAGTGATGAACTGTGTTTGGCTGAATGGCACATTTATAACTTTTTGGAATAAATGTTTAGTAGGGAAGATAAGGGAGTTATAGGTCGACTACACCCAGAATGCAAAACTGTCAGGGGAACTAAATATGATTTCAAACTGTGTATACAGGCAACATATTCAACCTCACTGTAGTCCTAATCTGCATCATGTCCAAAAAGACAGAATATAAATCTAGATTCATACAATTCTCTATAAATAAAGGGGACATAAAGTATGGAGATACTGCTAAATACAACCAAACAGGGTCTACATAGGTTTTCCTTGCCTCGCTACCCAGACTCAAACGCTACGCCAACGGACGTTAGTTTCTTCCCCGTAGCGAACGACAGAGCGGGAGAATGTCAGGAGAATAAGGGGTGTGTTTAGAAGCCTATGAGCGTCATCTAACTCAAAAGGGTACATAAGAAGCATAAACAGAAAGGATATTTATTTGGTTTGCAGAAGAGAAAACACATTAGGGAGAAAACAGGTGTGTTCCCTACACCCAAATCTAGCTAAAAAACAACGCAATAATATTATAATAACAACAACACAACAGTAAATGTCACAAATATAACATTGGCATATTGGTATAGACGGGATCATTTGGCAAGAGGCCTTACTGCTCCACACTGCATTGCTGTTTTACTGGGCAGCGCAGATGTGTCAAAAGAACAAAGAACCTAAACCCTACCTCCCAATATCTAGACAACACTGTACAGCACAACACTACGTAGACCAGGTCATTTCGACCAGGTCTTTCTAGTTTAACTAAATGTTGATCTGCTATACTTAGATAGCTGGTCTGTACACTTCTTCTGTGTGTTAGAATACAGTGGCATCCCATCTCCCTAGGGGACATCTTGTACTGTTTACCCAACAGCTCTGACCTACAACGAGCTACACTAGACCTTCCAGGTAACAGAAACTCTGTTTTGGCAGTTGATAATGTAAAAATGGTTATACAACTTGATATTGGTATGTACAGTCCTTTATGTCACGTCAGCCAGTGATGATGGGGAGATGTCGGAGGAGGCTCAGTGTGAGTGGATGTGTGTGTGTGTGTGTGTGTGTGTGTGTGTGTGTGTGTGTGTGTGTGTGTGTGTGTGTGTGTGTGTGTGTGTGTGTCACGTGGTGTTTGCATGTGTGTGTGTGTATGTATGTATGTATGTATGTGTGTGTGTGTGTGTGTGTGTCACATTAGTTGCCAGCCATTAAAGATATGGGTTGTTCCACAAAATGAGTCCCTTTTGCATCCCTTTGATATTTAAAGTTGAAATTGTGCACCAATTAAAAAGCCTGTTTAAATGAATGAAATAAAATTAGATTTTCTAAAATATGAATAAGACTTGACAAAGTGCCAAAATTCTGCATTTTGACATGTCTCTCGTGATATTTTGACATTGATCAGCTTCTATACTCATTTGCGTAGACTACCTAAATAACGTTGCATAGTTGAAAGTAGCCTAACTAACTGTTCTTACACAAGCTGTATGTGAAAGTACATTTGGAGTGAGATTGGGTTTATGTAGGCTATTGACATCTGATTTGCCCAAAGGTCATTCATCCATGGTTGATTGGAACTTATCATTAGCCCTATGAATAGGATGCCATATTCATTATATTAAAACTAGAATCCGCAGTTGAAACCACAACAAAGCCGCAACCCCGCCTCTGTTTTGATTAAAAGCTGAGGGATGGGCCTCCAGAAATGTAATCACTTTTAAATTCATAGACCGAGCTATGGCTTGCAAGGACCATTATATCCATTATATCAAAAATATAGTTTTTTAACCATGTTTTGAGGCTATACAGTGTTGCTTACATGTATGTTGTTTACAAATATTGGAGTAAAACAATTTTAGATTTAGGGTTCTGATGGGGTACAACAGTTGAACTAAGCTCATGAGGCATTTATAAGTTCTATTCTCGAGGAATCAAATTGGTATATACAATTTATTTATGAGTCCAAAAATGTATCAAGCAACTGCAGACTGCCACTTTAATATGACACTTTTACCTTTAGATAGTATTTTATGTGCATTCAGAAAGTATTAACACCCCGACTTTTTCCTACGATGGAGGTGCAGACGTGCCCAGCAGCTCTCTTCCTCTCACTCACTCCCTCCCGTCATAATAGTTTGTAGCTCAAAGAGTTCAGATTCTACAGACAAAAGTTGGCACAGTCAGTACAGACTTCAGACGAGTCCCGTGAAGCTAGTGGGGCCGTGAAGCTAGTGGGGGTCGGGAAGCTAGTGGGGGTCATGAAGCAAAAAATGCCCAGACTCTTTGGACTCTGCAGACGTTTTAGTGAGAAAAAGAGATTTTCGGGGATGTCTCCTGGTCTGACAAACACCACTGTAACTCTGACACCTTCCAGCGCAGATGCGGAAGGACGATTGAGAAGAAGCGTCTAGCTTGAATAGAAAGAGTTGTATTGGTATGCTAATTAGATTGAAGCACAGGCACGTCAATCGACTATGGGGTAGGAGACCTTGACAGTTCCAGAACAGGAACTAAGTACCAGAACACTAGAAAGCTATGTATGCTAAGCTCTGGTTGGTTCTTTGAACAGACCTAACAGGAAAAGAGGTCCAGAATAATATAGTTGTTCTATACAATTGTGGAGTGATGAAAGGAGCATTCACCAAGGGCCAAGAGGGGCCCTGAAGGGGCCAGGTGCAATCTGGGAAGGAAACAGTCGGGCCTCCAGTAAACAGGTGCTTTGACATTCCTCTCTCTCCCCCTCCTCTCTCTTTTCAGACCTCCTCCTCATGTTTGTTCACCCCCAGCGCCGCCATATTGCTAAATGGGACTGAACGGCACCAACAACAACAAAAATCAGCTAAGGATCACGGTGAAAGTGACAGTAACTAGCAAAGGAACATGGTCGATGTAGTCGTTTTCATCCTGCCTGAGAGAGTCAACCATAATGTCTACAGCATGGGGGTGCAAGCCTCCTCGTAGCCTGCCGGCCCTTCATTTTGGTCTGTGTCAGCACCTGGTCCTGTGTGGACAAACGTACTAGTCAGAATGGATCACTACATTAAATATATATCTCGATTTGTAGCAAACTTTAAAATAATTCACAGTGGGGATTGAACTTGATCATAAAAAACACATATTAGTGCCCAAAACGACATCGGAAATTTTTTTGGGTGGGGGTCGTCCTGGCAGTTGTAATTTACATAGGCTTTCTACAGCAGACCAGGCACCACTAGGTTGCTATGCAGTAGCCGACCAGCAGAGCTCATGACATCACGCTCCAGACCGGACACTGGGGGTCTGGTGTCTGTGCACAATTTCCCCCATTGTTCCCCGGATTCAGACAGTTCTGTAAATCGTCGTCCTCGCGTCTATTACTCCTAAATCTGTTTAGTCAAAGACAGACCAGAGAAACGTGAATGAGTGAGACGACAGATGTTAAAATCAGTTGGCTGGGATTTAAACATGTACTGGCAGGAGTAACATGCATGATTGATCCGCTGTACTGTGCAGTCCAGTCAGGCAATGGCAAATCTGCTTCAACCCATTTGACATGATTCGTTTGACAGGGATAGTAAGGGTTGTGTGTGTGTGTGTGTGTGTTGAATTACCTTCTATGGTTCCCCACTTAGTTTTTCTGCCCAGAAGCCTCTTTCCATTGACCTGGTACTCCTGGTTGCTCCCCACCACAGCAAATGGGATCATCTCCAGACGATAATGAATCCATGCGTCGGTCTGTTGGTCGTGTTTGTGTGTGTGTGTGTGTGTGTGTGTGTGTGTTTACAACACTGTAAACTCACCTTTATCCATTCAGTCATCAGAATCCTCGTCAAACTCTTCCTGAGGATAGACGTCGATCCCGTTAGCTCGCAGTCCTTCCCTGATCTGCACAAACATAAAACAGAAACGCGTCACAATCTGACACCATGTTGCAGTGTCACATCAAATGTACTGTAGAAGCCCGGGGGAAGGGAAGGTGAGACTTGTATCACGTCAGAATCCATCGACAGTAAATAAAGCTACTCATTCTTCCAACTCAACTTTCACTGGCTAACTGCCAACAATAAAAACAGTGGGAGGCTTGGTGACATCATAAATATTCTTCATGTAGATCTCCAGATACACTGGTCCAAACAATCAGGGTAAGGTCACCATTACTGAAACGATAAATATACAAGTATTTAATCTCAGAGAATATGAAATGATTGACTACATGTCGACAGTACTGTAGCTCACTCGGATTCCACCATAAATACTCTATCATGCTGTTAAGGTTGGTGATGACCTTAAACAATGTAATGTGGAGGTTAACAACCATTAAACAAATATACAGCCGGACACAAAATGGCCGCCTTTTTTATAATGACAAACACAGACAGGCTTCTTTTGCCAGCGGTGATGGCCTTTAAATGAACAAATGTTCTGCGCACAGTTTACACTTGGCCGATGATCAAACAGATTTTCTACATTTCTCTGTTTATACTTTTTGAAAAGTTTAAACTTGTAACTTTTTAAACTTTCTCAGCCTTCGGCCTACATTATAGGATGAAATGTAAACTGACCACATTTTTTTTTAAAGCTACAACAGAGCACGCACCCACACACTGTTGGACACAGATGGCAAAACCATAATAAAAAGCTCCCTAGTTCCCTTTGCTTGCATGTCAACTGCTGCAGGGAACAAGAAAAAAAAACGTCAAAAAAATGTTAAGATCACAATCCCAGGGTCGTACATTGCCCAGCCCATGCAGCCAACCAAAACAAGCAGGGTTACAAGCCCCAGAGCTTCCACCTCGCTCGCCCTTGTTCTCATTGGCCGTTGTCGTGGGAACGGTAGCCAAGTCGCCCAATGTGTATCCTCCTCCAGAATTAATAAAGCTGTCGCAGGATGCCAGAGAGTGGAGACTAGCGTCCCTCTAGAGAGTGTGTGCGCGTGTACATGTTCCTTTTCTTCTCCCAGGCTGACCACTGGCCAACAGAAACAGAGGAACAGAGGGGGGGTGCAGAGGCCTCTTTATACTGAACTAAGCAGGTAGTTTAGGCCTGTGTATCCTGGTATGGTGTAGAGTGGAAGTGACAACAGGAAGAGAAAGCAGCATTTGAGAATTCCATTGAATTCCAAATAATATAAACTACATTTAAATCGGCAGAGGGCATCTAGTCTCTATACCACAAGCATGACTCAGTCATCAACAGAAAGGGTTATGCTTTCTATCATGGAGGAGTAGCTACTAGACAGCCTCTACCAAGTAGCTACTAGACAGCCTCTACCACTAGACAGCCTCTACCAGTAGCTACCAGACAGCCTCTACTGAGCAGCTACCAGACAGCCTCTACCAAGTGCTGCATAAACCTTACTCTAAACTCTGGAGGGGAACTCCTCATCTGAGGTCCTGTGTGGTTTCTCCATCTCCTGTACCCAGTAGCTTATTGCTAATAAGAGACTCGCCTGCTACAGTAAACTGGCATCTGTGCAGACGTCAGCTGCCTCGGAGGTTTACAGAAAGCTGCAATACTGTAAATAAATCACTTCTTAAAATGCTCCTTTCTGGCTAAAAACATCCGTTAAGTTTTCCAGAGTTTCATACCACTACTCCCCAGACTGGGCAGAGTACAGTAGTTTATCCAGATGGCTGCTGTGTGTAATGCCTGGCATCGCTTCATACCGGCCTGTGTGTGATCTTACCCTCTCGTTAAAAAGCAAATCTACAGATCAACGTCATAGGCTTTTTGTGTACACACACGTGCATGTATACACATCACACACACACACACCTTACCGTCTGTTTGAAGAAGTCCCTCTCCTCCAGGGTGAGTGTGTCTGCCTTGGCGATGACAGGGACTATGTTGACCACTTTACTCAGACGACTCATAAACTCCACATCCAGGGGCCTCAGACTGGAGAGAAACAACATGGGGGGGGGGGGAGAGAAGGAGAGAGACAACATGGAGGGAGAGAGAGAGAGAGAGAGGGGAGGGGAGAGAATGAGAGAGACAACATGGAGGGAGAGAGAGAGGGGAGGAGGGAGAAGGAGAGCGAAAGGTGTTAATAAGATAACTTCCAGAGAAAAGGATGTATTTTCTGATTGGTAGGTTATATTGTAATGCAGCACTGTGGTATAATTGAAAACATGTCCAAAACGTGTATTCAATCACAAAGGACATTTCTTTTGAGTATGATAGAGCAGTTGTGGGGCAATGGATGTCACATCCACTGATGACTTTTCAGTCATGGATGTTATGAGACAGATATACCACTAGGGGGGAATGATGGTCCATTGTCTATTATTTTCTGATCGATGAGCAGTGTGCCAGTATAATCCTAATTCTCAAATTTAAAAGACGAATCTTTCCAAGGTTAAACACAAAATGCACAAAACGGTTAAGTTTTAGGAGGTGAAATGTGGGGATAATGCAACTGAATACATATCTATATTGAGCATCATGTGATGAGAGATATTGTCCTCAACTGTTGCTGAATGTGTAATCCTAAAAGGTGGGATGTGATTGGTTAATGACCTATAATGTTCATTTCTATGTATAAAATGGGTCGTACCAGAGAGCCAACTCTGGAAATGTGATGTGTATGAAGACTATAGTGTCCCACACAATAGGTCTAAAATTAAGGGATAAAAGCTACATCAAAAACGGTAGTTTCCTAGTTTTAATGTTGAATAAATGAATGTGAAAATGTGTATTTCAGAATCTGAACATAATCCATGTTAGAGCACACTATAAGTTGTATAAATGACTTCAAGATGCCTGTATCATGTACTGTTCACAGATCATTGGTCTTACAGGAGGCATGTATAGGTCTAAACATGGCCTAAAATGGCCACTTTCATCATGATTTCATTAAAAAAATTATAGTTTGTGATTCGAATGTAAAAAGCATTTCAAAGCAGCCATTTTGGATGCAACCATAGTCATGTGTATTTATCTCAAACCGCTCCAGCTGGGCTTTACAGAAGGGTGGCCAAACAAAGCCATTGCTTAAAGATAAAAATAAAACACTTGGTGTTCACCAAAAGGCATGTGGGAGACTCCCCAAAAATAATATAAGGTACTCTGGTCAGATGAGACTAAAATTGAGCTTTTTGGCCATCAAGGAAAGCGCTATGTCTGGCGCCATCCCAACACCTCTCATCATCCCGAGAATACCATCCCCACAGTAAAGCATGGTGGTTTCAGTCTTCCAGAGATTTGATACCGGGACGAAGGTTCACCTTCCAGCAGGACAATGACCCTAAGCATACTGCTAAACAACACTCAAGTTGTTTAAGGGGAAACATTTAAATGTATTGGAATGGCCTAGTCAAAGCCCAGAACTCAATCCAATTGAGAATCTGTGGTATGACAAAGATTGCTGTACACCAGCGGAACCCATCCAACTTGAAGGAGCTGGAGCAGTTTTGCCTTAAAGAATGGGGAAATAATCCCAGTGGCTAGATGTGCCAAGCTTATAGAGACATTTCCCAAGAGACTTGCAGCTGGGATTGCGGCAAAAGGTGGCTCTACAAGGTATTGACTTTGGGAAGGTGAATAGTTATGCACGCTCTAGTTCTGTTTTTTTGTCTTATTTCTTGTTTATTTCACAATAAAAAAATATTTTGCGTTTTCAAAGTGGTAGGCATGTTGTGTAAATTAAATGTTACAAACCCCCCAAAAATCCATTTTAATTCCAGGTTGTAAGGCAACAAAATAGGAAAAATGCCAAGGGGGGTGAATACTTTCGCAACCAACTGTAGTTCACTACTTTCAACCAGAGACTATGCTCAAAAGCAGTGCACTACAGGGAAAAGGGTGACATTTGGAATGCACAAATGGCTTTGGCATCGTGTCTATGTAATTGATTACAGGCCCTTGTTTCAAACCTCAACTGACTGACGATAATCCATTTGTGAAAGCGATGACTAACAAGGGAAGAAAAAGGGAGAAAGAAGAAATGGGGAGTATTTGGGTTTTGGGGAGAATTTTTTTAATAGTTCCAGAGCTTCTCAAGTCTAGACCATGAACCAGGTTCCACCCACAGTAAGATGTACATTTGCTTATAGAACACCAGAATTCAGAGTTATACCCTCACATTGCCCTAAAGAGCAGCATCGACTACCCAACACATTATTTTAGTGTCTCTCCCCTCATCGCCTGTCATGCCATCTGTTTTGTGACTAAGTGTTTTGTGACTAAGTGTTTTGTGACTAAGTGTTGTGTGACTAAGTGTTGTGTGACTAAGTGTTGTGTGACTAAGTGTTGCGTGACTAAGTGTTGCGTGACTAAGTGTTGCGTGACTAAGTGTTGCGTGACTAAGTGTTTTGTGACTAAGTGTTGCGTGACTAAGTGTTTTGTGACTAAGTGTTTTGTGACTAAGTATTGTGTGACTAAGTGTTGCGTGACTAAGTGTTGCTTGACTAAGTGTTTTGTGACTAAGTGTTTTGTGACTAAGTGTTTTGTGACTAAGTGTTGTGTGACTAAGTGTTGCGTGACTAAGTGTTTTGTGACTAAGTGTTGCGTGACTAAGTGTTGCGTGACTAAGTGTTGCTTGACTAAGTGTTGCGTGACTAAGTGTTGCGTGACTAAGTGTTGCGTGACTAAGTGTTGTGTGTCGTGTTGTTTCTATTCATGTGTGTGCCTCAACACCAGAATGGCCCAACCACCACTCACCCCTGTCCACACTGCACCAAAATATGTGACTTCCGGCTCAAACTCTACAGCCATCTGAAGACCCACAAATACTAGACCCTACGGGCACGTGTGAGACTAACCCGGGTGCACACAAGGACACTTTCCTCCCGGTTAAATGAATCTAACAAACTGCAGACATGAGTAATGGGAACATTTGCTAAGTCACTAGCAGAGCGGCATGAGGCAATGTGGTTGGTATTGCTGAGACATTAAGAGTGTGTGTCCATGCAAACGTTATGAAAAATTAACAAAATAGCCACCACCCGGGTGTTTAATCTGATTATATTTGCTGCTAGTTGCTCACTAAATTAACTGTGATGATTCACATGCATGCTGATGTTTCAAGGTTTAATTATCCATTCCTGAAATCACAAGAAACAGCACATTTTAAACATTTAAATGGTTGTGGCCCCGTTCCTAGTCATTTTTAGGCACCTCACACACTATTCCCACCTGAACATATTCAAATGTATTCTAAATGCATTGTCATACTCCTTGCCTAATGTTTTCTAGACTGGGTACTATAGTCTACAAAAGTATCTGCGGTCAAAGGAGTCTTTGTGAAACTTGATTCCTAAAGCGATACCTCAGTGTCTCTGTGGACAGAATGAGTTCCACATGTGGTCGAAAGAGAGAGGGAAGGAGAGGAAGGGGGAGAGGATAGTGTAGGAGTGAAGAGGGAGGGGAGGAGAAGGAGGGAGGGTAGGAGAGGGGCAGTTTAAAGGAAGTGGTGAGGAGCATCTAATTTGAAAACATTTCTACGGTATTAAAGTTGTAACTTTTTTCAATTGCACAGGAAATTAAGTTCCTCTCTTTCTTGTGATGCAAGTGTCGAGATGATGTGTTAAAGCAACGGAAAGACAATATTCGTTGAATAAAATAAAAAAATTGTACTTCATTGAGTGTTTGACAGGTCATTACAAACATTTCCACAGTCATAGCGTTTAACGTGAAAAAAACTACAGGCACAAGCAAGAGCATGAAAGAGTCGCAGGAGTAAAATTGAAGCAATCAATCCAAGATTTAAGTGACAATTGGATTTTGCACCCCTCAAACACAGGAAATGGATGGCTGAAACATACAGATCCTCAGGTGGGCATGGAATGTGCACTGCTAGTATAAGATTTATGCCATATTTCATTGTAGCCTACAGTATGTATATCTGTATAAACATTTGAGAATACTGTTCAAAATGACCTGATCCATGACTTGGAGGTGGGGAGAGGGTATTCGTAGCAGGGGTGTCTTCTACCCAACTCTATGGTCACGTGAGTACGGAGGGCACTAGTGGCAGGTGTGCCCTCTATATTACTCAGGTATTTATACGGGCAGCCATTGAGGGTGCCTCCTTTTCAATCCGGGTGTTTCGCCCAGAGAGAGTTGAGCAGTTGAACATGCCAAACAACTCATTCACAAGAAACACAAGGTTATTTGCATAACCCCGGTTGTCAGGTATTATGAGTGAGACATCGCAGTGGGATTCACCAGAATCTAAGTAGCTCGAAGGACCAATCCTACACATCTGTCAGAGACAGACAGGTCAAGTGGTGAATGAGGGAGCCCCTCCCCTCATACCAAAGAGCTACTCGCCTTCTCCCTGATCATTCTTGAGCGTGCTGAACTTCCTCACACTCGGGTGAGTAGGGAAATGTGGCGAGATGTCTCTCATCATATCAGACAACCGGGGTTACGCAAAGTAACCCCAAGTTCTCTTTAAATATTTTTTGGGGACATCGCATAGTGGGCTTTGGCCAACTCCCATATCACACATGGTCTCTGGAGCCAAGGAGCACACAACCATTTCTCTTGAGGCAAGCCGAAGTTCGGTAGCCGAAGTCTACGCCCCTACATTGGTGATTGGTCAACAGTAGGGATTCTTCAATTAAGTGTTTGTCATTCAACGACAGACGTCTAGTTGTCATTAGTTTAAAACCTCCCCTGCAAAAACGTCAAAATTAATGACATATTTCTTGACTTATCTTTGATTAATTATAACTATTTTGAGGAAGTGTTACTGTACGTTGTTTTGTATGGCGTCTCAAGAGCGACTAACAGTAATATTGCTGTTTTAATCTTTTTTTAATCGAATGTCTATCTAAACTCAGCAAAAAAAGAAATGTCCTCTCACTGTCAACTGCGTTTCTTTTCAACAAACTTAACATCTGTAAAAATGTGTATGAACATAAGACTCAACAACTGAGACATGAACTGAACAAGTTCCACAGACATGTGACTAACATAAATGGAATAAAGCGGAGGGGGGGGGGGTCAAAATCAAAAGTAACACTCAGTATCTGGTGTGGCCACCAGCTGCATTAAGTACTGCACTGCACCAGATTTGCCAGTTCTTGCTGTGAGATGTTACCCCACTCTTCCACCAAGGCACCTGCAAGTTCCCGGACATTTCTGTGGGGAATGGCCCTAGCCCTCACCCTCCGATCCAACAGGTCCCAGATGTGCTCAATGGGATTGAGATCCGGGCTCTTCGCTGGCCATGGCAGAAGACTGACATTCCTGTCTTGCAGGAATCACGCACAGAACAAGCAGTATGGCTGGTGACATTGTCATGCTGGAGGGTCATGTCAGGATGAGCCTGCAGGAAGGGTACCACATGAGGGAGGAGGATGTCTTCCCTGTAATGCACAGCGTTGAGATTGCCTGCAATGACAACAAGCTCACTCAGAGGATGCTGTGACACACCGCCCCAGACCATGACGGACCTTCCACCTCCAAATCGATCCCGCTCCAGAGTACAGGCCTCGGTGTAATGCTCATTCCATCGACGATAAACGCGAATCCGACCATCACCCCTGGTGAGACAAAACTGTGACTCGTCAGTGAAGAGCACTTTTTGCCAATCCTGTCTGGTCCAGCGACGGTGGGTTTGTGCGCATAGGCAACGTTGTTGCCGGTGATGTCTGGTGCATTACAACAGGCCTACAAGCCCTCAGTCCTGCCTCTCTCAGCCTATTGCGGACAGTCTGAACACTCATGGAGGGATTGTGCTTTCCTGGTGTAACTCGGGCAGTTGTTGTTGCTATCCTGTACTTGTCCCGCAGGTGTGATGTTCAGATGTACCGATCCTGTACAGGTGTTGCTACACGTTGTCTGCCAGCTGTCCGTCCTGTCTCCCTGTAGCGCTGTCTTAGGCGTCTCACAGTACGGACATTGCAATTTATTGCCCTGGCCACATCTGCAGTCCTCATGCCTCCTTGCAGCATGCCTAAGGCACATTCACGCAGACGAGCAGGGACCCTGGGCAGAGACCCTGAGTCAGTAGAAAGGCTTCTTGTGTCCTAAGTTTTCACAACTGTGACCTTAATTGCCTAACATCTGTAAGCTGTTAGTGTCTTAACGACCGTTCCACAGGTGCATGTTCATTAATTGTTTATGGTTCATTGAACAAGCATGGGAAACAGTGTTTTAAACCTTTTACAATGAAGATCTGTGAAGTTGTTTGGATTTTTATCTTTGGAAGACAGGGTCCTGAAAAAGGGACGTTTCTTTTTTTGCCGAGTTTATTTAAGTGAGTGTGCGAGGCACAAATCGAATCTCCTTTTAATTGTATTTTCAACCTGTGTCTGTGGATGCCTTGATACAGCAGAGGCTTTATTAGTCAGAAAAACAGAGTGAATGAATCAAAATGGGTCGCTGCACAAAGGGAAGGGTTTTAGGAACACAGGTGTGCCCCTCCCCCCACAGTGGGTTGAACTGTTGGTTGTCCCTCTCTGCCGTGTACCCCCAGGTTGGGCACCCATTCCCCTCAGGGGAATCAAATGAGCGGGACCTAGATGTAGCTGCAGGGAAGGAACATTTTCCTGACTGTCAGCCCCTGTTAGGGGATCCGAACAGTCGAAGACTGATGTGTCGCTGGGGGCTTCTCGCAGAAAGCTCTGGTGCCAGCAAATTTCCCTCTCTCTGGCACGAAGCCTTGGCTTCTGGAGGGGGTTGGCCGGGTAACCACGATTCCCAGATCTACAGAGTTTGCACTTCTTCCCGAATTCTGGCGACAGGTGGTCCAAACAGTCCTTTCATCTCGACAGGAAATGTGCTTTTCTCCTTGTCTGTTAGCCACACCTCTCCCCTACCACGGCAAGGCTCATGGCACAACCACAGGCTTGAATGGCACAACCTGGAGGCTCGGAGGTTGAGGTTTGTGACCACATTTCCCAAAGGTTTGGGTTAGGCTTGCCAATCAATAGGAGATTATGCATCTCCAGCATCAAATTGGCCTGGTAAGCCAGTAGTATGGGGCGTAACGTTCAACGCCCGTAAATAATGTGCAGCAGACACTTACACATTTTGGTAGATAGATGCGGAGACGCTGTTCGTCTTAACTGGGATAGAAATGTCCATCTTTGACAAGGTACTGGGGTTGAAGTGGTTGGCCAGTGACTGCTCAACCACCGGTGGCTTGTCCTTGACATTCATTTTGGTAAAAAGTCTGGTCAAAGGTTTTCAAAATTGCATTTGGCTTTAGCCATGCAGGCTGAGAGGAGTTGTTTTCCTGGGACAGTGCTAGAGGGGAGTTTACTCCTGTCATACCAGTCCCTCTCTGATGCCACCCCCCATGGCTTCAGGCCACTCAATATGCTGCCTGTTTGCTGACATCAATGAGCGAATATCTTATCCGCCATCGATGCCCAGCTAAGCTAGCAGGTTCTATGGCTAAAAAAAAACAGCTAAAAAAGTGAAACGTAACTAGCGTTCACCACTTGGGCTAGTAGCCTAGCTAGTTAAGACAGTGCTGGCCGGAAAAGCTAATCCTTTTACAATGTGAATGTAGCTAGCGTTTGCCATGAGGGTTAGTAGCCTAGCTAGTCAGCAAAGTTAGCGCTAGCTTCCTTTGGCTATGTTGGTCTTGCAACGTTATCTCGACCGATAAGCAGTGACGCTAGGATGGTCGGTCTAGCCAATGCCGATGAAGGGTCGACCTAAACGAGAGAGCAAACTAGTAATTCTACCCTTCCAAGTAGAAAAGCTAGTCGTAGGATAGCTAGCCTTGCAGCGAGCTAGTCAGGTTAGCTAAGCCTTGCAGCTAAGCTAGCCATGTCTCCGCAGTTAGCCGTGTGATGCTAGCTACAAAAGGAGACAAAGGAATAAAGGCGCTGAAGCTAATTCTTACCCGAAAATGTCACGCAACACAAAAGACGTGAGCTGATAAGGTTACGCCACCGAGTGCAGGGCTAACGGCACATGTGAACAGTTAAACAGGAAAAAGTATCAAGTCGAGGTGAGCTGGGGAGAGCCAAGTAGAACTCTTCTGTGAGGAAGAGAGGTGAGAATTAGAAGAGGGAAGGTGAGTGGCTCTTTGGTATGAGGGAGAAGGGCTCCCTCATTCACCACTTGACCGGTCTGATTAGTCCTTCAAGCTACTTATGTCGAAACAAGTAATTGAAAGAGAACCAGTGTGCGTCTTTGACATTTAAGTCCCTGCCCTTTTATCATGTAGAATAGGATAAGAAGAGAACTCCCTCACCATTGTTGTTCATAGGCCAAAGAGCTACAGTATATTTTCCTCTCATCCAACAAGTGTAAACAGAGTTTGCATGGAGTTAAACTCGAATTTTCAAAACAACATTGGCATTGAGTAGAACAGGTTAGTCAGATGACATGAAAATAGAGCTCTTTGGCCACACACAACAGTGGTGGGTTTGGCATCAAAATGAGAATGCATGAGCAGAAATTAATCCCATACCAACTTTAAAATATAGTGGTGAATTTTATTGAACCTTTATTTGATCAGGGAGTCATACTGAGACCAAGGCTTCATTTTTACAGAAGAGCCCTGAATTACATAAATGACAGGAAATGAACATCAATATAAATACAAAATGGAAGAAGGAAACCAGGTCACAAAAAAAACACATGAATCAGTAATACTGTCCTCAAATCAGCTTCCTGGCTTAGAGGCACCACAACATCACATTTAACAACATTTTGAAGATAGTTCCAGAAATAAGGTGTAAGAAAACTAAAAGCTGATGTACCTAACTCAGAAGAGACCAAAGGAGTTTCCAGAGTTAACCATCCCGGAGACCAGGTGTGGTAACTCGTATGTTTAAAGTTTAGTAATGATGTTAGGTACAGTGGGGCTTTTTGTAAAAGGCTTTATAAATGAAAACATAGCAATGCATCAACCTACATGTTTGGGCCATTATGCTTCCATTATGGTCCTGGGGCCCTTGTTAAGGTCAACAGCATAGTGAACTTCACCAAGTACCAGGACATTTTAGCCAAAAAGCTGGTTACCTCTGCCAGGAGGTTGAAACTTGGCCACAACTGGCTCGTCCTGCATGACAATAACCCCAAGCACACATCAAAATTCACTTAGAAATGGTTAATTGGCCACACATCAACATTTTGAAATGGCCATGTCAGTCTCTGGACTTGAAGCCTATTGAAAACCGGTGGTTTGAATAAAGAGGGCAGTCCATTGGCGCAGACAAAGGATGTCAAGGATCTGGAAGGATTCTGGAAGGAGGAATAGTATAAGATCACTCCCAATGTGTTCTCCTACTCATAACATGTTTTCAAAAAAAGCTCAGTGCCATTATTCTCGGTAAGGTAAGGTATTGACAAGGTAGTGAAAACAGGGGTGTCAATCACTTTGATCCCTACGTTTTCAGAATAAAATGTATTGTTAAAAAAATTCTCTCTGAGACATTGTATTAGTATAAAACAATATAATTTCCAAATTTTTTGAACATACAATATAGCTCAGTATTAGAATAATTTCTTTTATAAAGTAATTTTTTGCTCATTTTTATCAAGGGTGTCAATATTTTTGGGCACCACCGTATGTGTGTGTGTGTATGTGTGTTACCGTGACTGATGGACTTGATCTCAATGGTCTTGGGGATCCTCTCCTCGGGGGTGGACACCACACCCAGGGGTTAGTTAGCTATAGTTTTGGACGGACGGACACGCACGCACACACACACACACACACACACACACACACACACACAATCTTCCTAGTTCATACATGACGGCAATGAGAGAATTAGTACTTTTAGACCTTGCCCGGATAGGTCTTCATTGACTTGGTGGCATGGTTTAGGATCTCCTTAGAACCACTATGACACCTAGTATGTATATAAAACACACTCCCGCAGGGCTCCTATACAAGCACACTATGTGTGTGTGTGCGTGCATGTGTGTGCATTCTCTCTTCTCTACCAGCATCACCACGCAAACATAAATAATTGGCTAACAGTACCGATGCATCAAGTCTGACACCAACAGGCTTTTTTTTTTTCACTGACTCTACACACTCACACTCCATGACACATAACATGCACACACACATTTATACCAACTCCACACACCTGACATTAAAACTTTAAACTTTAAACACAGTGATATCTAAGCTGGGAAGAAAGACTCAAGGTCTTTCAACATGCTTTTGTAGCTTCAATCACTTCTCAGTGTGTTCTCATCCTCCTAGATCCATCTGCTGGCTCAGGCTCTGCACACTCTTGGGTTGTATCCTACCTGGCAGGTCGCTCCTAGCAGGTGACGTGGAGAGGATCTGTGTCTGCACCACATGTGCTCACTACCGGTGTCCCCCAGGGCTCAGTTCTAGATCCTCTCCTCTAAACACCAAATCATTCGGCTCCATCATATCCTCACAGTTGCACCTATCAACTATTCTTCTCCTTCCCACCCCTTCTGACACCCAGGTGGCGACATGCATCTCTGAGTGCCTGGCAGACATCTCAGCTTGGAAGTCGGCCCACCACCTCAAGCTCAACAAGAAGGAGCTACTCTTGCTCCGGCGGGGAAGGCCTGCCCGCTGCAAGACCTCTCCATCACAGTTGACGCCATGGGGTTCCCCTCCCAGTGTTCAAAGAACCTTGGTGTGACCATGGACAACAATCTGTCATTCCCTGCAAACATCAAAGCAGGGACTCACTCCTGCAGGTTCATGCTCTACAACATCCATAGAGTACGACCTTTCCTCACACAGGAAGCGGTGCAGGTCCTAATCTAGGCACTTGTCATCTCCTGTCTGGACTACTGAAACTCTGTTGGCTGGGCTCCCCGCTTGTGCCAGAAAGGACCAAGCAGTGTGGTAACAGGGAGCAGAGGGTTCAAGACTCCTGGACATGGGAGGTGATATTGGACGGCAAGGGACCCTGGGCACAGGCTGGGGAAAGAAGAACTGGGGGCAGCTAAAGCTGAGCGGTGGCGATATGAGGTAAGGTAGCGCAACAGGCACGAGAGGCAGCCCCCCCCAATTCTTTTTGGGTGGGCACACGGGGAGATTGGTGGAGTCAGGCGATAGACCTGAGCCAACTCCCCGTGCTTACCGAAAGCAGCGTTGTACTTGTCAGGCACCATGTTATGCGGTGAAGCGCACGGTGTCGCCAGTACGCGCTCATAGCCCGGAACGCTATAGGCCAGCCCACCGCAAGTGCCATGCGAAAGTGGGCAACCAGCCAGGGTGGATTGTGCCAGCTCAGCGTGTTTGGTCTCCGGTACGCCGTTTCGGCCCAGGGTATCCTGCACCGGCTCTGCGTGCTGTGTCTCCGGGGCGCTGGGAGGGTGCAGTTCACCCTATGCCTGCGCTCTGCCTGTGCCGGGCGAATGTGGGCGAGTAGTATGCACCAGATCTCCAGTGCTCCCCCACAGCCCGGTCCATCCAGGGCCTGTCCGGAGCTGCCAGTGCCGCCCTCCTGTCCGGGGCTACCAGATCCGCCCGTCTGTCCGGAGCCGCCCGTCTGTCCGGAGCTGCCAGAGCCGCCCGTCTGTCCGGAGCTGCCAGAGCCACCCGTCTGTCCGGAGCTGCCAGAGCCGCCCGTCTGTCCGGAGCTGCCAGAGCCGCCCGTCAGTCAGGAGCTGCCAGAGCCGCCCGTCAGTCAGGAGCTGCCAGAGTCTCCCACCTGTCCGGCGCTGCCAGAGTCTCCCGCCTGTCCGGCGCTGCCAGAGTCTCCTGTCTATTCGGGGCCCGCTGCAAGGGTCCCCAGTCCGGGGTCGGCGGCGAGGGTTGCCGCTCCAAAGGTGCCACCTAAGTGGGCCAGGACTAAGGTGGAGTGGGGTCTACGTCCTGCACCAGAGCCGCAACGTGGTGAAATGCGGGGGGTTACTGTCACGTCCTGACCTTAGTTCCTTTTTTATGTCTCTATTTTAGTTTGGTCAGGGCGTGAGTTGAGGTGGGCATTCTGTGTTTTGTTCTGTGTGTTATATTTCTATGTGTTTGGCCTGATATGGTTCCCAATCAGAGGCAGCTGTCAATTGTTGTCTCTGATTGAGAACCATACTTAGGTAGCCTGTTTTCCCATTTTTGTTTGTGGGTGGTTGTTTTCTGTTTTGTGTGTATTGCACCTTGCAGAACTGTTCGTTTGTCGTGTTGTTTTTTGTTCAAGTATTCGTTTTTATTAAAAGTATTATGAATACTTACCACGCTGCACCTTGGTCCTCTTCTCCCGACGACAATCGTTACACCACCTAACATCAGGAAAGCAGAGATCCTGCCCATCTTCCCGAAAACGTCTGAAACCCTACTTCAAATTGTATATGTCACTTGCGCCAAACACAACAGTGTAGACTTTACCGTGAAATGCTTACTTATGACCCCTTTCTCAATGACGCAGAGTTAAAAAGAAAAATTAACAAAACAAAAAATGAAATGGTAACAACACAATAGCAATAACAAGTAGCTACTCGTTCCCTAGCCTCGGGCTTTCCACTGGCACACAATTAACTCATACTACAACCAGGGTGCCCCAACTGGGGGATTGTATTTGGCCTCCCAAGTTTGTTATTGGACATGAGACTAAAAACACCAGCAAATCAGCTCCAAGTGATTTTAATTCAGGAAATGTGTTATGAAGTATTCCCAAGCATAATAAAAATATATGCAATCGCATACAAAGGTAAGCAAGGTTTGAAATTATGTTTTAGTCAAATATTATATCCGTTTGGGCTTTTTTGGGTCAATTTGCAGTCTACAAAGGATTTGTAATGATGTTCCAGCCCCCTGACCATCCACTTAAAAAAAAGGTATAATTGGCCCGCGGCTGAATCTAGTTGATGATCCTGGTCATACACACACACACACGCAGGCGCCCACACACCCACACAAGAAGTGCATGCAACATTTAAAAAAGGCGAAGTTGTAAGAGCCCCTATCATGTGTGTGTGAAGGGCACAGATTTGGTGGTGGCTTTTAATTGGCCCTTTTGAGCGGTTGATGTTCTCTTAACGAGAGTCTGCTAGAGCTTGTTACAGTATGGGCATCATTACTCCACCATATCTCTGCCTGACAGCTTTCTTTCATCTACTGAAGGATGCATGCCACAATGTGTAGTGTGTACCAATCTCAGGAGCACTCAGGGTAAGAGTTCCATGCGAGTACTGAAAGAACAAACTGGAGTGTGTGTGTGTGTCTACGTGCATATTAAATGCCACTCAGCCACAACCATGTCGAACAAGAATCCAACTGTAGCCACAGGACTAAACACTCATACTCCAACACAAAACATTGAATGAAATGACTCAGACCCCCCCTCCTTTAACCTACTAAAATGGAAGATTCCAGATCCCCGAGGGATCAAACAGAGCCAACAACCTGTTAAAATGGAAGATTCCAGATCCCCGAGGGATCAAACCGAGCCAACAACCTGCAGAGATCAGTAAATCACACAGAGCAGCTTACGAAACACATCCGCTCCCTAGCGTCGCATCAATCTGAAGATATATATTCAACTCGTCGTGCCTTACAATAGCCATTCATTTTGTTTGGATTCAGACTGTTGCGTTCCCCAGGAGAACATTTGGTGAACAATGATGGGAAGCTGTAAAGTGGAGTGTGTGTGTATGTGTAACTGGCTACAATGTGCGTTGTGGGTGCGCGTGTACACACGTGACTCGGTGTGTGTCACTAGGAGGAGGAGCAAGGTCCCCTGCTGCAGTGGTTCTCAAAACCTCTCCTGGGGAACCGCCAGACGTTTCACCATTTTGATGTAGCCCTGAACTAACTCATCTGATTCACCTGCAAGATGATGAATAGTCAACAAGTTGAATCAGGTGTTAAAGCTCTGGAATAGTTCAGATACATGGAATGGCTGGGGGTCCCCGGGGAGAGGTTTGAGAACCTCTGCCCTACTGTGCAGACAGCCTCTCTGAAAACGGAGAAAGAGACAGGATACAAATAGGCACTAATGATGATATCAAAGTTCAATCTATAGCCCTGGATACCACGACGGAGCCAGTCAGCTCCCCCTGTGCCATCTGCTGGGTTATGTGACATCTGTGTACTCCAAGAACACACTTCACACATAACACACAATAGTGTATTCCCAGCCCTGAACATTCAACTGTCTATGGCAACATTTCCCAAACTCGGTCCTGGGGACTCCAAGGGGTACACGTTTTGGCTTATGCCTCAGCACAACATAGCGGATTAAAATAATCTAAGTTTGATGACGAGTTCATTATTTGAATCAGCGGTGTCGGGCTAGGGCAAAACAACAAAAAGTTAATCCCTCTGGGGTCCCAAGGACCAAGTTTTGGAAACGCTGGTCTATGGGCCCTTGGCCATAAGCTTGTAAACATGAAAAACATTGGCATTTAAAGATCCAATCACCTGATTAAAACGGACCAGTGAAAATATGACTACTTACTCATTCTAAACTAAGCTCACGCTAATGACCCTAATTTGATGTAAAAAAAAAAAACTCCAATACACATTGTATTTACATCACTTCACCCACAGATTGTTTAAAATAACTTGCAGCTTGGACTTCCCCATTATGACTTTGCAAAGACACTTTGACACTAAAACCTAAACTTTGATGGCACACTAAATAAAGGGGTACCCTTCTTTCAAATTGCACTTGCGCAGAGGCTTTTGTGATTGGTTAAGAGGAGTCACCTGCACAGGTGAAATGAATTGGCAATCAAGACAATTGTAAACAATAAAAATATCAATCTTTATTTCTTTGACATAGCATATCAAAGATAAACCATACTCTCATCATACTATAACAAGTTACACAATAACTATACAACAATAAACATTGCATTAACTTTTGTCATTTATGTTATCGAGCTACATTTCTGAATGAATAGTACTCTCGGTTTTGACCTCTGTCCATTCGTTTTTAGCTGAGTGATGAATAGTAGGGAAGATAAGGAAGTTATAGGTCGACTACTCCCAGAATGCAAAACTGTCAGGGAAACTAAACATGATTTCAAACTGTGTATACAGGCAACATATTCAACCTACCTGTAGTCCTAATCTGCATCATGTCCAAAAAGACAGAATATAAATCTAGATTCATACAATTCCCTATAAATAAAGGGGACATAAAGTATGAGGGCAAGCAAATACAACCAAAGAGAATCTCTGTAGATTTCCCATCTCTGACACAACTACTCTCTGAGAACAATGGGAGTGTGTAGGCTATATGAATATCAAACTCTATTAAAAAGTGAATGCATAAACAAGCATAAATACCTATTTATAAATCAATTCTATATATTTCGCTTCTCTTTAAAACAGAAAGGACATTTTATTTGGTTTAGAGAAAGGTCTGAGAGCATAGGGATGTCTGTTCCCTGCGTCCCCACCATCCAGACCATAAACAATACAATAATATAACACAACAGTAAATGGAAAATGCACTTTATGCATTAACATGATTTGTTTAACAACATATGACATTGGCATATTGGTATAGACAGGATGGTTTGGCAAGAGGGTCTGAAACATATGAAAACACAATGGAAAAAGACAAATGATTTCAAAGCTGCTCCACATCTGCATTGCTGCTTTTCAGGGCAGTGCAGATGTGTCCAAAAATATACAAAGAACCTAAACCCAACCTCCTAATATCTCCAGTATCTAGACAACACTATACAGCACAACCCAAAACGTAGACCAGGTCATTTCGGCCAGTTATTTCTAGTTAAGCTAATTGATCCGCTATACTTAGATAGCTGGTCTATACACTTCTTCTGTGTGTTAGAATACAGTAGCATCCCATCTCCCTAGGGGACATCTTGTACTGTTTACCCAACAGCTCTGACCTACAACGAGCTACACTAGACCTTCCAGGTAACAGAAACTCTTTTGGCAGTTGATCATGTAAAAAATTGTTATACACTTGATATTGGAATCCTCTTTGGAGTGTGTACAGTCCATATCGGCCAGTTAGGATGGGTGGGTGGGTGTGAGTCATGTGTGTGTCACTTGGTGTGTTTGCATGTGGTGTGTCACAGTTGCCAGCCATTAAAGGTGTGTGTGTGTGTGTGTGTTGTGTATGCGTGTGTGTGTGCGTGTGTGTGTGTGTCTGTGTGTGTGTGTGTGTGTGCGCAGATGGTCAGATGTCTACATCTCATGGGTCAGGACTTGGTGCTGTGCTGCCACCCCATTGGCCTGCTGTGGCTGTGGGTTGACCAGTGTGTTGGGTGGCTGGCCGTTGGGCTGGGCGCCGGTCTCGTTTAGCCTGCGGACACGGTACACCTCGTAGTGGATGCTACTGGTGATGTCCTTGATGTTCTGCATGTGGGTCCTGACAGAGAGGAAACAAAGATGAAGATTTAGTGAGCAATGTAACCCAGAGAAACGTCACGCGTCATCCAAACACTGCTCAAACACAGTATCACCATCACTTATAACCCAGTTAATATTCACCTGATGAGAAGGTCTCGCAGGTGGGCAAACTCACAGTGCGCAATGTTCTCAACTGCAAAAACAGAGTAAAGAAAATGAAATTGCATTCTATGGGAGAGGGTGCTGCTGTGCTGCTGTGTGACCACCACAGTCTGTGGGTGGGTGGGTGTACTGATTCACCTGGTGGTGGGTTTCCCTCAACCAGGCTGGTTTTTAAATGTTTCTCGGGCTAACACTTTCCTCCACCCATTGCAAACAGGGGACTAACACGTCAAACCACACACAGAGACCGACATTGGGCACCAGCCCTCTCTGACTTAATGGAACGAGAAGGAGGGGGAGGAAGAACGGTCGATAGTGAGAAAGAGAGAATGACATTGGGGCAGTGGTAGAGGAAAAAGAGAACTTAAGAGACGACAGAAAGAAAGAGGAGAGAGGGAGGAGAACGAGGAGAACGAGGAGAACCAGGTCCTGGCTATGAGAATCCTGGGCCAACAGGCCTCCCTCCTCTTGTGGCCTAATTTATGATATCGGTACAGACGTGCCCAGCAGCTTCCTCTCCGATTGCTCCCTCCCTCTTCATCCTTTCCTCCCTTACGCCCTCCTTCCCTCCGCCTGAGCACACTGACTGCCTGGCTGGGTTAGAGTCATTGTTCCCTCAGCCAGGGGACAACCACATTACTCACTCTTATCACACCCGTGCTCGCAAACACACCTTTGTCTTAGAGTTCAATTACAGTCCATGGGTGTTTAAAGAACACCTTGACAGTTCCAGAACAGGAACTAAGTATCAGAACACTAGAAAGCTATGTATGCTAAGCTCTGGTTGGTTGGTTCTTTGAACAGACCTAACAGGAAAAGAGGTCCAGAATAATATAGTTGTTCTATACAAGTGTGGAGTGATGAAAGGAGCATTCACCAAGGGCCAAGAGGGGCCCTGAAGGGGCCAGGTGCATTCTGGGAAGGAAACAATCAGCCCTCCAGTGAAAAGGAGCTGTGACTCGCTCTCTCTCCTTTTCCCCCCACTGTATTTTTGATAAAGATGGCTCAGTAAATCCTCGTGGGGTCTGTGACTCAGAAATGTCTTTAGTCACAGACCAGAGAAACGTGGATATGAGAAACGCGCGCTCATCGTCACACAAGACTCAATCATTTGGCCAGGATTTAAACATGTACTGGCAGCAGTAACATACGTATGCATGGTTTCTCCACTGTACCGTGCAGTCCAGCCAAGTAAATCTGCTTCAACCCATTTGACATGATTCGTTTGGCAGGGATAGTAAGGGTTGTGTGTGTGTGTGTGTGTGTGTTGAATTACCTTCTATGGTTCCCCACTTAGTTTTTCTGCCCAGAAGCCTCTTTCCATTGACCTGGTACTCCTGGTTGCTCCCCACCACAGCAAATGGGATCATCTCCTGAACCCACACACACAGTTTAAGACAAATAATTGCTTTGTAATGAATCCATGCGTCAGAGTGTGTGTGTGTGGGGGGGGATTCTGCATGCCTATACACACACTGTAAACCCACCCTGATCTTATCATTGATCATCCTGTCGTCAGAATCCTCGTCAAACTCTTCCTGAGGATAGACGTCGATCCCGTTGGCTCGCAGTCCTTCCCTGATCTGCACAAACATAAAAACACGTCACAATCTGACACCATGTTGCAGTGTCACATCAAATGTACTGTAGAAGCCCGGGGGAAGGGAAGGTGAGACTTGTATCACGTCAGAATCCATCGACAGTAAATAAACCTACTCATTCTTCCAACTCAACTTTCACTGGCTAACTGCCAACAATAAAAAAGATAAATGATTCATGCAGATAGCCAGATTGTTAGACCAGTATGAGGTCAACGTGACTGAAAATATAACAGAACAGGAAATGACTGACCTCAATTCTAGAGGAGCTCACTCCGAGTCCACCGTAAACACTGCTAAGGCTGGTGTTGACGTTAAATGATCTTTAATGATCCTTAACATGGAGAGTTGATGTGGAGGTTAACCACTATTACACAAATATACAGCCAGACACCCAGGATTACAAAATGGCCGCCTTCTTCTATGTCTTTATAATGGCTGGAAGACAGACGAGAGAGTGAGAATGACAGGCTTCTCCTGCCAGCGGTGATGGCCTTTAAATGAATGACCGTTCCGCTCACAATTACTACTTTGACAGTTTCCACTTGGTCGACGATGAACAGGTTTTCTAAATTTCTCTGTTTATACTTCTTGGAAAGTTTAAACTTGTAACTTTCTCAGTCTTAGGCCTATATTATAAGTCGACAAAAGTTGGGGGAATGTGACCAGAGCACACACGCACGCACACCCCCAACGAACTGTGGACACAGAGGGTAAAACAATAAAAAGCTCTCTGGTTCCCTTTGCGTGCATGTCAACTGCTGCAGGGAACAGAGAACAAGGAAGAAACGTCAAAAAATAAAAATTAAGATCACAATCCCAGGGTCGTACATGGCCCAGTCCATGCAGCCAACCAAAACAAGCTGGTTACAAGCCCCAGAGCTTCCATCTCGCCTGCCCTTGTTCTCATTGGCCGTTGTCGAGGAAAACGGTAGCCAAGTTGCCCAGCGTGTTTCCTCCTCCAGAATTAACAAAGTTCTGTCTCTGGATGCCAGAGAGGGGGAGACTAGCGTCCCTCGAGTGTGTGTGTGCGTGCGTATGTTCTTTTCTTCTGCCAGGCTGACCACCAAACACACACTGGAACGGGGGTTGGGGTGCAGAGGCCTTTTTAAAACTAAGCCAAGCAGGTCATTGAGGCCTGTGTATCCTGGTATGGTGCACCTTTCAAGAGAAAGCAGGAAGAGAAAGCAGCAACGGAGAATTCCATCGAATTCTAAATCAGCAGAGATGGCCTCTGTACCATAGACATGAGTCATCAACCGAAAGGGCTGCGCTTTCTTTCACGGAGGAGTAGCTACTGACGGACCTCCACCAGACAGCCTCTACCGAGCAGCTACCTGACAGACAGCCTCTACCGAGCAGCTACCAGACAGCCTCTACAGTGCAGCTACCAGACAGCCTCTACCGAGCAGCTACCAGACAGTCTCTACCAAGTGCTGCATAAACCTTACTCTAAACTCTGGAGGGGAACTCCTCATCTGAGGTCCTGTGTGGTTTCTCCATCTCCTGTACCCAGTAGCTTATTGCTAATAAGAGACTCGCCTGCTACAGTAAACTGGCATCTGTGCAGACGTCAGCTGCCTCGGAGGTTTACAGAAAGCTGCAATACTGTAAATAAATCACTTCTTAAAATGCTCCTTTCTGGCTAAAAACATCCGTTAAGTTTTCCAGGGTTTCATACCACTACTCCCCAGACTGGACAGAGTACAGTAGCTTATCCAGATGGCTGCTGTGTGTAATGCCTGGCATCGCTTCATACCGGCCTGTGTGTGATCTTACCCTCTCGTTACCCTGTCTGTGTGTGTGTGTGTGATCTTACCCTCTTGTTACCCTGTCTGTGTGTGTGTGTGTGTGTGATCTTACCCTCTCGTTACCCTGTTTCTACCTTGCTGTAAAGGCCTAACGTCAGCCCAGGTCAGGTTGTTGTAGTGCAAAAGGGACTAGTTTAAAAGCAAATCTACAGATCAACGTCATAGGCTTTTTGTGTACACACACGTGCATGTATACACATCACACACACACCTTACCGTCTGTTTGAAGAAGTCCCTCTCCTCCAGGGTGAGTGTGTCTGCCTTAGCGATGACAGGGACTATGTTGACCACTTTACTCAGACGACTCATAAACTCCACATCCAGGGGCCTCAGACTGGAGAGAAACAACATGGAGAGAGAGAGAGAGGGGGGACAAGAGAGAGAGAGAGAGAGAGAGAGAGAGAGGGGGGGGGGGAGACAAGAGAGAGAGAGAGAGAGAGAGAGAGGAGAAGGAGAGAGAAAGATGTTAACAAGATAACTTCAAGAGTAAAGGAGATTATTTTCTGATCAAATCAAATGTTATTTGTCACATGAGCAGAATACAGTGCCTTGCGAAAGTATTTGGCCCCCTTGAACTTTGCGACCTTTTGCCACATTTCAGGCTTCAAACATAAAGATATAAAACAGTATTTTTTTGTGAAGAATCAACAACAAGTGGGACACAATCATGAAGTGGAACGACATTTATTGTATATTTCAAACTTTTTTAACAAATCAAAAACTGAAAAATTGGGCGTGCAAAATGATTCAGCCCCTTTACTTTCAGTGCAGCAAACTCTCTCCAGAAGTTCAGTGAGGATCTCTGAATGATCCAATGTTGACCTAAATGACTAATGATGATAAATACAATCCACCTGTGTGTAATCAAGTCTCAGTATAAATGCACCTGCACTGTGATAGTCTCAGAGGTCCGTTAAAAGCGCAGAGAGCATCATGAAGAACAAGGAAAACACCAGGCAGGTCCGAGATACTGTTGTGAAGAAGTTTAAAGCCGGATTTGGATACAAAAAGATTTCCCAAGCTTTAAACATCCCAAGGAGCACTGTGCAAGTGATAATATTGAAATGGAAGGAGTATCAGACCACTGCAAATCTACCAAGACCTGGCCGTCCCTCTAAACTTTCAGCTCATACAAGGAGAAGACTGATCAGAGATGCAGCCAAGGGGCCCATGATCAATCTGGATGAACTGCAGAGATCTACAGCTGAGGTGGGAGACTCTGTCCATAGGACAACAATCAGTCGTATATTGCACAAATCTGGCCTTTATGGAAGAGTGGCAAGAAGAAAGACATTTCTTAAAGATATCCATAAAAAGTGTTGTTTAAAGTTTGCCACAAGCCACCTGGGAGACACACCAAACATGTGGAAGAAGGTGCTCTGGTCAGATGAAACCAAAATTGAACTTTTTGGCAACAATGCAAAACGTTATGTTTGGTGTAAAAGCAACACAGCTCATCACCCTGAACACACCATCCCCACTGTCAAACATGGTGGTGGCAGCATCATGGTTTGGGCCTGCTTTTCTTCAGCAGGGACAGGGAAGATGGTTAAAATTGATGGGAAGATGGATGGAGCCAAATACAGGACCATTCTGGAAGAAAACCTGATGGAGTCTGCAAAAGACCTGAGACTGGGACGGAGATTTGTCTTCCAACAAGACAATGATCCAAAACATAAAGCAAAATCTACAATGGAATGGTTCAAAAATAAACATATCCAGGTAGAATGGCCAAGTCAAAGTCTAGACCTGAATCCAATCGAGAATCTGTGGAAAGAACTGAAAACTGCTGTTCACAAATGCTCTCCATCCTACCTCACTGAGCTCGAGCTGTTTTGCAAGGAGGAATGGGAAAAAATGTCAGTCTCTCGATGTGCAAAACTGATAGAGACATACCCCAAGCGACTTACAGCTGTAATCGCAGCAAAAGGTGGCGCTACAAAGTATTAACTTAAGGGGGCTGAATAATTTTGCACGCCCTATTTTTCAGTTTTTGATTTGTTAAAAAAGTTTGAAATATCCAATAAATGTCGTTCCACTTCATGATTGTGTCCCACTTGTTGTTGATTCTTCACAAAAAAATACAGTTTTATATCTTTATGTTTGAAGCCTGAAATGTGGCAAAAGGTCGCAAAGTTCAAGGGGGCCGAATACTTTCGAAAGGCACTGTACAACAGGTGTAGTAGACCTTACAGTGAAATGCTTACTTACAAGCCCTTAAACAACAATTCTTTAAGAAGTTAAGAAAAATGTGTTAAGTAGAAAATAGATAAGTAGAAAATTTTTAAATAAAAGTAACAAATAATTAAACAGCAGCAGTAAAATAACAATAGTGAGGCTATATACAGGGGGTACCGGTACAGAGTCAATGTGCGGGGGCACCGGTTAGTCGAGGTAATATGTACATGTAGGTAGAGTTAAAGTGCCCATGCATTGATAATAAACAGAGAGTAGCAGCAGTGTAAAAGAGGGGTCTGGGTAGCCCTTTGATTAGCTGTTCAGGAGTCTTATGGCTTGGGGGTAGAAGCTGTTAAGAAGCGTACCGGACTTGCACTCCGGTACCTCTTGCCGTGTGGTAGCAGAGAGAACAGTCTATGACTAGGGTTGCTGGCGTCTTTGACAATTTTTAGGGCTTCCCTCTGACACCGCCTGGTATAGAGGTCCTGGATGGCGGGAAGCTTGTCCCCACGCACTACCCTTAGTAGGTGCCTTGCGTTCCGAGGCCGAGCGGTTGCCATACCAGGCAGTGATGCAACCAGTCAGGATGCTCTCGATGGTGCAGCTGTTGAACCTTTTGAGAATCTGAGGACACATGCCAAATCTTGTCCGTCTCCTGAGGGGGAATAGGCTTTGTCATGCCCTCTTCACAACTGTCTTGGTGTGTTTGGACCATGATAGTTTGTTTGAGCCTGAAGCGCTCAACCTGCTCCACTACAGCCCCGTCGATGAGAATGGGGGCGTGCTCAGTCCTCCTTTTCCTGTAGTCCACAATCATCTCCTTTGTCTTGATCAAGTTGAGGGAGAGGTTGCTGTTCCGGCAGCACACAGCCAGGTCTCTGACCTCCTCCCTATAGGCTGTCTCATCGTTGTTGGTGATCAGGCCTACCACTATTGAGTCATGTGCAAACTTGATGATGGTGTTGAAGTCGTGCCTGGCCATGCAGTCGTGAGTGAACAGGGAGTACAGGAGGGGACCGAGCATGCACCCATGAGGGGCACACGTGTTGAGGATCAGCATGGCAGATTTACCTACCCTTACCACCTGGGGGCAACCTGTCAGGAAGTCCAGGATCCAGTTGCAGATGGAGGTGTTCAGTCCCAGGGTCCTTAGCTTAGCGATGAGCTTTGAGGGCGCTATGCCACTGAACGCTGGATAATGGTATTGATGTGAGCCATGACCAGCCTTTCGCAGGACTTCATTGCTACAGACGTGAGTGCTACGGGTCGGTGGTCATTTAGGCAGGTTACCTTAGTGTTGGGCACAGGGACTATGGTGGTCTGCTTGAAACATGTTGGTATTACAGATTCTGTCAGGGAGAGGTTGAAAATGTCAGTGAAGACACTTGCCAGTTGGTCAGCGCATGTTTACAGGTCTTACTCACATCCGCGACGGAGAGTGTGATCATACAGTCGTCCGGAACACTGATGCTCTCATGTTGCTTGCCTCGAAGCGAGCATAGAAGTAATTTAGCTTGTTTGGTAGGCTCATGTCACTGGGCAGCTTGTGGCTGTGCTTCCCTTTGTAGTCTGTAATAGTTTGCAAGCCCTGCCACATCCAACGAGCGTTGGAGCCGATGTGGTACGATTCAACCTTTGTCCTGTATTGATGCTTTGCCTGTTTGATGGTTCCTTGGAGGGAATAGCAGGATCTCTTATAAGCTTCCGGGTTAGAGTCCCAATCCTTGAAAGCGGCAGCTCTACCCTTTAGCGCAGATGTTGCCTGTAATCCATGGCTTCTGGTTGGGGTATGTACGTACAGTCACTGTGGGAACAACGTCATCAATGCACTTATTGATGAAGCCAGTGACTGATGTGGTGTACTCCTCAATGACATCATTAGGATCCCGGAACATATTCCAGTCTGTGCTAGCAAAACTTCCTGTAGGTTATATTGTAATGCAGTACTGTGGTATAATTGAAAACATGTCCAAAACGTGTATTCAATCACAAAGGACATTTCTTTTGAGTATGATAGAGCAGTTGTGGGGCAATGGATGTCACATCCACTGATGACTTTTCAGTCATGGATGTTATGAGACAGATATACCACTAGGGGGCAATGATGGTCCATTGTCTATTATTTTCTGATCGATGACAATGTGATTGTGCAGCAGTGTGCCAGTATAATCCTAATTCTCAAATTTAAAAGACTAATCTTTCCAAGGTTAAACACAAAGTGGTTAAGAACTGAAACTGATATAAGCCTGGAAACATAAAGGTTGTCTCAAGATTTGTCATGGACGGCAGTTTTAGGAGGTGAAACGTGTTGGATAACGCAATTGAATACATATCTATATTGAGCATCATGTGATGAGAGATATTGTCCTCAACTAACCACTCACACAAAGCTTGTGCATCCTACTCCCAAATGGTCAAGTCTTCAGAGCTTCTCTACTCGTCTGTCCTCCTATAAACCTTATCTCTTCCCCCATCTCATCTCTTTCTATCCTGTACACACTCTCCTCTCTGTTCTCTATCAGAAGAGAATGCATGGGAATGTTCAGGCAATAGCTAGCCTGGCAGGGCCTCTGGTTGTTCCGTATGTCTAGATTCTAAAATACACATTTTCACATTCATTCATTCAACGTTGAAAATATGAATATCTAAACACTACCCTTTTTTGATGTTGTTCATTTTAAGACATACCGTTTGGAACAATACTCTATACAAGGACATCACATTTACAGAGTGGGCTCTCTGCTAATTCTGCATTTCTAATAATTGTATGAGCACCGCCATAGCTCCCTCTCTTTTCCCCCCAAATCTCTTTTCAGTCTCTCTTTCCAATGGCATCACCACTCTCTGCCTGGCTGGCAGTAATGCCTCTGGTTGTTCCCCACTCCAGCTCCTCTCCTTCTGCTCTCCTCTCCCCTCCAATTATCCCAGCCATGCTGGGTCACCCTGGTTCAAAGACCTGGAGCAGCTGGACTATAGAGGGGCCCCGTCAGGAGAGAGGAGAGACAGGCACACTGAACAGAACAGAACACAACACGTGTCAATGCACGTCACACTAGGGTGTCCTGAGAGAGACCCACGTGACACGGTAAGAGAGAGAGAGCGAGGAGCGACAGAGACAGACAGTCAACACCACTTCATGGTATAGGGAAGTAAAAGGAAAGAAGGAGAGTGTGAGAGAGATCCCACCCCCCCCAACCCATAGGTCAATGAGCCTCTCCTGCAGCTCTCCTTGGCTCCGCCTATAAATTTGATCTCCTGCCCCCTCAGGAATCGTGACCTAAGCTTTGTGGACTGTAAGTCAGACACACACGTGCTTCATGTGCATCAGTGGTATGTAGGCCTACTGTACACAGGTACAGTGTAGATGTTCGACTATGAAAATGTTCACTCGCTCCGGAACAAATAGACGAGACCGAGGTTCAAATTGACGCACAGCACGTGTGAATCACATATCGGTCAACACACACAAACACATAGACATGCACAATGTGCACACACAATATAGCTAGACTCCAAGTTCTTCACTTAAAACGGGAAATGATCAACAAAAAGGTCAACACACAAAATGCACTCCTACACACTAAACATATGTACCGTACATATTTATGCACACAGAGAGACGCCATATGCTCAAATTCTCCACTTCAAAAAGGGAAATAGTCAACTCGGTAGCTGTGTCTGCAGAGGGAGGGCTGAGCTGTCAGTGCTAACTCTGTTCTGTGGTCAAAATGGAAGCAACCATGTAGAGGAAGGGGGGGTGACCGCACCGTAGACTGCTCTCTTCCCTCCACTTTCTCCGATGCCTTTAATAAAACCCCCTCACGGGTCAAGAGAGTCCAACATTGCCTGGCGTAACCGCGGGTTACCCTGGTAGTTCTCAAGGAAGGCATCCTTCACGAGGTAACACGAGGACAGCCTAGAGGGGAGGAGTGCCGGTCAACCATTCAGTCAACGGCTGCTATGCACTTCCATTGACGACAGGTGCGGCCAAAATGGCATCTTATTCCCTATACAGAACACTACTTTTGGCCATAGCCCACAGAGCATAGGGTGCCGTTTGGGCGCATCCTATGTCGATGGAAAACTGGTCGAGCTACTAAAAAAAGAGACCTTGAAGCAAATTGCTGACACTTAAATACTCTAACTAACCCAAGGGGCAATACCTTCAAATTGAAGTTTGACAATAAAAAGAGCCACCACCATTGGGCTATGAAACTTGATGTCTCTGCTATTATTTGGTGATATGGGATGCCAGGATTACTGAATATTCAGCGTAGTGTCCATTACGGACATAATGGCACCAAAGCACGGAGCTGTCCTAGACACATGGGTTCATTCCCAAATGGCATCCTAATCCCTATGTAGTTCCCTACTTTTGACCAGAGACATAGGGGCCCTGGTCAATAGTAGTGGACTAAAATAGGTAACAAGAGGTCATTTGTTACACAGCGCAACAAATTTATGGGGCACTCGAGGTCAAGGGGGTTAGAGAGGGAGGGGACTGGCAGGAGAAGAGAGGCATTTTAGCTTTTGGGACGAGAGAGAACGAGGGAAAAAGCCTTGGCTCGTGCTTTGCGAAAGAGGGTCTGGACAATGCACTGACTGTAGAGCTGCCACACACACACACACACACACACACACACACACACAATGCAGCTGTGGTGTCACAAGGAGGTGAGAGAGTGTGTCAAACAGTGGGATACACACACTAAATACACTCCTGAGAATAACTAATGGGCAAACAGCCACCACCTGGGTGTTTAAAAACTATTCTATTAGTAATGCATACACATCTAGAAGACTGCAGACCTTGACAGAATCTTTACATGCTCGGAGACAGACTGAAGCCACTTAACGACTTCCCCGTCGATTAGAATAAAATGCTTTTAACTTTGCATGAATGTCGAGGATTTTGATGTTTATATTTCAGTTAGTTAATATGAAGTAATTCTCTAAAATTTGCCGCGGCCGCGGTTCCTGGTCAAATGTATCCTAAACACTTTGTTGTACATGCATGGTCTTAGTCTCCCTCATTGTTTTGTTTTCACAGTCTATACGATTGGGTACTATAGCATCTGAGTCTTTGTGAAAGCTGATTCCCTCTGAGTCTCGGTGGACAAGATGACGTCTACAAGCGGTCGAGAGAAAAGGGGGGCAGTCTAGAGGAAGTGGTGAAGTCCCAGACAAACAGAGTGTGTGTGTGTGTGTGTGTGTGTGAGAGAGAGAGCGAGAGAGTGTGTGTCCATAACTCACCAGTGTCCAGTAGGTGGTATGAAGTACATGCAGCAGTGAACCCGTGAGTCTGGGATCCTCTTCTTCCTGTTGATGTTGATCTCCTCCTGCAGGTACTGCTCATACTGGTCGTTGATGAACTTCATGATTGGCTGCCAGCTGATGGGGGGGGGGGCACATGGGAAATGGAGTTCACAGACAGGCGACGACCCAGTCATTCACTCTGTGGTAGGGATTAAAAAAGAAAAACTACAACTCACCAGTTCTCGTTGTTGATGTGGTCCCCAAAGCCGGGAGTGTCGATTACCGTTAGTTTCATCCTCACGCCCTTCTCTTCGATGTCTAGACAGAGAGAGACACAGGAGAAATCCATGACATGCCTTACATTGCTAAATGTATACTGATTATCACAGATCCGTATGTGTGTGTGTGTTACCGTGGCTGATGGACTTGATCTCGATGGTCTTGGGGATCCTCTCCTCGGGGGTGGACACCACAGACTTCCTGCTGACCTTAGACTTGAACAGGGTGTTCATCAGGGTCGACTTCCCCAGACCACTCTGACCTGTTAGAGACCAACACAGGGGGTGAACTATAGGTCTGGACACACAAACAGAGAGGGGCTTCTCCTCAACCATGAGGCTCTTCTCACCTGTCGTGAATGTGCAATAGCTTTCCTGACTCTGAACAGAGACCCTACACACAAATTGTGAAAGACGAGAAACAAACATTCTAGCCTGCTGTAGGGTCATTCTAGCCTGCTGTAGGGTCATTCTAGCCTGCTGTAGGGTCATTCTAGCCTGCTGTAGGGTCATTCTAGCCTGCTGTAGGGTCATTCTAGCCTGCTGTAGGGTCATTCCAGCCTGCTGTAGGGTCATTCCAGCCTGCTGTAGGGCCATTCCAGCCTGCTGTAGGGCCATTCCAGCCTGCTGTAGGGTCATTCTAGCCTGCTGTAGGGCCATTCCAGCCTGCTGTAGGGCCACACACTCCTCACCAAGACCCAGAAGAGGACTGGCCACCCCTCAGAGCCTGGTTCTTCTCTAGGTTTCTTCCTAGGTTCCTGCCTTTCTAGGGAGTTTTTCCGAGCCACTGTGCTTCTACATCTGCATTGCTTGCTGTTTTAGTCTGGGTTTCTGTATAAGCACTTTGTGACAACTGCTGATGTAAAAAGAGCTTTATAAATACATTTGATTGATTCCGCCATCTCCCCATAGGCATCCATTAGCAGCAGGCATCGGCAGCCCAGCCGTGCCAGCTTAATTAACCTTTACGCATCGGGGACACTGCTGCGGTCTAAGGGGCTTTAGGGCTGGGATTAGGGTCATACATCTCACAGAGAGGCCTTACGAGTCTGAGTTACATCTCCACATGACCTTCTCCCATTCCTCCTCTGGATCATCCAGATGGTCATTGGCAAAGTTCAGACGGGTCTGGACATGCGCTGGCTTGAGCAGGGGGACCGTGCGTGCGCTGCAGGAATTTAATCCATGACGGCGTAATGTGTTACTAATGGTTTTCTTTGAGACTGTGGTCCCAGCTCTCTTCAGGTCATTGACCAGGTCCTGTCCTTACACAGCTTTCTGGTTTTGGCCATTGTGGAGAGGTTGGAGTCTGTTTGATTGAGTGTGTGGACAGGTGTCTTTTATACAGGTAACGAGTTCAAACAGGTGCAGTTAATACAGGTAATGAGTAGAGAACAGGAGGGTTTCTTAAAGAAAAACTAACAGGTCTGTGAGAGCCGGAATTCTTACTGGTTGGTAGGTGATCAAATACTTATGTCATGCAATAAAATGCAAATTAATTACTTAATCATACAATGTGATTTTCTGGATTTTTGTTTTAGATTCCGTCCCTCACAGTTGAAGTGTACCTATGATAACAATTACAGACCTCTACATGCTTTGTAAGTAGGAAAACCTGCAAAATCGGCAGTGAATCAAATACTTGTTCTCCCCACTGTATGCGCACTATTGCACAACATACCCTTTGCTCATAAACTATCCCATTCACTGCCTGTCTGCCTTTCTCCGACGTTACCACTCCACTTCAAGTGGGCACACGTTTCTGACGTCTCTGATGTAGCGCTGACTGAATGCTGCAATTTGCCCGAAAACAACTATGAGGATTGTGATGCATATCAATGATGACGTGCCGACAAGAGAAAGATATAGCCTAGTCAGAGAACATGGAAGTCTGGCGTAAAATGTTTTATTTATAGAATTGATCTTCCTACATGATAGCCATGAGAGAAAGTAAACGCTTTTGACCTTGCCCAGATGGGTCTTCGTTGACTTGGTACCTTGAGATGCCACCTTTATTTTAAACAAACACATTCCAATGGTTTAGGATCTCCTTAGAACCACTATGACAGCTAGTATGTATACAAAACACACTCCCGCAGGGCTCCTATACAAACATACTGTGTGTGTGTGTGTGTGTGTGTGTGTGTGTGTGTGTGTGTGTGTGTCTCCGCGCTCTACTCTACCACCATCCCCTCCGACAGCCACGCAAACACAGAGACATCTAAGCTGGGAAGAGAGACTCGAGGTCCTTCAACATGCTCTTCGTAGCTTCAGTCACTTCTCACCGTGGTAAAGTACAGGTAACTGCCAAAATAAAGGAAACACCAACATAAAGTGTCTTAATAGGGCGTTGGGCCACCATGAGCCACATCAGCTTCAATGCACCTTGGCATCGATTCTACAAGTGTCTGGAACTCTGTTGGAGGGATGCGACACTATTCTTCCTCAAGAAATTCCATCATTTGGTGTTTTGTTGATGGAAAGCGCCGTCTCAGGCGCCACTGTTCAATTCGGTTGAGATCTGGTGACTGAGACACGCGCGAGCTGTGGTGAGCTGAGGGCAGAGTGGAGTGTGCTAGAGCTCGTCACCATTAATGGGCATCATTACTCCATCATCTCTCTGCCTGACAGCTTTCTTTTATACTGTAGGATGCATGCCACTATGTGTAGTGTGTACCAATCTCATTTATGAAGTGTTTAGAAAAGAAAGTCTCTCTCTCTGGGGATGGGTGGATGTAACAGATGTGATGGTGAGGACGTGTGTGTGTGTGTTCACACGTGTGTTTAAAACCATTCACTCACATCCATGATCTCAAAAGGGTGTGTGTTGCACGCGTGTGTGTTTTGCTTGTGTGTATTCACTGTTCAACACCACTCACCGACGATCATGATGTTGAGCTCAAAGCCCTGTTTCATGGCCTTCCTCCTCATCTGCTCCAGGATGGCATCGATGCCCACGTAGCTGAAGTCACCAGCGCCATGTGACGCTCCCTTGGCAGGGGGTTGCGGGTGCGGCGGGGTGGACATGTTGCTGTGGCTCGGCTTGACCTCTGACCCTGATGATGAGAGAGAGAGATATCAGTGTTCAGCATGGAACATTTTATATAGGGGAGTTCCATCTCACTTATCACTGTAGCTGCTGATCAATGAGTAGATTTCACGACAGTTCACTGAATTCCAGCTGGTTATATCAAACTGTACTGAACCCAAACTACACCGGACAAATGTAACTTATCAAACTGATTCTACACAACGGTAGTGGCATGTTTGGTGAATAACATGCTATGGGTATGACGGTTAACACCTCCATCTCACACAATAACTCAGACTCTTAACAAGAGTCCAACTGTAGCCACAGGAAAAGATACTCATACACCAACACTGTATGAAATGACTCAGAACCCCCCCCCCCCCCTGTCTCCGTCCACACCCAACTGTCAAACACGGATCCCTGAGGAATCAAACTGAGTGATGCGGCCAACAACGTATAGACTATAGCCCAATAAATTACACACAGCACAGCGGACAGAAACACATCCGCTCCCCTACGTCACATAAATCTGAAGATGTACATGCGTGTGTTGTGGTGAACAATGGCGGCAAGCTGCAGCTGTGAAGTGGACGTAGTACTCACAATATTTCAAACTACAACAAAAAAAAGCACCAAAAAAAAGTACGCAGACTCGTGTTGTAGAATAGTAGCAGTTACAAGTTACCACTCACCTGAGTGAGTGACTGGGAGGCAGGTAGATGAAAAGTACAGTCTACAGTGAAGTAGACCTCAGATAATCCAAAAGTCGTTGAAGAGAAGGTATGACTGCCTATCGTAGCAAGGCTCACTGCCAAAGCAGTGTCTGGACGAGCCTACTGAACAGAAAACAAGCTACTTTCAACTGTTGCACGCACGCACGCACACACGCACACACACACACACGTTAGCCCCGGCGTGGTGGGAGGAAACAGTTGGGTGTTTTTCCCTTTTCTGATATCATCTACTGCGAGGTTTACAGACACTCCAAAACCAGAAGATCCACAGACAAACCTCAAGACAAAATGTCCATATCCTGTAAACACGGACCACTATCAACGTGCTCCAGATAAGGGGGAACTGTGGCTGTCGTTTCCAGTGCTTCACATTCTAGTTTGTGTCCATGCACTCACAGTAGGAGAGAAAGTGGGACTCCCTTGTGAGTTTGACAACGTCTGTGACAGGTCATTGTAACCACCTCACCCTGCTCCTTGTCGCGGTGTGCCCGTTGACCTGATGAATATGGGTTGAGCATCAACAGCCACGTCTGTCTTTACAGCGGAATCTTCACCGCAGTCTCTGGGTTTCCTGTTCATCACACTTAGCATCCACATCCTCTCGCTTTAGCTCGCCGGGCCTGATGATTCAAGTCGTTTTGTTCCACCTTGCACACCGGAAGTCATTGTCACACTGCGCCTCATTTCCTGTCCATGTCTGATAACGACAATTGTGAGCGTGCCCATAAAACACGCCGCCTCCGATCTGACACTAAATTCAATGTCACGTATAGAATCTTCTCCGATGGCTTTCTGCACAATGCGTAAGCATGTTGTGGAACCATTACAGCAGGAGCTTTCGTTTATTTGGACTGGGAAGTACTAGACTTTCCACATGGAAGCCCTGGGAAAAGTGCTGCTAATAAACTTTTAATAAACAGTGTTCCCAACTGGTCTATTGGAGCTAGAATTTCAGTGCCAAACGGGACCCTCGCCCAGTAACTACCACACACGCATACATCACCTACACACACTTCCCACCCACACACCCTTCAAAAACCCACACCCCAGAATGTAGGACTCCCAGTAGACTAATCGGAACGCCTGGGAATCTCTGAACGGAATGACCGTTTCTTCTCCACTAATAGTCAGAGCGAGACGACACAATAGAAGGGAATGAGTGGTGCCGGTGGGGATGGACCACACCTTCACTAGCCGCCATCTGTGTGGAGCTGCAGTCTCGACCTTCGGTTTCCCAGACCCTGTGATGATTGATGGAGGCTAAGACACCGCAGAGCGGCTTGGCTGAAACGTCCTGGGAACATGAACGTCATAGACGAAAAAGCCGTGCCTCTTTACCGTCATCAATCAACACACATCGCCGTCAGAGTACTGGGTTTTGTTTTTATGTTCCCTCAACACTCAGCACTCTTCAACTTCTTTATGCGCCTTCATTAAGCTCACATTAAACATTCGATCAAATGGGGAAATGTGAACCCTTTGGTCGGATGAAACCGCCCCTACTGCATGTAAGAGCAGATGTGTGGTGCTGCTATCCCTGTTGAACAGACAATCTCCTGTAGTGGGAATAAGATGTAGAAGTACACACAGAGTGCTAATTTGATGTTAAAAGGGGAGGGAAAGTATGACACAGTGGCATGTACAGGGCCTTTGTTGATGTTGTGGTGCCTCCCTGCCTGCCTGCCTGCCATTGCTGGTTTGCCTCTGAAGCTAAACAGGGTTGGTTCTGGTCGGGACCTGGATGGGAGACCAGATGCTGCTGGAAGTGGTGTTGGAGGGCCAGTAGGAGGCCCTCTTTCCTCTGGTCCCCCAAAAAACATATATCCCAATACCCCAGGGAAGTGATTGGGGACATTGCCCTGTGTAGGGTGCTGTCTTAAATAAAGACTCTCTGTGGTCACTAAAGAGCCCATGGTACTTATCGTAAGAGTAGGGGTGTTAACCCCGGTGTCCTGGCTAAATTCACAATCTGGCCCTCATACCATCATGGCCACCTAATCATCCCTAGCTTCCAATTGGCTCATTCATCCCCCTCCTCTCCCCTGTAACTATTCCCCAGGTCATTGCCATAAATTAGATGTGTACAGTCAACTTATCTGGTAAAATAAGAGTTAACTAAAATACATTTTTTTTAAAGAGTAAGGAATTGCAGGAAGCAGCCTCTCTAAGAAAGAGACAGGATACAAACTGGTGGCATATTAAGGGTCTATGAGCCATCCCACCCCTGGGTACCACAATGCCAGCTCCCCCTGTGCCATCTGGTGGGTAACTTCTGTGTACACACACACACACACACACACACACACACACACACACACACACACACACACACACACGAGAGAGAAAGGAGAAAAATGGGTGCTGATGGCGGTTACATTACTCAGGCCTGAGAATCTGCTGTCTGAATTCTTTGTTCCTGTTTGACTGGCACAACAGACGAGAACGATCAGTCTCACTCTCAGTGACAGTGACCACTGATCAAATCTAATTTTATTGGGTCAAATACACATGTTTTTGTGGGTGTCGCGAAATGCTTGTGTTTCGAGCTACAACAGTGCGGTATTATCTAACAAGGCAATATCTAACAATTTCCCAACAATACACACAAATCTAAAGTAAAGGAATGGAATTAATGTCCACTTCTCGTCTCTAGCCTAGTCTGGCCATAGGCCTAGTCAGAAACATTTCACCTTCCAAGGAACCTTCCTCCTCATTTATGAGCTACAAGAAAAACAACATTGGGGTTTGAGGATCCAGGCTTTTATAGAAAGCCTTGCCTTCCTTTTATGAGTCAGAATAGCGGCCAGGCGTAAACATTGTTCTACTGAGCACTGGCAGCCTTTCTGAAGCCTGCTGGGTCTCTGGCTGAGTCACCTGATTAAAACGGACCAGTGAAACTATGACTACTACACATTTTAAACTTAACTCACGCTAATGACCCTAATTTGCTGTGAAAGCCCCTTCAATACGCGTTGCATCCAAACTGAAGACGAAGGGCCCCTAAGCCCAACAAAGCAGCTGTTGCTTATTCAAACGCAATGGGATGTTTGACCTGTAAAAACACATGCCTAGCTGACCCCAGAATGAACCCCTCAAACACCCCTTGTTCCACTTATTAACACTTCAAACTGACTACCAAACACAGTGTTTACCAGAACTCTGAAAACAGACAACTGTTACGACTGGGGTTGAAAAAAAGGCTAACTGACATTTCTGACTTGAGTGTGACAAGAGATTTAAGTATTAAGGGAAAGCATGTGGAGCTGCTTTCCTTGCATGGAAGAATGAATCAAATGGATGGATGAGACCCTAACAGCTGCTGTTTCCAGACTCCACATCTAGATTTGCTCCATTGGGAACCACCTCTGATTCATCTAAACACTGGTTCGTTACACTCATCCTAGATCTACGGGGACCATGTGGACACTCATCCTAGATCAACGGGGACCATGTGGACACTCATCCTAGATCAACGGGGACCATGTGGACACTCATCCTAGATCAACGAGGACCATGTGGACACTCATCCTAGATCAACGAGGACCATGTGGACACTCATCCAAGATCAATGGGGATCATGTGGACACTCATCCTAGATCAACAGGGATCATGTGGACACTCATCCTAGATCAACGGGGACCATGTGGACACTCATCCTAGATCAACGGGGACCATGTGGAGAATTATATTTAAAAAGACATGAATGAACAAGGGTGGAAATAAGTTAATGTTTAGAAGTTCAATTATCTTGTGTAACGAAGCGGTTGAGATCTGAATGTTGAAGGCTAGTTACGCTACACGGTCTCATAGGGGACTGCATTGGTGGTGGTTATGGTTAGGGTATGGGATAGCACCCGGGTCTGCGTGCCACATCTAACCTCTCTACTGCCATGTGAATATGGGCTCATACAGAGATACATAAATCAGTGATCTCTAGTAAAGATTGAGCACGAGCTACATCGTTCCACCCCACACGTGAGGTTTCAGGCTCGGCAGTAGATTGACGGTTTCCTGTTTGTCAGTGGAGACACAACGGAAGAGGCCTAGAAGAGACAGCGAAAGAGACATCAATGAGAAATGTATCAACTCATATGCCACCTGAAGACTAGAAAAGTCAACATGTTTAAAAAGAAGAAAAGAAAGAAGAGAAAAGCACTTCTGATTCATTTCAAATGACAGCTAGACGGACCATTTCAAGACCTTTAACAGGGAATTTGGGGGATTGTGTTAATCATGCCAGCTGACAGCAGTGTTGCACTGGTACTACTATATATCAAACCACAAACCATCCCAAAAAGCATAGCCACCACATTCCCCTCAAGGGTTGGAGTCCATTCCGATTCAGTCAGTAAACTGAAATTCAAATTCTTCTCGTTGAAAAGCAATCCCCTTACCCAACATGCACCCTGTGCCCACCCGGTGCTCCTGGCCAGCCTACACGGCGTTCCCAAAGGAATGTTCCTCCTCTCTCTCTCTCCGGGAATCTCTCCCACATCCCATTCGGATACAATCCGCCCAGTCTGCACCGGAGGATCCCTTACTGATTTACATGCAGCCATAACCAAACATTGTTCTGCTTTCATTCTGACATTCATAATATCAGACACATCCTGACCCAAATACAATATTCAAGGAGTGTAATTCATATTATGAATTTCATTCAAACATGTTTGTAGAGTTATGAGACAATAGGTTGGTTGTTTGCGGAGAGATGTGCTTTCGGTTTGTTTTGGTTTCGATATATTAAATAATGCAATTTGGCAGAACCTTATTCAAAACGTGTTAACTGTCAGAACCATTCCAATTTAAACCACAACCTCTTTAGTTGCCTTTCTGTTGTGTTTTTCTTCTTCTCTGTTCTTTGAGGCAAATCCAACCTTTGACTATACCAGAACTCCGGACACCACAGAGAAGGGAAACAGAACCAGAACCAACAGAACCACAGAGAAGGGAAACAGAACCAGAACCAACAGAACCACAGAGAATGGAAACATGGGTGAGCGAGACCATGACAATCATTCATCTCATGCACAACGAGTAACTTGGCCTGATGTTGGGCCACGTGGTTTGAATTGTGCGGTCAATGATTGAGTTGGTCCATCCGGGACTGGTCTGGTCCTCGTCTCTTTACAAGACAACGGGTCATAAAGAATGAGAACTCCAGCACCAGTCATCCAATCCAGTTTCAAGGTCTCTGGACTTCTGAGGAGATCACACCAGTTAAGCTGCTTCCTCATAATTGGTGCAACACACATTGTGACAGATCCTATTTGCATGGCTCAGATAAGAGACAGTCTTCTCTTCAACCCTTCTTCAACCCTTTAGCACATGGATGCCAAGGATGCCATGCCTCTCTGTTCGGGCTTTGGGAGGAAGCCTCGGCATCCTCTGCTTCTTGGTCACACACCGTTACTGATCCACTTAACAACACGGTCTGCTCTTTTAAAGTCCCAGTACCTAGGGGGTGACCTTGTGTCCCAGTAGCCTGGTCCCAGATCTGTTTGTTCCGTCTTGCCAACTCCATTTGTGTCAATTGTCACACCAGGACTTGGGGTTGGCAAGACAAAACCAACAGATCTTTGATCAGGCTAGGGTCTCAGCCCAGCACCAACCAAATGGTCACCCCCCCCCCCCCCCCTCTCTCGCTCACTCCCTCTTCCCCCTCTTTTACAGGAGATGAAGCGATCGTTAAGTTTTATGCCTTCTGCTCTCTTGAGCAGATATGTGGATGGTAGGATTACACGGGGCAGTGTGGGAGAGGGCTGACGGACGGGCACGGCAGGATGGCACCGGATCCTACTATTGGACATAGAGCTATAGTGACTACTGCAATAAGAGCAACTCCTCCTCTGTATAGCTTACTGTACAAGACACGCATGCAAGAGGCATTCTAGAATACATAGAGTACAGTCTTGTAAAGTCATTCTAGAATACATAGAGTACAGTCTTGTAAAGTAATTTACAAAAGTTCAATCAGGAAGGCTGGTCTGAATGCTGGTTTAACTTCAAGCAGCTAAACACAATTCCCATTATTCGGGCATAGTGGGAATGAATACAAATATATCATCATCAGCATAGCGTTTTGTTCTGCTCTTCCTATTAGCCATGTGTGTAATATCATTCACCTGCTTACCTTATAACCTATAAGTGTGGCACAATAATGCTCATTCCACATGTTTGCAAATTTAACCTACAGGTTCACTCTTGGGCAATTTAACCTACGAGCTGGGCTCACTCTTGGGCATTTTAACCTACGAGCTGGGCTCACTCTTGGGCATTTTAACCTACGAGCTGGGCTCAATCTTGGGCATTTTAACCTACGAGCTGGGCTCAATCTTGGGCATTTTAACCTACGAGCTGGGCTCACTCTTGGGCAATTATCACTTTCCTCTCTCTCAACCAAGGGGTGTAAATCTTGGGATGCATTTATGCCAACTTACCAATGTTCTCTCAGTTCCTGTTTTTCAGCATCAGTTTGACAGTCATCCACCTCCCCACCACCAGCTATAATAACCTCCAGGCCCATCATTGCAACTCCTTTCTGGGTTCCCGCTGCACAGCAGAGGGCTACCTGTCATCGGCATGTGGCTCGGAGACGAGGCCATACCCCAAACTATTTAATAAACACTCCATCCTCGGCTGTTGTGTCAGTGAGAACTGTACTTGATTGAACTCGGGTATGAAGAAACATTCCGATTGTAAAGGTCGCAGATGATCTGGTCACTCGTCCTGTTTGGTTAAACCCATGCTGGGTACCGTAAAAGTCCTCAAGCAGAAACAAAAAGAGTGGAGAGCAATGCTGGACGCCCTGTTTCCCAAGAGGACCAAGTCAAGTGCTGGTGGTATGTACAGGATAAACAGGGTCCAACGTAAGGCTGATGTGCAGGTTCCGTCGACAACGCAGCAATAACAACTAACACAACATAAGAATAAAGTAAATGGCCCAGTAGAATAGAAGAAACATTTTAGCAGTGAGTATACTACAGGAAGGGTGAACAGTGTGATTTAGGTTTTTTTTCTCGGTTGGTCAACAACTTGGGGGTCACTGGAAGGCTGGAACTGTCCGTTGAGGTGAGGCTAGTTACAGTAGGGGGACATGCGTAACTGTTCTGTAGTGTACATCCAAGAGGATATCCCATCACTCAATCTCTCATCCGTCCTTTGAACCAAAGGGAACCAGCTGATTAAGGAGGTCAACGTGCCACTTTACTGCAATAACACCATAGCATGCGATACAGTGGGCTTGAAGAATAGAACGGTGGACAGCCCACACACACACACATACACACTCCCCCTGCCTCCTCACACACGCTTCAGATGGCGGTGGGTGACGAATGCTACTGGCTCACTTCATCTTTCACTACAGCCGTCGCTCGTCAAGCCCCCTGAGAATGTGACCTTTGGCCCCGCGCGGCCCAAAGCAGATGGTGTTAAAAGACAGCTTTCCACACGGGAACTTCTGGAACACAAAGATAATGACCTGCCCCCTTTACCCACCACAGAGACAGCGGCAGAGAGAGAGAGAGTGAGGGATGGAGAGAGAGAGAACATGAGGCAGGCTGTAAATACAGCGACAGAGTGAGAAATACGGAGAGAAGGAAACACAGTTGAGGATGATATAAGGGAGGAGAGAGGCCCATGCTACAAAGACAAGGTGAAAGACAGAGAGAGAGAGCAAGATGAGGTATATGAGAGAGGAGAGGAAGGCCCAGCATAGGTGCGGCCATTATTGTGTTGTTGAGTGCCATGACGGACACTGTGTGCGAACCAGCTGCTTTAAGTCATATACCTACCACAACAATATAAAACCCTCCAGGCCTCTGAGAAAAGGGAAGAGAGACTGAAAGGAAGTCATTCAGAGCAGCATTATAGGGAACTGGGAGAACTGGTGTATGGCAGTCACACGACCACCAAGTATGAAGTGGGAAGTTGGGTGGTTTAAAAAAAAAATACTGGATCCTCGCTGAAAACGGTTACTCTTCCTTATGAGAGGAAAATGTAATTACGTTCAGAGTGGAGGCCTCAGACAATACGGTGCCCTGAGAAGATACGGTGGGGAATATCGTTCCGAGATATTTGTTTCATTTCGTGCCTGCGTGTGCTGCAATTAGCTACACATAAAAATGTTTCCAATTAGTTGTATTAGCCAGTTACCCCCTTTATATATTTCCACACATTGTGTTATTGGAAGATATGCAATTATGAGCCAAGAACAACCACAAGAACAAAGAAGTCAAATAAATGTTCCTTTGCGCATTAATAGGGGGCTTCAATAGACTTAAGAGAAAAGGGTTTACAGATGTCTGGGCATTAATCAAGTTGTTTTGCTCACATCTCCTGAGTAGTGTGTTCTACAGGGCCAGAAACATTGATCTAATTTCCCTGTTAACGACCTGAACGTGCTCCACTACGTGAGAGGGATCACTCAACAGGGTTCAAACAGGCTGGTACCCTTCAGGCAGCACAAACAGAGGTCAGCAAAGAGGACGTATGGGAATCAAAGGAAGAAGTCCTGTTACACCAGAGCTTGACCAAATACTCTCCGAATCCGATCTAGAGAAAGCACTGAGAAATGAATGACGGCTGCAAAGGCTATGTTTCGGGAACACGATTCGTTATGGTGTTTATGGCATAACAGGCCACAGATCCACCTCTTAAGAGCGCTCTACCTCCAGGATAGTCACCTGAACAGGGTCGGTCTCAGTAGGGAGAAAACACTTAAGAAATAGAGTGAAATGGGACAGATATTTGCTTTCCCGAAGTGTTTTGCTACAGAGTGTGACCCACGTTCAGTCCTGCCACCTGGCCTGCGAGCGGAATAGTAACTAAAGCATGAAACAAATGATGGACGCAGTAGCAAACAGCTACACTGTAATCACAATGCAACTACTCCCTTGTGGGCTAATGTAGCTAATTAGCGGTTGGTTTCTTGTGTTGATGGTTAATAACTGTAGCGGCTGTAAACACGTTACAACTTAATATACTTTAATATAACGTCAGTGTCTGTTACTCTAAAGCGGTGGTGAACTAATGAATGATGGACTAAACACCTGTAACAGGGTTGGTTATGTTTCCTCTTGACACCGCAGAAATATGTAGTCATTGTTTACGTATTCCTTTTGGTTGGTTGAATTTACATATCAATGAGGTGTTATGACATTGGTCAGGGGGAGATCGTGAACGTAAACTCTTCCCGGTAGTGACACGCAAGCGGTAGGTCATGTTCTGAAATACTATATTTACAATGTGTACGAGTTCATTATGTACATATCCTGATGTGTATATACACCGAGTTTAGAAAACATTAAGAGCACCTGCTCCTTCCATGACATAGACTGACCAGGTGAAAACTATGACCCCTTATTGATGTCAATCCACATCAAATCAGCGTAGACGAAGACAGGTTAAAGAAGGATTTTGATTCATGGATTGTGTGTGTGTGCGCCATTCAGAGGGTGAACGGGCAAGACAGAAATAACGTAAGTGCCTTTGTACAGGGTTTGGTAGCACTGGTTTGTGTCAAGAACTGCAACGCTGCTGGGTTTCTCACACTCAACAGTTTCCTGTGTGCATCAAGAATGGTCCACCACCCAAAGGACATCCAGCCAACTTGACAAGTTTGGGAAGCACTGGAGTCAACATGGGCCAGAATCCTTGTGGAACACTTTCGACACCTTGTAGAGTCCATGCCTCCGACGAATTGAGGCTGTTCTGAGAGCAAAAAGGGTGCAACTCAATATTCCTAACGTGTGGTGTACTCAGTGCATACGTGTACGTTACCTGTTCGATACTGGCTGGAAGTGTGGGATGTGCTCTCGTATGTTATTGCTTGTAAGAGTGAGTTAGCTCGAGAAAGGCCCCTGCTAATTCACAGTTATTTCCATGCCAAGCACGGCATCACGAATCTACAGCCATCAACATACTGTTGTCCTGCACGTCTAACGTGCTTCCTTGTGTCCAACGTCAGAATAGACACCAATCGACTGGGGCCGCCGGCTGGACAGTCCTTTCTTTAAAAACACAAAACGCAAGAGAGATAGAAGTATGGTCACATCTGTTACACTGGTGCTGAGACCACTTTTCTTGTCGTCGCTGCATAGCTGTTGTCCACACACACACACACACACACACTGCAGTTTAAGCTAACAGTATCCCTCCTTGGTCGTATAGGGATACAGTGTGGCGGACACTCCGAGGCAAGGACATCTAGAACATCTGACGTGTACTATGGTGTGACGACTGGAGCAGAAAGCTACACTGCTGCGTCTTGTTCTACTGTCTTCAACGGTCGCTGTCTATTGGTGGATTGTGTACAATTACAACCTGTCGAACGCTGGGTAAAATGGAGGTCGTGTGGCCAAGAACTACTGCAACTAGAAGCCATATGGCTGATATATTCAACAGCAGAAACAGGGAACGGAACATGGTCAGTCACATAAGACGGGGCACAAACGTGGTTCTTTCTTGAGAGGCAGGTGAAGCGGAGGGGCTGGGGGTGGGTTGGGGGCTGGGGGTGGGTTGGGGGTGGGTTGGGTTGGGGGCTGGGGGTGGGTTGGGGGTGGGTTGCAAAGGAATGGGCCGCTCTTCCATTGAAGAAAGTCTCATGCAGAAAATGTGGCCTGACGCTTCGCCTCGAACTTGCAACAGCAACCCACCAGAGAGCAGATGCATGGGGTTGCCAAAATTAAATCATACTTACTAATCCACTGCAATTGATCAAAGTCAAGCCAGAACATTCGACACAGGGAGCAATTAGGACTAACATGATTGGTCAATAAATACTCCCCACCCATTTAAGCAGATTGATTATTCAAGCTGAATGGGGCCGAGCACAAAGGAAAGAGGGGGTAGAGAGAGGGGGATAGGAAACAGATAGAGAGAGGGGGGTAACCTAAAAGAGAGGGAGCAGTAAACCCACCAAACTCTCCCAGAGAGCACAATGGAACAAGAGAAAGATCGATAGGAAAAAAAAGGTCTGGTCTGAATATTATTATGACACCGTTCCAATCCCTGACAAATACAGCTGTCACACACACACACTACACGGTCCAGCTCCAAAACCCCATCCAGACAGGACACACACACAGACTGAACAACCCCGCCAGCCCTCTCTTTCCTTTCTATCACTCCTCCAGCCTCTCTACAATAGGAAATCACACACACAAATTAGAGAAACAAGAAGCCGTAGCATGTTATGAATGAACAGAAAACCAGAGACACTCACCCTAGCCTCTCTCTCTTCCCTCTCAGCCACCCTGATCTCTGCTCCAGCTGGGCAGGCTCTGCTGCTGCTCCCAGGCCCCGCCCCCACAGCCTGGACACATGACCCACCACTCTACACCCAAGCAGGCCAGCCAGGCGGCCAGCAGCAGGCATGCCACACCCCTCATTCAGGGAGAGTTGAATGGGGAGCATTGTGAATGTGCTGGACACTGTGTGTGTGTGTGTGTGTGTGTGTGCAGGGGGAGGGGGGGCAGTTGGAAATGGGAGGAAAGGAGTGTGTTATAAGAGTGCATATGTTTAAGGAATGGAGAGAAAAGGGTGTATGTGTTTGACAGGAAAAGGAAAAGTGAGTGTGTGTAAGAGGTGGAAACGGAAAGATTATAAAGAACGTGACAGTTTGCACGTGCTTAAAAAGGAGAAGAAAAATGTGTAACAAATGTGTGTTCAGTGAAAGATGGTGTGTGTGTTGATGTCCATCTGTCCCTTCCCTCCCAATGCTCAGCGCAGTGTGTGTGTGTGTGTGTGTGTGTGTGTGTGTGTGTGTGTGTGTGTGTGTGTGTGTATGCACACTGTGTGTGTACTGTGAGGAGGCCACTGGCTCTTTCTCCTCCTGGGTTAAAATGAGTCTCCATCCATCACATTAATGACTGCCTCATACAGCCCCATGACTAAAGGAATATGTCCCAGATAACAAATGAATACCATCCCACAGTCATCAGACTCCGCATGAAACATTCTATGGGAAACAGCTCTGTCGACTGTAATTCAAAACATTATGAACTGTATAAGAGTACAATGTGTGACTTCCTTTTGGTCTCATACGTTTACTTGTTGCCTGCAATAACTGCGGAGCTTGGTCTTCATCATGTCTACATACAGTGAAATACGTTAGCGTGGTATTTTCCTTGGGTTTCCTAGCTGCAATCACTTGCTACGTGGGCCTATCCATGCAACATCTGTGGAATTGTGTCTATCATAAATCTGTATTCATACTTATGAAAATCACAATCCTTTCAATGCCGAAACACTCTTCCTTCTTATCCGATTACTGGAATTAAGAGAGAAATGTGTTTTTATCACAAGCGGGTGGAAAGATGGAAAGAGAAACATCTCAGTACTGCACTTACCTAAACAAGCTTTTTCCCCCACATTTGCAAGCTGATGATAAGTTCTCTCATATTCAGCACAAACACTTCCTTCCTGTCATAGTTTCAGTGGTTTGTGTATGTATTGGACCAAAATGGTTTGTGCACCTGGCCCTATAGGCATCCGGTCTCAGTGAGAGATAGACATGAGCGAACAGGTCGTCTTCTCCTGAACTAATACAGATCATCACCCGCAGGCTCGTCGGGTTGAGGCTCTATTTGGAATACATCGGTAGCGTGTCTGTTTATTCTCCCCCCCCCCCCCAAAAAAAAGTGTCATATTGAAGCCAGGCAAGCTGCATGTGGTTTCTGATTCAATGTAGGGCAGGTTATGCAGTATGCCCGGCATTGTCCATGATTTGTTCATCTGCAGCATAAAACACTGCAGCACAAACGCTGTTTGTCCCTCGTCTTGGGAGAACCCAGAGATCACCTGGGACTGAATCAATGGCGGCCATACATTTAGCTGGTCCTGTGGAATAGCAGCTAGTTCGGAAGGATCACCCTTGTCACGATGAGCGAATTCTAAATTGAAACTCAAGCTTTGCTCATTGACTGAGTCTATTTCAGTGCTCCAAATGGTCGCAAAATGACTAAGTCGCCGGCCCATAGAAATAGAAGTCCTAGAACAGGCATCCTCCGATTACTACTGTACGCTCATGACCATAGCAACTGATCCGAGTCCAGCCCTTCAGCCCTTTAGCTAATAGACCTCAGAATACTTTTTTGGCAAAGAGAAGTCTGTGGGTGAGAGATCACATTCAGACTTCCTTCCTTATCTTGATTGCATGCCACGATAACAAGATGAGACCCTGGAGCCACGTCCTTGTTTTGCAGTTGCAAACAAACATTTGAATTATTGTGCCAGAACCTTATTAAATGACCCAGTTCTTAGGCGGCTGTTGCTCTGTTGGCTGAACGTCTCGCCAGAGCTTTGTTTGTCATTCTGTTTTGTTTTGTCATTTACCCCACTGCTGGAGGCCATTTTGAGGCCAGCTTCGTATAATCACATCAAACTGTGTGGGCCGAACAGGCAACTGGAGACCCATGCAGGCACAACCCCAGAGGGGAGCTCTCTGATTGGACTAGAGGTCAGATCTCATTGAAGGAGGCCCACACAGTGATTAGAACACATGGAGCTGATTAACCAAGTCACCTCAATGACTCAGCAGAGAGAGTGACTCACACAGACATATAGCCTCCCACCCAGAGAGATGGAAGAAGGGATAAAGAAGGGATAAAGAAGGACAGCGGAGGAGGAGGGAGAGAACATCTGGCCAAGCTTATCTGGGAAGGAGAGAAACAAGCGACTTCCTGTTGAGCTGTAGCCGAGGCTGCTCTGCTCCCCTGTGGTGCAGATGGAGACAGCATGTGAGGATGCATGCAACCAGATGAAAACATCTGAGGCGCTGGGAGCATCTCTCTAGTCCAAAGAGGCTTCCTCTCCTCGTCTCCTTCTCGTCGTCCACACTCATCTGAGGGAACCGGATAAGTGATAGCAAATTCCCACCAGGATTAGATCAGTGCAGGTGAAGGAAAGCAGACGGAGAGAGGTAGCTCCTTTACACTATTGAGATGAACCCATAATCTCGTGGCACCACATGGGAGACATGGTATAGACAGCAAAAGGCCCGTTTTAGAGTTAGGGACCGACTTCTGACTGTGTGACCAGACCAGGATAAACTCTGACCTTAGTCACATGGTCAGGAAAACCCCCTAGCCCTACTTGCTCTTCTCTCTCCACCCTGAAGACATGACATTCGTGCAGTCCATTTCTAATCCTCCACATACACACACTGTACTACTCCCTCGGGGACTGTGCTGTGCTCCAGCAACGCTACACGATCCCTCCAACTCTGCTCCTGACTCATCGCAGACCTCCGCTTGTATGTTGCTCTTCAAGGTTACAATAAACCTGGCCTAGTTTGCTTTCATCTGCACTTTTCTGCACTCGAGGCACACACACGCACACACACGCGCGCACACACACACACACTCTCTCTTTTGAAAGACCCATGCGCCTGTTGTTTGAACAGTGGCCGCAAAGTAGATTAACTGTCGGAATTTGTGGTCAGAGGTTTGTTTTAGCCAAGGTGTTTATCTAATGGATTGTTTCCTCTCAGTTTTACAGTGACACTTCCCAACTGTGTTACATAACAGAGCCAAATAACTCCCAGATATATACATACATACATACATACATACAGTTCAAGATTACATACACCTGAGCCAAATACATTTAAACTCAGTTTTTCACAATTCCTGACATTTAATCCTAGTAAATATTCCCTGTTTTAGGTCAGTTAGGATCACCACTTTATTTTAAGAAGGTGAAATGTCAGAATAATAGTAGAGAGTATTATTTCTTTCAGCTTTTATTTCTTTCATCACATTCCAAGTAGGTCAGAAGTTTACATACACTCAATTGGTATTTGGTAGCATTGCCTTTAAATTGTTTAACTTGGGTCAAACGTTTCGGGTAGCCTTCCACAAGCTTCCCACAATAAGTTGGGTGAATTTTGGCCCATTCCTCCTGACAGAGCTGGTGTAACGGAGTCAGGTTTGTAGGCCTCCTTGCTCGCACATGCTTTTTCAGTTCTGCCCACAAATTGTCTATAGGATTGAGGTCAGGGCTTTGTGATGGCCATTCCAATACCTTGACTTTGTTGTCCTTAAGACATTTTGCAACAACTTTGAAAATATGCTTGTGGTCATTGTCCATTTGGAAGACCCATTTGTGACCAAGCTTTAACTTCCTGACTGATGTCTTGAGATGTTGCTTCAATATATCCACATAATTTTCTTACCTATTTTGTGAAGTGCATCAGTTTCTCCTGCAGCAAAGCACCCCCACAACATGATGCTGCCACCCCCGTGCTTCACGGTTGGGATGGTGTTCTTCGGCTTGCAAGCCTCCCTCTTTCCTCCAAACATAACGATGGTCATTACGGTCAAACAGTTCTGTTTTTGTTTCATCAGACCAGAGGACATTTCTCCAAAAATGTACGATATTTGTGAAATACATCCACAGGTACACCTCCAATTGACTCAAACTATGTCAATTAGCCTATCAGAAGCTTCTAAAGACATAATTTTCTGGAATATCCCAAGCTGTTTAAAGGCACAGTCAACTTAGTGTATGTAAACTTCTGTAAACAATTGTTGGAAAAATTACTTGTGTCATGCACAAAGTAGATGTCCTAACCGACTTGCCAAAACTATAGTTTGTTAACAAGATATTTGTGGAGTGGTTGAAAAAGGAGTTTTAATGACTCCAACATAAGTGTATGTAAACTTCCGACTTCAACTGTCCATACAGTAGATAGACAGAGCGTGCTAGAGAGCACTAGAGAGAGGGAGAGAGAGCTAGAGGGGGAGAGAGAGTTAGAGTGGAGAGAGAGCTAGTGGGGGAGAGCTAGAGGAGGAGCGCGAGAGCGAGCTAGAGCGAGAGAGAGCGCAAGAGCGAGCTAGAGCAAGAGAGAGCGCAAGAGCAAGCTAGAGCGAGAGAGAGCGAGCTAGGGTGCGAGAGTGCGCTAGAGCGAGAGAGCGCACTAGAGCGAGAGAGCGCGCTAGAGCGAGAGAGCGCACTAGAGCGAGAGAGCGCGCTAGAGCGAGAGAGCGAGATAAGGAGAGAGAACGAGAGAGCTAGAGAGAGCGAGAGCTAGAACTAGAGAGAGCCAGAGCTAGAGAGACAGCTAGAGAGAGCTAGAGAGAGAGAGAGAGCTAGAGAGAGCTAGAGCGAGAGCTAGAGAGAGCTAGAGCGAGAGCTAGAGAGAGAGCTAGAGAGAGAGAGAGAGAGAGAGAGAGAGAGAGAGAGAGAGAGAGAGAGAGAGAGCGAGAGCTAGAGCGAGAGCTAGAGAGAGCCAGAGAGAGAGCTAGAGCTAGAGAGAGAGCTAGAGAGAGAGCTAGAGCTAGAGAGAGAGCTAGAGAGAGAGCTAGAGAGAGAGCTAGAGAGAGAGCTAGAGAGAGGGCTAGAGAGAGAGCTAGAACTAGAGAGAGAGCTAGAGAGAGAGCTAGAGCTAGAGAGAGAGCTAGAGAGAGAGCTAGAGAGAGAGCTAGAGAGAGAGCTAGAACTAGAGAGAGAGCTAGAGAGAGAGCTAGAGAGAGAGCCTGAGAGAGAGCTAGAGCGAGAGCTAGAAAGAGAGAGAGCTAGAGCGAGAGAGAGCTAGAGCGAGAGAGGCTAGCATGCACAAGGATTCCATCAAACCCACATTAGAAGCATGCAGACTCAGACATAACACATACTGTGTATATGCAAACTATTCAACTCCACTTTCGAATCAAGGAAATTCTTAGTGATACATAACTCAACTGTGGACATGGAGCCTTAATGCAACATACAAGAGTAGCACGAAACAGCACAGATGATAAAACAAAACTTCAGGGAGAGAGAAATCAATGCAGACCCTATGCGGCCTTACCTCATCTAAACTGAGGTTTTAGGGGGAGAAGAGGAACTTATTAAAAAGCATCTTGGGATGTCCCTGATTGCCTTTCCATTTCCTCAGCGTCTAAAGTAGAGTTAAACATCATGTAGCCCCCCTGATTGGCCTTAATAGAAACCAGTTGTCTCAGTCACACCAGTTGTCTCAACAGCCCTCCCCCTTCCTTCAAGTTTGCATCTCAAATGACACCCTATTCCCGACATAGTGCACTACTTTTGACCAGAACCCTATGGACCCTGGTCAAAAGTAGTGCACTATATAGGGAATATGGTGCCATTTGTGACGCAACCATCAGCCATACTCACAGAGGACCTCCATCTCAGGGTTAATGTGCATCTCTGCACCACATGCAGCCATGTCTTCCAATCACAGTCCCAGTCGAAGCACCACAGAACAAACTATTCCGACGTGGAAGTAAAAAAAAAAAAATTAAAAAATTCCCAACTGCTTCCCAAACCTAAACTCTTCACGGTGACAGCCGGGAGTGCCTGGGAGCGACTGGGATCTAATGTACATTTTCTGTAACGCTCCCTCTTCCCGATGTTCCCAACTCGGCGTTCCTTACCCGGAGCCTCAAGACTGAACAATAAACAGAGCTCCACCGATCGGATTGCGCTTCCGGGGGAATCCCTGCCCCTAATTCCAGCTGGAATTCTAGGGGGAGCCGGATGACTCAGCGTGGAATGGAGGAGAAGAAAGAGAGGAAGACGGGACCCTGATTACATACTTTCTCTCTGTGCGGTCGTTCCAGAAAACTTCCCAGAGTTATGATGATAATTATCCTTAATAATTAGAAACTTTGCCATGTGCTGAACTGGGAGAGACTGAGAGCTTATCAGTGTTACAATAAATGAACACCAAAAGATCTAGTCGTAACGTAAGTAGTCAACGGTTTTCCCCCAATTATAGCTTTACTGTAAGTTGGATGATTTAAATGGTGTATCCTGTTCCTAAAAGATATGTCAGTACAGTCCAGAAAGGGAGAATAGGACTAAACGTAGACATGTGTACTACTGTACAACACCACATACTGTCAGAGACAGTACCGTTGGCCTTTCCCCTACATCTTCAGCTACTCTTGCTTGCTCCATCTTCTGAATAATGAATAATCAAAACCAAAAATATATTTAATTCATAATTATGTATTTTCTCATGATATTTGAATAGCAATATACAAATATTTTGTATTTTATATTAACAAACCTTTTTATTCATTCAAAGCTCCAAAGCTTCGCACATCGTGAAGGTGAAAGTTCACGCAGAGTTCCTCGGAGCCGAGCTACTTTAGCTAAATTGACAAAGCTAGCTACTTCCACCGGATAATGACTCACAATGTAGCGGTGTTAGCTGTGTTTAGGCAATAGAGGACTAGTCGTTCACCATGGAGGTGAGAAGCCAGTCAGGCAAGAAAGCAGTGTGTGTGTGCACGCGCGTGCGTGTTTGTGTGCGTGCTAACCCAGTGTTGTTTGATCTAAGGTTTGTTCAGAGGGGATTAGGGTTTAAGTCTAGTCATATTACCTCTGTCAAACACACCTTCAGGCACAGGCACTGTGCCGTGCGTCAATGGGTGCGATGATGACTACATTATGAAGAGTGGTCTCATTCACCTCAATGTAAAGTGAGCATTAGCTAGGAAGCAGTTGCCGCAGCTATAATCAGCATGGGGCCCCAGCCTGTGCAACTGGACACCATTTTGTGTCAAAGGCCCTACAAGTACTTATAAAGGAAATTTATTGAATGACAGGTCAAAATCGCGTAAACCTGGGAGGGGCCTATACGACCAAATCGATGAGGTCTGCCAGTGAGACATTTAATTAACATGGAATCATGTCTTTATAAAAAATATGATTGAAGATGAATTAACAATTGATCATAAAAAGTAACCGTCTTCCTCTTCTATGGAACATCTAAGGGTCAATAACTCCCTGCAGTACTGTGTCTCTAACCCCCCCCCCAATTGACTGGTGGCTGATAGAAATAGAATCACAGAACATTGACGCCGTTCTAGTAATTCTATTTCTATGGTGACTGATTACTATTATTTAGGTACCTCCTAAGGAGAGGTCCAGCAGGGAGAGGGGGTGTACTGACCCCACACATACCCTGCCCTGCCTCCCATCTGCCCACTGCCCGGCCTAGCAGATGGCACAACAGTGGTACGTATGGCCATCTGTCCAGTGCCCCCTCACAATTCGTGTGCGCTCACTGAATCTTTGGCCACACAGCAACAACTGTTGGTTGCGAGGCACTGCACTCGACAAAGACCTGTACATGACGTCAATATCTGGGAACCTCGTATTGTTATGGTGAAAGAGAGAGTTTAATTACAGCAAAACACCATTATCATTCCAAACATGGCCCTTATCAGCCAGGGATGAGGAAAACCTCATTAGCAGAGGGTGTTGAGAGCTGAGGCACTGACAAAGTGGACCTTCTCTTTGTTAACCAGCTGTACAGTTGGCAAAACTGAGAAATAGTGAGCTCATCCTGGTCAGCCCGTAGCAGCTGGGTGCAGTCTATAAGCAGGACCAGACAGGACCAGACAGGACCAGACAGACACCTCTTCAAGATAAACCAGAATAAACCAGATAAAAGACTGTGGTAGAGTCAGGGGAGGGTCCAGACACTGGTAGTGATGATAGTCGTTGGCTGGTGGTCAGGAAAAGGTCCTGGCCTTACCTATTTTGTACGGTCGTGACTAGTGTCAGGCCAGCTTGACCAGCATTCAGAGAACTCACTAAGGAAGAAAAGGGTGGGGACTGGGAGATAGCAGCTCAGGGAGACTGGAAATAGGAGGAAGGGGGAACTGGAGTTGCTTTAGTGGAGTGTGTGCGTGTGTGTGTGCTGCATGGGAACCTTGTTTAACCCCTGACTTCCACCAGGCGAAGCAGAGTAAACAGAAGCTTCCGGAAACCTTATCTGGGGGACCCTGTCCGGTTTCCACTTCACTCAGCTCAGCTCTCCCTCAGTGGAAGCGCTCAATACACACAGACAGACACAGGCTTTCCACTGACCCAGTCAGAGTCCACAGCCTCCAAAAACACTTTAAATCACATCAGGGATAAATCCCACATGACACAACCAGACACATTCATTCAGTTTTAGTGAGATACAGAACAATGTGTGAGTGAGAGAAGAGAAAGGGGGGAGAGAAATGAAAGAAACAGAGTGGATAAGAGAACAAGAGATGTACTTCGAGATGCACCTTTAATAAGTACTGTCTATATGCCCTCAGCAACGTCCTGTATAAGATGCAATCAGTACCTGCAAGCCAGGTCCCACAGCCATCTCCACTAAGCCAAACCCTACACTCCACATGTGATACTGCACCTCCTGCTGGCCACTCTGAGCTCTGCACCCACAGACATGATTATGAGCTAACACCGCTTGCCCTCAGTGGAGCTGAAAGTGAGCGGCCGACACTGCAGTCGAATGACCTCACTCTGTAGTTTTCCTAGCCCGCTAACGCTAACCCTGAGAGGTTTGGAACCTGTAAACAGTTTAAGATGAGCCACGATGATATGCTCTAGCAGACGGCCTCCTCTACTCAATTCAAGGGCTTCATTGGCATAGGAAACGCATGTCGTCGTTGCCAAAGCAAGTGAAGTAGATAATAAACAAAAGTGAAATAAACAAAAAATGAACAGTAAACATTGCACTCACAAAAGTTCCAAAAGAATAAAGACATTTCTACTCGCTCTTTCTACTCACTCTCATAATGACACAGCAGGTCATGCTGAGTGCAATTAAACTGGGAGACGCCTGACCACTGTCTGAGGTGGTGTGTGTGTGTGCGTACATGCATGTGTGTGTGAGTGTGTCATAGTCCTCCCTTGCCATCAAGTTCCTGCAACTAAAGACTAAGACGCCGGAGTAGGTTTAAATCACATAGCGCTGTAGGTCATTCAGGCTCCACATATGTGACACAGCATGGAAAGACATGGGGAAGAGGAAACTGAATACAGTACTTTAGAATCCTAGGGTCTCTGGTGGCACAGCTGGTGCTGCAGTACAGCACCCTTAACCACTGCGCCACCCGGGAGGCAGAGACTGACATTTTGATCCTAGAAATGAACTAAAAATGTATCCAGGTGTGTGATCTCACCACAATAGAACTGTCTGGAAGGGCCACTGACTCTGATCCCATGACCCAGGCTGAGAGAGGAAGAGAGGCGCGGTCAGGACGAGGGGAAACAATCGTCCTGACGGACAGCACACGGAAGGAAGGAAGCCCGGGAAACCAGAGTGTGTGTCTCTGATGTCATTACCCGTTTGAAAAACTGAATGGACAGGAAAACGGCTTATCACTCACAAAAACACAGCGGAGAGTAACTTGGAAAACTTCACACGAGGCACGGAGTCAACAATCTGTACGCCAATGTAAAGAGTTTCACATCCACCAGTATCTAGGTAATATCTTGTCATGAAAGAGAATCAATATCACTTTTAAGTCACTTGTGAAACCCTCACATCGATCACTCATCGTCACCTATTGAAATGAATTAGGGTCTACTTGTGTGTTGGAGCCAATTTCTCCTACTTGATACAAAATCTGATGGAAACAACCCACTAGCAGTCCACTACAGTGCTGTGTTGTTCACGTTTCTGCTCCACTGACGCCATCTCCCCTCATTGACAGACGGAGCAGGGGTCAGAGTCACTCAGTCAGTCAGGGTGGGCCCCGGCCTCAGGCCCTCCAGGCAGGTCACCCTTCATTGAGAGCCCTAATAAGGCCCTCTCCCTCTGGGTAAATAACGAGCCCAGACCTCCGTGGCCTGAGTAGGAACCAGACTACAAGACTCCCAGCTCCAGAGCAGGAAAGAAAACACTACCTCGCTCTCTCTATCGTCCCATCAAATCTGAGCTTTTAATATTGGAAAATAGCCGACAAACTCGTACCGAATGATAAAGTATGTTCATTTATACCAATACTGTTCCAATCCACGAACACCTAATGCTAAAATGGTCTGTGTCCACAGGGGGAAAAGCCTACAGAAGTATAGCTAATTAAAGGCCAAGTAAGCCATGAAATACTTGGCAATGTCACTAATAGCGACACTGGAACATACTGGCTTATTAAATACTGAAAGCCGTGAGTCATTTGATAACTGCGGAGTTGGAGTTTGAGGAAGCGAACGAGCAAAAAGTAGAATGCTTTTCTGCATGTGGCTGTGTCCAAAATGGGAATTACCCTATTCCCTATGGCACTAGCTTTGACTAGAGCCATAGCTCCAATATATAGGGAATAGGGTACCATCTGGCAGAATGTGTGCCTTTGTCCACCTGATAAACAAAAACCAACGCGTCTAGCAGCTGCAGTTTCCCTGCAGCTGGCCCCATGCTGTGGGCTCCCTCAGTCTCAGGTCTGAAACGTTGTCTAAACGTTATTTATACATTCTCTAAAACGCTCTCTAAACATGGCGTGAATGCTGTCTAAAGACTGTAAATGCTGACACATTAGGTCATATTTGGCTCCGGGTTTTATCCCTCAGTTTACAGGAATCTAACTTGGCTCGTGTCGGACGCCCCTTCTGGGGGCCTGAGACATGCTCAATCTGCAGAGGGAGGAAAAAAGAGGAGTGTCTGTGCGCGTGTTGTCAGAAAGAGAGCGGAGGAAAGAAGAGGAGTGTCTGTGCGCGTGTTGTCAGAAAGAGAGCGGAGGAAAGAAGAGGAGTGTCTGTGCACGTGTTGTCAGAAAGAGAGAGGAGGAAAGAAGAGGAGTGTCTGTGCGCGTGTTGTCAGAAAGAGAGAGGAGGAAAGAAGAGGAGTGTCTGTGCGCGTGTTGTCAGAAAGAGAGAGGAGGAAAGAAGAGGAGTGTCTGTGCGCGTGTTGTAAGAAAGAGAGTGGAGGAAAGAAGAGGAGTGTCTGTGCGTGTGTTGTAAGAAAGGGAACGGAGGAAAGAAGAGGAGTGTCTGTGCGTGTGTTGTAAGAAAGAGAGAGGAGGAAAGAAGAGGAGTGTCTGTGCGTGTGTTGTCAGAAAGGGAGCGGAGGAAAGAAGAGGAGTGTCTGTGCGCGTGTTGTCAGAAAGAGAGAGGAGGAAAGAAGAGGAGTGTCTGTGCGCGTGTTGTAAGAAAGGGAGTGGAGGAAAGAAGGGGAGTGTCTGTGCGTGTGTTGTCAGAAAGGGAGTGGAGGAAAGAAGAGGAGTGTCTGTGCGTGTGTTGTAAGAAAGAGAGAGGAGGAAAGAAGAGGAGTGTCTGTGCGTGTGTTGTAAGAAAGAGAGAGGAGGAAAGAAGAGGAGTGTCTGCGTGTGTTGTCAGAAAGGGAGCGGAGGAAAGAAGAGGAGTGTCTGTGCGCGTGTTGTCAGAAAGAGAGAGGAGGAAAGAAGAGGAGTGTCTGTGCGCGTGTTGTCAGAAAGAGAGAGGAGGAAAGAAGAGGAGTGTCTGCGTGTGTTGTCAGAAAGAGAGAGGAGGAAAGAAGAGGAGTGTCTGTGCGTGTGTTGTAAGAAAGAGAGCGGAGGAAAGAAGAGGAGTGTCTGTGCGCGTGTTGTCAGAAAGAGAGAGGAGGAAAGAAGAGGAGTGTCTGTGCGCGTGTTGTCAGAAAGAGAGAGGAGGAAAGAAGAGGAGTGTCTGTGCGTGTGTTGTAAGAAAGAGAGCGGAGGAAAGAAGAGGAGTGTCTGTGCGCGTGTTGTCAGAAAGAGAGAGGAGGAAAGAAGAGGAGTGTCTGTGCGTGTGTTGTAAGAAAGAGAGCGGAGGAAAGAAGAGGAGTGTCTGTGCGCGTGTTGTAAGAAAGAGAGAGGAGGAAAGAAGAGGAGTGTCTGTGCGTGTGTTGTAAGAAAGAGAGAGGAGGAAAGAAGAGGAGTGTCTGTGCGTGTGTTGTCAGAAAGGGAACGGAGGAAAGAAGAGGAGTGTCTGTGCGTGTGTTGTAAGAAAGAGAGAGGAGGAAAGAAGAGGAGTGTCTGTGCGCGTGTTGTAAGAAAGGGAGTGGAGGAAAGAAGAGGAGTGTCTGTGCGTGTGTTGTAAGAAAGAGAGAGGAGGAAAGAAGAGGAGTGTCTGTGCATGTGTTGTAAGAAAGAGAGAGGAGGAAAGAAGAGGAGTGTCTGTGCGTGTGTTGTAAGAAAGAGAGAGGAGGAAAGAAGAGGAGTGTCTGTGCGCGTGTTGTAAGAAAGAGAGAGGAGGAAAGAAGAGGAGTGTCTGTGCGCGTGTTGTCAGAAAGAGAGAGGAGGAAAGAAGAGGAGTGTCTGTGCGTGTGTTGTAAGAAAGAGAGCGGAGGAAAGAAGAGGAGTGTCTGTGCGTGTGTTGTAAGAAAGAGAGAGGAGGAAAGAAGAGGAGTGTCTGTGCGTGTGTTGTAAGAAAGGGAGCGGAGGAAAGAGAGGGATAGACAAAGAAAGTGAAAAGCAAAGGAGAGCGAGTGGAACCCAAATGTGTCAGATGCTGCCGACTGCTAAAACACGCTGGTTTGCTTTAGGACAGGGATGAAGAGAACCATTTATACATTCGTCTTTTGCATATGTAGGAGAATAAAACAAAATATTGTTGTTATCTCACAGTCTACCAAGAGTGCATGAATTGAAGAACAAATTGGCTGAATGTTTTTTGTACATGCAGCGATAGGGGACTGAGTTGAGAGGGAATTGAAGAACAACGCAGCCGAACATTCATTGATAGGGGACTGAGACGCTGGGCTCCAGACAGAGCAGAGGGAGGGACAGGAGAGACAGGCCGTAGTGACAGACAGGCCCAGGCTGGGCTTTAATCAAACCGACCTCTCCTCTTGCAGGCCCACTCCGGGGACCCAGAGCGCTCCACTGTGTGTGTGATTGCATCTTCCAGTCCCTCTGTGAGGTAGTAGAGGAGGGCAACTGGAGGGGGATGATGTGTTGTGGAAAATGTACTGTACCTCTGCCACTGGAGTTTTGAAAACGAAAAGTGTATCCAAAATGTGGATGCCTACACTACCGTGTACTGCGGAGGTATGTGCATATTGCCAATAGTCTTAAAAACTGTCTGTATCAGACTGGAGGCACTCAGCCTCAGCGTTGGATGCCACTCCTAGAAACAGGCCCAGATCAGTGGAGTGAGCCCATTACTGCCTCCACGCCTCATTGGGCCTCTCTGCTTTAACACACCAAAGCTTCTGATCCGCAGCCTGTGTAATGCCAGAGGGAGCTCTAGCCCAGATCTCTCACACACTCACACACACACACACACACACACACACACACACACACACACACACACACACACACACACACACACACACACACACACACACACACACACACACACACACACACACACACACACACACACACACACACCAGATCCTATGATCGGTGGTTAGCAGCACACACAGCAGGCCCAAAGCCTCAAAACACTGCTTTTACTCTCCCTTGTTTATACATGTATGGTCATCTCCATAGCAACTTCACAGTGACACAATTGAAAGACAATGGAAAGTTGGGGCCTTCCTACAAACCCAAGCATCTCTATGGCTGTTTGTGTTCTCCACTACTTGAAGCCCCTCACTCTGTTAGAGTGACTACATCCAGGATCACATGAGGAACCTAAGGAGTTAGAGGGTTCAGGAGAAGAAACCTAGGGTCAGAGGTTACTTACTGTCGGGGTTGGGGGACTTGGTGCGGTTGGGCGAGGAGCAGCGGATGGTAGTGACGATGGTGTTGTGGTGGGGGTTGGGGTGGTGCGGGTGGTGGACTGGTGCATGATGACCATGGTTCTCGTGGTTGTTCTTTCCATTCCCCGTTGTCTCGGGTGCTTTGGTGACGCTGATCCCTGGTGTGGTCCTAGCGGCCTGGCCGTCCCCTAGATTGGGGGGCTCGGACCTCCGGGCATGGCTGGGGGGCTCGGGGGTTCGGGCCCCTCCGCGAATCACCACATCCTGGGGTGTTTTAGCGAAGGTCACCTCCCGTTTGTGGCCCACCTCGGGGGTCTTGGAGTGGCCTAGGACCTCGGGTCGTTTCGTGCCGAATCGGAGGGAACCAGGGCTGGTTGGATCCACCTGCTTGGAGGAAATGTCGATGGAGAGCTCCGTGCGTCCCCGGGATATGGGTTCAGGAGGCTTGGAGCCGCCCCCTCCCATGATGGTCTTGGAGATGGAGCCGTTGTTGTTATTGCTGGCGCCCAGTTCACGGTAGTAGACGCTGGTGGGGGACATGACGGGGCGGTGGTTGGGGTTGCTGGGCGCCCGGCGGGAGCCTGGCGAGGAGTTGGCCGAGGTGTCCACATCCTCCACCTCAAACGACCTCTTTAGAGCTGCATGGAGGGTGAGATGAGACAGACACACTCAGTCAATGAGTCATCCATTCTTGACCATTTCTGACATTGCTGATAATCAGAGTGCACTTAGGGCCGGTTTCCTAAACAAACATTGCGGCTAGTCCTGGACCAAACATATACGTCAGCAAATATATGAACAGTGTATTCTAGTTCCAGAGGAGCAACATGAACTGTTTCGACGTCCCTGGCATCATAGCTGCTCGAGGTTAGTGGGTAGAGAGAAGCTGGAAAAGCAATCTCGGCGACGTCACAAAGGACAATGGCAGCAACAAGCAATTAAGCCAAGCTCAACTCATTTCAATAACTCTTTATTAGTGGTGCCAATCTGTCACTACATACGACTGCAGATGGCACTGCATACGTTTATATGGTGCCAGTTGTATGACACAGTGTGGTACTTACTGTATGTTATAAAATGTGATCCAATTTATACACCCACTTGCACAGCCTCAAATGGCCTTATACTTGCATGGCCTTATATTCTCTACATGCATTCTTTAATATTGTATGAGTTATGGAGGAGTAGTAGTGGTAGCAACTGATGCATAGCCTATATACAATGCATTAATACCAAATTAACAAAAAGGAGCCACGCTTCCCCCAGGTTACTGGTGGCTTTGTGAGAAAATCCCCAAAATAAGTTTCAACCAAAACATAAGGCTAGTTTGGCCTTGTAGGCATTGCCTCTTGGAAGTCAACTTGAATCCCATGGGGAACATGCTAAGCTAGTCACTGTGGTTACGAGCTGGTTATGACATCACAGTCACACACATCTATGTCCTCTCTGTACCACTCAACACAACTCCAAGCTAATGATCAGTTCTGTTATGGCCTAAAGAGTGTGTGTGTGTGTGTCTGTCTACACGCGTGTATGTATGTGTGTATGTATGTACACCCACAGAGGGGGTACTCAGCCCCTATCCCATTGCCCTCTCCGTAAACCCAGTCCGAGCAGTGAAGGGACTCAGGGAGCTGGAGGCAATCACACCAAAGCCTTTCCTCAAAACATCAGTTACGGGCCTAATCTAATTTTACTGCTATAAACCTCTTCATTTTATGACAGCGATACTCTTTCTCCCCCTAAAACAAATCCTCTTCTTGCCAAACTATAATTTAGCGTGCTGGAGGAAATGTCTTGCTCTTCTCTGACTGTCTAATGGCAATTGTCCAGTTCAATAACCTTTTTATGGCCTCATAAGTGTCCATGATGTCTATATTCTGTTGTATGATTGGTGTTGCTAGCACCCCTTCCCTCTGTAGCTCTCTATTTAAAACACGCACTCCTGCTATGGCTACCGTACGTCTTTCCATTTTATTTGACTGATCTGCCTCTCCGTGTTCTTGCATTCCCTGCGCATTGAAAAGCTAGCTAACCAACGTTAGCATAGCAGCATTAGCAAACTGCTAAATCGCCCAACTGCACTTGAAGGGTCTCGCGTGTACATACTCCAGCTGTTAAATGCTCTTAACAACCCCCCCAAAACACCTTCTGAAAAGGTTGTTAACTTAAACATTTATTTCCAACGACTAACTGTTATTCTCTCATGCTTCCTCCATTACGCTCTCGTGATTTGGGGAATATTGGCGTTAAATTCTACGAGTCTACGAGGCATTATTAAAAAAACGTTTTAGTCCTCCGTTTTAAGGATGGGTGTTGCTAATGGCTGTTACTAAAAACACGTCCCATCTCCCATATCTTCAATTAGAACGGGAGACCCAATCCCATATATAATACAGAAGACGGTTATAAGTTATTTCCATGTCCAAACCCCTTTGCCACTTTACTCCATCCCCCATAACCCCCCTTTCCTCTCTATTGTGTTTTATGATTGTGCTGAACGATTCCAAGGTTCCAGCTACTTTCAACTCGGTCCAGGACAAGGACTTGACTGCCAAATCAGTCCGCTGCTTATTGCTTAGCAAACAGTGAGCTGGGAGGCCATTAGTGCATTCAGTGATCGGAAACGTTCTGAAGGCTGCCGACAAAAATCGAATGAACAGAGCTGACACGATTCCCTACTCTATCTTTTCTACCACATACATTTCCATCTGAATGAGTTGCAATGAATGAGTTGCAATGCATAGAAAGACAGTCGGTATAAGCCTAACACTGATAGGACGTAAGTGTTACCATCAGGGAGAAACGGTACAATGTATGATTAAATGCTCAATGCTTAAAAACTTAGGACTTAAGTGTTATCATAACATCCAAGATGGCTGCATATGATTTAATATGACCTACAAATGCAACTTTCTCAACAGACACCATATGCCTCAGAATGACTTGGAAAGAGAGAGACATTACGGGAATTGCTATAGCAAATAGGAACGTTCCGCGACTCAGTTCCACCATGCGGTTTCCCACGGTTTTCTATACACTCAGAGGTCACTCTTTCCAACGTCATTCCATTAGAAGACAGAGAAGAAGGATCACGTGCTTCCGAGGAAGCATCCAAGGATATCCCCATTGTGGATTTCACACGTGCTGGATTGACCTGGGACGATACCAGGCGGTAGGCCAGGCAGACGATACCAGGCGGTAGGCCAGGCGGACGATACCAGGCGGTAGGCCAGGCGGATGATACCGTCTCACACCCCCCCCCCCCAAGTGAAATGGCATTCCCAGACAATGAGCTGGAAATACAGAACGTCTCTGCGGAATCTCCTTAACAAACAGAGCCTACTTCTCTCTCTCCCTGTGTAGCCTACCTCTTGGTGTTCTGTGTCCCATAGTCTCCTGTGAGGGGATGACCATAACAGTAGCCATAGGGCCAGGCATTTTTCCTGACCAAGAACAAATCTGGGCCCATAGTCCAAGGCCTATAACTGGGCCAACAGAGTTTTTCCTGGCCAGATGTTGTGGTCAGAAAAACACACTAAGATGGAGGCTCTCTTCCCACCTGGCCTAAATAGTAGTGCCGGGTAGATACCAGCATCGCAAAATAAAATGTCCATAGCAAAAATGAAAACACGAAGTAAACTCAACTCTTTGGTCCTTTAAAAAAAACAGCTATGTAAAATATTGTGCTGTAGCTTGGAAAATAAATGCAGTTGACTACGGATGACAACATAATGATGTTTGTTTTCTAACATTAGAACCTGTTTTCCTAAAGAAGTTAAATCTGCTTTGTGTTTTGTTTCCCTGCCATGACACTGACGAGTATCGCGCTACTGGTATCGTCCTGGGCGATTTAAATAGAGGAGAAATACCCTGCTAGGCCCAGGTGTTAGCCTTGACTTCCTGTCCCTGTGTGCATCACTGGCATTAGCTCATCTCCTCAAGGACACACAGAGTAATGGACAATAGATACTGTACAGCTCTGATGCAGCTAGAAAGAGATAGGCTTATGATAATTATACAGCTATCCAGGTGCTTTCATCTAATGGTTTGAGTTAACACAGTCAGTGTGCATTTCACTGCTAGTGTACACCTGTTATTCATGAAGCATGTGACAAATAAAATTGGTTTTTATGGAGCTGGGAAATGTAATTATGCTCCAACCAAAACGAGCCAATCGAACCACAATGATTGTTTCCTGTTTACAGTCTCACGGTAGATATAGAAAGAGACCGACTTCCTGGTTGTGTTGGGTTCTGACTGAGGTCAGAAAGATCAAAGTCATCACCCCATCCTGTTGTGGGGTTTAGTGAGGCTAGAGAAAAGATTGAACACTGAGGAAAGAGAGGGTGAGAGAGAGGGACCATCGACGTATACTAAAACTGACTAAAAAGGTCAAGACGTGAGGTTGTGTTCTCTATGGTCCACTGTTGCACTACAGCTCATCCACATCAGCACACTATCCTACTAAACAAGGCCAACGGACATCATGGTGGCCTTCATGTTAGAGTCCCAGGCCTTAATCAATACTACTTCTATGACACGCTTTGTGAGTATGGGCCCTGAGCTCCTTGGCATGTCGTCTGAGTCCTGATGTGACCGGCTGGATCAGCTTCCTCAAAGAAATAGGTCTAGACGGGGGCCAGACGGCCTTCAGACCGGCCTCTTAGAACTGAAGAGTGAAGGGAGCTCTCCTGGGGACCGCAACTCTGAGGCCCAAATGCTAGTGTTTCATCTGTGTGTGTGTGTGTGTGTGTCTGTGTGTGTGTCTGTCTAGTCTAATTTATGTCTATTGGGCCGGATGTGCAAGTGTGTGTTTTGAGGGTTCTTTAGGGCAGAAAAGGCCAACTGTACTGTAGCAAATATATAGTATTACACACTATCTATGGGATACTGGAGAAGATATTGCCGAATAATATTGCTGACCTTTCTCTGCTCATATAACACCATGGTATTATGTCTGTAGTCAATGGTTGTCTCACTGAACAATCTCTTACATTCCCGACTCGCTCACTTCCTGATCCGTATCACATGACGGTGGAACTATGAGGATGCTGACAGTTACTGTAATACTGCCAGATTATGGTCTATGAAACATAAGAGGCATGATGATATAATGCTAGCATTTAAAACAGTGCAGTTTCAGACATATATATATATATATACCACTGTACACACAATGCCAAACCCACTGGCAAAACAGTGATTATGACTTGAACAGAATGTCTATTCAAGTTTGACAACACTTTATCTTGATACGCTAACACAAACTATAATGGTGAAGTTTAACTTCGGGGCGCTACATACCCAAGCGTACGCACACAGCGGTTCTGCCAGTGTCAACAGAGGCGGGCTACAACATTATGCAGCGGAATTATAATATTATAGAAATCTTTCAAAACCAAGTCTGACAAGGCAAGGCCATCGAATGACCGATAAAGTGACACAAATCCTCCCCCGATGATATTCCACTTGGATCAGTCCAAAGCTTAGCCACCGTTAATGTCAGGGTGTCAAATATACACTTCCTCATGTCTTCTCTGGACACGGTTGGGTTTACGCTGACACACAGTGTGACAAAGAGAGAGAGAGAGAAAGAGGAACTCAAAGTGAACGCAGCTGTTGGTAGTTCAGTAGTGCTTGGCTCCATACCTTTCAGTCTGAACCCCTGGGTGCTTGGCAGGTAAGGCCTAGTTCAGTCCTTTGAACAAGCAACAGCCACAGGTTAACGACTAGAAAGCCTTCTGTACTGCAGGCCACTGCCACCCTGATTTACTTCACTTGTTGACCACTGGCGCCGTTTCCAATGTTAGAAGTAGCAAGAGCGGATGGATTCCAGACAACACCTGCAGCTATTTCAAACTCCACCATAGCAAACAGACCCCGAGAGGATCATTCCCTATTTAGTTGACTCTCTATTGAGTTGATTCAAATAATCAGAGAGCAATAATAGACCAAGGCTTATGAATTGATGGGGATCTCAGGTGCACTCAGAAATAAGAAATTAAAATCCATACCGACGCACCAACATAAACCACACAATCTAAACACACACACACTGTCCACAAACAATAAGCCTCTGGAAAATCCCCACACTTCTAGTTTGAGACAGACATAACACGGACCAGACTGGATTTGCAAGTAAATGGCAGAGTAGTCCGACGTCAGCTGTGATTCAGCAGCAGTGCGTGACCAATAGTGACGTTTCTACACGGCCCAAGATCAGATACCAGAGAGTATCAGATTCAAGCAGAATCCACTACTGCCTGAGAGGACAGGCTGAGTGACAGGGTGGCTGACACCATCCTGTTACCATGGCACTAATATGGTATTTTTCATCCATTTGATCACATAGTACTGCTAATGGAAAGTTAACAGCACACTGTACCTAAACTGAGTTTACAAAAGAAAGTGGTGCACAAGCCCCCAAAGATGGTCATAAAAGTGCACGGACACTCCACCAAATATACAGAAACACATGCCACTTTAAAAGAGAGCCCAGGCAATAGAACACATGTTTACTTTACCTATTTTTTGGCAGGGTAACACACACACACACACACACACTCGGTGGAATTTCCTCTCCCTGCCCAAACAGTGGCACACTCCCTCAGAACACATAATCACTCACTAAACAAAACTACCTGGACATAAACCTACAGATGTGGGAGATAGAGTCTGGTCTGTCCAATATGGAGAGATCACCACAATCCTTTCTGTCAAAGAACAAGGTCTTACCCTCATGCCCGGACTGATATTGTTTTGAGCTTCACTGACTCAAAACTAGCTTCTGAAGCAGGACCACACATCCAGAAGTGTAATTCTAAGGGAGTGAATGCACATATACCGATCTGACCAAGAGAGCGAGAACTCAATGCTCATCAAGTTCTGGACTGTGTCCATGTGACCCTAAAGAAATGAAATGAACAATACTGACATGTTTAACTGTGTTCAGTCACACATTCAGATTCTCAGATCTGACGGAGGAAACACACTTTCAGTTCAAAGTGTGTGGGTTTTGGTTTTTACAATCGTTGTGGGGATAAAAATAAGAAACCCGCACTCTGCTCTCGATAGTATCACTGCTCTTTAATAAGCTTTACGTATCGGCCTCCAGAGCCCTCACAGGGATAGTAAAACAAGGAAAACTCAGACAAATGGGTACATTTTGTCAAGACCACAAGGGATAAGGCTTTTTTTTTTAGCTTCAGCGGTTAGGTTTAGGCTTACAATTAGGGTTAGAGTTAGGGTTAGGTTTAGTTTTAGGATTAAGGTTAGATTAAGGATTAGGGGTTAGGGCAGGGTTTCCCCAACTCGTTCCTTGGGGCCCCAAGGGGTGCATGTTTTGTTTTATGCCCTAGCACTACACAGCTGATTCAAATAAATCAACTAATCATCTAGCTTTGATCATTTTAAATCAGCTGTTAAGTTAGGCCAAAACCCAAAATGTGCACCCCTTGGGGTCCGAGGACTGAGTTTGGGAAACGCTGGGTTAGGGAAAATAGGATTTTGAATGGGAATCAATTGTTTGTTCCCCACAAGGATAGCAAAAAAACGTGTGTGTGTGTGTGTGTGGCACCTGTCAGACCTCTCACAGCTGGAGGGAAGGACACACTCGGACCGGAGGAGGAAGAGGACAACAAAGGAAATCAATGCTTCACAGGACAGCTAGGAAAACAAAGGAGAGAGACAGAGGACACACTGAGGAGTTGTGAATGAATGGGGGTTTGATGCGGTGGCCAGATGAGGCTTTACTATGAGTCCCTTTAATGCTTTCAGCTGGAAGGTTTCCTGTGGTGGAGTAACACTGTCAATACTGACACTGACAGAACTAGGATATTTTGTATTTACCTTTATTTAAGTCAGTTAAGAACAAATTCTTTTTTTACCTTGTCAGCTTGGGGATTTGATCTAGCAACCGTTCGGTTACTGGCCCAATGCTCTAACCACTAGGCTACCTGCAACCCCATATAATCAATAGAAGACTCAGATTAAGAGGGGCAGCAGGGTAGCCTAGTGGTTAGAGCGTTGGCCAAGTTCGAATCCCTGAGCTGACAAGGTACAAATCTGTAGTTCTGCCCCTGAACAAGGCAGTTAACCCACTGTTTCTAGGCCGTCATTGAAAATAAGAATTTGTTCTTAACTGACTTGCCTGGTTCAATATAGGTCAAATAAAAAAGAGACTGAGGGGAACACATACCCAATGTGTGTACAAACAAACTCAAGAAACAAAAACAGAGTGAGAGAGACCAGTGCTGTTAAGTGAAAAAGGGTAGTGATTCAATTGTAAATTCGATCTAGAAATAGTAGTTTTGACATCAGTTATCGTCAGTCGTTAGTCACCGCTGGCTGTCGATAGGAACGTCTGTGACAAATAAAAAGAGGGTGATCAAAACAAGACAAACCTTCAAAGTCAGAGATAATTCCATCCAAGTGAGCAGTAACCTTGGAGTCAGACATCTTGCTGGTTTGATATCCAAGTAAACAGAATTCCCAAATCCCTTCCCAATCAAGGTAACGTTCCAGAGTCCCCCTATTGATTCTAAACAAATCCCAAATTAGGAGCCAGTGTAAAAAAGTGCTGAGTAGTAGATCTGATCCAATCCAACAGCCTTCTTAAAGGAGCAACTTGTTTTTTTCTCTGCTTCCTCCTATGCCTGGCACTACATCGCAGCACTCAGTCTTCAGAGAGTGAAAAGCAAGCCCTCCTCTCCTCCCCTCAGAGAGAAACTCCCTCCCTTTATTTTTTGCATCTCCCTGCCTGCCACCTCCCTCTCAACAAGGGGCGACAGGGTAGCCTAGTGGTTAGAGTGTTGGACTAGTAACCGAAAGGTTCCAAGTTCAAATCCCCAAGCTGACAAGGTACAAATCTGTCGTTCTGCCCCTGAACAGGCAGTTAACCCACTGTTCCTAGGCTGTCATTGTAAATAAGAATTTGTTCTTAATAACTGACTTGCCTGGTTAATTTTCTTTTAAATATAAAAATGACTGTGTCTGTAAAAAGACATGAGCCAACAGGGGAATTGTCACACAGCCACTTAATCAACTTCCTGGCTTCATCTAATCAACCAGAAAGCTCGGCCCTCAAAAATGGCCTTCATAAAACTCAAGCCACTCATTCCCACTCCAATCGAGCTAACATGAACTAAGTACCTCAGTAGTTATTGATAAACATGTAATTCTGCCTCTCTAGCACTAATTAAAGAACACTCACTTCTCTGGTGCTTTCCTGACACAAAGTCTGACTGCATCTGCAAATGGCACCCTTTTCCCTATATAGGGTCAAAAAGGTATATGAGCCCTGGTCAAAAAGGTAGAGCACTATATGAGCCCTGGTCAAAAAAGGTAGAGCACTATATGAGCCCTGGTCAAAAAGGTAGAGCACTATATGAGCCCTGGTCAAAAAGGTAATGCACTATAGGAGCCCTGGTCAAAAAGGTAGAGCACTATAGGAGCCCTGGTCAAAAAGGTAGAGCACTATATGAGCCCTAGTCAAAAAGGTAATGCACTATATGAGCCCTAGTCAAAAAGGTAATGCACTATATGAGCCCAGGTCAAAAAGGTAGTGCACTATATGAGCCCTGGTCAAAAGGGTAGTGCACTATATGAGCCCTGGTCAAAAAGGTAGTGCACTATATAGTATAGTCCAGGCTGCATCACATCAGGTCATGATAGGAGTCCCATAGGGAAAGGCACAATTGTCCCAGCGTGGTCCAGGTTTGGCCGGGGTAGGAAGTCATTGTAAATAAGAATTGACTTGCCTAGTTATATAAAAAGGTTAAATAAAAAAATGTATATGTTTTTAGGGAACAGGGGTCCATTTCAGACTCATCCTTAGACTCACTACCTCTCTAATTAAAGAACACTCACTTCTCTGGAAGTGGGCCCACCTGGTGGCTGGCATCGCCTCACCCTAACAGCTACAGGTCAAGGAGCGGTCCTGCTGTGTTTTATTGTGTGTTCTGGTTCCTCTGTATGGCGAGTGTCTAGGGACCAGGGCCAGAGGCTGCCAGGTAGAGAGTGTGTGTGTGTATGTGTCCAAGGACTATGGAGTGTGTGTGTTTATGATATATACCAGTTATAGGACTGGAATACCTCTTCTAGACTGCTACCATGTTTTGTTTTTTTACCACTTGTGCTGTGTTGGAAAGGTTACAGTCTTCTATGGATTGTGTAGGCTGCCTCAGTGCTGAAAGCAACCATGGCTTGAGTCCGCCTCATAAGTACTCACATACCCACATTGTGTGTATCACACATCCAGTAAAACCTGACAGCTGTGTATAGGCGTGTGGTGTGTGTGCCTGCGTGGATGTGAGCGCGTGCATCCTCACTAACCCACGCCTGTGCATTCATGTACGTATGTTCGGTCAAACGTAGCAGTGTGTGGCCCCCTGGTACTCAGACTCAGTGGCAGTACTGTAAACCATATGCCACACAGCCCCAGTCCTCAATTAAACCTAAAAACACACAGTGCGAAATACACACCTCCCCAGCCAGCATATATTTATCTAAACACGCACGCAAACACACACGCAGATGATGGCTCCCTCCCAGGCATAGAGAGACAGATTTTCAAAACAACATCTGGAGCGCGTGTGTGTGTGTTTCAGTACCCCTGAAATAGCCCAGTAAACAGTGTTTGAAGGCTCAGGGCTAAACTGTAGAAAAATCCCCACCAAAACAATACAGCCGGGTTCTGGATAATGGCAGAGAGAGAGAGAGAGAGGAGACAGGAGAGCTGTGGTGTAGATGCATGTTGTTTGTGTAAAAGGGTGCCGGTTTGGGTCAGTACAATGTACTTATAGGATAGGCTGGTCTAGGACTCTTCACATATTCACACTTGTTACTTCACGTCATCTCGCTCCTGTATGATGTGGGTTAGCTTTGTCACTTACTGTGTGGGCCTCCTAATACTTCTCTGGTTCTACCTGCAGACCTGGTCGTCAGGCCAACTTCAAACGAATAGGAACACAACCACAGACGTTTATCATGAGGAAGTGACAAAACCAGTCGCCCCACATCAACTCCATTTATGAGTGTGTGTGTGTGTGTGTGTGTGCGTGCGAGAGGTTAGACAGTTCCTCTAAAATGTCACCTTTTAAAAACGGCTTTGTCCTGACCTTTCAGTCCAGACAGCGTGGCAACACTGATGACTGCTGATGGAATTAACAGAGCTAAATAAACGTGGCTTCAATAAAAATCTTGAGTAGAGAAACTACTCAATTAAACGGGATAATAACACACACAGAAACAGACAGAGACAGAGGAGAGAGAGAGAGAGAACAAGGGCACGAGAGAGCTGTCCAACTAGAACTTGTAAACACACCAGGCCTCCTAGCCTGACTGGATATTTTCACACTTTGCTCATCAGGCATAAAAAAAAAAACACTGTGCGATGAAGTGTGCCTTTTCACAAGTCATGTTATGCTGCGTTTAGACGAAGGACGCAAAGAACATCATACCAGTTGTCATCAAATCACATTTTATTTGTCACAGGCGCCGAATACAACTGGTGTAGACTGTGAAACGCTTACAAGCCTTTCCCAACAAGCAGAGTTAACAAAAAAAAATACAAAAAATAGTAACACAAGAGGAATAAAATACACAAGAATGTAGCTATATACAGGGAGTACCAGTACAATGTGCAGTAGTACTAGGTATTTGAGGTAGATATGTACATGAAGGCAGGGTAAAGTGACTAGGGCATCAGGATACATATATATATATTTTTTACCTTTATTTAACCAGGCAAGTCAGTTAAGAACAAATTCTTATTTTCAATGACGGCCTAGGAACAGTGGGTTAACTGCCTGTTCAAGGGCAGAACGACAGATTTTGTACCTTGTCAGCTCGGGGATTTGAACTTGCAACCTTTCGGTTACTAGTCCAATGCTCTAATAATAAGGTATTTGAGGTAGATATGTACATGAAGGCAGGGTAAAGTGACTAGGCATCAGGATAGATAATAATAAGGTATTTGAGGTAGATATGTACATGAAGGCAGGGTAAAGTGACTAGGGCATCAGGATACATAATAATAAGGTATTTGAGGTAGATATGTACATGAAGGCAGGGTAAAGTGACTAGGCATCAGGATAGATAATAATAAGGTATTTGAGGTAGATATGTACATGAAGGCAGGGTAAAGTGACTAGGGCATCAGGATACATAATAATAAGGTATTTGAGGTAGATATGTACATGAAGGCAGGGTAAAGTGACTAGGCATCAGGATAGATAATAATAAGGTATTTAAGGTAGATATGTACATGAAGGCAGGGTAAAGTGACTAGGCATCAGGATAGATAATAATAAGGTATTTGAGGTAGATATGTACATGAAGGCAGGGTAAAGTGACTAGGGCATCAGGATAGATAATAATAAGGTATTTGAGGTAGATATGTACATGAAGGCAGGGTAAAGTGACTAGACATCAGGATAGATAATAATAAGACAAAAATAAAGAACAGAACATAGCGAGACATGGCAGAAGGCAAAAGTTTAAATATTTGAACTCTGACAGCATTCACCGCCAACCTCATCAGCGTTTACTGTCATTGAAAACAATGACATCTGGTTTGCCATCTACCGTCAACCCCGTACCATCTAAAAGTACCATTATTGTAGCATTCCCTACAGGTTACATTAGCATTTTCCACACCTGCAATGAATGTTCCACTGGTGCAAGGCCCAGTCAGACCCGTAGATCATACAAGGGCCACACGAGAGCTGGCCCTTGCCGTGATACACCTTCAGGGCCACCAGTATCCATCGACGAATAGATCATGACTAAGCTAACACCATGATTTGACCCCTGTTCCATCATTTCCATGTAATACCCTAGTGCCAGCCAAACTCCCAACACCAAAAGGCGGGGCTTCCATAGAGCCTGCCCGCCCAGTTTCCTTCTTTCCTGTTCTCAATGTCCAGGGCCATGTTCTTTGTGCCCGGTCTTATCCTAGTGGAGAAATAATAATATTAGCAGACAATAAAAAGGTAGTGTGCAGAGAGGTGGGAAGGTAGAAGTGTCGACAGCTGACTCATGGAGGAAATCCTGTACACTGCTTGTATGGAACACAAAGAACCTTGCAACTTCCTCTACAGGGGGTTCGCCACTGGGTAGTGTGCATGTGTGTGTGAGTGGCGTCTTGCATGTGTTTGTTGTGCTGTGTCTTAAGGGTACTGCATTGGCTATCGTTAGCATTCACTGCCCTGTGTACATTGTGCAAAACCCAAACGAATGCAAAGGAATATTCACCCACAGCAGCGGAAGGATGAGTAAGCTGACGTGACACACTGCACAGGCCTTGTGTTGATCCAGAGCATGTAAGTGTTCAGAGCAAAGCCCCATCGCCACCTCCCTCCGCATTGACCTCAACAGGTCTATCAACTCACACCTCAGCCACCAATAGCCTGCCATGGCTGTGATGAGAGCGTCACTCAACAGGATATCCTGTACTGATCATCTCTATTTAAAATGTCACAATACAGACATGGATTATCTGATTTCCTCTCATTTCCACTATTAAACATAAAATTACAAATCTATCACTGAAGCAGCAGCCAAACACAATGAGGGAGTCAACTATCTGACATTATAGCCCAATGTGCTGCCAATACTTAGAGATGATCAATAAGACATGACATTGAACATATTATCTGAAATCCAGCACAGCCGAGGGTAGAGAGGCTACACCACGGCCGTACCGTTGAGGTCTGATGCTACGGTTTATAGCAGAGGTTTGAAACACTACAGAGTCAAAACGGAGAGGGTAGAGAGGCTACACCACGGCCGTACCATTGAGGTCTGATGCTACGGTTTATAGCAGAGGTTTGAAACACTACAGAGCCAAAACGGAGAGGGTAGAGAGGCTACACCACGGCCGTACCGTTGAGGTCTGATGCTACGGTTTATAGCAGAGGTTTGAAACACTACAGAGCCAAAACGGAGAGGGTAGAGAGGCTACACCACAGCCGTACTGTTGAGGTCTGATGCTAAGGTTTATAGCAGAGGTTTGAAACACTACAGAGCCAAAACAGAGAGTGGGGACAGAGGCTCATAGCTCATAACACGGGTCCAAAATGTCCCGCTAAGACAATACTGTAGCTCATATAGCTCTCAAAACAAGTTACGTGTTGTTGTTGTTGTTGTTGGTTTTTTTTGGGGGGGGGGGTTGTCGTAGCAACATATCTAAAAACAACCCTATAAAGACAAAATAAAGAGGAAGTTGCACAACCCAGGGCTTCCTGGATTAAAGGCGACTGCTGCCACCAAACGCTCGAGCTGTGGAAAACACTCACACTTCTCCTCACCCCCACCACCGTCCGACTTTGCTATATTCTTCCAAATCACACAAGAAAGAAATCCCTGTCTGCAAAATATGAATCATCCACATGGAACTTTTCACAGAACTGAAATGGTGGTGCACTCCACTGACTGCCTGCAGAAACAGATGGCTAAGGGAAAACTCACATAGCAACACTGCCTCCCTGTGGTCTAATCTAGAACTGTACAGAGTCTGCACAGCAGATCTGACTCACTGAGCTGAAGCGGAGCCATCTCGTTAGCAGCTGAATGAAGGTTCATTTTCAGAGAGACGCTCAGCTTTATGTCCGACGCTAATCTCCACAAGCCTGTTGGATTAGCGTTATCGTTTTAATCCAGACTGAGCCCATATGGGCCAGTTTAGAAGCCCCTCTACAACTCAAAACTTACCAAAAAACAGAAAATCCAATGAAAGACCTGATAAGGCAGATCTATGGATCAGAGATAGCTTCAGTCATAGCAGTGTGTAAACAGAGAGAGTGACATTAACAGGGGAAGTGGAGGAATATCAACCCTGAAGCTGAGAGCAACAGCGGGGAGGACACAGCATGACAAGACACGCAGTCGGACAGGACACAGTGTGTGGGACATGCCAGGCTTTCCTGAAAAGACGCTGGCGGAGGCCACAACCGGGAAAAAAAGCATATTAGCGACGACATGAGACATGAGCTCATGCCTCATCCCATAACTAAAAATAGAGACTTTCCCATCAATCATAGTTTATCCAGATGACTGAAATCAAGCATAAACTCCCTCGTATGCATGGCTATGACATTATTCAGAGTTAATCATGTCTATCTATAGTCCAGCTCCCACATCAAGGTCAACTGTAGTGAATCATTATTCCATCCTATCCAAGTAGTCATGGTGATTTAGACACTTCTTCACATGATGCCCCCCTCTCACGCACACACTCATGCAGACAAGCACATTCAGTAAAGACAGCATCTCAGCATCTCAGCATCTCACAGCTGACCGTGTCAGAAAGAGAGACAAAGACTACCACCAGCTGTAGAGTAAACTATCACAAGTCAACCCTTAAAAATGGAGTGAGTTCAACAACAACAACAAAAATCCAAAGTGAAAAGACTGAAATCATCATTAGAGCCGATGATCATATTCTTGTCGAATTTACTAGCAAGATGAATTAGTTAGTCCTGAACTCTTTCAAACAGTAGTGGGGCAAGCGGACTAGACAGACAGGGTGCCCCAGCGTCTACCGTATTGGCCGACGAAGCAAACAGAACCCCGAATGACTCGTGGCTTCCTCTACACAGGCGGGGCAGCAAAGTTACCAAGTGAGTTAGAACAGAGTAAATTAAGCAGCTTTTCTTCAATGAAAAAGGCTCCAAACTATGCAGAAGAAAAAAGTTTGAGAGCCCAGAACTTACCGGCTATTCTGTCTCGCTCCATTACTTGCTCGCAGCCTCAGATAGCCACATGTAATGTCTGTCTTTTTTCTCTCCCTCCCTTTTTTTTTTGCTGGAGACTTCCCCTTTTTCTGTCTGACTTAGTCACCTCTCTCCCCCCTCCCTCCCTCTGTAGTGCTAATGTCTTCAATCTGCCGTGATAATGCAGTGTCAGAACGGATCATATGGAAGTTCTCGCTCTTTTAATTCGTTTTTCTCTAGGGTCCTGGAACTCAAGCATCCCGCTACCTCCATTCAACAGCCCCCAATCACACACACACACACTCTGATACTGTACGTGTTGGGACCTTCGACACCATTCTAAAACACCGAGGGTACAAGGTAAATGTGGGGTAAGTGGACGAAGAACACTCTCAAAACCTTACACTCAACTGAGTGAGTTATAGAGGAACTTTAACATTTCCTGACCGGAGACGGTGTATTCTATCCTCCCGGAGTATCTCCAGTTCTATTGACTTGGGTCTAATCAGGAAAAACAAACACTGGAGCCACTTAACAGACCTGGAACATTCCATAGTGCCCACCCCTAACCCCACTCCCGTTCCAACCACTCCCCTGACGCCAGGAGAGCAGGACGCACTCTGACCTCTGACCCCCCACCTTGCACTCCAGGCGAGGTCAAGGGTCACTTAGCGAGCCGCCGTCTGGGCGAGAAAACGGTCAAACAAACACACCCATGTGTGTGTGTGTGAGTGAAAGGGAGAGGGCGGCCCAAGTTACAAGCACTTCCCTGCCCTTTCCATTTGTTCTCAAAGGGACATCCGATCCCTCCCTAGATACTGCAGAGTTAGCGACTTTAGCTGACCAGAGTTAGCGACATAGCTATCTAGATAGCTTTAGTGTAAACATGACTGAGACAAACCATTTGGCTCTTTCAGGTGAATGTGACCTGTCCTGGGCTATTTTAGTCTACAGGAACCGCGGCTGGGTGAGGACAGTGATATGCTACAGTTGCGTTAGGGCAAGTTGTTTCTCTTGGCTCGCCCCGATGACAAGCGCCAGGCTTTATCGAAGGTGAGGTGTTAATACAAGAGACGGGGCTGGAGATGGTGTACGTGTCAACAGGGATTTCTTGTACGTTGTCAAAAACGTCAACCGGAGCCAAACTTTACAGTCTCTCTGCCAAAGAGTGTGATCAGAAGTGAGTTCACAAACATCCATAATAACCTTCTCTGGGCTTTCCCTCGTTGTAAGATCCTCTTTAAAAAAATGCTGCATCAACTGTATGAGGGACCCAAGGAAGTTGGAACCAGTCCTAAAAAGGGTGCCCCATGGCCAATAGATCACGGAGTTGTGGCACACACACACACACACACACACACACACACACACACACAAACACCCCACACACACACTGGATCCTAGTGGGAATGAGACCGGCATGGATGAGCAGTGGGGTTATCTGTATCTACATAACGGGGTTCTGATAAAAAGGGCTATCTAGGGTCCCTCTTCTGACCTAAACCAGCTCTGTGGAGACGTACTGTATGTCTCTCCCCCTCCGCTGTACCTCCTTGCTCATGTCATATGGCCCTGTGTCTGTGTGGGGGAGTAGAGGGACTGGATGGAGGGATAGGGGGGTGTGTGGATTTTGTAGGTGTGTGTCTATGTGTGTGTGTTGGTGTGTCCATGCGTGTGCGCGCACACACACACACACACACACACACACACGTGTACTGTGTGGTTACTAAAGGTCACACAAAGAAACAGATCAGATCTAAATGCTCATTTTTTGATGCTGAATTAAAGAGGAACTCAGTCATAAGGAAGAAGCCAACTTCCATCCACATGGTGTTTGTCAATGTTACCCAAGTCTGTCAAAAATAGAGGCCCGGTTTTAAGGCCCCTGGCTGATTCCACCAAATCCTGCACTGTGCACGTGTGTTTTAGCATGTGTGTGTGTGTGGTGTTGGGGGGGGTCTCATGCTGCTTAGTCCTCAGACATTTAAAGCAGAGCTAATCTGGGCCAATACTATTGTGCAATAACATAGTTAGTAGAATGCAATAAATGCTTATGACATGTTTTAATTAAGGAGAACTCTTTAGGGCAGCCAAATGGCAGCACTAACCCGGTCTACCCTGGACCTAGTCAGTGCTCAGCTGGTCAGGCGAGATCGAGTCAGACCCTTGGCCTGAGCCCAAAAGCATTGTGGCCTCTCACACAGACTCATGCAAGCAGGCACGCATGCGGCCACATGCACAAACACACAAGTGACAATCTGTGACTTCCTATTTGTGACACTCAGACAGCTAACAAAACAGCAGTATCTTTTGGTGACACACTTTTTCATGTATGATATGTGTACGGTATTTAAACAGTGGTGCTGCGGTAAGCCAGCTCTGACTCAACGTTGGTTTACTATAAGCCTCAACAGGGCTGTACTGTACTGGCTCCATGCTGAGACCTATTTGAGGAGAGAGAGACCAGCTCCAATCTGTAGAGAGAGGAGAGCGAGACCAGCTCCAGCGTCCATCTGTAGAGAAAGGAGAGAGAGAGAGAGAGAGAGAGAGCAGCGTCCATCTGTAGAGGGATGGTCTCACTCATACGTTTCACCATCTCCCCTCTAAATCATCCCAACCTGCCTGCTGGAGGAGAACCTCCCACCACATTGTCTTATGCTTTAAGCTCACTGTTTGATGAAATAAGACACAAATGACTCAAGAGGGATCCAGAGAACAAGATAACCAGAAGAAAAAAAACTTAACTTGTCCCGACCATCCAGCTCTCGCTGGCTTTCGCAGATTCTGCTATTACTCTCCTGAAGTTGCCGGTAATAGGCTACACGAGGAGTAGGCCAACTTTCTCACGTGGAATGCCAATTTATCTTACAACTTCTACTGATCTGCGTACCAGTTGTGGTTTTCATATGCACATTTATGTGGAACAATGATTTTATTTATAATAATGTCTCCGTATAGCAAAATCATTGTCATGAGGTTAATCAAAATTCTATCCAATTCTAAATGCAAAATTATAAACCTAAAAAGTAACTTTAATTGCCATGTAAAAATAGCCTATAAAGCAAAACAACTAAACATATTTCAGCCGGCAGTGGCCTTTCTGCAACGAACTTGAAACACTGTATCGGCTATTAACTTGGGTCTGGCCTGAAGCTCCTTGCAACATTGTATAAAATATTCTGTGCCGTCAGCTGTTGGCTATTTGCGCAAGGGATAAGTCGTAGTCAGGTAGGCCCATTTTATGACGTTGGACATTTTTCATTTCACACCGAGTGGAAAAGGGAGAGAGCTGGAAAGACTTTTCAAATACATTGAGGAACTATTGTTAGTCTGAATGGATGTAAAAACAGACTTTGCTTCCTCGCTGTTTGAGGTGAAGAAAACATTACTTTGAGAAGCCTATAGGCCGGCCTACTTCTATGCGTAACCAGGTGCGCGTCCTTGCTCAACATTGTCTTTTGTTTGGAGTGCTCCTGACAATGGCTAAATTGACAGAATTCGTAAACGGAATGAAATAAACCAAAACGTGTTTCTTACAAGTGTAGTATAGGTTATACACTCTGCAAACAACGTGTCAACAATGAGAAACGGGCAAACGACTGGAACAATAATATATTGAATGCATTAACAGACATTACCGTAACCAAATAAATATTGTAGATTAGAAATTGTAGGAATTAACTGTAAAATGTACTTCTGGTGAGCTACTGTATGTAATGGGGAATTGAGACACTAGCAATGAAACTCAAACAATTCAAAAAATGAAGTTACGAAACAATGAATGTGCACAAATTGCCAGGAGAGAGCTCATTCTGGAGAGAGAAGTGCCCTTCTTGGACTGTGCCATCCCCACGGCCTCCGCAATGGATTAGTTCACTGAGATGATTAGTTCACCGATATGATTAGTTCACTGAGATGATTAGTTCACCGAAATGGGCGTGTGCCAGAAATCTTTTTTAGATATTTACTACTGCTTGACAAAAAAATATCGACCAGTCTAATAATTTAGGTCAATCATACACCACATATACACTAGAGGTCAAACGATTATGATTTTAATGCCGATACCGATTATTGGAGGACCAAAAAAAGCCGATACCGATTAAAATCGGCTGGTTGTTTTAATATATATATGGTGTGTAATAATGATAATTACAATTACAGTGTTGGAGAAGAAAGTAAAGGTGCAATATGTGCCATGTAAAAAAGCTCATGTTTAAGTTCCTTGCTCAGAACATGAGAACATATGAAAGCTGGAGGTTCAATATTCCCAGTTCTTCAATATTCCCCGTTAAGAAGTTTTAGGTTGTAGTTATTATAGGAATTATGACGCATCGACTATTTCCGGAAACTATCATTTAGAAAACAAAACGTTTATTCTTTCAGTGAAATACGGAACCGTTTTGTATTTTATCAAACGGGTGGCATCCCTAAGTCTAAATATTGCTGTTACATTGCACAACCTTCAATGTTATGTCATAATTATGTAAAATTCTGGCTAATTAGTTCGCATTGAGCCTGGCGGCCCAAACTGTTGCATATACCCTGACTCTGCGTCCAATGAATGCAAGAGAAGTGACACAATTTCCCTAGTTTAATATTGCTTGCTAACATAAATTTCTTTTAACTAAATATGCAGTTTTAAAAAAATCGACTTCTGTCTATTGATTTTAAGAAATGCATTGATGTGTATGGTTAGGTACATTCGTTAATTTAAATCATCCCCCATTTGGCGAAGTAGGCTGTGATTCGATGATAATCAATGCGGTGCCTGTTAATTTATATGCAACGCAGGACAAGCTAGTTAACCTAGTAATATCATCAACCATGTGTATTAACTAGTGATTATATTTATTTATTTAACCTTTATTTAACTAGGCAAGTCAGTTAAGAACAAATTCTTATTTTTAATGAAGGCCTAGGAACAGTGTTCACGACAGATTTGTACCTTGTCAGCTCGGGGGTTTGAACTTGCAACCTTCCGGTTGCAGTCTACCCTGCCTCCCCATGTGAAGATTGATTGTTTTTTATAAGATAAGTTTAATGCTAGCTAGCAACTTACCATGGCTCCTTGCTGCATTTGTGTAACAGGTGGTCAGCCTGCCACACAGTTTCCTCATGGAATGCAATCGGCATCCAAAAATGCTGATTACCGATTGTTATGAAAACTTGAAATCGGCCCTAATTCGGCCATGCCGATTAATCGGTTGACCTCTAGCATACACACACGTACATGTGCCTGCATACACACACTAATGTGCATACACACACACACACAAATAGGCATGCACACACATACACACACACACACACACACACACACACACACACACAGCCTGCGGAGGAAGGCTGTTATTCAGAAGAGGGCTGTTATTTCTCTCGCATGACCGTACATCCTGTAAACACACAAGCACACGTTGTGCAGTAGGGCAGATGGGCATAGAACGCGGACAGCCATGTACACAGAAGCACCCATGCAAGACCAAACACACAAGCCCAAAAAAAGCTGGAGGCTACTGACGTTGCATGGTGAGCCTAAGGGTTCACATTAAATGGAAGCCGTCACTTTAGTACATGACCTATGGCCAAACGCCTGACCCCCAACATGTTACATTTAGTTACATAAGCGTCAAAGACTGGACCAGCACACAGCGGGCCACTAGTAAAGACATGCCTATGGGGCGGTGATGCACTATGAAGGAGAAAGAACAGTCAGAAGGAGATTAAAGATGAGGGGGGAGAGAAAAGAGAGAGATAAGAGAGGAGGAGGTAGTGAAAGGACTGAATGTAAATGGACAGGAAGAAGAGAGGAGTGAAGGTAAAAGGGAGGAGAGATCAGGAGGTTCCCTCTGCAGGAGCATGTCTTCTGCACATCTGGGTAAGGGCCTCGGGGGGCTGATGACACACACACACACACACAATTTTAGACCGCCTTCCTAAACATACAGTCAGAGCTGATGATGCAGAATAAAAGGGGAGCGAGGGAGAGAGAGAAAATAAAACAGACTGTGCCCGATTCGTCGCTGCAGCCACAATCTATGACCTCATCTCAGCGCTACACAGCGCAGCTCCCTTATTCTCTGTCAGACACAGACAGGCCTGTCCTTCTCATGTGTCTCCTGCCCTTCTCCTACAACCAGACCTGCTGGCCTGGGGATCATGCATTTACAACATTCAGGAATCGATAAGCTCTACATATTCATTTCTATCTGCAATGTTCTAAAAAGTGTCACCATCTTAAATAAAAACCCTGCTACAACACATACAGCAGCTGCTAATCTAGAGCCTATGACACACACACACACACACAGCCTGATTGAGGGACCTTGATTTGATCCAATCACCCGATTCTCTCTGCTCCCGATGGCAGCCACATGCTCATCCCCAATCCCCATATTCCCCACTGATGGTGTCCAAATGCTGGGGGAGAGGGGATGCGTGAGTGGGGCTCACTGGGGCTCTGGGGGAATCTAAGGACTCTCTCACACATGCACTAATTCCCACTCGCTAGATTGGCATTTCCTGCCACGGGGCAGATAGAAGGCAATTGACCCGATGTAAAGACGCGGATTGAGATTATGTGGAGTCAGTGTGGTTGAGTTAATGAGCAAGGCCTGCTTTCAATAAGACAGTGATTAGACTTGGTATTTGACGGTTCTGTTTGCCAGCAATCTCTCAATGGTTTTCATTGGTTAAAGATGATCTGGTGTAAACCAGTCAGTGAGAGAAGTTACACTTCCCAGTTCATAACCAAATAGAGAATGAATTTCATGGCCAATATACAGCGGAATAAGCAAGCCCCGAAGGCTGAGGAACCACTCTTGGAACGGCTGATCACAGGACAAAACAGACAAACTAGTATCTACAATATAACCCACTCCACAGGACAATCATTTCTCAACTCTAACTCAAAGACAGACTTTTTGCTTTCCAAAAGTCCCCCCCCACCCCAATTCCAGGTCAGTAAGAAGTTAAATCAAAGTGCTTGGACTGCAGTCCGCCTGTCTGTCCCTCCCCAGCGTGGCTGTGGTGGTACTGGGTTTATCTGCTGGATATTTCCTCACCATAAGTTAGTAATTAGAGCCTGGAGGAAGCTGGCAGCAGACAGACCAGAATGGGATCTATCCTCACAGTGTCGGGTCCAGGCCCGGGAGTCTCCGGCTCTACCTAGCCCAGACCTAGTCTGAGTCTCTGATCTGTTTGTGTTCCAACTTGTTTGGTGTGACACTCATAGCAAGGGAGTTGGCAAGACAGCACAAACAGATCTTGGACTCAGGCTATCAGAACCACACTTAGCATTTTGAATGGCTGATAGAGTTGATAGAACTGACAGATGGAGTTATATACTGACAACTGTTGACACTGAAAAAACAAATCAACAGTGGCTTGGATTCTTTATCAATTCACTAAGTACTGCCAGTATTGACACACAGCAGTGTACAGAGTGTATGGACAAACAAGAATGAGGGCTAGGTAGTCCACAATAATTCCACCCACGCACACACCTCTGTCCTGTCTCTGCAAATTAGACTAAACGGAGTCATGGTGAGGGAGTGAGAGAACGAGAGGGAGAAATGGAGAGGCAGAGAGAAAGAGTTCCTGTGGTTCCTTGTGGCTTGTGCCCCTGTAATCAGCATGGCGGGCTCCTGATGTCTAGATCTGCTGCACTGACCCAAACAGTCTCCGCACACACACACACACACACACACACACACACACACACACACACACACACACACACACACACACACACACACACACACACACACACACACACACACACACACACACACACACACACACACTGTGGTAGTGTCTGTGCATGTGGAGTTTGGTCACAGAGCTCTCCCAGATAAATACAAGACCTCAGAGCGTTAAATATGCCCTACGTGGCTTCTACTGGGACATTATGCAACTATTAATTGACATGGCCATCCATATTACCTACCATAGTACTTTTAAAATAGACTATTTTTAAAATACACGCCATTAGTCAGACAATTACTGTTTTTAATGCATCTGCGGAAATGCAATAAACAGTTTTGGAGAAAAATCTGTTATTTTGATTAGATGACTGACCCAGTCTATATTACCCTCTAATCTGACTGTCCGCATTATGTTTACAAGCTAATCTGCTTGGCAATAATGACTAGCTCATTAGTCATGCCATGTTAATGACATCTGCTCTCAACAGAAGGTGTGTGTTTTATATAAGTTATATAACTAAATAATGATTACCACTAGAGGACTGCCCATCACCCTAAGCCATAGTGACATGGCCCTGTTTTCAGTGTCCTGTTTTAAGTGTGTGTGGAGGTTTTTTTGGGGGGTCTAGGCTTTAAGCTGAAATGTCATGCGTGTTACACAAATCAACATCCTTATTATATAGAGTTGAACTCTGACACACTGGCTAATGATGTCACAGAGCGCACCACAGTATTTCCGGCGGTTTCGACGGCATTCCGAAACAAAACGTCAGTGGGCATTCCTGCACAGCGAGGCTAATCATAGAGGCATCTGGACCTGGGGAGACAGGAGACAAATGAGCCATAATAAGTAATGGGTTACTTCCTATGGGGGTGGGGCTTAAGATTAGGCTAATGAAAGCTTAAAGCTTCTCCAGCAGGAAATGGAGATGGAACCGTTTGAGCGGATACGCAAATTCACAGAACACAAAGTCCCTTGGGAGGTCTGAGTGGGAGTTCTGGTGTGATACTCATCAACGAGAGAGGTTAATACGTCCCTTAGCAGACACTTTATTCTAAAGAGACAGAATAGTCAACATTATTAACAATGACACAGGACGCACATTAACAACCAATGGCCCGTGTGGGAAGTCTAATCCACAACCCTTGTGTTGCTAGCACCATGCTCGAACTCTGTGAACCATTGGAAGCACGATCCACAGTGAGTTGGGGTTGGTCCAGTACAGAGTGTCTCAGACTCAGGGAACGAGCTGGCTTCACTGTAAGGCAGCATTGTGAAGGAGACGTAAAGAGCAGTATTGACTCCTCATCTGCTGCTTGGTCACTACGGAACCTGAATCTGCCGTTGTGCTACTGATTAGGAGGATGGCTGACACACTGAGCACAATGAGAAAAACTAGATACAAAGTTCCTTATTACATGCAGGGTTGCTCAACTCGATAAACAGCATCCCTTTACTACAGTGTTGCTCAATTCTGTGTCCAGGGACACTCACACAGTATGCAGGCATTTGTTCCAGGCCAGCACTAATCTGATTCAGCACTTACACACCTGATGCAACTGGGCCAACAGCCTCCTTAAGCCAAATACTGTACACAGGACTGAGATCATTTTGTCACTTCCTCACATCAATGACATCCCTGGGAGTGCTGCCCCCCTTAGGGACGACTACGTCACACACAAACAATCTGACAAACAAAACACTGTTACTGATTAGTAACTCAAACACACTAACAATACATTTATTTCTGGTCTCTCTTTCCTGTTAGTACTAACTTAGCTGAAGACTAGAATATAAAACGCTGTAGGTCAGGATAACGATTTTCCTGATGACAAATCATGCAGATGGGGACGTTACGCTTCACCAAGCCATTTTATTTGCTATTAAGTCGTTGAAAGGCTTGCTGCTAATGCACATTAGAGACCTGACACCCACTTCATTATGGAGGCCAGTTTAAAAAAATAGCAAGTATAACACTCCCTTAAGCAACTCCTGAGCACAAAAGGTCCATTCAGTGTGCGGACGAATCCTGAGAGGAGTCAGTGTACAGTGCAGCTGACTGGGTTCACTCATGTGTACAGAGAGAGAGAGAGAGAGAGATGGGGAGTGCATTTACTCTCCTGAGCCCCCACCACACTTTCATTTGGAGATTGTTACTGGAAAATAGGCAACAGCATGGTTACATCCAGCCCATTAGTTCTCAATGAGAGAGACAGACAGACAGACAGAAGCCTCTGTCCAGATGAAGATTCTCTGGCCTTGCCTTCATAGGAGACATCAGACACAAAACATGTCTTGCTCTGTGTGGAAATAAATATCTAATCATATCTACAGTTGACGTAGAAAGTTTACATACATTTAGGTTGGAGTCATTAAAACCTGTTTTTAAACCACTACACAAATTTCTTGTTAACAAACTATAGTTTTGGCAAGTCGGTTAGGACATCTACTTTGTGCATGACAAGTAATTTTTCCAACAATTGTTTACAGACAGATTATTTAACTTAAAATTCACTGTATCACAATTCCAGTGGGTCAGAAGTTTACATACACTAAGTTGACTGTGCTTTCACACAGCTTGGAAAACTCCAGAAAATGATGTCATGGCTTTAGAAGCTTCTGACATAATTTGAGTCAATTGGAGGTGTACCTGTAGATGTATTTCAAGGCCTACATTCAAACTCAGTGCTTCGTTGCTTGGTATCATGGGAAAATCAAAAGAAATCCGCCAAGACCTCAGAAAAATAATTGTAGATGGGCCCATGCAGCCATCATACCACTCAGGAAGGAGACGCGTTCTGTCTCCTAGAGATGAACGTACTTTAGTGCAAAAAGTGCAAATCAATCCCAGAACAACAAAGGACCTTGTGAAGATACTGGAGGAAACCGGTACAAAAGTATCTATATCCACAGTAAAACGAGTCCTATATCGACATATGGGGACAAAGATCGTACATTTTGGAGAAATGTCCTCTAGTCTGATGAAACAAAAATAGAACTGTTCGGCCATAATGACCATTGTTATGTTTGGAGGAAAAAGGGGGAGGCTTGCAAGCTGAAGAACACCATCCCAACCGTGAAGCACGGGGGTGGCAGCGTCATGTTGTGGGTGTGCTTTGCTGCAGGAGGAACTGGTGCACTTCACAAAATAGATGGCATCATGAGGTAAGAAAATTATGTGGAACATCACAAGACATCAGTCAGGAAGTTAAAGCTGGGTCGCAAATAGGTCTTCCAAATGGACAATGACCCCAAGCATACTTCCAAAGTTGCAAAATGGCTTAAGGACAACAAAGTCAACGTATTGGAGAGGCCATCACAAAGCCCTGACCTCAATCCTATAGAAAATTTGTGGGCAGAACTGAAAAAGTATGTGCGAGCAAGGAGGCCTACAGACCTGACTCAGTTACACCAGCTCTGTCATGACGAATGGACCAAAATTCACCCAACTTATTGTGGGAAGCTTGTGGAAGGCTACCTGAAAAGGTGTGTGACCCAAGTTAAACTATTTAAAGGCAATGCTAACAAATACTAATTGAGTGTATGTAAACTTCTGACCCACTGGGAATGTGATGAAATAAATACAAGCTGAAATAAATCACTCTCTCTACTATTATTCTGACATTTCACATTCTTAAAATAAAGTGATCATACAGGAATCGTGAAAAACTTTGTTTAAATGTATTTGGCTAAGGTGTATGTAAACTTCTGACTTCAATTGTATGTCCACTGGTTGTTAGTAATTGAAGACTGAGGAGGAGAGTAGATGAGGGAGAAGGAACCCCCGCTGTTACACAGTGACGCAAAATAGATTAGAGCTAACCACAGGGATGGGGAATAGACCAGCGCCAACCACAGGGATGGGGAATAGACCAGGGCTAACCACAGGGATGGGGAATAGACCAGCGCTAACCACAGGGATGGGAAATAGACCAGCACTAACCACAGGGATGGGGAATAGACCAGCGCCAACCACAGGGATGGGGAATAGACCAGCGCCAACCACAGGGATGGGGAATAGACCAGCGCCAACCACAGGGATGGGAAATAGACCAGAGCTAACCACAGGGATGGGAAATAGACCAGCGCTAACCACAGGGATGGGAAATAGACCAGCGCTAACTACAGGGATGGGAAATAGACCGGCACGAACCACAGGGACGGGAAATAGACCAGCGCTAACTACAGGGATGGGGAATAGACCAGAGCTAACCACAGGGACGGGGAATAGACCAGAGCTAACCACAGCAACACGAAATACACCAGCGCTAACCACAGCAATGCGAAATAGACCAGCGCTAACCACAGCAACGCGAAATAGACCCGGGCTGACCACAGCAATGCGAAATAGACCCAGGCTAACCACAGCAACACAAAATAGACAAGCGCTAACCACAGGGATGCAAAATAGACCAGCGCTTACCACAGCAACGCGAAATAGACCAGCACTAATCACAGCAACGCGAAATAGACCAGCGCTAACCACAGCAACGCGAAATAGACCAGCGCTAACCACAGCAACGCGAAATAGACCAGCGCTAACCACAGCAACGCGAAATAGACCAGCGCTAACCACAGCAACGCGAAATAGACCAGCGCTAACCACAGCAACGCGAAATAGACCAGCGCTAACCACAGCAACGCGAAATAGACCAGCGCTAACCACAGCAACGCGAAATAGACCAGCGCTAACCACAGCAACGCGAAATAGACCAGCGCTAACCACAGCAACGCGAAATAGACCAGCGCTAACCACAGCAACGCGAAATAGACCAGCGCTAACCACAGCAACGCGAAATAGACCAGCGCTAACCACAGCAACGCGAAATAGACCAGCGCTAACCACAGCAACGCGAAATAGACCAGCGCTAACCACAGCAACGTGAAATAGACCAGCGCTAACCACAGCAACGCGAAATAGACCAACGCTAACCACAGCAATGCGAAATAGACCAGCGCTAATCACAGCAACGCGAAATAGACCAGCGCTAACCACAGCAACGCAAAATAGACCACTGCAAACCTGAGGCAGGTGCTTTTTTAGCCTTTTTGGTGCAGGTGCTTTTTCACATTTCTCCCCATTTCTCTCAACATCTCCACTTGTGACAACTACACAAGCCCAGAATTGCCGCTAGAACAGAGCATCATCATAACTCATGAAGAATCAGCTCAGAAATACAGGCAACCGAGCCGGTGGCGGTCCCTTAATCAGGATGCATCCATGCAAAGCTTGAACTAAGCAGAGAAGCCCCTGGGTACGTTTCCCTTCAGAGTGGGCCTCTGTTTCGCCTCATCCTCACTAACAGAGCACTGGTATCAGTATAAGCAGATCTGAAGGGCTTGGATAGGTTAAAGCAGCGTAGTGGGGGACCTTCCACCATATTGCTAACAACTTACAGATTTAATATTGAAAGGAGAAGGGTTAGGGAGTGTTTTGGGACAGGCTGTCTGGTTTGTCTCAACACCACCACTAAGAGAGGGCTGGTATCAGTATCAGAGCTCTCCCAGGTCTCTGGGATGATAAACAGAGATAGGAGCCGAATAACAGTGATAATCACTGATAGCACTCCATAAACTGCTGAGGATAATGCTATGTAGGAAAAGGTCCTGCTTTAAAGGCCATTCTCCTTCCCTCTAAAAGGTCACACACTGACTTAATGATGCTTAGCCTGGTCCCTGATCTATTTGTGGTGTATTGCCAACTGTGACCTGAGCATGAATCCCAACACACTAAAAAAAACACTGTGGCATCAGCATGTGTTCTTTTCCGATTCTCTAATCCACTTGATCCCAGGAGCCCGTCCTGTGGTCCTGAACGTTGGGAACGAGTGGGAAGCACAGATGGGGTCCGAGAGGAGCTAGTGAGCAGAGGTATGCTGTGACACACACACACACACACACACCACTGTGTGTATTAATAGAGTGCAGCCTAGCGAGAGACCGGAACATCACAGCCACAGAGAGGGCCAGCACATCACAGCCACAGAGAGGGCCAGCACATCACAGCCACAGAGAGGGCCAGCACATCACAGCCACAGAGAGGGCCAGCACATCACAGCCACAGAGAGGGCCAGCACATCACAGCCATAGAGAGGGCCAGCACATCACAGCCACAGAGAGGGCCAGCACATCACAGCCACAGAGAGGGCCAGCACATCACAGCCACAGAGAGGGCCAGCACATCACAGCCACAGAGAGGGCCAGCACATCACAGCCGTAGAGAGGGCCAGCACATCACAGCCATAGAGAGGGCCAGCACATCACAGCCATAGAGAGGGCCAGCACATCACAGCCATAGAGAGGGCCAGCACATCACAGCCACAGAGAGGGCCAGCACATCACAGCCACAGAGAGGGCCAGCACATCACAGCCACAGAGAGGGCCAGCACATCACAGCCACAGAGAGGGCCAGCACATCACAGCCACAGAGAGGGCCAGCACATCACAGCCACAGAGAGGGCCAGCACATCACAGCCACAGAGAGGGCCAGCACATCACAGCCACAGAGAGGGCCAGCACATCACAGCCATAGAGAGGGCCAGCACATCACAGCCATAGAGAGGGCCAGCACATCACAGCCATAGAGAGGGCCAGCACATCACAGCCATAGAGAGGGCCAGCACATCACAGCCATAGAGAGGGCCAGCACATCACAGCCATTGAGAGGGCCAGCACATCACAGCCATAGAGAGGGCCAGCACATCACAGCCATAGAGAGGGCCAGCACATCACAGCCACAGAGAGGGCCAGCACATCACAGCCACAGAGAGGGCCAGCACATCACAGCCATAGAGAGGGCCAGCACATCACAGCCATAGAGAGGGCCAGCACATCACAGCCATAGAGAGGGCCAGCACATCACAGCCATAGAGAGGGCCAGAACATCACAGCCATAGAGAGGGCCAGCACATCACAGCCATAGAGAGCAGGAAGGAGAAGGACAAAGGGATGATGCATAATGAGACAGAGCTTTAATGGCTAGGGAAGTCCAGGGGGCTCTCCTCTAGGTAGACACACTCAGTCTGCATACACACACACTCAGTCTGCATACACACATTGATCAGAGGGAGAGAAGAAAATGAAAACAAAGAGAGAGAATGATAAAATAAATCAAAGTAAAGAGTCTGATAATAAAAAGGAGAGAAAAGGAGTAGAGGCGACTGACCTGTACTGCTCCCTGTGTTTAAGTGTAGGCTCTTTGATTTGTCTAATGACAAGTCATGCAAGTAATGAAAATACAGGGTAATCCAGGGATATAGTTGGTACACATGCAGACATGTAGGGAAAAACACTAGCCGATAGATCATTAAACTAAAATATATTCAGAAATGTATATAACAGGAGGTTCATATTAAAATAATTAAAATACAAAGGAATCAAACTAAGTGCTGAAAATACACAAAGCCTTCAAGATCATTTGGAAATAAAGCAACTTGGAATTGCGGGTTGGGCGCACAATAGTGTATTCCACAATAAAAACACATTTCCCAACATACCTGAATTGGCAGGACTTTTCTTCATGTTCTGGTCGTTTGGGAGACAATTTAGTCAACGTTTTCTCCAAAAAATGTATTGAGTATTCGTCCAAGTATTCTTGTAGTAGATCCCGCTGGTCCTTTCACTGTTCGCACTGTTGCCGCGGCTCATGGGTAACCGTTCACCGTATCCCAATTCAAACCGAGTAGACAACTCTAATGTATCGTAGACTAGACTGTATTATTTATTGTCGCTGGATGTTTCACCAAGCCTGATGTGCACTTCGTGGGATGATCCAAGTTTCAGACCACACGAGAGTGCATACGGAATCAAGCGTGCATCAGTGGCAGGAATGGATGTTGATGTGCCTTTTACGCACGTCCCACCTATGACCATGCTGTTATTTTAGTGTTGCGCTTTCCATGCATGACATCATCCGTACGTAAGCATCCAGTCAATCCATATGAAGAGAGAGTTCGCAGAGACGACGTCATGTGTTGTTGCCCTATGGAATACATTTGTTTGAGCTCATTGGCGTCCCCAAAATGTCGCTCTACTGACCATTACATGGAAGATCGAGGAGGTTCTATTCGTAAATTAGAACACATCCATTGCATTTTATTGTGGTGTGAAATGTCACAAACACCCTATTTAGACCTATAAATATTAATGGCTCAGATGTTTCTATTACTGAACGAAAATATAAACGCAACATGCAACAATTTAACGGTTTACTGTTACAATTAATTTAAGGAAATCAGTCCATTTAAATAATTATATTATGCCCTAATCTATAGATTTCACATGACTGGGCAGGGGCGCAGCCAAGAGCGGGCATGAGAGGGCATAGGCCCACCAAATTGAGAACCAGGCCCAGCCAATCAGAATGGGTTTTACCCCACAAAAGGGCTTTATTACAGACATAAATATTCCTCTGTTTCATCAGCTGTCCTGGTGGCTGGTCTCAGATGATTCCATAGGTGAAGAAGCCGGATCTGGAGGTCCTGGGCTGACTTGGTTACACGTGGTCTGCGGTTGTGAGGCTGGTTGGACTTACTGCCAAATTCTCTAAAATGACATTGGAGGTGGGTTATGGTAGAGACATGAACATTCAAGTCTCTGGCCACCGCTCTGGTGGACATTCTTGCAGTCAGCAAGCCAATTGCATGCTCCCTCAAAACTTGAGACATCTGTGACATTGTTGTGTGACAAAACGGCATATGTCAGCGGCCTTTATTGTCGCCAGCACAAGGCGCACCTGTGTAACAATAATGCTGTTTAAATTTGCCACACCTTTCAGGTGTGTTGGACTTGTAACCGAAAGGTTGCAAAATCAAATCCCTGAGCTGAAAAGGTAAAAATCAGTCGCTCTGCAGGCAATTAACCCACTGTTCCTAGGCTGTCATTGAAAATAAGAATTTGTTCTTAACTGACTTGCCTAGTTAAATAAAGAACATGGGAAAGAGGAGAATTCAAGATGGATGAGATTAGTTACTCACATAATATTTTATACTCATAGCTTAAGTTTCATGTTTAACTTGAAATAGGCAGGTTAGCTCCTATTGTCTGGGCCTTATCTAAATCCACACTAGCTCTCGAGAACCCAAGGGGGCTCATAGCCTTTTGGGTTGTAAACTGAAGGTATGGATCACAACTGGCTCTATGTGAACTACAATCCCAACACTCTGTTTTAACATTTAGAAACGTTCATAATCCTAGTTTGCAATACGGTTTTGGAAACCTCTGTAACTTAACTTTTATACCAGTGAATAAGAATCTCTCAAATACAAAAGATACTCTTACTGTAGGCCTTTTAGAAAGTTGCACCCAGCTGTAACAGCCTTCAGCCATGGAATGACACATCCTCTCACTCTGCACTCACATTTCCCTTGGACCATTCCATTCCACATTTCCGGTCAGGTCAGAAGCAGGTGTTACTCAAAACACAGCTGGCTGCAACTTTGCTATACGGTGTAATGTCTACAGCACCTAAGAGTCGGGGCATTTCCCTGACAAGGCTAAAGTGGACATCCAATGACCCAATGTGGTGCAATTGATTTGGAGTCATGATAAGGGCAAAATCCACACAAGCTTAAGACATTATTTGGGCTCCTCTTGTGAAGCCTAAAGGAAACACTTACCTTGATGAAATACGGTACGTATTCATTTAAAATGGTTAGTTACAACTCTGACCTTTTTAAAACAACAACATTTTGATCCAGGCTGCCTATACTTGGTCTGCAGAGGAGGCTGGTGAGAGGAGCTATAGGAGGACGGGCTCATTTTAAATGCTGGAATGGAATTAATGGAACGGAGTCAAACGTTTTTTCCATATGTTTGTGTTTGATACCCTTCCATTTATTCAATTCAAGCCATTACAATGAGCCCAGCCTCCTATAACTCATCCCACCAGCCTTCTCTGGTGGTCAGTTTTTGCTATGAATGATGTTGACATAACTGCTGCCTCAATGTGCAAAAAACAACAATTGGCAATTGTTTAAAACAAAATGCTGTGACAAAATACCCACTGGGCACAGACGTCTATTCAACTTCATTTCATTGAAAGGACGTGGAAACAACGTTGATTCAACCAGTGTGTGCCCAGTGGGTAGGCTTCTGTTGGCCATTTTAGTTTACAAGCTGTGACTAGATTTTTACAAGTCTTCTTTAAAAATGTATTCAAATTATTTTAGCTGTTTTTCTCACAGCAAACGTGAATACCAAATGAGCCCATTGAATGCATAGACATTTCTGTGTTCCTGAGCTAAGACGTTTGACACCTGACAGATCTTACAACGCCTGGATAGATATTTTAAGTATCTGCTTACCACATGTTGTAGCAATATGTCAGTTGATGACAGTCGATGACGTGGCATGCAACCATTGGTTAATGCAAGCAACGTCTGAGCAGAACGTGACCATTGGGCTTGTTCGACATTGCAGCCGACTGCCGAATGACTGATCGACAAATCACCGTGCATCATAAATAACAACTCTTGAATAACTCTTGAATAGTAGATCAGTCAGTCGGTCACCATTTACCCACAATGCACCATGGATTTGATGCTCTCGAACATGGCATCTCCTCATACACTTATATAGGTCTACATGATCAGGGTTTTGCTGCCCTCTAGTGAGCATACATTTAACCACTACAGTTTCTGGTACTGTGAAAAATGATTGTCTTTTCTGGCTTACAAGGGAGAGGCCACAGCAGAGCATCTATCACTGTTTTCATAGTATTGCCTGGTGTAATTAACAAAATAAAGTTCAGCTAATTAAATGTCCGCATTGGTTAATTGATATGGGAATGGTTTAGGTGCTAAGGTAGAAAGGCTGTCCTTTTCTCTCAGCTCAGGGTTAAACACCATTTTACAACGTGCTCCAAAGCAGTTTGTTGTGTCCGATATGTACAGGCAGTTGATTTAGGCTGTCCTGGTAGACTATCTTTAGTCCCAGTAAAGGGGAGAGTTAGGCTCTGTTCAGAGCTGATGAAGGGGTAATCCCTAATATGCTGTTTAGCGTAGACGGTTTGGTTGTTTAGCAACAACTGACTCCAGCGCAACTGGCGGGGCAAAACAGACGGGGCTGGTTTACGTCAGAGTTTCCCAAACTCGGTCCTGCCCTAGCACTACACAGCTGAATCAAATAATCAACGCTTGATGAGGAGTTGGTTATTTGAATCAGCCGTGTAGTGTTAGGGCAAAAAAAACAAATGTGGGGGGGAAAGCTGGGATCGAGTTTTGGAAATCCTGGACTAGATCATGTTAAACTCATTGTGTCTGTGGGTTTTCGCTCCTCTCTTTTACTTGATGAATCATGGTCACTAATTAGTGAAGAACTTCCCTCACCTGTTTGTCTAGGTCTAAACTGAAAGTTTAAAAAAAAACTAGGCCCTCCATAAATGATTTAGGCATAGTCTTAGCTGAAGTAGAAACCTTATTGAGGGGCTGAACTTTAGACTCGCTGTCATTTTTGTGAGTATTTGGATACGGATTGTTACTGCTACGGACAACGGTTTTTCAAGACAAGCCATGTAATCCTGAAAATCTTCATCTGCAATAAATTCAAGTATTGCTTTTCTGCAACCATGGGTCCTCCTCATTCCGACCTACCACGTCCCTTGGCTACTATGGATCTGCTATTCTACAACCTGTCATTTTCTAGCACTCACTGTTTTGCTCCATTTCCTGTCTCTTGTTGATCAGGCCAACAACAATCTCTACAAAACATTTTAGGTGTTAGTTTCACTCAGCTGCATGTGTTCTCGGGGTTGAGAGAGAGACTAGCAGTAGGTGAATATTTAGATTTGATGCCTTTCTAACTATGTATAGATAATGTATTCATAAGTACTGTATGTTCAGCTGAATGGGAAATATTTTTTTGTATAGATAATTTTTATTCCATACCTTGAAAGTGGAAAGGAAATGGGAGCTGAAACTCTAGCTGAATTCCAAGTGTTTCTGCCCTGCCCTTCCTGTCCTCTTACTGTACGGAACACCTGCTCCCAGTATCACCTCCTACCTTACCCAGTGCATTCTAAATAACAAACCTGCCTTTTAAGTTTCTCACCTCCTTATTTACATATATGTTGAAGTGAATGGGTATCTTCAACCTATATTAACAAAAGGGTACGTGACAAGGCAACAGAATGAACAGGAAGATGTAAAGTCTCACAAACGACAGGAAAGCTTCACCACACTCTTCACACATGACAGAAACATACTTTATGACTGCATTAACACATGCTTCAGGGGTAGGCAAATAGATTCATTTTTGTCGGAGCGAATGGCAGTGCGGCCGGAAAATAATTAGAATAATTTATACATTGCTAAATGTAGGCCTCAGTTTAATCTTGATTTCACCAAAGATATTTACAAGCTTGAGTGATGCAGCTAAACTTGAATGCAGATACATATACATATATATATATATATATATATATATACATACACACACAGTTGAAGTCGGAAGTTTACATACACTTAGGTTGGAGTCATTAAAACTAGTTTTTCAACCCCTCCACAAATTTCTTGTTAACAAACTACAGTTTTGGCAAGTCTGTTAGGACATCTACTTTGTGCTTGACACAAGTCATTTTACCAACAATTGTTTACAGACAGATTATTTCACTTATTTCACTGCATCACAATTCCAGTGGGTCAGAAGTTTACATACACTAAGTTGACTGTGCCTTTAAACAGCTTGGAAAATTCCAGAAAATGATTTTATGGATTTAGAAGCTTCTGATAGGCTAATTGACACGTTCATCTGTACAAACAATAATACGCAAGTATAAACACCATGGGACCAGACAGCCGGCATTCTGCTCAGGAAGGAGATGCGTTCTGTCTCCTAGAGATGAACGTTCTTTGGTTCGAAAAGTGCAAATCAATCCTAGAACAACAGCAAAGGATCTTGTGAAGATGCTGGAGGAAACAGGTACAAAAGTACCGATATCCACAGTAAAACGAGTCCTATATCGACATAACCTGAAAGTCCGCTCAGCAAGGAAGATGCCACTGATCCAAAAACTCCATAAAATAGACAGAATACGGTTTGCAACTGCACATGGGGACAAAGATCGTACTTTTTGTAGAAATGTCGCCTGGTCTGATGAAACAAAAATAGAACTGTTTGACCATCGTTATGTTTGGAGGAAAAAGTGGGAGGCTTGCAAGCCGAAGACACCATCCCAACCATGAAGCACGGGGGTGGCAGCATCATGTTGTGGGTGTGCTTTGCTGCAGGAGGGACTGGTGCGCTTCACAAAATAGATGGCATCATGAGGTAGGAAAATTATGTGGATATATTGAAGCAACATCTCAAGACTTCAGTCAGGAAGTTAAAGCTTGATCGCAAATGGGTATTCCAAATGGACAATGACCCCAAGCATACTTCCAAAGTTGTGGCAAAATGGCTTAAGGACAACAAAGTCAACGTATTGGAATGGCCATCACAAAGCCCTGACCTTCAATCCCATAGAAAATGTGTGGGCAGAACTGAAAAAGCATGTGCGAGCAAGGAGGCCTACACCAGCTCTGTCAGGACGAATGGGCCAAAATTCACCCAATTTATTGTGGGAAGATTGTGGAAGGCTACCCAAAACATTTGACCCAAGATAAACAATTTAAAGGCAATGCTACCAAATACTAATTGAGTGCATGTAAACTTCTGACCCACTGGGATTGTGATGAAAGAAATAAAAGCTGAAATAAATTATTCTCTCTACTATTATTCTGACATTTCACATTCTTAAAATAAAGTGGTGATCGTAACTGACCTAAAACAGGGAATATTTACTAGGATTAAATGTCAGGAATTGTGAAAAACTGAGTTTAAATGTATTTGGCTAAGGTGTATGTAAACTTCCGACTTCAACTGTGTGTGTGTGTGTGTGTGTGTGTGTGTATATATATATATATATACACAGAGTGCCTTTGGAAAGTATTCAGACCCCTTTACTTTTTCCATTTTTTTTTCAATTACATCCTTATTATAAAATGGATTTTAAAAAATTATCTCTACACATAATGCACCATAATGACATAGCAAAACAAGGATTTTTGCAAATGTATTAAAAATAAAAAATGGTATGTAAATACCATATTTACATAAGTATTCAGACCCTTTGCTATGAGACTCAAAACTGAGCTCAGGCGTATCCTGTTTCCATTTATCATTCTTGAGATATTTCCACAACTTGATTGGAGTCCACCTGTCTATCTAAGGTCCCATCGTCGACTTTGTATGTCAGAACAAAAACCAAGCCATGAGGTTGAAGGAATTGTCAGTAGAGCTTCGAAGCAGGATTGTGTCAAGGCACAGATCTGGGGAAGGGTACCAAAAAATGTCAGCAGCATTGAAGGTCCCCACGAACACAGTGGCCTCCATCATTTTTAAATGGAAGAAGTTTGTAACCACCAAGACTTTTCCGAGAACTGGCCACCCGGCCAAAGTGAGCTATCGGGGGAGAAGTGCTTTGGTCAGGGAGGTGACCAAGAACCCGATGATCACTCTGACAAAGCTCTAGAGTTCCTCTGTGGAGATGGGAGAACCGTCCAGAAGGACAACCATCTCTGCAGCATACCACCCATCAGGCCTTTATGGTAGAGTGCCAGACATAAACCACTCAGTAAAAGCACATGACAGCCTGTTTGGAATTTGCCAAAAGGCACCTAAAGACTCTCAGATCCTGAGAAACAAGATTCTCTGGTCTGATGAAACCAAGATGAAACTCTTTGGTCTGAATGCCAAGCGTAACGTCTGGAGGAAACCTGGCACAATCCCTACGGTGAAGCAAGATGGTGGCAGCATCATGCTGTGGGGATGTTGTTCAGCAGCAGGGACTGGGAGACTAGTCAGGATCGAGGCAATGATGAAAGAGCAAAGTACACAGAGATCCTTGATGAAAACTTGTTCCAGAGTGCTCAGGACCTTAGACTGGGGGCGAAGGTACACCTACCAACAGGACAACGACACTAAGCACACAGCCAAGACAACGCAGGAGTGGCTTTGTGACAAGTCCCTGAATATCCTTGAGTGGCCCAGCCAGAGCCCAGACTTCAAATCAAATCAAATCAAATTTTATTTGTCACATACACATGGTTAGCAGATGTTAATGCGAGTGTAGCGAAATGCTTGTGCTTTTAGTTCCGACAATGCAGTAATAACCAACAAGTAATCTAACTAACAATTCCAAAACTACTTTCTTATACACAGTGTAAGGGGATAAAGAATATGTACATAAGGATATATGAATGAGTGATGGTACAGAGCAGCATAGGCAAGATACAGTAGATGATATCGAGTACAGTATATACATATGAGATGAGTATGTAAACAAAGTGGCATAGTTAAAGTGGCTAGTGATACATGTATTACATAAGGATGCAGTCGATGATATAGAGTACAGTATATACGTATGCATATGAGATGAATAATGTAGGGTAAGTAACATTATATAAGGTAGCATTGTTTAAAGTGGCTAGTGATATATTTACATCATTTCCTATCAATTCCCATTATTAAAGTGGCTGGAGTTGAGTCAGTGTCATTGTCAGTGTGTTGGCAGCAGCCACTCAATGTTAGTGGTGGCTGTTTAACAGTCTGATGGCCTTGAGATAGAAGCTGTTTTTCAGTCTCTCGGTCCCAGCTTTGATGCACCTGTACTGACCTCGCCTTCTGGATGATAGCGGGGTGAACAGGCAGTGGCTCGGGTGGTTGATGTCCTTGATGATCTTTATGGCCTTCCTGTAACATCGGGTGGTGTAGGTGTCCTGGAGGGCAGGTAGTTTGCCCCCGGTGATGCGTTGTGCAGACCTCACTACCCTCTGGAGAGCCTTACGGTTGAGGGCGGAGCAGTTGCCGTACCAGGCGGTGATACAGCCCGACAGGATGCTCTCGATTGTGCATCTGTAGAAGTTTGTGAGTGCTTTTGGTGACAAGCCGAATTTCTTCAGCCTCCTGAGGTTGAAGAGGCGCTGCTGCGCCTTCTTCACGATGCTGTCTGTGTGAGTGGACCAATTCAGTTGGTCTGTGATGTGTATGCCGAGGAACTTAAAACTTGCTACCCTCTCCACTACTGTTCCATCGATGTGGATAGGGGGGTGTTCCCTCTGCTGTTTCCTGAAGTCCACAATCATCTCCTTAGTTTTGTTGACGTTGAGTGTGAGGTTATTTTCCTGACACCACACTCCGAGGGCCCTCACCTCCTCCCTGTAGGCCGTCTCGTCGTTGTTGGTAATCAAGCCTACCACTGTTGTGTCGTCCGCAAACTTGATGATTGAGTTGGAGGCGTGCGTGGCCACGCAGTCGTGGGTGAACAGGGAGTACAGGAGAGGGCTCAGAACGCACCCTTGTGGGGCCCCAGTGTTGAGGATCAGCGGGGAGGAGATGTTGTTGCCTACCCTCACCACCTGGGGGCGGCCCGTCAGGAAGTCCAGTACCCAGTTGCACAGGGCGGGGTCGAGACCCAGGGTCTCGAGCTTGATGACGAGCTTGGAGGGTACTATGGTGTTGAATGCCGAGCTGTAGTCGATGAACAGCATTCTCACATAGGTATTCCTCTTGTCCAGATGGGTTAGGGCAGTGTGCAGTGTGGTTGAGATTGCATCGTCTGTGGACCTATTTGGGCGGTAAGCAAATTGGAGTGGGTCTAGGGTGTCAGGTAGGGTGGAGGTGATATGATCCTTGACTAGTCTCTCAAAGCACTTCATGATGACGGATGTGAGTGCTACGGGGCGGTAGTCGTTTAGCTCAGTTACCTTAGCTTTCTTGGGAACAGGAACAATGGTGGCCCTCTTGAAGCATGTGGGAACAGCAGACTGGTATAGGGATTGATTGAATATGTCCGTAAACACACCGGCCAGCTGGTCTGCGCATGCTCTGAGGGCGCGGCTGGGGATGCCGTCTGGGCCTGCAGCCTTGCGAGGGTTAACACGTTTAAATGTTTTACTCACCTTGGCTGCAGTGAAGGAGAGACCGCATGTTTTCGTTGCAGGCCGTGTCAGTGGCACTGTATTGTCCTCAAAGCGGGCAAAAAAGTTATTTAGTCTGCCTGGGAGCAAGACATCCTGGTCCGTGACTGGGCTGGATTTCTTCCTGTAGTCCGTGATTGACTGTAGACCCTGCCACATGCCTCTTGTGTCTGAGCCGTTGAATTGAGATTCTACTTTGTCTCTGTACTGACGCTTAGCTTGTTTGATAGCCTTGCGGAGGGAATAGCTGCACTGTTTGTATTCGGTCATGTTACCAGACACCTTGCCCTGATTAAAAGCAGTGGTTCGCGCTTTCAGTTCCACACGAATGCTACCATCAATCCACGGTTTCTGGTTAGGGAATGTTTTAATCGTTGCTATGGGAACGACATCTTCAACGCACGTTCTAATGAACTCGCACACCGAATCAGCGTATTCGTCAATATTGTTATCTGACGCAATACGAAACATGTCCCAGTCCACGTGATGGAAGCAGTCTTGGAGTGTGGAGTCAGCTTGGTCGGACCAGCGTTGGACAGACCTCAGCGTGGGAGCCTCTTGTTTTAGTTTCTGTCTGTAGGCAGGGATCAACAAAATGGAGTCGTGGTCAGCTTTTCCGAAAGGGGGGCGGGGCAGGGCCTTATATGCGTCGCGGAAGTTAGAGTAACAATGATCCAAGGTCTTTCCACCCCTGGTTGCGCAATCGATATGCTGATAAAATTTAGGGAGTCTTGTTTTCAGATTAGCCTTGTTAAAATCCCCAGCTACAATGAATGCAGCCTCCGGATAAATCGTTTCCAGTTTGCAGAGAGTTAAATAAAGTTTGTTCAGAGCCATCGATGTGTCTGCTTGGGGGGGGATATATACGGCTGTGATTATAATCGAAAATAATTATCTTGGTAGATAATGCGGTCTACATTTGATTGTGAGGAATTCTAAGTCAGGTGAACAGAAGGATTTGAGTTCCTGTATGTTTCTTTCATCACACCATGTCACGTTAGCCATAAGGCATACGCCCCCGCCCCTCTTCTTACCAGAAAGATGTTTGTTTCTTGAACGAACATCTCTGGAGAGACCAGAAAATAGCTGTGCAGTAACGCTCCCCATCCAACCTGACAGAGCTTGATAGGATCTGCAGAGAAGAATGGGAGAAACTCCCCCAAATACAGGAGCCCGACCTCACTAATGCTCTTGTGGCTAAATGGAAGCAAGTCCTCGCAGCAATTTCCCAACATCTAGTGGAAAGCCTCCCCAGAAGAGTGGAGGTTGTTATAGCAGCAAAAGTGGGACCAACTCCATATTAATGCCCATGATTCTGGAATGAGATGTTCGATGAGCAGGTGTCCACATACTTTTGGTCATGTGGTGTATCATCCTGATCCTGCTGCAGACATACCAGAGAGGACTTGGTTGACTTCACTTAACAATGTCTATTGTTCTTGTTCTTCTTGCTGGCGTCCATTACGACTATTCCTCTGGTAAAAAGCAAATTCCAGTGAGATGGTGATGCCTAGGACAACCTTGCATGATGGTGAAGGGATTATCATGTGATAACTAGAAGGGAGTTATCACATGATAGTCCTCAGGTTCTAGGGCCTTATTGCTTTTATAAAACTGTCGCCAAACATGTTCATTTAAATATTAATGACATTGTTTCATCAACAATATTGCATTAATTCTAATCACTCTATTAATTCTATTCATTGCTATGCTAAACAAATCATTGGTATGTAGCTAGCCGGTAGAAAATCAATGATAATGAGAGATCTTCAATAAATCATTACTTAATAAATATCCTACAGATCTACATAGGGAACAACTACTATGGTTTGCGAGTCCGAGCTAACTAAGCTAACTATTTGACAACATCCGGTGAAATGGCAGAGCGCCAAATTCAAATTAAATTACTATAAATATTTAACTTTCATGAAATCACAAGTGTAACACATAAAAATAACGCTGTACTAATCCAGCCACCATTTTAGATTTCAAAACGGCTTTACGGTGAAAGCAAACCATGCGATTATCTGGACAGCGCCCCATCATACAAATGCATGACAAACATTTTTCAACCAGGGAGGTGTGACACGAAAGTCAGAAATAACGATATAATTCGTGCCTTACCTTTGAAGATCATCTTCTGTTGGCACTCCAATGTGTCCCAGAAACATCACAAATGGTCCTTTTGTTCGATAAATTCCATCGTTATATCCACAAAATGTCCATTTATTTGGCGTGTTTGATTCAGAAAAACATTGGTTCCAACTCGCCCAACATGATTACAAAGTATCTAATAAGTTACCTGTAAACTTGGTCCAAACATTTCAAACAACTTTCCTAATCCAACTTGAGTATTTTAAAACGTAAATAATCGATCAAATTTAAGACGAATATACTGTGTTCAATAGCGGATAAAATGAAAGTGGAGCGAGTTCCAGGTCGTGCGCACCAAACAAAAAAGTACACTTGGCTTGACACTCAGAAAGGAAAGGGCTACTTCTTCACTTCTCTCCAGGAAAAACATCAGGGACAGACTGATATTCTGCAAAAGGTACAGGGATTGGACTGCTGAGGATTGGGGTAAAGTCATTTTCTCGGATGAATCCCCTTTCCGATTAATTAGGGCATCCGGAAAAAAGCTTGTCCGGAGAAGAGAAGGTGATCGCTACCATCAGTCCTGTGTCATGCCAACAGTAAAGCATCCTGAGACCATTAATGTGTGGGGTTGCTTCTCAGCCAAGAGAGTGGGCTCACTCACAATTTTGCCTAAGAACTCAGCCATGAATAAAGAATGGTACCAACACATCCTCCGAGAGCAACTTCTCCCAACCATCCAGGAACAGTTTTCTTCCTTTTCCAGCATGATGGAGCACCTTGCCATAAGGCAAAAGTGATAACTAAGTGGCTCGGGGAACAAAACATCGATATTTTGGGTTCATGGCCAGGAAACTCCCCAGACCTTAATCCCATTGAGAACTTGTGGTCAATCCTCAAGAGGCGGGTGGACAAACAAAAACACACAAATTCTGACAAACTCCAAGCATTAATTATGCAAGAATGGGCTGCCATCAGTGTCAAGTGTTAGTTATGCATAGGTGAGAATGGAGTCAGGCGCAGGACACTGAACTGAGTAAAAATAACAAACTTTACTCTGGAAAATAATCTGGAAAAATAAATCCACGCAGGGATCACAAACCCTAACACAAACGACTAACATAAACCAGGAACAATCACGCACAAAACATAATGGGAACCAGAGGGTTAAATAGGGAAATAATAATAACCTAATGGGAACCAGGTGTGTACACTCAAGACATAACAAATGGAAAACAGAAACATGGATCGGTGGAAGCTAAAAAGCCGGTGCCGACGAGCGCCGAACGCCGCCCGAACAAGGAGAGGCACCAACTTTGGCGGAAGTCGTGACAATCAGTCAGGATGTGGCCCAGAAGTTCAGTGACAGCATGCCAAGGCAGATTGCAGAGGCAAGGGTCAAACACTGCAAATACTGACTCTTTGCATCAACTTCATGTAATGGTCAATAAAAGCCTTTGACACATATGAAATACTTGCAATTATAATTCAGTATTCCGTAGTAACATCTGACAAAAATATCTAAAGACACTGAAGCAGCAGACTTTTGTGTCATTCTCAAAACTTTTGGTCGCAACTGTACAGTAAGTACATCAACATTGCAAATTGTTGCAATACTCAACTATATTTAATTATTTATGGAGGACGGAGCTGGAGGCAAATAGCCAAAAAAGAAAAAGAACGCCGTTAGGACTTCTTCAGCCGCCTCTGGAGGATCACAACGTGTACACTATACTATTATAACTAGGAGTTAGAAAACATTTTCAAATCAGAAGAGAGTACCACTTAGGCCTTGAGCATTCTGATTAAGAGTGAGATTTACACAAAGACAAAGTAGTAGTGAGTGAGAATAGGGATACAGCCTGTGCTCCATATTCGTATGCAATGCCGGGTGTGCTTTGTGTGTTTGGTCGTTGAGTTATTGTTACAGGAATTTAATTCCTTTATGTTTTATTTAACCAATTCAATGAAACACTCTGCCCACTCCTAAGAATTCTAGCTGTATTTAGACCCTCTGCTTATTGTTTATCTGTCTTGTCTCCACTAACCCTATTTATTTGTTTAATCATTGATTCCAGTTTTTCTTTATTTAAACGATCATCAAATTCGTACTTTCTCCTCCATGTCTTTTCTCCTTTGTGGAAACGACGTCTATAGTGTTGACTCTCGACCAGATACCATGTCTCACCCTTACAGCTATAAGCTATTACCCAGGGGTCGTAAATCCCTAGTTAAACTCCTATTTCATGTTACCTCATAGGACTTTTAAAGTACACCAATATCTTGTCTCACTTCGCTATATTAGGCTTCCCTCTCTCCTGGAACCTCTTGTCTATAGATTTGGCTTTTATCCCATTCCTCTAGATTTTGGCTTCCCTCTCCTCCTCATTTGCACTGCATGTCCCGTCTTAATAACCCCTCTGGCCTCCAAGGCACCCGGATCTATCAAGCTAGTTTATTTATGGTGTGCACGGTACCTCAGGTTGTCGCGAACCTGCCAGTGTATATACAAAACCCAGTGTATATCGGTCATACACAACCCAATGGATCTGTTTGGAATAGCAAAGCTCCTATTCTTGATCAATTCTAAAACTTTTAGAACATCAAATCAAAGTTAACTTAAATAATTTCCCCCAGAATCGAGAATATAGGCTACTGACCTTGTCGCCGACTGGGAAAAGCAATGTTTGTTGGAATCTAGTCACCGTCCCTGTCGGTCTGGGGTGTATACCGGCCTGGTCTTTAACCTCAATTCAGAAACCAGGTCTTAAAATAACGGGACTAGACCCGCTCGTGCACAATTTTTGGCATACTACCTTCAGATCCGGCTCAAAGGACCAATTGTTACAGGAATTAAATTCCTTTATGTTTTATTTAACCAATTCAATTAAACACTCTGCCCACTCCTAAGAATGTGTAAGACCCTTATTTGCATAAAATGGACAGAGACCAGTCTCAAAATCAATCAGTAGCGTTTATTCTCGAGAGTACTGAACACGATACAATTTACCACAGGTTATAAACTAAAAATGACGTCATTAGTTTTCGAACTGTCCCGTCTCTTCTCCACTCCGATACAATGGCAGTATAGTTCTCAAGCCTTCCCACATCGTCTCTCGCCAATTTAGATAATTTATGATCGAGCCAAGGTCTTCCTGTGTAGATAAGCATTCTAGCCAGTCTGACGATAAGTTCATTCATTTCTACCAAGGAACAGACAGTCATTGTTCTAATTCTTGATTATAATTACACACATTATATTCAGTACTGGGATTAAAAGAAAATTCATACATCTATACACTAACATAATAGTATTCTGATTAGTCAGTCCTGATTGAAATGTATACATAATTAGTCATTATTGGTTAAAAAAAATCCCTTAACAGTTATTCACTCGTTGAGTTATTCACTCACTGTGGTTGGTTTCTGAAAATGATGGGCGTGTAAAAGACACCCTGAGGTGTTGGGTATAGTTTCACATGGGTCTGCTGCCACCACATCAGAAGCCACCTGTCACCAGCAGCACACGGAGGTCTGGCTTACATGATATGTGTCTGTGTGACTTTAATAGAGTACTTGACTTATGGTTATGAATTTGGATATGATTGTAGAATACAGTATGTCGAAAAAACTATTTAATGATGCTGCTCATGGATATTGACATATAAATTGGACATTTAGTTGAAAATATTAAAATGCATTCAATATGTTACTCTTGGCATTAGGCTCTGCTCCTTCTGGGGAAGCTCACTGCCAGAGCATGCACAATGATAACATAATAATAACAATAATAAAGAGTGAAAAAGGTATGCTATACCAATCCCCCTGACTGGAACAAAAGCAGTGCCCAAACAGGTGGAGTCTGGGGTGGGTGGTCAGAAAGCAGACATGCAGGGCGAGTACCGCATGTTACAGAATAGCATGTCACCAAGAACACCAGTGCATAGCTTGCACACAGCAGCCATCATGGAATGAGTGTGCATTACCTGGTTGACTAAACAGACTGCCATATTACGGTAGAGTGAATCTAATTGGTTCAAGATCAGCTGATACAAATACTCTGGTTTCCTGTCTGAACTTGTCTTTGATTTATTTAGATAGAAAGCTTTCCAAATATACAATATACTGTAAGCAATATAGCTGAACATCACCAATGCGTACCACATACACATACAACATAAACATGAATACACAAGTTGAATATCACATGACTATCAATTATGTACCAATATTTTGATTAAAAGGCAAATGGTGAGAATATTTTCTACCTTTAAAAAGATACAATACCCATTTACATCTATTTTAAAGTGAAAATAGCTGTTATGAAGTTGAAACATAAGTAAAAAACTGACTCATAATGTGAGACAATTACTACGTCACTTGGTAAAAATGAATTATTCTTTTTTCAACCACAAGACACACTCATTACTCCGTAACAGCATGAACAATGTACTCGGACCATTATGGTTTTAACCTTTTAGCTATCTCAAGTAAAACCATAGAATAATCAAATGGAATGTTGAGGAAACACAGACTGCGTCACTTTTTGTTTTTAGAAGGAACAAAGTGTTGGAAATTACAAATGGTTTGCATAGTCAACTTACGTAACTAACACACACACTTACCCCAACAGACATGCCACCAGGGGTCTTTTCACAGTCTCCAGGTCCAGAACAAGGAAACGTACAGTATTATACAGAGCCATGAGTGCATTGAACTCCCTTCCATTTTATATAGCGCAAGTGAACAGCAAACCTGGTTTAAAAAAACAAATAAAGCAACACCTCACAGCACAATGCCTCTCCCTCATGTGACCTACTTGTTGTGTTTATGTACTGACATGTATGTGTTAGTGATAGATGAACACACACACACTACATGTTAATGTTTTTAAATGTATGTAAATCATAAAGTCTTTTGTCTGTAATGTCGGACCTAGTAAAAGTAGCTGGCGCCATTGGTGTCGGCTAATGGGGATCCTAATAAATCCAATAAAAATGGTGGGGATCCAATTTCAGTATTGATACAATTTAGCCAATTTCGAGAGAGACCTCAACGTTTGTACAAACCCCCATTAGGCAAACCAAACGTTGGGCTATAAGCAAGGGGAAATAATGTCTAGATGCTTTTTACAGTGGCGGTCCAGCTAGTGAATTGGCTGGCTTGAGACAATGGATGCGCAGGGATTTCTCAGATGGAACAGAAAACAAGATGCCCATTTTCGGGTCATAGGTCTACCCGGGCTAAACTGGTTCTTTGTATGGCTTAGAGCGCGTGTCTCAACCAATTTTTTTATTTCACCTTTATTTAACCAGGTAGGCCAGTTGAAGACAAGTTCTTATTTACAACTGCGACCTGGGCAAGATAAAGCAAAGCAGTGCGACAAAAAAACAACAACACAGAGTTACACGTGGGATAAACAAAAGTACAGTCAATAACACAATAGAAAAATCTATATACAGTGTGTGCAAATGGAGAAAGGAGGTAAGGCAATAAATAGGCCATAGTAGCGAAGTAATTACAATTGAGCAAATTAACACTGGAGTGATAGATGTGCAGATGATAATGTGCAAGTAGAAATACTGGTGTGCTAAAGAGCAAAACAAGTTTATTTTTATTTATATTTTTTTATTTAACCTTTATTTAACCAGGTAGGCTAGTTGAGAACACCTTTATTTAACCAGGTAGGCTAGTTGAGAACACCTTTATTTAACCAGGTAGGCTAGTTGAGAACACCTTTATTTAACCAGGTAGGCTAGTTGAGAACACCTTTATTTAACCAGGTAGGCTAGTTGAGAACACCTTTATTTAACCAGGTAGGCTAGTTGAGAACACCTTTATTTAACCAGGTAGGCTAGTTGAGAACACCTTTATTTAACCAGGTAGGCTAGTTGAGAACACCTTTATTTAACCAGGTAGGCTAGTTGAGAACACCTTTATTTAACCAGGTAGGCTAGTTGAGAACACCTTTATTTAACCAGGTAGGCTAGTTGAAAACACCTTTATTTAACCAGGTAGGCTAGTTGAGAACACCTTTATTTAACCAGGTAGGCTAGTTGAGAACACCTTTATTTAACCAGGTAGGCTAGTTGAGAACACCTTTATTTAACCAGGTAGGCTAGTTGAGAACACCTTTATTTAACCAGGTAGGCTAGTTGAGAACACCTTTATTTAACCAGGTAGGCTAGTTGAGAACACCTTTATTTAACCAGGTAGGCTAGTTGAGAACACCTTTATTTAACCAGGTAGGCTAGTTGAGAACACCTTTATTTAACCAGGTAGGCTAGTTGAGAACACCTTTATTTAACCAGGTAGGCTAGTTGAGAACAAGTTCTCATTTGCAACTGCGACCTGGCCAAGATAAAGCATAGCAGTGTGAGCAGACAACACAGAGTTACACATGGAGTAAACAATTAACAAGTCAATAACACAGTAGAAAAAAAAGGGGGAGTCTATATACATTGTGTGCAAAAGGCATGAGGAGGTAGGCGAATAATTACAATTTTGCAGATTAACACTGGAGTCATAAATGATCAGATGGTCATGTACAGGTAGAGATATTGGTGTGCAAAAGAGCAGAAAAGTAAATAAATAAAAACAGTATGGGGATGAGGTAGGTAAAAATGGGTGCGCTATTTACCGATAGACTATGTACAGCTGCAGCGATCGGTTAGCTGCTCAGATAGCAGATGTTTGAAGTTGGTGAGGGAGATAAAAGTCTCCAACTTCAGCGATTTTTGCAATTCGTTCCAGTCACAGGCAGCAGAGAACTGGAACGAAAGGCGGCCAAATGAGGTGTTGGCTTTAGGGAAGATCAGTGAGATACACCTGCTGGAGCGCGTGCTACGGATGGGTGTTGCCATCGTGACCAGTGAACTGAGATAAGGCGGAGCTTTACCTAGCATGGACTTGTAGATGACCTGGAGCCAGTGGGTCTGGCGACGAATATGTAGCGAGGGCCAGCCGACTAGAGCATACAAGTCGCAGTGGTGGGTGGTATAAGGTAGGATCGGTAGGATAGTCAGTTTTACTAGGGTAAGTTTGGCGGCGTGAGTGAAGGAGGCTTTATTGCGGAATAGAAAGCCGACTCTTGATTTGATTTTCGATTGGAGATGTTTGATATGAGTCTGGAAGGAGAGTTTGCAGTCTAGCCAGACACCTAGGTACTTATAGATGTCCACATATTCTAGGTCGGAACCATCCAGGGTGGTGATGCTGGTCAGGCGTGCGGGTGCAGGCAGCGAACGGTTGAAAAGCATGCATTTGGTTTTACTAGCATTTAAGAGCAGTTGGAGGCCACGGAAGGAGTGCTGTATGGCATTGAAGCTCGTTTGGAGGTTAGATAGCACAGTGTCCAAGGACGGGCCGGAAGTATATAGAATGGTGTCGTCTGCGTAGAGGTGGATCAGGGAATCGCCCGCAGCAAGAGCAACATCATTGATATATACAGAGAAAAGAGTCGGCCCGAGGATTGAACCCTGTGGCACCGCCATAGAGACTGCCAGAGGACCGGACAGCATGCACTCCGATTTGACACACTGAACTCTGTCTGCAAAGTAATTGGTGAACCAGGCAAGGCAGTCATCCGAAAAACAGAGGCTACTGAGTCTGCCGATAAGAATATGGTGATTGACAGAGTCGAAAGCCTTGGCAAGGTCGATGAAGACAGCTGCACAGTACTGTCTTTTATCGATGGCGGTTATGATATCGTTTAGTACCTTTTGCGTGGCTGAGATGCACCCGTGACCGGCTCGGAAACCAGATTGCACAGCGGAGAAGGTACGGTGGGATTCGAGATGGTCAGTGACCTGTTTGTTGACTTGGCTTTCGAAGACCTTAGATAGGCAGGGCAGGATGGATATAGGTCTGTAACAGTTTGGGTCAAGGGTGTCTCCCCCTTTGAAGAGGGGGATGACTGTGGCAGCTTTCCAATCCAATCTCAGACGATATGAAAGAGAGGTTGAACAGGCTGGTAATCGGGGTTGCGACAATGGCGGCGGATAGTTTCAGAAATAGAGGGTCCAGATTGTCAAGCTCAGCTGATTTGTACGGGTCCAGGTTTTGCAGCTCTTTCAGAACATCTGCTATCTGGATTTGGGTAAAGGAGAACCTGGAGAGGCTTGGGCGAGTAGCTGCGGGGGGGCGGAGCTGTTGGCCGAGGTTGGAGTAGCCAGGCGGAAGGCATGGCCAGCTGTTGAGAAATGCTTGTTGAAGTTTTCGATAATCATGGATTTATCGGTGGTGACCGTGTTAACTAGCCTCAGTGCAGTGGGCAGCTGTTCTCCATGGACTTGTTCTCCATGGACTTCACAGTGTCCTAGAAATTTTTGGAGTTGGAGCTACAGGATGTAAACTTCTGCCTGAAGAAGCTGGCCTTAGCTTTCCTGACTGACTGCGTGTATTGGTTCCTGACTTCCCTGAACAGTTGCATATCACGGGGACTGTTCGATGCTATTGCAGTCCGACACAGGATATTTTTGTGCTGGTCGAGGGCAGTCAGGTCTGGAGTGAACCAAGGGCTATATCTGTTCTTAGTTCTGCATTTTTTGAATGTAGCATGCTTATCTAAGATGGTGAGGAAATTACTTTTAAAGAATGACCAGGCATCCTCAACTGACGGGATGAGGTCAATATCCTTCCAGGATACCCGGGCCAGGTCGATTGGTAAGGCCTGCTCGCAGAAGTGTTTTAGGGAGCGTTTGACAGTGATGAGGGTGGTCGTTTGACCGCGGACCCATAGCGGATACAGGCAATGAGGCAGTGATCGCTGAGATCCTGATCGAAAACAGAGTAGGTGTATTTGGAGGGCAAGTTGGTCAGGATAATGTCTATGAGGGTGCCCATGTTTACGGATTTAGGGTACCTGGTGGGTTCCTTGATGATTTGTGTGAGATTGAGGGCATCTAGCTTAGATTGTAGGACTGGCGGGGTGTTAAGCATTCGCCTAACAGAACGAACTCTGAAGATAGATGGGGGGCAATCAATTCACATATGGTGTCCAGGGCACAGCTGGGAGCTGAGGGGGGTCTATAACAGGCAGCAACAGTGAGAGACTTATTTCTGGAGAGATAATTTTTTTAATTAGAAGCTTGAACTGTTTAGACATAGACCTGAAAAGTATGACAGAACTTTGCAGGCTATCTCTCCTCCCCATTTGGCAGCTCTATCTTGACAGAAAATGTTGTTGTTGGGGATTGAAATCTCAGAATTTTTGGTGGCCTTCCTAAACCAGGCTTTTACAGGCTACAGAAGTCAACAAATGAGAGCGCCTGGGGACACACAGGGCCTGGGTTAACCTCTACATCACCCGAGAAACAGAGGGGGAGTAGGATGAGGGCACGGCTAAAGGCTATCCAAACTGGTCGTCTAGTGTGTTCTGGACAGAGAATAAAAGGAGCAGATTTCTTGGCGTGGTAGAATAGATTCAAGGCATGATGTACAGACAGGGGTATGGTAGGGTGCGTGTACAGTGGAGGTAAAAACCTAGGCATTGAGTGACGATAAGAGAGGTTGCATCTCTGGAGGCACTAGTTATGCTAGGTGAGGTCACCGCATGTGTGGGAGGTGGGACAAAAGAGGTATCTGAGGCGTTTTGAGTTGGGCTAGAGGCTCCACAGTAAAATAAAACTGATAACTACCCAAAACAACTGTATACAAGGCATATTTACATTAGAGAGAGACATAAAGCGAGGCATAAAGCAATCACAGGTGTTGATTTGGAGAGCTAGCTAAGACAACAACGGGTAAGACAACAACAGCTAATCAGCGAAGACAACAACAACAGGTAAAATGGTGATGAATGGGCAGAGAGGGTCAGTTAACTACACACAGGGCCTGAGTTCAAGGCTGGGGCCGACAGATAAACAAAACAAAAAAAATGAAGTATCGTGATTAATGATCAGTCCAGCAGGCATCAACTATGTAGCCAAGTGATCATAGGGTCCAGTGAACAGCAATAGATGAAACAGGGAAGCTGTTAGGTAGGCGTTACTACGCTAGCAAGCGGGAGACACGGCGTTCATAAAGTTAGCACGCAGGGGCTAGCAGAAGCTTCTTCACCAACGTCCAGCAAACGCCTCTTCAACCTCAGAAGGCTGAAGAAATTTGGCTTGTCACCAAAAGCACTCACAACCTTCTACAGATGCACAATCGAGAGCATCCTGTCGGGCTGTATCACCGCCTGGTACGGCAACTGCTCCGCCCAGAACCGTAAGGCTCTCCAGAGGGTAGTGAGGTCTGCAAAACGCATCACCGGGGGGCAAACTACCTGCCCTCCAGGACACCTACACCACCCGATGTCACAGGAAGGCCATAAAGATCTTCAAATCAAATAAAATCAAATAAAATTTTATTTTATTTGTCACATACACATGGTTAGCAGATGTTAGTGCGAGTGTAGCGAAATGCTTGTGCTTCTAGTTCCGACAATGCAGTAATAACCAACCAAGGACAACAACCACCCAAGCCACTGCCTGTTCACCCCGCTATCATCCAGAAGGCAAGGTCAGTACAGGTGCATCAAAGCTGGGACCGAGAGACTGAGAGACTGAGAGACTGAAAAACAGCTTCTATCTCAAGGCCATCAGACTGTTAAACAGCCACCACTAACATTGAGTGGCTGCTGCCAACATACTGACTCAACTCCAGCCACTTTAATAATGGAAATTGATGTAAATGTATGACTAGCCACTTTAAACAATGCCACTTAATCTAATGTTTACATACCCTACATTACTCATCTCATATGTATATATATACTGTACTCTATATCATCTACTGCATCTTGCCATCTTTATGTAATACATGTATCACTAGCCACTTTAAACTATGCCACTTTATGTTTACATACCCTACATTACTCATCTCATATGTATATACTGTACTCGATACCATCTACTGCATCTTGCCTATGCCGTTCTGTACCGTCACTCATTCATATATCTTTATGTACATATTCTTTATCCCTTTACACTTGTGTGTATAAGGTAGTAGTTGGAATTGTTAGGTTATATTACTCGTTGGTTATTACTGCATTGTCGGAACTAGAAGCACAAGCATGTTCATACTACCTCAATCTGCTAACCATGTGTATGTGACAAATAAAATTTGATTTGATTTGGTTGAGGGCACATCGGACGGAATTACACCGGCAGACCAGTCATGATGGATTGGCGGGGCTCCGTGTCGACAAAGGATCCAGGCCAATTGGCAAAAGAGGTATTGTAGCTGGAGTAATTTAGTTTGCTAGCCGGGAGATGGGCCTGACTCGAGGTAAACTGGTGACTCGAGGTAAACTGGTGCTAGCTTCGGGACAAGGGCATTAGCCACTATAGCCACTTGGTAGCAGCTAGCTAGGTGCGATGATCTGATGCAAAGGTCCAGACCTTACGGAAGGATTCCGGTGATGTACTGAGGAAAAACAGAATGATATGCTCAGGGTTGATATCGCACTGTGCATATTGTCAGATATTATCCAGGCTAAAAGCAGATGGTGTCTGAGCTAAAGGTAAAGGCCGCTAGCAGTGGCTAACAATGACTAAATAGCTAGTAGCTAATTAGCTGGTTAGCATCTGATGGCTAACCAGTTGAAGTTTACATACACCTTAGCCAAATACATTTAAACGCAGTTTTTCACAATTCCTAACATTTAGTCCTAGTAAAAATTCCCTGTCTTAGGTCAGTTAGGATCCCCACTTTAGTTTTTAGAATGGGAAATGTCAGAACAATAGTAGAGAGAATTATTTATTTCAGCATTCCACAAGCTTCCCACAATAAGTTGAGTGAATTTTGGCCCATTCCTCCTGACAGAGCTGGTGTAACTGAGTCAGGTCTGTAGGCCTCCTTGCTCGCACACGCTTTTTCAGTTCTACCCACAAATCTTCTATAGGATTGAGGTCAGGGCTTTGTTATGGCCACTCCAATACGTTGATTTTGTTGTCCTTAAGCCATTTTGCCACAACTTTGGAAGTATCCTTGGAGTCATTGTCCATTTGGAAGACCCATTTTGCAACCAAGCTTTTTAACTTCCTGACTGATGTCTTGAGATCTTGCTTCAATATATCCACATAATTTTTCGACCTCATGATGCCATCTATTTTGAGAAGTGCACCAGTCCCTCCTGCAGCAAAGCACCCCCACAACATGATGCTGCCACTCCCGTGCTTCACAGTTGGGATGGTGTTCTTCGGCTTACAAGCCTCCCCCTTTTTCCTCCAAAACTGTAATATCCTATGTTTCACAGAATCGTCACTGAACGACGAATGACGACTTGGATATTCTGCTAGCGGGATACACGCTGCACCGGCAACAGTTACCGCCTCCGGTAAGGCGGTATGTACATATTTGTAAACAACAGCTGGTGCACGAAATCTAAGGAAGTCTCTAGATTTTGCTCGCCTGAAGTAGAGTATATTGTGATAAATTGCAGGCCACACTACTTGCCTAGAGAGTTTCAGCTATACTTTTTGTGGCTGTTTTTTTTACCACCACAGACAGATACTGGCACTAAGACTGCACCCAGTCAGCTGTATAAGGAAATACGCAAACAGGAAACCACTTACCCAGAGGCGGCGCTCCGAGTGGCTGGGGACTTTAATTTCCATCAACATGTTAAATGTGCAAGCAGAGGGGAAAAAATTCTAGATCACCTGTACTCCATACACAGAGATGAGTACAAAGCTCTCCCTCGCCCTCCATTTGGTAAATCCGACCACAACTCTATCCTTCTGATTCCTGCTTACAAGCAAAAATTAAAGCAGGAAGCACCAGTGACTCGGTCTATAAAGAAGTGGTCAGATGAAGCAGATGCTAAACTACAGGACTGTTTTGCTATCACAGACTGGAACATGTTCCGGGATTCTTCCGATGGCATTGAGGAGTACACCACATCAGTCACTGGCTTTATCAATAAGTCCATCGACGACGTCGTCCCCACAATGACTGTACGTACATACCCCAACCAGAAGCCATGGATTACAGGCAATATTCGCACTGAGCTAAAGGGTAGAGCTGCCACTTTCAAGGTGCGGGACTCTATCCCAGAAGCTTACAAGAAATCCTGCTATGCCCTGCGACAAACCATCAAACAGGCAAGCATCAATATAGGGCTAAGATTGAATCATACTACACCGGCTCCGACAATCGTCTTATGTGGCAGGGCTTGCAAACTATTACAGACTACAAAGGGAAGCACAGCCGTGAGCTGCTCAGTGAAAAAAGCCTACCAGACGAGCTAAATCACTTCTATGCTCTCTTCGAGGCAAGCAACACTGAGGCATGCATAAGAGCATCAGCTGTTCCGGACGACTGTGTGATCACGCTCTCCGTAGCTGACGTGAGTAAGACCTTTAAACAGGTCAACAGACACAAGGCTGTGGGGCCAGACGGATTGCCAGGACGTGTGCTCTGAGCATGTGCTGACTAACTGGCAGGTGTCTTCACTGACATTTTCAACATGTCCCTGATTAAATCTGTAATACCAACATGTTTCAAGCAGACCACCATAGTCCCTGTGCCTAAGAACACAAAGGCAACCTGCCTAAATGACTACAGACCCGTAGCACTTACATCTATATCCATGAAGTGCTTTGAAAAGTTGGTAATGGCTCACATCAATATCATTATCCCAGAAACCCAAACCGCCCAAACAGATCCACAGATGATGCAATCTCTATTGCACTCCACACTGCCCTATCCCACCTGGACAAAAGGAACACTAACGTGAGAATGCTATTCATTGACTACAGCTCAGTGTTCAACACCATAGTACCCTCAAAGCTCATCACTAAGCTAAGGATCCTGGGACTAAACACCTCCCTCTGCAACTGGATCCTGGACTTCCTGGACAGCACATCTGCCACGCTGATCCTCAACACTGGAGCTCCCCAGGGGTGCGTGCTCAGTCCCCTCCTGTACTCCCTGTTCACCCACGACTGCATGGCCAGGCATGACTCCAACACGATCATTAAGTTTGCAGACGACAAAACAGTGGTAGGCCTGATCACCCTATGCCCTAAGAATTTTCAAAGACCCCAGCAAGCCCAGTCATAGAAGACTGTTCTCTCTACTACCGCATGGCAAGCGGTAGTGCCAATTCTATGACAAAAAGGCTTCTCAACAGTTTTTACCCTCAAGCCATTATTCTCCTGAATAGGTAATCAAATGGCTACCCGGACTACCTGGATGTGTGCCTCCCCAACCCATCTTTTTACGCTGCTGCTTCTCTCTGTTTATCACATATGCATAATCACTTTAACTATACATTCATGGACATACTACCTCAATTGGGCCAACCAACCAGTGCTCCCGCACAGTGGCTAACCGGGCTATCTGCATTGTGTCCCACCCACCACCCGCCAACCCCTCTTTTACGCTACTGCAACTCTCTGTTCATCATATATGATGAACTTTAACCAGATCTACATGTACATACTACCTCAATCAGCCTGACTAACCGGTGTCTGTATGTAGCCTCACTACCTTTATTGCCTTACTACTGTATATAGCCTGTATTTTTACTGTCTTTTTACTGTTGTATTATTTCTTTACCTACCTATTGTTCACCTAATACATTTTTTGCACTATTGGTTAGAGCCTGTAAGTAAGCATTTCACAGTAAGGTCTACTCCTGTTGTATTCAGCGCACTTGACAAATAAACTTTGATTTGATTTGGAGTGGTTGAATAACTTAGTTAATGACTCCAACCTAAGTGTATGTAAAAATTGCAGATATGTATCACATTGGAATTTACAAATGGAAAAAGAGATTAAAATATATACAAAAAATTATGAAAAAAAACTAATTTACATGGGACAACGACAAACACGTTCGCACTGCTACGCCATCTTGGATTAACAATGCTTGTTTTGACCAACCCATAGTAGAAGACACAAAACCACCTCGACCTTAAGTCTTCTGATTAAGAATAACATTTATACGTTCAGAAAAAGATTGACTTTTAAGACACACTTCTCTCTCAATGTGTCTCTCTGAAATAAATAACTAGTAGAGTTTGTGAGAGTGGGGATACAGCCTGCGCTCCGTATCCGTATGCCATGCAGGGTTTGCTCTGTGTGGTTGGTGTTGAGTTATTCACTCACTGTGGTGGGTTTCTGAAAATGAGTGACGTGTAACAGAGAAGCATCCATGTTCCCCTGAGGTGTTGGGTATAGTTTCTCATCTGTCTGCTGCCACCACATCAGAAACCACCTGTCACCAGCAGCACACGGAGGTCTGGCTTACAAGATATGTGTCAGTGTGACATTAATGGAGTACTTGACTTATGGTTATGATTTTGGATATGATTGTAGAATACAGTATGTTGAAAAAACAACTTAATGATGCTGCTCATGTATATTGACATATAAATTGGACATTTATTAGAAAGTATTCAAATGCATTCAATACATTACTCTTGGCGTTAGGCTCTGCTCCTTTGGGGTAGCTCACTGCCAGAGCATGCATAATGATAACATAATAATAATAAACAGTGAACAAGGCAGGTGGAATCTGGGGTGGGTGGTCGGAAAGCAGTAGAGTGAATCTAATTGGTGCAATATCAGCTGATGCAAATACTCTGGTTTCCTGTCTGAACTTGTCTTCACTTGGTTTAGATAGAAAGCTTTCCAAAACATACAATATAATGTAAGAAATATAGCTGAACATCACCAATGCGTACCACATACACAAATACAACATAAACATGAATACACAAGTTAAATTACACATGAATATATCAGTACTTTGATTAAAAGGCAAATGGTGAGAATATTTTCTACCTTTAAAAAGATACAATACCCATTTACATCTATTTTAAAGTGAAAATAGCTGTTATGAAGTTGAAACATAAGTAAAAAACTGACTCATAGTGTGAGACAATTACTACGTCACTTGGTAAAAATTAATGATTCTATTTTCAACCACAAGACACACTCATTACTCCGTAACAGCATCAACAATGTACTCAGACCATTATGGTTTTAACCTTCTAGCTATCTCAACTAAAATCATAGAATAATCAAATGGAATGTAATATCCTGATGTACCTGATGAAGTTTAGGCAGCTAAAATATTTCTACCTGTGATGAAATATAATACAAGTCTTAACAAACTGTTCTCATTTTAACGTTGAAGCTCTTCTGACTGTGTGGCAGACCCCATGCACTGGAACAGCTTCCAGAGTGGTCCAGTGACCTAAAAACACTACAGAAAAACACAGCCTACACTATTGTTTAGAACTAAAAACCAATATAAATCTTATGACCTGATGTATTGAAAAAAGGTATAGGTAGGCCTCCATCGCTATCAACTGTTCACCTTATGGACTAAAACAGGGATATTCAACTGGCGGCCCACGGGCCAGATCTGGCCAGTTTATTCATTTAGACTGGCCCTTTGATCAATTCTGAACATTCATAAAAGATCTGCACCAAAACCCAACGTTCAGTGCCAAAATGAAAAGCACTATGGTTGTTATCTGTTATTTATTGAGATGCTTAGCTTTCAGATGATTTTCAAATCACCAATCTTTGAATCGTTAAAATGGTGAGCAAGCATTGAGCCTTTTCCTTTTCAACGAGGAGCACATTGTTTGGTTGCACCTCAACTCACGTTGATCGAGCACTTTTCACTTCTTCCCTAACTACTTTTAGCAACATTTCATTTGAAGAAAAGTGCTTTATTGGTGTGTGTGCGTCGCATGTGGAAAATGTCCACCCCCCCCTGAAATGAACCTTTTTTTTTTTTTTTTACATCTGGCCCTCGTAAGAATATAGTTGAATAGCCCTGGAATATAACATTGGCTGTTCCCTTCTTCCCGCTGGTCTTCTGTTGAAATACGAATACTTTCCATATAGAGATTTTATTCACACACATAAGCATGTTATGGTGCGACACACACAAACAATTTACCACTAAGACTTGCATTGAGGTTAGAACTGTGAAATACAGCAGAACAGGCTTTTCAATTCTGAGAAAGTAAAGAAGCAATATTCAGAAAAAGCATTTGAAGAAGCTACTCAGTGGTCCTACTTCCTCCTTTGGAAGACACAGAATAGAGGTACGATTCTACCTGTGTGTCAGGTGGAGAAGTGTGATTCCTGGCCATGTCTTCATAGACACTCTCAGGAATGACCTGGGGTGTGGATCCTCCCTGTTTACAGCACCTCTTCACCTGTGAAACAGGAATGTTGCTTCAGTCATAGCTAATCAAATGGCTACCGAGACTATTTGAACCGGTACCCCCTGTAAATAACCTCGCTATTGTTATTTACTTCTGCTCTTTAATTATTTGTTTTTCTTACTTCTTTTGTTTTCTGGGTATTTTCTTAAAACTTCATTGTTGGTTAAGGGCTTGTAAGTAAGCATTTCACTGTAAGGTCTACACCTGTTGTACTCGGCGCATGTGACAAATACAATTTGATTTGATATCTTATAATGCGCTACAAGAAATCAATCATTTTTACAAATTCAACCACTTTTTAATTATTCTTGGACATTGATAAAAACAATTGAATTGCATCCGAATTGCCCTTTGCCCATTTCAGTCACTACAATGACTGGCATTAAAAGGACATAGTGTATTGACAGAGTTTAGAACAAAAAGTAGATCTGTATACTGGTATTATGCTCCCAATGTGTTTAGAAGAACTAGGACAACTTGTTAATAAAGGACAATGTTTTGAGATGCATGAGATTGACCCATCACCCGGGCAACCATCAGCACACTCACCTGTGGAGGGAGCCAGATGAGGAAGATGACAGCACACATCAGGATGGTCAAGAGGCTGGTGATGATGATGATGATGATGATGATGATGTTTACCACGCCAGATGGGCACTGCTTCTCATTGGCTGGGTGAAAGGGCGTTACTGCAGTAGCTGTAGGACATGGCAGCTGTAGGACATCGTCTATGGAAGACATCACCAAATGGGAAAATCTAATCAGTATTCACACAAAATAACTATCAGAGACAGAGTTGTACAAAAGAAAAGCCACTGAAGAACAGTGTTTCTCAAATTGTTTGTATCCCGGACCAGCAGGCTATGGTTGTTTATAATGAAACTAACACTCGAGAGCTGACTAAATTGGCCTGAAACACCCCAGGGACAGCTGCCAGTCCATGAACCACAGATTGAGAAACACTAGTCTGGATTCTACACACATTTTTTTCTACATGTGAAATTGACTGTTCATGATAAAAGTAAAACACATCACCTCTAGAGTTGAATTATCTAGGCAAGTCAGTTAAGAACAAATTCTTGTTTTCAATGACAGCCTAGGAACAGTGGGTTACCTGCCTTATTCAGAGGCAGAACGACAGATTTGTACCTTCTCAGTTTAGGGATTTGAACTTGCAACCTTTCAGTTACCAGTCCAATGCTCTAACCACTAGGCTACACTGCCAGTCCACTAGTGTGTAAAGATACACCTACCATTCACCACGACCAGAGTGGAGCCATTTCCTTGGTTGATATCATTTTCAAACGTGGCATCATTGAATGTTGTGTAAACACACCAGTAGACTCCTGTGTCCTCTATGGTCAGGTTACTGACGGTGATGGTCAGTTGGTCCACAGGTCCCTCAGTCGTCACTCTGTCCCAGTAGCCTTTCCTGGGGGACAGCTTGGAGTCACGCTGGTGGTAATACAACACCTCCCTGTCCAGCCCAACATACAGGTACATTCCATCCTGGTCTTTTAGAGTGGTGGAGCACTTCATGGTAAACTTCTCCCCTGTCTTCACCCAGAGAATGGCTTCTATAGAAAAGAGAGGGAAGAAAGAGAAACGATGGTTGTTAGATTCAAAGATACATATGTACCATACTGATGATTGAACACAGAATCAACCTTGATTGGCTGGGAATAAACAGCTTGCCTTACCTGCTGCTGTGGTCAATTCATTGAATGAGAAGAAGAACAGCAGCAAACACTTCAGCAGTGACATCACCATCACCACAGCTGCCTGTATACTGCTGTCTGTCTCTGTCTGACATCTACTTAGAAAGACAGGAAATAGGATACATCTGACATCACAGTCCCTCACAGTCAACCACACCTTCATGTATTACTGCAGTGGTTCCCAACCTTTTGCGGTTACTGTACCACCAACTGAATGTTGCCCTGCCCGGCGTACCCCCGAAGGACCCCCTCGTGCATTTTACCAGTAAGCCTATGGTCTAATCAGTCTTCTTACGTTCCCACTGTGGATAGGCCAAGTACCTCCATGGGTCATAGTACCCCTGGTTAAGACCCACTGTGTTACTGAACACGATACACAATCTAATTTAGATTTCTTTATTGAATCAAATTCTCTATATATGTTATTACAATTCCAATGGTTTATTGTGTTAGTGTGTTGGACATAAAACATGGTGAGTGGAGAGTTCAGATGGATTGCATTGTTATAAAAACACAACAGATCCATCTGTAAGTTAACTTGGTTGCATTCACATAACTACAGGCATGTTAAAGCACATCAAAGTTACATTATGTTGTGTTCATGTTATTTATCTGTCAGATGTCGATTTTTCTCAATGTTAATCAAACTCAGCTCATATCTCTTCTCACGCTTTGCGTCATCATTTTAATGTGAGGAGAGAATTCCCTCTAGTGGACATGTTGCCTTCTGTTCATTGTCACATGTCTAACTTCAGTTCAATCAATCCAGGGTTGTAAGAAACATGGAGGGACCACCAGAACATGTCCAATAAGAAATGAATACAACCCTGTACTGTCACTGGGCTAAAAAAGGACAGTCTTTAGGTACTTTAACCACTTATATAATATGTAATGATGGGGGGAAACAAGACATTATTTGTACAGTAATTGTATAAATGTTTCTTACTATGGGTTTCCTGCTTTTGGTTCCTTGAGCTAAACTTATTAAAACAGTTTCAATCTTAGAACATGAAAGAATACAGATTATTCTCTCCGTCAATTATGATTTTCATTTGTTTAAAAATTGTAACAATTAAAAACAACAATTGAAAACCTTCCTTTCGTGCCATTTACTAAACCTTCCATGTAACAATTTTCACACTGCCTTACAGCAGTTTCTGCTTAGTACTGTATAGAGAAGTAGAGAAGAGAAGTCTAGTAGTAGAGATGTAGCTCTGAAGCAGCCTTTACCTCTAAACCAAGCAAAAATCAAATAGTGAACTGAACACACAGAAAAAGAATCCCTCCTGTAACTGTATGTAATACACTCAACAGCCTCATTTCTGGTTTACACCAATTAGTATATTGCATTTCGATTGCATGGCTGGTCCTTTTGCGTCTGGTATTTGGTCAGTTTAGTGATAATTCACGTAGAATGTAAACAATAGGCCCGTATGATCCCCTCAAATCATAACGAGCGTCTGTGAGCATTGACGTGTCACATGACCAACATTATGACATTATTTATAACAACTTTTTAAATTCCTGCTCAAAGCCAAATGCTTTCATTAGCAAAGTAGCCTCCTTGTGTATCATGTGCTTTCTTTATCATCATTGTTTTTCTGAGGAGTATTTTATTTATTTATTGCAATTTATCAGGGCTGCAGCACATCCAGCACCTCTACTTCCCACAGCTGTGATTTCAATAGCAGCCCCGTTTGAGTTTTTTGAATCCCGCTGGTCCCGAATCACTCATCTCTGAAATTAGTGTATTTCACTGGTCACTTTAACAATGGAACACTGGTCATTTGAATAATGTTTACATACTGTTTTACCCATTTCATATGTATATACTGTATTCTAGTCAAGTCCATCCTATTCAACTATTGTTGTACATATACTATTCTATCCACGTATTCTTCAGATATACTATTATATCCACGTATTCTTCAGATATACTATTCTATCCACATACTGTCCACAAAGTCTATACATCCCATCACATACTGTACCAGTCAAAAGTTGACACACCTACTCATTCCAGGGTTATTATTATTTTTTTTAACTAATTTCTACATTGTAGAATGATAGTGAAGACATCAAAACTATGAAATAACACATATGGAATCATGTTGTAACCAAAAAAGTACTAAAGATTCTTCGAAGTAGCCACCCTTTGGCTTGATGACACTCTTGGCATTCTCTCAACCAGCTTCGGGGCCGCAGTGTAGAACATGGAAAGCTTTAAGTTCCTCGGTGTACACATCACCGACAAAACTGTCATGTGTTCTTTTCCGATTCTCTGATCCACTTGATGCCAGGAGCCCGTCCTGTGGTCCTGAACGTTGGGAATGAGTGGGAAGCACAGATGGGGTCTGTGACACACACACACACACCACCATGTGTATTAATAGAGCAGGAAGGAGAAGGACAAAGGGATGATGCATAATGAGACAGAGGCCTTAATGGCTAGAGAAGTCCAGGGGGCTCTCCTCTAGGTAGAGTACACTCAGTCTGCATACACACATTGATCAGAGGGAGAGAAGAAACATTTTAAAATAGAGAGAGAAAGATAAAATAAATCAAAGTAAAGAGTCTGATAATAAAAAGGAGAGAAATGGAGTAGAGGCGACTGACCTGTACTGCTCCCTGTGTTTAAGTGTAGGCTCTTTGATTTGTCTAATGACAAGTCATGCAAGTAATGAAAATACAGGGAAATCCAGGCATATGGTTGGTACACATGCAGACATGTAGGGAAAAACACTAGCCTATAGATCATTAAATGAAAATATATTCAGAAATGTATATAAAAGAGGTTCAAATTAAAATACAAAGGAATCAAACTAAGTGCTGAAAATTCACACAGACAGATATGCACTCAAAAATATCACATCCGCTACAACAAGCCTCCAAGATGTTTTTGAAATAAAGCTACTTGGAATTGATTGGTGGGCGCACAAGAGTGAACTCCACACCAGTGAAATAACAAATTCCCCAACAACCCGAATTCGCATCGCTTTACTTCATGTTCTGGTCGTTTGGGCCCAAAGAATAAGTGGAGTATTCCTCCAAGCATTCTTTTACTAGATCCCGCTTGTCCTTTCACTGTTCTCACTGTTGGAGTCTGCCCCGTAACGGTTTGCCGTATCACAATTCAAACCACCAATTAGCTTACTCTAATTTATTACAGCCTAGCCTGTATTATTTCTTGTCGACAGATATGTTTCTCGAAGCCTGATATGCACTTCGTGGGAAGCTCCAATTTACAAGGACCACACGAGCGTGCATACGGAATCACGCATGAATGGATGTTGATGTGCCTTTTACGCACGTCCCACTTATGACCATGCTGTTATTTTAGTGTTCCGCTTTCCATGCATGACATCATCCGTGTGTAAGCATCCAATCAATCCATGTGAAGAGAGGTCGCAGAGATGACGACGTCACAGGTTGTTGACCTACGGAATACATTTGTTTGAGGCCATTGGCGTCCCCAAAATGTCGCTCTGCTGACCATCACATGAAAGATTGAGGAGGTTCTATTTGTAAATTAGAACACATCCATTGCATTTTATTGTGGTGTAAAATGTCACAAACACCCTATTTAGACCTAGAAGTATTAATAGCTCAGATATTTCTATTACTGAACAAAAATAAAAGCAACATGCAACAATTTCACGGTTTACAGTTAATTTAAGGAAATCAGTCAATTTAAATAATTATATTATGCCCTAATCTATAGATTTCAGATGACTGGGCAGGGGCGCAGCAATGGGTGGGCCTGGGAGAGCATAGGCCCACCAAATTGAGAACCAGGCCCGATCCCACAGGTGAAGAAACCGGATGTGGAGGTCCTAGGCTGGCGTTGTTACATGTGGTCTGCGGTTGTGAGGCCGGTTGTATGTACTGCCAAATTGTCTAAAATGACTTTGGAGGTGGCTTATGGTAGAGAAATGAACATTCAATTCAATCCACCGGTCAGGTGGATGGATTATCTTTGCAAAGGAGAAATGTTCACTACCAGGGATGTAAACAAATTTGTACACAGCATTTTATATAAATAAGCTTTTTAAAATGTTATTTTAGCTCATGAAACATGGGACCAACACTTTACATGTTGCATTGATATTTTCGTTCAGTATAGTTGTGGTAATAATGAAACTAATTCAGACCTAAAAAATGTTAGCCTTTGTCCAGCTGAAATGGATTTTCCCCCAAATGCAATGTGTCATATTTTTTGTAGGGCACTGACAAAAACTTTAGCTCAAAACGTTTTCTCATAACACAGGGAAGAGAAGAATTTGATAAGAATGAGATTAATCACTCCCTTAATATTTTATATTTATAGCTTAAGTTTCATATTTAACTTGAAATAGGCAGGTTAGATCCTATTGTCTGGGCCTTATCTAAATCCACAGTACTCCTTGAGAACCCAAGGGGGCTTATAGCCTTTTATTTTTAAATATTTATTTTTAAATATTTTTAAAATCCTGTTCATCTTATTTTCCATAATTAGCTATTAATATTTGTAGTAATGTAGGCAGCTTATGCAAAGGATTTTTACCTCTCACCAGTCTCGCAATTACCAAAAGTACATTATGGCAAGCAATTATTGTGATTTCATCCTATATTGTCCCCAACACCTTTCACTCCCTTGCAACAGTTGTGGGATACACACACACACTCATACACACTCAATCCCCTTCCCCCACAACAACCATAGACTCAGATTCTCAACAGTTGCACCATCCCGGAGCCCAACTCAAGAAAGGTCTTGATTTACAAATGCATATACAGTTGCAGCTGTATGAGAAGGCCTGCAAAACTAAGCAAAAAATGGGCAGATTTGATTAATAATTGTCACGTCCTAGGTGATGGAGGTATACCCCCTTCCCCTGAAACATCCACACATAGTCCCCCATTGTGACCATGTTCCCAAGCATCTCTGTGCAGTCAGACCTTTGATTTTGTGCCACCACGGCCACAATAATATGCCCCCTCTCTGAATGTCAGTGGGACCCCCCTCCCCATGGGTTACCGCAGCTAGTGTTGCCAACACTGCCACTGCCTGGGTGGGGGCACCCCACCGGCTAGGTACAAGGTCGTCAAGGTTCTCATTAGCAGCTTTGAGAATTTCCTTGTATATTCTCTTCCATCGGGGAGCTCTGGCTTTGCAGGACCAACCCTGTGAGGCTGACTCAGAATCTTGAGGGGGCGGTGCTGCTCTAGAAGGTCTCTGACCGCATTTTGGCTGCATACAGGCCACTTACAGCAGGCCCATAAAACAGATAGGGACTTCTCCTTAGTATCTGGGTCATTCAGGTGGGTGTCTAGAATATAGGGTTGTGGACTGTTCCATCAATATGGGACCATAAATAAGTCATTTAGATGTATCATTTATTTTTAAAATGCTGTTCCACCATGATAGGACAAATAAATAAGATGTATAATTCATTATAAAATGTTTATTCCTCATCTGCACAAAGTTGAAAGCTCTCTCACAGTCCCCCTGCTCACAGACATACATTGGTTCTGGGATATGCAACCATTTCCTTTCTCACTCACTTAACGCCACACTTTCCCAAACACCAAAAAACACACACCACACCATCCATCTCAATACATCCATACTTCTGTCTGCTGTGTTTATCTCCACCGTGTTGAATTAGTGCTTTTGTGTTCCAATTCGTTATATTTGTAGATAGAAAAGTTATATTTTTTGTTGTATTATTACAATCAATAACATGGCTAGAATTGTGTGTATCTATTATTTGCCTCCTCTATGAGAACTTTGTAATTTTTAGGATAGCCATGGAGTAGTCTTTGTGTCTCTGAACAATTGGTTATCAATTTACAGTTTATCGACGACGAGAGCTACGCGTTTCCCTTTCAATCAATTTTCCTTGAAGATTGGATACAGAACTTTGCGCCGTTCTGCAATTTCCTTTGGAACCTGGTCATTCATGCCAGCAAGTATTTTCCCCAGGCTTTTAACCTTCTCCCCTGTCTTCACCCAGAGAATGGCTTCTATAGAAAAGAGAGGGAAGAAAGAGAAACCATGGTTGTTAGATTCAAAGATACATATGTACCATACTGATGATTGAACACAGAATCAACCTTGATTGGCTGGGAATAAACAGCTTGCCTTACCTGCTGCTGTGGTCAATTCATTGAATGAGAAGAAGAACAGCAGCAAACACTTCAGCAGTGACATCACCATCACCACAGCTGCCTGTATACTGCTGTCTGTCTCTGTCTGACATCTACTTAGAAAGACAGGAAATAGGATACATCTGACATCACAGTCCCTCACAGTCAACCACACCTTCATGTATTACTGCAGTGGTTCCCAACCTTTTGCGGTTACTGTACCACCAACTGAATGTGGCCCTGCCCGGCGTACCCCCGAAGGACCCCCTCGTGCATTTTACCAGTAAGCCTATGGTCTAATCAGTCTTCTTACGTTCCCACTGTGGATAGGCCAAGTACCTCCATGGGTCATAGTATCCCTGGTTAAGACCCACTGTGTTACTGAACACGATACACAATCTAATATAGAATTCTTAATTGAATCAAATTCTCTATATATGTTATTACAATTCCAATGGTTTATTGTGTTAGTGTGTTGGACATAAAACATGGTGAGTGGAGAGTTCAGATGGATTGCATTGTTATAAAAACACAACAGATCCATCTGTAAGTTAACTTGGTTGCATTCACATAACTACAGGCATGTTAAAGCACATCAAAGTTACATTATGTTGTGTTCATGTTATTTATCTGTCAGATGTCGATTTTTCTCAATGTTAATCAAACTCAGCTCATATCTCTTCTCACGCTTTGCGTCATCATTTTAATGTGAGGAGAGAATTCCCTCTAGTGGACATGTTGCCTTCTGTTCAGTGTCACATGTCTAACTTCAGTTCAATCAATCCAGGGTTGTAAGAAATGTGGAGGGACCACCAGAACATGTCCAATAAGAAATGAATACAACCCTGTACTGTCACTGGGCTAAAAAAGGACAGTCTTTAGGTACTTTAACCACTTATATAATATGTAATGATGGGGGGAAACAAGACATTATTTGTACAGTAATTGTATAAATGTTTCTTACTATGGGTTTCCTGCTTTTGGTTCCTTGAGCTAAACTTATTAAAACAGTTTCAATCTTAGAACATGAAAGAATACAGATTATTCTCTCCGTCAATTATGATTTTCATTTGTTTAAAAATTGTAACAATTAAAAACAACAATTGAAAACCTTCCTTTCGTGCCATTTACTAAACCTTCCATGTAACAATTTTCACACTGCCTTACAGCAGTTTCTGCTTAGTACTGTATAGAGAAGTAGAGAAGAGAAGTCTAGTAGTAGAGATGTAGCTCTGAAGCAGCCTTTACCTCTAAACCAAGCAAAAATCAAATAGTGAACTGAACACACAGAAAAAGAATCCCTCCTGTAACTGTATGTAATACACTCAACAGCCTCATTTCTGGTTTACACCAATTAGTATATTGCATTTCGATTGCATGGCTGGTCCTTTTGCGTCTGGTATTTGGTCAGTTTAGTGATAATTCACGTAGAATGTAAACAATAGGCCCGTATGATCCCCTCAAATCATAACGAGCGTCTGTGAGCATTGACGTGTCACATGACCAACATTATGACATTATTTATAACAACTTTTTTTAAATTCCTGCTCAAAGCCAAATGCTTTCATTAGCAAAGTAGCCTCCTTGTGTATCATGTGCTTTCTTTATCATCATTGTTTTTCTGAGGAGTATTTTATTTATTTATTGCAATTTATCAGGGCTGCAGCACATCCAGCACCTCTACTTCCCACAGCTGTGATTTCAATAGCAGCCCCGTTTGAGTTTTTTGAATCCCGCTGGTCCCGAATCACTCATCTCTGAAATTAGTGTATTTCACTGGTCACTTTAACAATGGAACACTGGTCATTTGAATAATGTTTACATACTGTTTTACCCATTTCATATGTATATACTGTATTCTAGTCAAGTCCATCCTATTCAACTATTGTTGTACATATACTATTCTATCCACGTATTCTTCAGATATACTATTATATCCACGTATTCTTCAGATATACTATTCTATCCACATACTGTCCACAAAGTCTATACATCCCATCACATACTGTACCAGTCAAAAGTTGACACACCTACTCATTCCAGGGTTATTATTATTATTTTTTTACTAATTTCTACATTGTAGAATAATAGTGAAGACATCAAAACTATGAAATAACACATATGGAATCATGTTGTAACCAAAAAAGTACTAAAGATTCTTCGAAGTAGCCACCCTTTGGCTTGATGACACTCTTGGCATTCTCTCAACCAGCTTCGGGGCCGCAGTGTAGAACATGGAAAGCTTTAAGTTCCTCGGTGTACACATCACCGACAAAACTGTCATGTGTTCTTTTCCGATTCTCTGATCCACTTGATGCCAGGAGCCCGTCCTGTGGTCCTGAACGTTGGGAATGAGTGGGAAGCACAGATGGGGTCTGTGACACACACACACACACCACCATGTGTATTAATAGAGCAGGAAGGAGAAGGACAAAGGGATGATGCATAATGAGACAGAGGCCTTAATGGCTAGAGAAGTCCAGGGGGCTCTCCTCTAGGTAGAGTACACTCAGTCTGCATACACACATTGATCAGAGGGAGAGAAGAAACATTTTAAAATAGAGAGAGAAAGATAAAAGAAATCAAAGTAAAGAGTCTGATAATAAAAAGGAGAGAAATGGAGTAGAGGCGACTGACCTGTACTGCTCCCTGTGTTTAAGTGTAGGCTCTTTGATTTGTCTAATGACAAGTCATGCAAGTAATGAAAATACAGGGAAATCCAGGCATATGGTTGGTACACATGCAGACATGTAGGGAAAAACACTAGCCTATAGATCATTAAATGAAAATATATTCAGAAATGTATATAAAAGAGGTTCAAATTAAAATACAAAGGAATCAAACTAAGTGCTGAAAATTCACACAGACAGATATGCACTCAAAAATATCACATCCGCTACAACAAGCCTCCAAGATGTTTTTGAAATAAAGCTACTTGGAATTGATTGGTGGGCGCACAAGAGTGAACTCCACACCAGTGAAATAACAAATTCCCCAACAACCCGAATTCGCATCGCTTTACTTCATGTTCTGGTCGTTTGGGCCCAAAGAATAAGTGGAGTATTCCTCCAAGCATTCTTTTACTAGATCCCGCTTGTCCTTTCACTGTTCTCACTGTTGGAGTCTGCCCCGTAACGGTTTGCCGTATCACAATTCAAACCACCAATTAGCTTACTCTAATTTATTACAGCCTAGCCTGTATTATTTCTTGTCGACAGATATGTTTCTCGAAGCCTGATATGCACTTCGTGGGAAGCTCCAATTTACAAGGACCACACGAGCGTGCATACGGAATCACGCATGAATGGATGTTGATGTGCCTTTTACGCACGTCCCACTTATGACCATGCTGTTATTTTAGTGTTCCGCTTTCCATGCATGACATCATCCGTGTGTAAGCATCCAATCAATCCATGTGAAGAGAGGTCGCAGAGATGACGACGTCACAGGTTGTTGACCTACGGAATACATTTGTTTGAGGCCATTGGCGTCCCCAAAATGTCGCTCTGCTGACCATCACATGAAAGATTGAGGAGGTTCTATTTGTAAATTAGAACACATCCATTGCATTTTATTGTGGTGTAAAATGTCACAAACACCCTATTTAGACCTAGAAGTATTAATAGCTCAGATATTTCTATTACTGAACAAAAATAAAAGCAACATGCAACAATTTCACGGTTTACAGTTAATTTAAGGAAATCAGTCAATTTAAATAATTATATTATGCCCTAATCTATAGATTTCAGATGACTGGGCAGGGGCGCAGCAATGGGTGGGCCTGGGAGAGCATAGGCCCACCAAATTGAGAACCAGGCCCGATCCCACAGGTGAAGAAACCGGATGTGGAGGTCCTAGGCTGGCGTTGTTACATGTGGTCTGCGGTTGTGAGGCCGGTTGTATGTACTGCCAAATTGTCTAAAATGACTTTGGAGGTGGCTTATGGTAGAGAAATGAACATTCAATTCAATCCACCGGTCAGGTGGATGGATTATCTTTGCAAAGGAGAAATGTTCACTACCAGGGATGTAAACAAATTTGTACACAGCATTTTATATAAATAAGCTTTTTAAAATGTTATTTTAGCTCATGAAACATGGGACCAACACTTTACATGTTGCATTGATATTTTCGTTCAGTATAGTTGTGGTAATAATGAAACTAATTCAGACCTAAAAAATGTTAGCCTTTGTCCAGCTGAAATGGATTTTCCCCCAAATGCAATGTGTCATATTTTTTGTAGGGCACTGACAAAAACTTTAGCTCAAAACGTTTTCTCATAACACAGGGAAGAGAAGAATTTGATAAGAATGAGATTAATCACTCCCTTAATATTTTATATTTATAGCTTAAGTTTCATATTTAACTTGAAATAGGCAGGTTAGATCCTATTGTCTGGGCCTTATCTAAATCCACAGTACTCCTTGAGAACCCAAGGGGGCTTATAGCCTTTTATTTTTAAATATTTATTTTTAAATATTTTTAAAATCCTGTTCATCTTATTTTCCATAATTAGCTATTAATATTTGTAGTAATGTAGGCAGCTTATGCAAAGGATTTTTACCTCTCACCAGTCTCGCAATTACCAAAAGTACATTATGGCAAGCAATTATTGTGATTTCATCCTATATTGTCCCCAACACCTTTCACTCCCTTGCAACAGTTGTGGGATACACACACACACTCATACACACTCAATCCCCTTCCCCCACAACAACCATAGACTCAGATTCTCAACAGTTGCACCATCCCGGAGCCCAACTCAAGAAAGGTCTTGATTTACAAATGCATATACAGTTGCAGCTGTATGAGAAGGCCTGCAAAACTAAGCAAAAAATGGGCAGATTTGATTAATAATTGTCACGTCCTAGGTGATGGAGGTATACCCCCTTCCCCTGAAACATCCACACATAGTCCCCCATTGTGACCATGTTCCCAAGCATCTCTGTGCAGTCAGACCTTTGATTTTGTGCCACCACGGCCACAATAATATGCCCCCTCTCTGAATGTCAGTGGGACCCCCCTCCCCATGGGTTACCGCAGCTAGTGTTGCCAACACTGCCACTGCCTGGGTGGGGGCACCCCACCGGCTAGGTACAAGGTCGTCAAGGTTCTCATTAGCAGCTTTGAGAATTTCCTTGTATATTCTCTTCCATCGGGGAGCTCTGGCTTTGCAGGACCAACCCTGTGAGGCTGACTCAGAATCTTGAGGGGGCGGTGCTGCTCTAGAAGGTCTCTGACCGCATTTTGGCTGCATACAGGCCACTTACAGCAGGCCCATAAAACAGATAGGGACTTCTCCTTAGTATCTGGGTCATTCAGGTGGGTGTCTAGAATATAGGGTTGTGGACTGTTCCATCAATATGGGACCATAAATAAGTCATTTAGATGTATCATTTATTTTTAAAATGCTGTTCCACCATGATAGGACAAATAAATAAGATGTATAATTCATTATAAAATGTTTATTCCTCATCTGCACAAAGTTGAAAGCTCTCTCACAGTCCCCCTGCTCACAGACATACATTGGTTCTGGGATATGCAACCATTTCCTTTCTCACTCACTTAACGCCACACTTTCCCAAACACCAAAAAACACACACCACACCATCCATCTCAATACATCCATACTTCTGTCTGCTGTGTTTATCTCCACCGTGTTGAATTAGTGCTTTTGTGTTCCAATTCGTTATATTTGTAGATAGAAAAGTTATATTTTTTGTTGTATTATTACAATCAATAACATGGCTAGAATTGTGTGTATCTATTATTTGCCTCCTCTATGAGAACTTTGTAATTTTTAGGATAGCCATGGAGTAGTCTTTGTGTCTCTGAACAATTGGTTATCAATTTACAGTTTATCGACGACGAGAGCTACGCGTTTCCCTTTCAATCAATTTTCCTTGAAGATTGGATACAGAACTTTGCGCCGTTCTGCAATTTCCTTTGGAACCTGGTCATTCATGCCAGCAAGTATTTTCCCCAGGCTTTTAACCTTCTCCCCTGTCTTCACCCAGAGAATGGCTTCTATAGAAAAGAGAGGGAAGAAAGAGAAACCATGGTTGTTAGATTCAAAGATACATATGTACCATACTGATGATTGAACACAGAATCAACCTTGATTGGCTGGGAATAAACAGCTTGCCTTACCTGCTGCTGTGGTCAATTCATTGAATGAGAAGAAGAACAGCAGCAAACACTTCAGCAGTGACATCACCATCACCACAGCTGCCTGTATACTGCTGTCTGTCTCTGTCTGACATCTACTTAGAAAGACAGGAAATAGGATACATCTGACATCACAGTCCCTCACAGTCAACCACACCTTCATGTATTACTGCAGTGGTTCCCAACCTTTTGCGGTTACTGTACCACCAACTGAATGTGGCCCTGCCCGGCGTACCCCCGAAGGACCCCCTCGTGCATTTTACCAGTAAGCCTATGGTCTAATCAGTCTTCTTACGTTCCCACTGTGGATAGGCCAAGTACCTCCATGGGTCATAGTATCCCTGGTTAAGACCCACTGTGTTACTGAACACGATACACAATCTAATATAGAATTCTTAATTGAATCAAATTCTCTATATATGTTATTACAATTCCAATGGTTTATTGTGTTAGTGTGTTGGACATAAAACATGGTGAGTGGAGAGTTCAGATGGATTGCATTGTTATAAAAACACAACAGATCCATCTGTAAGTTAACTTGGTTGCATTCACATAACTACAGGCATGTTAAAGCACATCAAAGTTACATTATGTTGTGTTCATGTTATTTATCTGTCAGATGTCGATTTTTCTCAATGTTAATCAAACTCAGCTCATATCTCTTCTCACGCTTTGCGTCATCATTTTAATGTGAGGAGAGAATTCCCTCTAGTGGACATGTTGCCTTCTGTTCAGTGTCACATGTCTAACTTCAGTTCAATCAATCCAGGGTTGTAAGAAATGTGGAGGGACCACCAGAACATGTCCAATAAGAAATGAATACAACCCTGTACTGTCACTGGGCTAAAAAAGGACAGTCTTTAGGTACTTTAACCACTTATATAATATGTAATGATGGGGGGAAACAAGACATTATTTGTACAGTAATTGTATAAATGTTTCTTACTATGGGTTTCCTGCTTTTGGTTCCTTGAGCTAAACTTATTAAAACAGTTTCAATCTTAGAACATGAAAGAATACAGATTATTCTCTCCGTCAATTATGATTTTCATTTGTTTAAAAATTGTAACAATTAAAAACAACAATTGAAAACCTTCCTTTCGTGCCATTTACTAAACCTTCCATGTAACAATTTTCACACTGCCTTACAGCAGTTTCTGCTTAGTACTGTATAGAGAAGTAGAGAAGAGAAGTCTAGTAGTAGAGATGTAGCTCTGAAGCAGCCTTTACCTCTAAACCAAGCAAAAATCAAATAGTGAACTGAACACACAGAAAAAGAATCCCTCCTGTAACTGTATGTAATACACTCAACAGCCTCATTTCTGGTTTACACCAATTAGTATATTGCATTTCGATTGCATGGCTGGTCCTTTTGCGTCTGGTATTTGGTCAGTTTAGTGATAATTCACGTAGAATGTAAACAATAGGCCCGTATGATCCCCTCAAATCATAACGAGCGTCTGTGAGCATTGACGTGTCACATGACCAACATTATGACATTATTTATAACAACTTTTTTTAAATTCCTGCTCAAAGCCAAATGCTTTCATTAGCAAAGTAGCCTCCTTGTGTATCATGTGCTTTCTTTATCATCATTGTTTTTCTGAGGAGTATTTTATTTATTTATTGCAATTTATCAGGGCTGCAGCACATCCAGCACCTCTACTTCCCACAGCTGTGATTTCAATAGCAGCCCCGTTTGAGTTTTTTGAATCCCGCTGGTCCCGAATCACTCATCTCTGAAATTAGTGTATTTCACTGGTCACTTTAACAATGGAACACTGGTCATTTGAATAATGTTTACATACTGTTTTACCCATTTCATATGTATATACTGTATTCTAGTCAAGTCCATCCTATTCAACTATTGTTGTACATATACTATTCTATCCACGTATTCTTCAGATATACTATTATATCCACGTATTCTTCAGATATACTATTCTATCCACATACTGTCCACAAAGTCTATACATCCCATCACATACTGTACCAGTCAAAAGTTGACACACCTACTCATTCCAGGGTTATTATTATTATTTTTTTACTAATTTCTACATTGTAGAATAATAGTGAAGACATCAAAACTATGAAATAACACATATGGAATCATGTTGTAACCAAAAAAGTACTAAAGATTCTTCGAAGTAGCCACCCTTTGGCTTGATGACACTCTTGGCATTCTCTCAACCAGCTTCGGGGCCGCAGTGTAGAACATGGAAAGCTTTAAGTTCCTCGGTGTACACATCACCGACAAAACTGTCATGTGTTCTTTTCCGATTCTCTGATCCACTTGATGCCAGGAGCCCGTCCTGTGGTCCTGAACGTTGGGAATGAGTGGGAAGCACAGATGGGGTCTGTGACACACACACACACACCACCATGTGTATTAATAGAGCAGGAAGGAGAAGGACAAAGGGATGATGCATAATGAGACAGAGGCCTTAATGGCTAGAGAAGTCCAGGGGGCTCTCCTCTAGGTAGAGTACACTCAGTCTGCATACACACATTGATCAGAGGGAGAGAAGAAACATTTTAAAATAGAGAGAGAAAGATAAAAGAAATCAAAGTAAAGAGTCTGATAATAAAAAGGAGAGAAATGGAGTAGAGGCGACTGACCTGTACTGCTCCCTGTGTTTAAGTGTAGGCTCTTTGATTTGTCTAATGACAAGTCATGCAAGTAATGAAAATACAGGGAAATCCAGGCATATGGTTGGTACACATGCAGACATGTAGGGAAAAACACTAGCCTATAGATCATTAAATGAAAATATATTCAGAAATGTATATAAAAGAGGTTCAAATTAAAATACAAAGGAATCAAACTAAGTGCTGAAAATTCACACAGACAGATATGCACTCAAAAATATCACATCCGCTACAACAAGCCTCCAAGATGTTTTTGAAATAAAGCTACTTGGAATTGATTGGTGGGCGCACAAGAGTGAACTCCACACCAGTGAAATAACAAATTCCCCAACAACCCGAATTCGCATCGCTTTACTTCATGTTCTGGTCGTTTGGGCCCAAAGAATAAGTGGAGTATTCCTCCAAGCATTCTTTTACTAGATCCCGCTTGTCCTTTCACTGTTCTCACTGTTGGAGTCTGCCCCGTAACGGTTTGCCGTATCACAATTCAAACCACCAATTAGCTTACTCTAATTTATTACAGCCTAGCCTGTATTATTTCTTGTCGACAGATATGTTTCTCGAAGCCTGATATGCACTTCGTGGGAAGCTCCAATTTACAAGGACCACACGAGCGTGCATACGGAATCACGCATGAATGGATGTTGATGTGCCTTTTACGCACGTCCCACTTATGACCATGCTGTTATTTTAGTGTTCCGCTTTCCATGCATGACATCATCCGTGTGTAAGCATCCAATCAATCCATGTGAAGAGAGGTCGCAGAGATGACGACGTCACAGGTTGTTGACCTACGGAATACATTTGTTTGAGGCCATTGGCGTCCCCAAAATGTCGCTCTGCTGACCATCACATGAAAGATTGAGGAGGTTCTATTTGTAAATTAGAACACATCCATTGCATTTTATTGTGGTGTAAAATGTCACAAACACCCTATTTAGACCTAGAAGTATTAATAGCTCAGATATTTCTATTACTGAACAAAAATAAAAGCAACATGCAACAATTTCACGGTTTACAGTTAATTTAAGGAAATCAGTCAATTTAAATAATTATATTATGCCCTAATCTATAGATTTCAGATGACTGGGCAGGGGCGCAGCAATGGGTGGGCCTGGGAGAGCATAGGCCCACCAAATTGAGAACCAGGCCCGATCCCACAGGTGAAGAAACCGGATGTGGAGGTCCTAGGCTGGCGTTGTTACATGTGGTCTGCGGTTGTGAGGCCGGTTGTATGTACTGCCAAATTGTCTAAAATGACTTTGGAGGTGGCTTATGGTAGAGAAATGAACATTCAATTCAATCCACCGGTCAGGTGGATGGATTATCTTTGCAAAGGAGAAATGTTCACTACCAGGGATGTAAACAAATTTGTACACAGCATTTTATATAAATAAGCTTTTTAAAATGTTATTTTAGCTCATGAAACATGGGACCAACACTTTACATGTTGCATTGATATTTTCGTTCAGTATAGTTGTGGTAATAATGAAACTAATTCAGACCTAAAAAATGTTAGCCTTTGTCCAGCTGAAATGGATTTTCCCCCAAATGCAATGTGTCATATTTTTTGTAGGGCACTGACAAAAACTTTAGCTCAAAACGTTTTCTCATAACACAGGGAAGAGAAGAATTTGATATGAATGAGATTAATCACTCCCTTAATATTTTATATTTATAGCTTAAGTTTCATATTTAACTTGAAATAGGCAGGTTAGATCCTATTGTCTGGGCCTTATCTAAATCCACAGTACTCCTTGAGAACCCAAGGGGGCTTATAGCCTTTTGGGTTGTAAACTACAAATATTTTTTAAATATTTTTAAAATCCTGTTCATCTTATTTTCCATAATTAGCTATTAATATTTGTAGTAATGTAGGCAGCTTATGCAAAGGATTTTTACCTCTCACCAGTCTCGCAATTACCAAAAGTACATTATGGCAAGCAATTATTGTGATTTCATCCTATATTGTCCCCAACACCTTTCACTCCCTTGCAACAGTTGTGGGATACACACACACACTCATACACACTCAATCCCCTTCCCCCACAACAACCATAGACTCAGATTCTCAACAGTTGCACCATCCCGGAGCCCAACTCAAGAAAGGTCTTGATTTACAAATGCATATACAGTTGCAGCTGTATGAGAAGGCCTGCAAAACTAAGCAAAAAATGGGCAGATTTGATTAATAATTGTCACGTCCTAGGTGATGGAGGTATACCCCCTTCCCCTGAAACATCCACACATAGTCCCCCATTGTGACCATGTTCCCAAGCATCTCTGTGCAGTCAGACCTTTGATTTTGTGCCACCACGGCCACAATAATATGCCCCCTCTCTGAATGTCAGTGGGACCCCCCTCCCCATGGGTTACCGCAGCTAGTGTTGCCAACACTGCCACTGCCTGGGTGGGGGCACCCCACCGGCTAGGTACAAGGTCGTCAAGGTTCTCATTAGCAGCTTTGAGAATTTCCTTGTATATTCTCTTCCATCGGGGAGCTCTGGCTTTGCAGGACCAACCCTGTGAGGCTGACTCAGAATCTTGAGGGGGCGGTGCTGCTCTAGAAGGTCTCTGACCGCATTTTGGCTGCATACAGGCCACTTACAGCAGGCCCATAAAACAGATAGGGACTTCTCCTTAGTATCTGGGTCATTCAGGTGGGTGTCTAGAATATAGGGTTGTGGACTGTTCCATCAATATGGGACCATAAATAAGTCATTTAGATGTATCATTTATTTTTAAAATGCTGTTCCACCATGATAGGACAAATAAATAAGATGTATAATTCATTATAAAATGTTTATTCCTCATCTGCACAAAGTTGAAAGCTCTCTCACAGTCCCCCTGCTCACAGACATACATTGGTTCTGGGATATGCAACCATTTCCTTTCTCACTCACTTAACGCCACACTTTCCCAAACACCAAAAAACACACACCACACCATCCATCTCAATACATCCATACTTCTGTCTGCTGTGTTTATCTCCACCGTGTTGAATTAGTGCTTTTGTGTTCCAATTCGTTATATTTGTAGATAGAAAAGTTATATTTTTTGTTGTATTATTACAATCAATAACATGGCTAGAATTGTGTGTATCTATTATTTGCCTCCTCTATGAGAACTTTGTAATTTTTAGGATAGCCATGGAGTAGTCTTTGTGTCTCTGAACAATTGGTTATCAATTTACAGTTTATCGACGACGAGAGCTACGCGTTTCCCTTTCAATCAATTTTCCTTGAAGATTGGATACAGAACTTTGCGCCGTTCTGCAATTTCCTTTGGAACCTGGTCATTCATGCCAGCAAGTATTTTCCCCAGGCTTTTAACCTTTATTTTTTCTTTAAAGAACGCAAATTTGGCAAAGATTGGGCGTTCATACCTGCGCCTTCTCTGTCCAAAGCGGTGTACACGTTCGAGTTGGAATTTTATCCATAGCTTCGCGTGGAATCTGAAGCGCTGTAAAGAGGAACTCTCTAACTACACATCCAGGTACGTGTCCTTTCTCTTGGATACCTGTAAGTAACAGACCATCTCTCATGGATCTAGTCTGTATGTCAAGTAAGGCTTCTCTCAGAACGGTGTTCTCCTTTTTAAGTTCATTAACTTAGGTTTCAATCTTTTTGACGGTCACTTTTAGCTTGTGTCTTTCTCCAATGTCGCAGCTTTTTCGTCACTCACCTCGAGGCCTGCCTTGAACTAGTCAGTAAGGATATAAAAGAGTTGAAGTATGCCCTGTTTGTCATTTATTGGTTTTAACAAATCGGGTTCGACCTTTACTATTCCCGATGGTGAAAATAATAAATCGTCTGTATATTTGATTTACAATGTACTAATAAAACTAACAGTTTCTTTTTCTTTTCTTGTTTTTTTGCTAAAAGTAAGCATCCAGAGAGCCTCTGTTTGTGGATATTGGATCACTACGTACATGATTCCCACAGGCTGAGAACACGATATGTCTCAAAGTAACGTCTGGATTGCCATAAAATGTGTTGTGCACAATCAAGCCCCCCAAGTGGAAGAAGCCTATTGATTTGGTGACCACTTAACCTTTCCTCTTGCGCCACCAGGCCTTTTCATTTCCATTTATATTTTCTTTTCCATTTCCACTTTTACAGCTGCTTATTTTCTAGTTGCTATGTATACTTAGTTCAAACATCTGCTGCTGATTTTATTATTTGGTTTGTTATATCATTCTATACATGATAATGTTAATTTATTTTAATTGAAGTATATTTAAGTTATATTTATTTTTAAGTTATTCATTAATTTTAAGATAATTTTCTGTTCAAGAATTTGACCATTAAAATAAATTACATTTAGACTGTAAAAGATGGCCTTTAGCATATTTCTTATAGAGGGTATCAGTCTTGTATCAAATAGTGAATTCCACTGTCTGCAGAATGCTGCATGCATGTCTGCACAGTGTTGTATTTTCACAGGTCACTGTCAATAAATATCACACAGTAAATATTGGACTACAAGAGAGTTGCAAGCCTGCAAACGAGTTATTTAAAACTTTGAGTCGACTGGGTTCTGGATGTGTGTGGTTACAGCAATTGCGCAGGGTTGGTGTGACATGTGATGGTGGGGCCTAATGTGATATCTTTTCTTGGGCCCAAAATCCCTGACGGTGCCCCTGAGTGGACATGTTGCCTTCTGTTCAGTGTCACATGTCTAACTTCAGTTCAATCAATCCAGGGTTGTAAGAAACATGGAGGGACCACCAGAACATGTCCAATAAGAAACATTTGTTTTCGTTTTCCACTGCAAATTGTTTTGCTACTGTACTGTCACTGGGCTAAAAAAAAGGACAGTCTTCAAGTACTTTAACCATTTAAATAATATGTAATGATGGGGGGGAAATACATACGTTGTTCAGTAATTATATAAATGTTTCTTACTATGGGTTTCCTGCTTTTGGTTCCTTGAGCTAAACTTATTAAAACAGTTTCAATCTTAGAACATGAAAGAATACAGATTATTCTCTCCGTCAATTATGATTTTCATTTGTTTAAAGATTGTAATAATTAAAAACAACAATTGAATACTTTCATTTAATTTACAAAACCTTCCATGTAACAATTTTCATACTGCCTTACAGCAGTTTCTGCTTAGTACTGTGTAGAGAAGTAGAGAAGAGAAGTCTAGTAGTAGAGATGTAGCTCTGAAGCAGCCTTGACCTCTAAACCAGGCAAAAATCAAATTGTGAACTGAACACAGAGAAATAATCCCTCCTATACCTCTACATAATACCCTCAACAGCCTCATTTCTGGTTTACACCAATTAGTATATTGCATTTCTATTGCATGGTTGGTCCTTTTGCGTCTGGTATTTGGTCAGGTTAGTGATAATTAACGTAGAATGTAAAAAAAATAGGCCCATATGATCCCCAATGATTTCTTCAAATCATAACGAGCGTCTGTGAGCATTGACAAATTTCCAACATGTTGTTTCTTCTAAAAAAATAAGCAGTGACGCAGTCAGTGTTTCCTCAACTCTTAGCCAAGCGAGACTGGCATGCACAGTACTAATATTAGCTCTCTAATTACAGTAAAGAGCCAAACTCTTTGTTCTGGGCCAGCTGCATCTTAACTCTGTCTTTCTTTCCAGCACTTGACCATATAACTGGACAATAATCAAGATAAAATAAAACTAGAGCCTGCAATACTTGTTCTGTGGAGTGTGGTGTCAAAAAAGCAGAGCATCTATTTATTACAGACAGACCTCTCCCCATCTTTTCAACCTATGAATCTACACTGAATAAAGATATAAATGCAACATGTAAAGTGTTGGTCCCATGTCTCATGAGCTGAAATAAAAGATCACAGAAATGTTCCATATGCCCCAAAAATGTTTTGCACAAATCTGTTTATATTGCTGTTAAGTGAGCATTTCTCCTTTACCAAGATAATCCATCCACATGACAGTAGTGGCATATCAAGAAGCTAATTAAACAGCATGATCATTACACAGGTGCACCTTGTGCTGGGAACAATAAAAGGAAACTCTAAAATGTGCAGTTTTGTCACACCACACAATGCCAAGTTGTCTCAAGTTTTGAGGGATTGTGCAATTGGAATGCTGACTGCAGGAATGTCCACCAGAGCTGTTGCCAGATAATTTTATATACATTTCTCTAGCATAAGCCACCTCCAACATCGTTTTAGAGAATTTGGCAGTACGTTCAACCGGCTTCACAACCACAGACCACCTGTATGGCGTTGTGTGGGCGAGCGGTTTGCTGATGTCAACGTTGTGAACAGAGTCTCCCATGGTGGCGGTGGGGTCATGATATGGGCAGGCATAAGCTAAGGACAACACACACAAGTGCATTTTATCAATCGCAATTTGAATACACAGAGATACCGTTAGGAGATCTTGAGGCCCATTGTCATTTCATTAATCCGTCACCATCACCCCGTGTTTCAGCATGATAGTGCACAGTCCCATGTTTTAAGGATCTGTACACAATTCCTGGATGCTGAAAATGTCACAGTTTTTCCATGGCCTGCATACTCAGACATGTCACCCACTGAGCATGTTTGGGATGCTCTGGATCGACAGATATGACAGCATGATCCAATTCACAACAATATCCAGCAACTTCGCACAGCCATTAAAGAGGAGCGGGAATAACATTCCACTAGCCACAAACCTCTACGTTTTTATTTTATGTTATCTGCTTACATGGACACACATGCTTTGTTTAATGCCAGTGGCAGGTCATTTGTAAAAAAATATAAAAGAGTAAAGGGCCTAAATAACTACCCTGCGGTACACCACTAAGTGTATGTTGCAGAGGTGTGGACTTGAGTCACAAATATGATGACTTGCAACTCGACTTTGACTTCAACACCAATGACTCGTGACTTAACTTGACTCGAAATGACTTGATACCCTCCCCAAGCACAAATATAAAAAATTATGCTATTAAAAAAACTGTGCTGCGCGTCAACTCTTCATTTAACAGATTACAGTTTGAATCTGACAGCAGCCACACAAATTGTACCAGCTGAGAAAAAGTTTAGCGTGATTTTCTGGATTTTTGTTTTAGATTCCGTCTCTCACAGTTGAAGTGTACCTGTGATAAAAAATTACAGACCTCTACATGCTTTGTAAGTAGGAAAACCTGCAAAATTGGCAGTGTATCAAATACTTGTTCTCCCCACTGTACCTACACGTACGCTACGGTCACAAGACACAGGCCTCCGTAGTATCCCTAGAATTTTTAAGCAAACAGCTGGAGGCAGGGCTTTCTCCTATAGAGCTCAATTTTTATGGGATGGTCTGCCTACCCATGTGAGAGCCGCAGACTCGGTCTCAACCTTTAAGTCTTTATTAAAGACTCATCTCTTCAGTAGGTCCTATGATGGAGTGTAGTCTGGCCCAGGAGTGTAAAGGTGAATGGAAAGGCACTGGAGCCGTCTCTCAGAAAGGCACCCTTGCTGTTTCTGCCTGGCCGGTTCCCCTCTCTCCACTGGGATTTTCTGCCTCTAACCCTATTACAGGGGCTGAGTCACTGGCTTACTGGTGCCCTTTCATGCCGTCCCCAGGAGGGGTGCGTCACTTGAGTGGGTTGAGTCACTGACGTGATCTTCCAACCCTCTTGCGTTGTGCCGTGGTGGAGATCTTTGTGGGCTATACTCGGCCTTGTCTCAGGATGGTAAGTTGGCGGTTGAAGATATCCCTCTAGTGATGTGGGGGCTGTGCTTTGGCAAAGGGGGTGGGTTTATATCCTGCCTGTTTGGCCCTGTCCAGGGGTATCGTCGGATGGGGCCACAGTGTCTTCCGACCCCTCCTGTCTCAGCCTTCAGGATTCATGCTGCAGTAGTTTATGTGTCGAGGGGCTAGGGTCAGTCTGTTATATCTGGAGTATTTCTCCTTTCTTATCCAGTGTCCTGTGTGAATTTAAGCATTCTCTCTCTCTCTCTCTCCCTCTCTCTCTCTTTCTCTCTCGCAATGCGGAACGAAGCAGTCTTGAAGCGTGGAATCAGATTGGTCGGACCAGCGTTGAACAGACCTGAGCCCGGGAGATTCTTGTTTTATTTTCTGTCTGTAGGCAGGGAGCAACAAAATGGAGTCGTGGTCAGCTTTTCCGAAAGGAGAGCCTTATATGCGTCGGGGAAGTTAGAATAGCAATGATCCAAGGTTTTTCCAGCCCTGGTTGCGCAATCGATGTGCTGATTCAATTTAGGGAGTCTTGTTTTCAGATTAGCCTTGTTAAAATCCCCAGCTACAATGAATGCAGCCTCAGGATATGTGGTTTCCAGTTTGCAAAGAGTCAAATAAAGTTTGTTCAGGGCCATCGATGTGTCTGCTTGGGGGTGAATATATACGGCTGTGATTATAATCTAAGAGACCTGTTCTGTATGCAGGTCTAAACAATCCACATACACCCTACAGGTTGCTCGCCTGGCTACCCAAACTCCTTGCTCCAGCCAAACGCTACACCACGCCCACTGACGCTAGTTTCTTCTCCGCAATGAATCTGGATCTGAGTAACCCCCCGATGAATTCTAGAATGGAAATCCATTCTAGACCATCTGACAGGTCCTACAAACCGATGGGTTGGGCCAGAGCCAGAACAGGTGAGTAAAGCACCGTTTTGAAAATTCATCATTGGCTTTGATGCTCTGATTGGTTAGAGATGATCCTATCGCTGATGAATTTGTTTGGTACAACACCTCTCATTTTGATGTCATCACAAATGACTTCAATGATGGCAATCTCAGACTGAAGTACGTAGCGAATGATACAGCAGCGGAATAATTCAGTTTGAGTCGTCAGGCAAACAGGTTACATATTTTGAGGGAGAAAAACCTCCAAAGGTTTATGTAGGGTCATGTTACTAAGCTAAATGTAGTATTCAGATTTCATGTTTCTATTATGTTTTGATTATTTACATAATTACAATATGTATGCCATTGAACTTATAGGATTTATAGCCGTCTCTTCCTTCTGTTGTACTTTTTCAGTTAGCCTTTTATCATTTTATTTATCACAGTAGAACAACAGTCTTGTTAGTAAAATCTAATTGATTACTTGTTAATAAACATATGAATAGACTCTTCTGGGGAATGGTATAAAACCTTTTTCTTTCTGCCTGTTTTGTTCTAGCTTGACACTAGACGGCAGTCTCTCCTCAATAACTGAGTGAACTGGCAGCCAGAGGGTTGCTGGCTTCAATATCCCATCAGCTACTTTCCACTGTTGTGCTCTTCAGCAAGGCCCGTTTACCCTAGATCTCCTGAGGCTGCCCCCAGCCTGTGATGTGTGTGTTGTTGTGTGTCAAGTTGGGTAATGTAACGGCGAAAAGATCAATAAAGTTAGCATTGAAAAGTGAAAATGATCCAGGGGTCATATGGTGATAGTACAGGAAATGGTACCCTGATGAAAGACAGAATGAGTTCAATTTGAATAATTTCCCCAGACAAAGTGCAGTACTTTAGTAGGCTACTACAATACACCCATTGACGCTATGATAAGATGACTACGCATATCTCAAAAATAGAATTCAATTAAGGGTTGTTGTTTAGATGGTGTACAATGTTCAATACTGATGGTTGAGGAGGGAGTGGTGGTTTAGAAGGGGCTTTGATGACATTGACGCCACTTCCTCTGTCTTTAAAAGTCAGACCGACAGAGAGACAGAAGTAACCAGGGCTTAAGTGATAGAGATGTTCCTGCACTGGTGTCTGCTGTCGATCGGTTTCTCTCTCAGCACATCAACCACAGCAACAGGTAATAAGACAAACTTCTTTTTTCTCCCAACATTGAATTTAGAGTCACCAGTTTGGGCTCTGTTAAGCCTTTTTGCACCAGGAGCAAAGTTTACACTAGATGCAGTTTGCACCTGTTTTTAAGATAGGTATTAAACATTTTGAGACTAAAATGACACAGTAGTGTATAGTGCCCTACCTGAAAACAAATGTATGTAGAAAAAATACAATTTGAGTTTTTGGTGTTTAACCCTTTCTGGGGGGGAAACGGGTTCAGCCTTTGAATTTTCACTCTGATGTTTTTTTTGTAGAAACATGTTTATCTATGTATTACACAAATTCTCCAAATCATGGTTTATCTTTTCATTCACCTCTTTTCTATAGAAGCCATTCTCTGGGTGAAGACAGGGGGGAAGTTTACCATAAAGTGCTCCACCACTCTAAAAGACCAGGAAGGAATGTACCTGTATGTTGGGCTGGACAGGGACAGGGAGGTGTTGTATTACCACCAGCGTGACTCCAAGCTGTCCCCCAGGAAAGGCTACTGGGACAGAGTGAAGACTGAGGGACCTGTGGACCAACTGACCATCACCGTCAGTAACCTGACCATAGAGGACACAGGAGTCTACTGGTGTGTTTACACAAATGTCAACAAATCCACGTTCAATAATTTGATCATCCAAGGCAAAGGCTCCACTCTGGTGGTGGTGAATGGCTCAGACAGTGTAGTAGTGTGGGCACAATAGCATCTCATTCGTGTGCAAGATCTTGAGAATCAACTGTACATGTGATGGAAGAATGCACTGTGCATGCAGTGGGTTGCAATTCCATTGAATTGGGGATAGTTTAAGCAAAATATTCCACAAGACCTAGGATTGCCTTATGTATATTCCACAAAAAAAGTTCACTGTTATAACCTAACTTGTTTTGATGAATTTAAGCTAAATATCCCAAATTCCCGGGCTTAACTTCCCATGGAAAATTTTCCGGAAAGTTTCCAACCCTTTGCAACCCTACTGGTCACTTTAATAATGGAACACAGGTCACTTTAATAATGGAACACAGGCCACTTTAATAATGGAACACAGGTCACTTTAATATTTACATACTATTTTACCCATTTCATATGTATATACTGTATTATAGTCCATCTTATTCAACTATTGTTGTACATATACTATTCTATCCACAGATTCTTCAGATATACTATTCTATCCACATACTGTCCATAATGTTTATACATCCCACATTGCTCGTCTTAATATTTAAACATTTCTTAATTCCATTCTTTTACTTTTAGATTGGTGTGAATTGTTATTTCTCATTAGATTTTACTGCCCTGTTGGAGCTAGGAACACAAGCATTTCACGACACATGTAATAACGTCTGCTAAACATGTGTATGTGACCAATAAAATGTAAAACAGTAGTGGTTGTGTCACACCCTGGCCGAGAGGGGTTCAATTCAATTCAGAGGCGTCAATAGCTCAATACAAACTATTTAAAATAGGCTACTAAAATCATCCACATCCAGATTAAAAGGAAAATGCAGTTAGCAGAATTAAAGGCTGACTTTATGACCATGTGGAATACCTGGGAGACGGAGGTAAGGCTGTTTGTATGGCTGGCTGAATTTAGGGAGAGCAGAGATCTGTATTTAATGACTAGAAGCTCATGTCTCCACCCTAACAATGGGAGTAGTTGGCAGGAAGGCAGGCGACAAAATAACCCCATAGAAACGCATTGGGCTTATTTTGGCAAGATTTTGGCAAGAGGGGAACCTCTCGCTTCGCCTGTTCCTCTCTGTGGAGACCACAGGAGGTTGTCGAGGGGTAGTAATGGCTGGAACGAAGGTAACTACTGTTTAACTTGACATGAAACTAAACTAGCGTTTTAATCCCAGTGCTGAGCTTGTAGTAGCAGGCAGCTAATTGTTGAATGACCTGTTTGTAGAATAGTCAATTCAAGTAAAATTGTACTGATTGCGCTCACACATCTTATTGCAGGTGCAGCGAAATGCTCCAACAGTGCAGTATTAGATAACAATACACATATGTATATGATGGTGTGTATAGACAGTATATGAATATAAAAGGTGTGTACAGCAGAGGAGGCTGGTGGGAGGAGCTATAGGAGGACAGGCTCATTGTATAGGCTGGAATTGAATGGAGTCAAACACATTTCAATGTGTTTGGTACCATTCCATTGATTCCATTCCAGCCATTACAATGAGCCTGTCCTATAGCTCTTCCCACCAGCCTCCTCTGCTGTACAGCAGTAGTTAAGATGAGCACATAACTATTAGAATACAGTATGAAGTCATGTAAGCTGTTTTCCAAATTGCATTTTATAGTTTATTTTTAATTGTGTAGAAATTCAGTAAATTAACTGATAACTTAATTTTTATTTGTCTATTTGGTGATTTTTTTTGTTACGGGGAAAGTTAGGCCCATACAACCCCAACAATATCTGGGCTGCATTCAGTAAGTTTTTATGTTCTGGAACGTAAAATGAAATGGAAACGATGCTGTACTGAATAACCAGTTGAAAAACGGGGAGGGGTTGGGTTGTAGGGTGGGGAACGTTGTCAGCATGGCCACTGCCTTAAAATACGTCACTAATTTCTTCAAGCCACACCCACCAATTGGGCGCAAACGTACAGTACCTTAAAGTCTGTTCAAGAACATATAAGAACGTTTTGGGAAACATGTTGTTCAGTAGAAACCGTTCCGCAAGTGAACTGAACTTACTTCTGATCTAACTGTGCGTCTGTACATGTGCATCATTATGATGACAAAATTTATAACAACATAGTCTTGCACTTAATAATTACAGTAATCAACAGTTGCAGTAACTTGGTCTCGTCTCAGTGAAGATTTCAGTACAATTGTCACGTTGGAAGTCCATAATTTGCTACCTTTGTTGTCAGTAAGGTATGTAATTCCTATCATTTAAATAACTGAATGTGTTTTTTGTCATGCAAAACTGACAATGATATTCCATGAAGAGAAAGATAGTGACACAATTCATGATCCTTAAGGACGAACAGGAGGTGCCGTCCTACCTCACCATGAGACATGTCACCGATTGGCTGATGGCAAAGAGGCACTTCATGGAGGAGTGAGTGAAGCTTTGAATGTGAATGGCTATATAAAAAAAAGTTTAATGTTATGATACACAAGACTTGACACATCAGTAAAGTGTATCAAATGTATTGTTGTTCCGTGGTTTTGATAGGCCGACATGATTGTTTGATGGATTCTCCCCTCACACTAGGCCCTCCCTGAATATCACACCCCTGGCCGAGTGTCTGCTGGTTTTTGTTTTTTCCTTTCAATTAAGACATAGACAACCAGGTATGGGGAGTTCTTTACTAATTAGTGACCTTAATTCATCAAACAAGCGCAAGGTAAGTAAGGCGGCGACTTACGCCGCAGACATACTCCAGTTGTCAGAATCCATCTGAGCCTGGTGCCATGGTGATGGGTACCCACGACGGTCCTTTCACTCCGATCCCAGATGTTCCTGAAGGCATTGCTGCAATAAGATACAGGATTTTGTTACGTAGCCCTTTACACTCATACCCGGAACTTCTGCAAATGTTTTGTCGGAGTGAGAAATGCTGTAAATTTAAGAGCACTATGTATTTTTAAAGATGAGACGTTGAGGATTATAATAAATATCACGTTGATGTCATACAAGCAAGCAAAACACCTGTGAGTCCAAATATGCATTCCACATTTCCATATCATAAAACTCACGTCTGTCACTTTCTGACCTTAGTTCCTTTGTTTTAGTATGGTCAGGGCGTGAGTTGGGGTGGGCAGTCTGTTTGTTTTTCTATGTTGGTTTTTGAGTTCGGCCTAGTATGGTTCTCAATCAGAGGCAGCTGTCAATTGTTGTCCCTGATTGAGAATCATACTTAGGTAGCCTGGGTTTCACTTTTGGGTTGTGGGTGTTCTGTGTTAGCGTTCGTACCACACGCGACTGTTTCGTTCATTTCACGTTTATTGTTTTGTATTTCGTAGTGTTCAGTTTATGTATTCAAATAAACATTATGGACACTTACCACGCTGCAAATTGGTCCTCCGATCCTTCTCGCTACTCCTCCTCAGAAGAGGAGGACGAGATCCCTTACAGTGTCACTGTTTAAGATCACTTTGATGTACAGTTACAAGATGACATGGCCCCATACCCTGGGTTATTCTGTTTGTCTATTGTCCAAAATAATAGACATTTAAAATGTCATTATGTCTATATATAGTGTTGTAGCAATGTGAAAATAGTTAAAGTACAAAAGGGGAAATAAATAAAGATAAATATTTATTGTATTTACTATAATCTCTGAATTGCATTGACTGGTACTGTACATGTGACATTGACTGGTTCTGTACATGTGACATTGACTGGTACTGTACATGTGACATTGACTGGTTCTGTACATGTGACATTGACTGGTTCTGTACATGTGACATTGACTGGTTCTGTACATGTGACATTGACTGGTACTGTACATGTGACATTGACTGGTTCTGTACATGTGACATTGACTGGTTCTGTACATGTGACATTGACTGGTACTGTACATGTGACATTGACTGGTACTGTACATGTGACATTGACTGGTACTGTACATGTGACATTGACTGGTTCTGTACATGTGACATTGACTGGTTCTGTACATGTGACATTGACTGGTACTGTACATGTGACATTGCTGGTACTGTACATGTGACATTGACTGGTACTGTACATGTGACATTGACTGGTTCTGTACATGTGACATTGACTGGTACTGTACATGTGACATTGACTGGTACTGTACATGTGACATTGACTGGTACTGTACATGTGACATTGACTGGTTCTGTACATGTGACATTGACTGGTTCTGTACATGTGACATTGACTGGTACTGTACATGTGACATTGCTGGTACTGTACATGTGACATTGACTGGTACTGTACATGTGACATTGACTGGTTCTGTACATGTGACATTGACTGGTTCTGTACATGTGACATTGACTGGTTCTGTACATGTGACATTGACTGGTTCTGTACATGTGACATTGACTGGTACTGTACATGTGACATTGACTGGTACTGTACATGTGACATTGACTGGTTCTGTACATGTGACATTGACTGGTTCTGTACATGTGACATTGACTGGTTCTGTACATGTGACATTGACTGGTTCTGTACATGTGACATTGACTGGTTCTGTACATGTGACATTGACTGGTTCTGTACATGTGACATTGACTGGTTCTGTACATGTGACATTGACTGGTACTGTACATGTGACATTGACTGGTTCTGTACATGTGACATTGACTGGTACTGTACATGTGACATTGACTGGTACTGTACATGTGACATTGACTGGTTCTGTACATGTGACATTGACTGGTTCTGTACATGTAAGACATAAGCTATTACACTGAAACATATTTGATTGCCTAGCTGGGTTGATATAACGTAACATTTTAAGGCAGCAGAGTAACATCAAACTATAACTCAGGAAATCAAGTTAAGGTATTAACCCTAATATCATATTTTATAACTTCGCTAGTTTGTTGGCAATAGAACATGCTTTCAAATGATGCCCACCTGACACAGACTGTGATTTATAATGGACCGTTTCTCAATGGCGTAAACAATAACAGTAATTGTGTGACGCGAAGATGCAAAGTGTTGCAAACAAAACAACTACAAGTGTGTTTGCTCTTGTTCCTCAGCAGCACAACTAGGAGAGCTCGACAAAACACCTTATAGTTGAAGACTCTTCTTTGAGTCATAAAAATGCGTAGAAATTACTTAGGAACTGTGCACACTTTAGAGAGGTGTGCGGCCACTTGGAGACACCAGTTAGTCCTCTCACTCAAACCCTTGTAATTGTTTTTGTTTGTGTTGCACCTACACCATATTTTCCAGGAATATTCTTATATTACTGATGGTATTCAGAGTATTTTCAGATTTAATTCATATTTCTGCTTTTGCTATAGTTGTGTCCTCACCTTTGGTCTAACAATTTTCCCATAATCTACAAACAGTTTCCTTTCAATTGCTACCATGTTTATGCATATGCGTTTCATATTTCTTTCTGTTAGAAACATTTCAATTCAGCCCATTCCATATAGGCCAATTCCCACGAGTGTAAAGGGTTAATATACCCCAACCACAAGTTCCCATGTGTTTTGGAATTCAAGTATGAAGAGGGTTAAGGGTTAATCTCAGCAAGTCCAGTCCCGATGCCTTGGCGGAAGCCCTTTGAGGCGTACACTCTGATCGACATGGACGCACCATCGAAGCCTTGTCGAATATATTAAATACATGCGTATCTCATGAGACCTCATGCACCAGCCATTTTGAATGACGTGGAGATGAGTCTTAGGTCTTCAACCGTGTCGCATATATCATTAAGTGGACACTCACACAAAGGATGTAAGGGTCACCTTTCTCAGGATCAGCTCTCACACACCGAGGAAGAAGGACCTTGCTGTTTGTCTGGACATCCTTTTTGGGTTTAGAGTTTATAAGAATGTAAATACCTTCGCAAAATCAAGCACTAAATATGAATCAGGAGAGGGCAGTCACTTGAAAAGCTGATAAAGTAACAACGTTTAGTCAATCCGCATTTCATGCCTTCAGTTAACAAGACCGGACACGTTCATGGATATGTCTGCTTTTTGTCTAACTGCCCAACCAGGATATGAATGCACACAAGGGAAGTGTTTTCACCTATTGAGAGACATTGTTGCACTGTTAATACATGGTGTACGAGGGGAGATGTGTGCGTTAGACATTACATTAATTACCACACTTCTACTACATTTGTATACTCACATCCTTGGTCTCAATTTCTGCTGCCATCTCCGTTTCTGCTTCTAGCTGGGCAAACATGGCACTTGGTTATGATTCGAAAGTGTGAAAGACTTTTTCATGACCCATGTTTGACATCAGTGACATTAAGACCACATTTATCGTTTGCAAACTCCCCTCCCTGGTCAGTGATGATGTGGTTGACAAGTCCAAAATCAAAAAAGTTTGTTGATGACTTTTGAAGCGATCTTTGTTCCTGATTTACCCCCCCAAGGGTTCAGCAATTACCCATTTGCTGAAGAGGTCAGTATTGGTTAGGGCGTACTGTTTACCAGACGCTGTTCTCTTCTCAATGAGGGCCAATGAGATCGATGCCCAGGACAGACAATAACTGTCTAACTTTGATAGGAAGCGTCATAGGGCCCTAGCCTAGCATTTGGTTTGTTACAGCGGCGGTTAATATAAGCCTCGCTGTGTGCCTAACCGACCGATGCAACATGTTGCGGTTTTGTTGTTTGTCACCTCCACCTGCCATGCATATTATTACAATGGATACATCCAAATAATTGGCAATAGAAACTAAGGTAAAACAAATGAAAATGCACATAGTTTGCTGACATTTCAGCTGCTTGATGCTGTAACGCTGAATTGCCACGATACGGATTGAATTAGTTAGCTAGCAAAGCAGAAGTAATGTCAGTCACAAAGTTAGCACTTACCTAGTAGATAGTTTCTTCCTGCAAATGTTTCCAGGTACTGTTTAGAGATAACTGTCTTGAACAAATACATGCCCTATCAATCGAAAAAGTAGTGCCAAGACCTTGCAATCGCATACAAAACTCCTCACATAAACCCTCAGCACTTTGAAGCGTGAATCCGGATTGGCAGACGTAGCAAATGCACGAACCCACAGAAAAGATTTTAGCGGTCAAGGGAAGGTGTGAGAGAGAGACATCTGCAGAAGCTCAGCCATCCACGCAAAGAGACGCGCGTGCTGTGAGAAATTTTACATGACGTCACGATCAGAACGAAACGAAACAAAGATTAAAGAGAGGGTGAAGAGCTTCAACCTCCTTGGGTTCGACAGCTCTTTGTTTGAGTCCAAGGCCACTGTCCTTGATGCCCTGATGGACAGAGGTGAAGCTCCGCGTGGCCAACCTACCAGTGATTCCAGACTCCCAGCACGATTATAGGTAAGGGCACTCAACATGTACTGCGCTGATACAAATGACTGATGATTGGTTGAAATTAATTGATATTAAGATGATTGTGGGAACTGTGCTGTTAGATTTCCGCGCAGCCTTTGATAGTATTGACCATAACATGCTGTATAGGGAAAACTTGCGTTATGGCTTTTCAACCATATTGTGGATTCTGAGCTATCGATCTAATAGGTTTTCTTTCATGGACGCTTCTCTAATGTCAAAGTGTGGTGTACCGCAGGGTAGTTATTAGGCCCTCTCTTTTCTATTTTTTACAAATGACCTGCCACTGGCATTAAACAAAGCATGTGTGTCCATGTCAGCTGATGATTCAACCATATACGCATCAGCAACCACAGCTAATGATGTCACTGAAACCCTTAACATATAGTTGCAGACAGTTTTGGAATAGGTGATCAGAAATAAATGCAACATGCAACAATTTCAATGATTTTACTGAGTTACAGTTCATATAAGGAATTCAGTCAATTGAAATAAATGAATTGGGCACTAATCTATGGATTTCGCAGGAATGTGAATACAGATATGCATCTGTTGGTCACAGATAACATAAAATAAAAATGTAGAGGTTTGTGGCTAGTGGAATGTTATTCCCGCTCCTCTTTAATGGCTGTGCGAAGTTGCTGGATATTGTTGTGAATTGGATCATGCTGTCATATCTGTCGATCCAGAGCATCCCAAACATGCTTAGTGGGTGACATGTCTGAGTATGCAGGCCATGGAAGAACTGTGACATTTTCAGCATCCAGGAATTGTGTACAGATCCTTAAAACATGGGACTGTGCACTATCATGCTGAAACGTGGGGTGATGGTGACGGATTAATGAAATGACAATGGGCCTCAAGATCTCCTAACGGTATCTCTGTGTATTCAAATTGCGATTGATAAAATGCACTTGTGTGTGTTGTACTTAGCTTATGCCTGCCCATATCATGACCCCACAGCCACCATGGGAGATTCTGTTTACAACGTTGACATCAGCAAACCGCTCGCCCACACAACGCCATACAGGTGGTCTGTGGTTGTGAAGCCGGTTGAAAGTACTGCCAAATTCTCTAAAACGATGTTGGAGGTGGCTTATGCTAGAGAAATGTATATAAAATGATCTGGCAACAGCTCTGGTGGACATTCCTGCAGTCAGCATTCCAATTGCACAATCCCTCAAAACTTGAGACAACTTGGCATTGTGTGGTGTGACAAAACTGCACATTTTAGAGTGGCCTTTTATTGTTCCCAGCACAAGGTGCACCCGTGTAATGATCATGCTGTTTAATTAGCTTCTTTATAAGCCACTACTGTCATGTGTATGGATTATCTTGGTAAAGGAGAAATGCTCACTAACAGCAATATAAACAAATTTGTGCAACACATTTTTGGGGCATATGGAACATTTCTGTGATCTTTTATTTCAGCTCACACACAAGACACTTACCCCAACAGACATGCCACCAGGGGTCTTTTCACAGTCCCCAGGTCCAGAACAAGGAAGCGTACAGTATTATACAGAACCATGAGTGCATGGAACTTCCTTCCATCTTATATAGCGCAAGTGAACAGCAAACCTGGTTTAAGAAAACAAATAAAGCAACACCTCACAGCACAATGCCTCTCCCTCATGTGACCTACTTGTTGTGTTTATGTACTGACATGTATGTGTAGATGATAGATGAACACACACACACTACATGTTAATGTTTTTAAATGTATGTAAATCAAAAAGTATTTTGTCTGTAATGTCGGACCCAGTAAAAGTAGCTGGCGCCATTGGTGTCGGCTAATGGGGATCCTAATAAATAAAATAAAAATGGTGGGGATCCAATTTCAGTATTTAAACAATTTAGCAAATTTCGAGAGACCGACCTTAATGTTTGTACAAACCCCGGTTGTTGCAAACCAAACGTTGGGCTATAAGCAAGGGGAAATAATTTCTAGATGCTTTTTACAGTGGCGATCCAGCTAGTGAATTGGCTGGCTGGGCTGAATGGACAGTGATTTCTCAGATGGAACAGAAAACAAGATGCCCATTTTTGGGTCATAGGTCTACCCGGGCTAAACTGGTTCTTTGTATGGCTTAGAGTGCGTCTCAACCAATCACAATGCTTGTTTTGACCAACCCATTGTAGAATACACAAAACCGCCTCAGCCTTAAGTATTCTGATTTAAGAATAAGATTTATATGTTCAGAAAAAGTTTGACTTCTAAGACACAGACACTCTCCAAAATAAATAACTAGTAGAGTGTGTGAGAGTGGGGATACAGCCTGCGCTCCGCATCCGTATGCCATGCAGGGTTTGCTCTGTGTGGTTGGTGTTGAGTTATTCACTCACTGTGGTGGGTTTCTGAAAATGAGTGGCGTGTAAAAGAGAAGCATTCATGTTCCCCTGAGGTGTTGGGTATAGTTTCTCATCTGTCTGCTGCCACCACATCAGAAGCCACCTGTCACCAGCAGCACACGGAGGTCTGGCTTACAGGATATGTGTCAGTGTGACATTCAATGAGTACTTGACTTATGGTTATGATTTTGGATATGATTGTAGAATACAGTATGTTGAAAAAAAAACTTAATGATGCTGCTCATGGATATTGACATATAAATTGGACATTTAGTTGAAAATATTAAAATGCATTCAATATGTTACTCTTGGCATTAGGCTCTGCTCCTTCTGGGGAAGCTCACTGCCAGAGCATGCACAATGATAACATAATAATAACAATAATAAAGAGTGAAAAAGGTATGCTATACCAATCCCCCTGACTGGAACAAAAGCAGTGCCCAAACAGGTGGAGTCTGGGGTGGGTGGTCAGAAAGCATACATGCAGGTCGAGTACCGCATGTTACAGAATAGCATGTCACCAAGAACACCAGTGCATAGCTTGCACGCAGCAGCCATCATGGAATGAGTGTGCATTACCTGGTTGACTAAACAGACTGCCATATTACGGTAGAGTGAATCTAATTGGTTCAAGATTAGCTGATACAAATAGTCTGGTTTCCTGTTTGAACTTGTCTTCACGTGGTTTAGATAGAAACCTTTCCAAACATACAATATACTGTAAGAAATATAGCTGAACATCCCCAATGCGTACCACATACAGTTGATGTCGTAAGTTTAGATACATGTTAGCCAAATTCATTTAAACTCAGTTTTTCACAATTCCTGACATTTAATCCTCATAAAAATGTCCCTGTCTTAGGTCGGTTAGGATCACCACTTTATTTTAAGAATGTGAAATGTCAGAATAATAGTAGAGAGAATTATTTATTTCAGCTTTTATTTCTTTCATTACATTCCCAGTGGCATCAGTCCCTCCTGCAACAAATCACCCCCACAACATGATGCTGCCACACCCGTGCTTCCCGGTTGTGATGGTGTGCTTCGGCTTGCAAGCTTCCCCTTTTTTCCTCCAAACATAACAATGGTCATTATGGCCAAACGGATCTATTTTTGTTTCATCAGACCAGATAACATTTCTCAAAAAAGTATGATCTTTGTCCCCATGTGCAGTTGCAAACCGTAGTCTGGCTTTTTTATGGCGTTTTTGGAGCAGTGGCTTCTTCCTTGCTGAGTGGCCTTTCAGGTTATGTCGATATAGGATTCGTTTTACTGTGGATATAGATACTTGTGTACCTGTTGCCTCCGGCATCTTCACAAGGTCCTTTGCTGTTGTTCTGGGATTGATTTGCACTTTTCGCACCAAAGTACATTAATCTCTAGGAGACAGAACACGTCTCCTTCCTGAGCGGTATGACGGCTGCGTGGTCCTATGGTGTATATACAGTGGGGCAAAAAAGTATTTAGTCAGCCACCAATTGTGCAAGTTCTCCCACTTAAAAAGATGAGAGAGGCCTGTAATTTTCATCATAGGTACACTTCAACTATGACAGACAAAATGAGAAAAAAATCCAGAAAATCACATTGTAGGATTTTTTATGAATTTATTTGCAAATTATGGTGGAAAATAAGTATTTGGTCAATAACAAAAGTTTATCTCAATACTTTGTTATATACCCTTCGTTGGACTTGGAAATTGCTCCCAAGGATGAACCAGACTTGTGGATGTCTACAATTTGTTTTCTGAGGTCTTGGCTGATTTCTTTTGATTTTCCCATGATGCCAAGCAAAGAGGCGCTGAGTTTGAAGGTAGGCCTTGAAATACATCGACAGGTACACCTCCAATTGACTCAAATGATGTCAATTAGCCTATCAGAAGCTTCTATAGCCATGATATTTTCTGGAATTTTCCAAGCTGTTTAAAGGCACAGTCAACTAAGTGTATGTAAACTTCTGACTTCAACTGTATACAAATATAACATAAACAGGAATACACAAGTTGAATATCACATGACTATTAATTATGTACCAATATTTTGATTAAAAGGCAATAAACAGTGTGAATATGTTTCTCACCCCAAATCATATTTTACACGTGAACTGGTATTCAAAGTGTAAATAATTTTTAGGAAGTTGAAACTGACTCGTAGGCTTATATCCCGATGTACCTGATCAAATTTAGGCAGCTAAAATATTTGTACCTGTGATCAAATATAATAAAGGTCTTAACAAACTGTTCTCATTTTAACGTTAGCTCTTCTGACTGTATGGCAGACCCCATGCACTGGAACAGCTTCCTGAGTGGTCCAGTGACAGTGACCTAAAAACATTACTCACCACAGCACTGTTTCAAACTAAAAACCAATGTAAAACTTATGACCTGATGTATTGAAAAAAAGGTATAGGTAGGCCTCCATCGCTATCAACTGTACACCTTATGGACTAAAACAGGGATATTCAACTGGCGGCCCAAAATTGGACATTTAGTGCCAAAGTGAAAAGCACTATAGTTGTCTTATTTATTGAGAAAAATAAATAAATAAATGGTGAGCGAGCGAGCGTTGAGTCTTTACTTTTATTTGTGTGTGTGCGTCACATGTGGAAAATGTCCAATGTTTCAATTCTGAGAAAGTAAAGAAGCAATACTCAGAAAAAACATTTGAAGAAGCTACTCAGTGGTCCTACTTCCTCCTTTGGAAGACACAGAATAGAGGTACGATTCTACCTGTGTGTCAGGTGGACAAGTGTGATACCTGGCCATGTCTTCATAGACACTCTCAGGAATGACCTGGGGTGTGGATCCTCCCTGTTTACAGCACCTCTTCACCTGTGAAACAGGAATGTTGCTTCAGTCATATATTATGCACTACAAGCAATCAAATTGTCTTATTCAACCACTTTTTAATTATTCATGGACATTGATTTAAAAAAAATGAAGCACCTGAATTGCCCTTTGTCCATTTCAGTCACTACAATGACTGGCATTGAAAGGACATTGTGTTTTGACAGAGTTTAGAACAAAATATAAATCTGCACACTAGTGTTATGCTCTGAACATGTTTAGCAGGACGAGGACAACTTTTTGATAAAGGACAACGTTTTGACAGATACACGTGATTGACCCATCACCAAGGCAACCTTCAGCACACTCACCAGTGGAGCAACCCAGATGAGGAAGATGACACACAGCAGGATGGTCAAGATGCTAATGATGATGATGTTTACCACGCCAGATGGGCACGGCTTCTCATTGGCAGGGTGAAAGGGGGTCAGCGTTACTGCAGTAGCTGTAGGACATGGCAGCTGTAGGACATTGTCTATGGAAGACATCACCAAATGGGAAAATCTAATCAGTATGCTGCGGTATTCACACAAAATAACTATCAGAGACAGAGTTGTACAAAAGAAAAGCCACTGAAGAACAATGTTTCTCAATTTGTTTGTATCGGGACCAGCAGGCTATGGTTGTTTATAATGAAACTAACCCTCAAGAGCTGACTAAATGAGTCTGGAACACCAGCCTGTCTATGAACCACAGATTGAGAAACACTAGTCTGGGTTCTAGATTACACACATTTTTTCTACATGTGAAATTGATTGTTCATTCATGAGAAGAGAAACATATCACATCGCCTAGAGCCCTCAAACTCAACTCTGGACCCCGAAGCAACTCCTTATTTTCATTGTTCCCCTCTAATCAGGGACTGATATAGACCTGGGACATCAGGTGTGTGCAATTCATTATCAGCTAGAACAGAAAACCAGACGGCTCTGGACCTCGTAGGGTAAGAGTTGAGAGAGAGAGGTAAGACCCCTGCCCTAGAGTGTAAACACACACCTACCATTCACCACCACCAGAGTGGAGCCTTTGCCTTGGATGATCAAATTTTTGAACGTGGATTTGTTGACATTTGTCTAAACACACCAGTAGACTCCTGTGTCCTCTATGGTCAGGTTACTGACGGTGATGGTCAGTTGGTCCACAGGTCCCTCAGTCTTCACTCTGTCCCAGTAGCCTTTCCTGGGGGACAGCTTAGAGTCACGCTGGTAGTAATACAGCACCTCTCTGTCCCTGTCCAGCCCAACATACAGGTACATTCCTTCCTGGTCTTTTAGAGTGGTGGAGCACTTTATGGTAAACTTCTCCCCTGTCTTTACCCAGAGAATGGCTTCTATAGAAAAGAGGTGAATGAAAAGATAAACCATGATTTGGAGAATTTGTGTAATACATAGATAAACATGTTTCTACAAAAAAAACATCAGAGTGAAAATTCAAAGGCTGAACCCGTTTCCCCCCCAGAAAGGGTTAAACACCAAAAACTCAAATTGTATTTTTTCTACATACATTTGTTTTCAAGTAGGGCACTATACACTACTGTGTCATTTTAGTCTCAAAATGTTTAATACCTATCTTAAAAACAGGTGCAAACTGCATCTAGTGTAAACTTTGCTCCTGGTGCAAAAAGGCTTAACAGAGCCCAAACTGGTGACTCTAAATTCAATGTTGGGAGAAAAAAAAGTTTGTCTTATTACTTGAATTCTCTTTTTGAGATATGCGTAGTCATCTTATCATAGCGTCAATGGGTGTATTGTAGTAGCCTACTAAAGTACTGCACTTTGTCTGGGGAAATGATTCAAATTGAACTCATTCTGTCTTTCATCAGGGTACCATTTCCTGTACTATCACCATATGACCCCTGGATCATTTTCACTTTTCAATGCTAACTTTATTTATCTTTTTGCCGTTACATTACCCAACTTGACACACAACAACACACACATCACAGGCTGGGGGCAGCCTCAGGAGATCTAGGGTAAACGGGCCTTGCTGAAGAGCACAACAGTGGAAAGTAGCTGATGGGATATTGAAGCCAGCAACCCTCTGGCTGCCAGTTCACTCAGTTATTGAGGAGAGACTGCCGTCTAGTGTCAAGCTAGAACAAAACAGGCAGAAAGAAAAAGGTTTTATACCATTCCCCAGAAGAGTCTATTCATATGTTTATTAACAAGTAATCAATTAGATTTTAACTAACAAGACTGTTGTTCTACTGTGATAAATAAAATGATAAAAGGCTAACTGAAAAAGTACAACAGAAGGAAGAGATGGCTATAAATCCTATAAGTTCAATGGCATACATATTGTAATTATGTAAATAATCAAAACATAATAGAAACATGAAATCTGAATACTACATTTAGCTTAGTAACATGACCCTACATAAACCTTTGGGGGTTTTTCGAAATATGTAACCTGTTTGCCTGACGACTCAAACTGAATTATTCCGCTGCTGTATCATTCGCTACATACTTCAGTCTGAGATTGCCATCATTGAAGTCATTTGTGATGACATCAAAATGAGAGGTGTTGTACCAAACAAATTCATCAGCGATAGGATCATCTCTAACCAATCAGAGCATCAAAGCCAATGATGAATTTTCAAAACAGTGCTTTACTCACCTGTTCTGGCTCTGGCCCAACCCATCGGTTTGTAGGACCTGTCAGATGGTCTAGAATGGATTTCCATTCTAGAATTCATCGAGGGGGTTACTCAGATCCAGATTCATTGCGGAGAAGAAACTAGCGTCAGTGGGCGTGGTGTAGCGTTTGGCTGGAGCAAGGAGTTTGGGTAGCCAGGCGAGCAACCTGTAGGGTGTATGTGGATTGTTTAGACCTGTAGACAGGACAGGTCTCAGGTCTCATGGCATCCACTTTGTTCATCTTCTTTATTTTTTACGCAAAACCAAATGGAACACAACAAGAGCTGATAATGCTACTGAACAGACATGAACCATATGCCTGTAGTGTTAAGAGTCCTGATACATATTGAGCAAAAGCGTCCCAGTATCTGTTCCGAGAGCACCGTCTCTTTAGTAGTAGCACAATCAGGATTCCCCAGATTAGAAGATGACAGCACACAGCAGGGTGGTGGAGACGCTGGTGATGATGCTGACCCTAATAGAGGGTAGGTTTTCATCAGACATTCATATCCCAGGTGGGGGTGGAAGGTCCTATATATAGGGGCAGTACTCAGTGACATCACTTCCTGAAACAGGAGGTAAAAATGTGGGCCTCCGGCGCCGACAGAGATGGCCGCCTCGCTTCGCGTTCCTAGGAAACTATGCAGTATTTTGTGTTATTTCTTACATTGCTACCCCAGGTAATCTTAGGTTTCATTACATACAGTCGGGAAGAACTACTGAATATAAGAGCAACGTCAATTCACCATCAGTACGACCAGGAATATGACTTTCCCGAAGCGGATCCTGTGTTCTGCCTTCCACCCAGGACAACGGAATGGATCCCAGCCTGCGACCCTAAACATGAGGCCGTAAAAGAGGCAAACGAAGCGGTCTTCTGGTCAGGCTCCAGAGACAGGCACATCGCGCACCACACCACTAGCATACCACTCGCCAATGTCCAGCCTCTTGACAACAAGGTTGATGAAATCCGAGCAAGGGTAGCATTCCAGAGAGACATCAGAGACTGTAACGTTCTTTGCTTCACGGAAACATGGCTCACTCGAGAGACGCTAACAGAGTCAGTGCAGCCAGCTGGTTTCTTCACGCATCGCGCCGACAGGGGGGGTATGCCTTTTGATTAACGAGACGTGGTGTGATCATAACAACATACAGGAACTCAAGTCCTTCTGTTCACTCGACTTAGAATTCCTCACAATCAACCAAGGGAATTCTCTTCGATTATAATCACAGCCGTATATATTCACCCCCAAGCAGACACATCGATGGCCCTGAACAAACTTTATTTGACTCTTTGGAAACTGGAAACCACATATCCTGAGGCTGCATTCATTGTAGCTGGGGATTTTAACAAGGCTAATCTGAAAACAAGACTCCCTAAATTGAATCAGCACATCGATTGCGCAACCAGGGCTGGAAAAACCTTGGATCATTGCTATTCTAACTTCCCCGACGCATATAAGGCTCTCCTTTCGGAAAAGCTGACCACGACTCCATTTTGTTGCTCCCTGCCTACAGACAGAAAATAAAACAAGAATCTCCCGGGCTCAGGTCTGTTCAACGCTGGTCCGACCAATCTGATTCCACGCTTCAAGACTGCTTCGTTCCGCATTGCGTCCATCCTCCCCTCCTGTGTCCATCCATAGTTTCCTAGGAACGCGAAGCGAGGCGGCCATCTCTGTCGGCGCTGGAAGTTATTTAACCACAATGTCTCTCACGTTTGGGGGTCTTTTGAGAGTGAGAGAGAGAGAGAGAGAGAGAGAGAGATTAAATTCACACAGGACACTGGATAAGAAAGGAGAAATACTCCAAATATAACAGATTGACCCTAGCCCCTCGACCCCTCGGCAACCCAGACAGGAAGATCACGTCAGTGACTCAACCCACTCAAGTGACGCACCCCCCCCTGGGGACGGCATGATAATAGGGTTAGAGGCAGAATATCCCAGTGGAGAGAGGGGAACCGGCCAGGCAGAAACAGCAAGGGCGCCTTTCCGAGAGATGGCTCCAGTGCCTTTCCATTCACCTTTACACTCCTGGGCCAGACTACACTCCATCATAGGACCTACTGAAGAGATGAGTCTTTAATAAAGACTTAAAGGTTGAGACCGAATCTGCGGCTCTCACATGGGTAGGCAGACCATCCCATAAAAATGGAGCTCTATAGGAGAAAGCCCTGCCTCCAGCTGTTTGCTTAGAAATTCTAGGGATACTAAGGAGGCCTGCGTCTTGTGACCATAGCGTACGTGTAGGTACAGTGGGTAGAACAAGTATTTGATACACTGCCAATTTTACAGGTTTTCATACTTACAAAGCATGTAGAGGTCTGTAATTTTTATCGAAGGTACACTTCAACTGTGACAGACGGAATCTAAAACAAAAATCCAGAAAATCATATTGTATAATTTTTAAATAATTAATTAGCATTTTATTGCATGACATAAGTATTTGATCACCTATCAACCAGTAAGAATTCTGTCTCTCACAGACCTGTTAGTTTTTCTTTAAGAAGCATTCCTGTTCTCCACTCATTACCTGTATTAACTGCACCTGTTTGAACTCGTTACCGGTATAAAAGACACCTGTCCACACACTCAATCAAACAGACTCCAACCTCTCCACAATGGCCAAAACCAGAAAGCTGTGTAAGGACAGGACCTGGTCAATGACCTGAAGAGAGCTGGGACCACAGTCTCAAATAAAACCATTAGTAACACACTACGCCGTCATGGATTAAAATCCTGCAGCGCACGCAAGGTCCCCCTGCTCAAGCCAGCGCATGTCCAGGCCGGTCTGAAGTTTGCCAATGACCATCTGGATGATCCAGAGGAGGAATGGGAGAAGGTCATGTGGTCTGATGAGACAAAAATAGAGCTTTTTGGTCTAAACTCCACTCGCCGTGTTTGGAGGAAGAAGAAGGATGAGTACAACCCCAAGAACACCATCCCAACCGTGAAGCATAGAGGTGGAAACATCATTCTTCGGGGATGCTTTTCTGCAAAGGGGACAGGACGACTGCACCGTATTGAGGGGAGGATGGATGGGGCCATGTATCGCGAGATCTTGACCAACAACCTCCTTCCCTCAGTAAGAGCATTGAAGATGGGTCGTAGCTGGGTCTTTCAGTATGACAACGACCCGAAACACACAGCCAGGACAACTAAGGAGTGGCTCCGTAAGAAGCATCTCAAGGTCCTGGAGTTGCCTAGCCAGTCTCCAGACCGGAACCCAATAGAAAATCTTTGTAAGGAGATGAAAGTCCATATTGCCCAGCGACAGCCCTGAAACCTGAAGGATCTGGAGAAGGTCTGTAAGGAGGAGTGGGCCAAAATCCCTGCTGCAGTGTGTGCAAACCTGGTCAAGAACTACAGGAAACATATGATCTCTGTAATTGCAAACAAAGGTTTCTGTACCAAATATTAGTTCTGCTTTTCTGATGTATCAAATACTTATGTCATGCAATAAAATGCAAATTAATTACTTAAAAATCATACAATGTGATTTTCTGGATTTTTGTTTTAGATTCCGTCAGTTGAAGTGTACCTATGATAAAAATGGCAGACCTCTACATGCTTTGTAAGTAGGAAACACTGCCGATTTTGCAGGTTATCAAATACTTGTTCTCCCCACTGTATGTACGGCAGGACCAAACCGGAAGGATAGGTAAGAGCAAGCCCATGTAATGCTTTGTAGGTTAGCAGTTAAACATTGAAATCAGCCCTTGCCTTAACAGGAAGCCAGTGTGGAGAGGCTAGCACTGGAGTAATATGATAATTTTTTGGGGTTCTAGTCAAGATTCTAGCAGCCATGTTTAGCACTAACTAAAGTTCATTTAGTGCTTTATCCAGGTAGCCGGAAAGTAGTGCATTGCAGTAGTCTAACCTAGAAGTGACAAAATCATGGATGAATTTTTCTGCATTATTTTTGGACAGAAAGTTTCTGATTTTTGCAATGTTACGTAGATGGAAAAAGCTGTCCTTGAAACAGTCTTGATATGTTCGTCAAAAGAGAGATCAGGCTCCAGAGTAACGCCGAGGTCCTTCACAGTTATATTTTAGACGACTGTAAAACCATCAAGATTAATTGTCAGATTCAACAGAAGATCTCTTTGTTTCTTGGGACCTAGAACAAGCATCTCTGTTTTGTCCAAGTTTAAAATCTGGGGTGCAATGATCACGTTCCCGCACTGACTGACTGTGTGGAGGCTCATTGATTTAACGTTACGTTAGCCAACATGCTACACTAGCAAAGTTATGAATGATATAGCTGTCGGCTATATTAGCCACGACTTACCGTTCTTTGTGCAGCTTCAAATGTCGAACAAGATTTGAAGATGTTGCGACCCTGTCTGAAATTTTCTTCCCACATGTTTTGCAAGTTGCAATCCGTTTTTGTTGATACAGTGTAGTCTTCATATCCGAAAATAATAATTTGGGGTATCATCTTTCCAAGGGCTCCATCTGAATTCACTCGCCGATGTTCCTCTGCACTGCCACGCTCAACTTTTTCTCAGCTGGTACAATTTGATTTGGCTGCTGTCAGATTCAAACTGTAATCCGTTAAATTAAGAGTTGACGCACAGTACACTTTTAAATAGCATAATTTTTATATATTTGGGCTTGGGGAGGGTATCAAGTCCTTTCGAGTCAAAAGGCGCAAGTCCAAGTTAAGTCACGAGTCATTGGTGTCAAAGTCGAGTTGCAAGTCATCATATTGGTGACTCAAGTCCACACCTCTGCAACATACACTTATGTATACTGTAGCTAAGAAAATAACACTATCTCCCTGGCATATTACATAATTTATGCAGTAGCATTCAATACATTATTGGGCTCACTGTTGTTGTGCTGTGCTCACTTGAACAGGAAGGTGGTGCGGCGGTCCTTCTTGTGGGCAAATTCTGTCATGAAACTTTGTCATCCAAGTCTGACATTCTCTGGATTTATGGCGCTTTCAAGACAACTGGGAATGGTGGAAAAAAAGATGGTTGAATCATGACGTCAGTGATCTTCAGGTCAGAGTTCTAGACACTGGGGCGACAGGTAGCCTAGTGGTTAGAGCGTTGGACAGAAAGGTTGCAAGATTGAATCCGAACTGACAAGGTAGAAATCTGTCGTTCTGCCCCTGAACAAGGCAGTTAACCCACTGTTCCTAGGCCATCATTGAAAATAAGAATTTGTTCTTAATAACTGTCATGACAAGTTAAATAAAAGGAAGAGGTTTGAGTTCCCGAGTTGGATGACCATTCAGAACTTATTTCCCAAGTTGGAGCTCGGTTTGCAATTTCCAAATTGCTGTGTATTATTTATGTCGAATGGCCGATGAGTACTGATACCTTTAATCTATAATTTCTCTTCATATGACAAGGACTGAAAAGGATTTCCCAGTAGATTGTCGAATTGATTCATGATGATGACTGCTTGTCTAGCTTGCTAGTGTCACGCCCTGGCCTTAGTATTCTGTGTTTTCTTTATTATTGTGGTCAGGCCAGGGTGTGACATGGGTGAATTATGGGTTTGTCTTGTCTAGGGGTTTTGTAGATTGATGGGGTTGTGTTTAGTATAGTAGTCCAGGTCTATGGTTGCCTAGAGTGGTTCTCAATCAGAACTAGAGGCAGGTGGTTATCGTTGTCTCTGATTGGGAACCATATTTAGGCAGCCATATTCTTTGAGTATTTCGTGGGTGATTGTTCCTGTCTCTGTGTTTGTTGCACCAGAAAGGCCTGTTTCGGTTTTTCACGTTTTTTTGTTTTGTATATTGTTTGTATTTTTTCATCTTTCATTAAAGATGTTTAATAATAACCACGCTGCATTTTGGTCCTCCTCTCTTTCGACAGAAGATAACCGTAACAGCTAGCTAAGAATCTTAAAGTATTATGTCAGTCCAATCAAAGCTACTGTAGATATAACGTGATTTGACATCATTTTATCTGTGGCCAATGACCTTGAGCCTTCCTGGATGGGCACTTCTAATGTAAATCTATGACAGCACCTAAGGGGGCTTGAACTGCCTAGCTCATAGTGTCCCCATGAGTTTCCCCATGAGTGACAGAACACTGAGCCAATCACTGCGCAACTAGAGAAGATTACCAATGCCTACACTCTGTATTTTCCGCTGGCTGCAGCTCCACCACAGAAAGCACTGAGTTAGGCTGAAACACCTGCATTTTGGAGCTGCCTTACTCAAGCAAGAAAAAAGGAGACCATGTTTGTATGCGGCTCAATAATTATTTTTTTTACACTGTTTGCAAACTGATATGTGAAATGTATTAATACCCCAAAAAGTCTGAAGTTTACATACACCTTACCAAATACATTTAATCTCAATATTTCTGACATTTAATCCTAGTAAAAATTCCCTGTTATAGGTCAGTTAGGATCACCACTTTATTTTAAGAATGTGAAATGTCAGAATAATACTAGAGAGAAATATTTATTTTATTGCTTGTGTAGCTGATGCGAAATGGCTAGCTAGTTAGCGGTGGTGCGCGCTGGTAGCGTTTCAATCGGTGACGTCACTCGATCTGAGACCTTGAAGTAGTGGTTCCCCTTGCTCTGCAAGGGCCGTGGAGCGATGGGTAACGATGCTTTGAGGGTGACTGTTGACGTGTGCAGAGCGTCCCTGGTTCGCGCCCAGGTCGGGGCGAGGGGACGGACGTAAAGTCTATAGTGTTACACTCGCACACACTTTTTCAGTTCTGCCCACAAATTTTCTATGGGATTGAGGTCAGGGCTTTGTGATGGCCACCCCATTACCTTGACTTTGTTGTCCTTAAGCCATTTTGCCACAACTTTGGAAGTATACTTGGGGTCATTGTCCATTTGGAAGACCCATTTGCGACCAAGCTTTAACCGCCTGGTATGGCAACTGCTCGGCATCTGACCGTACCCTCTGTAGCGCATTATGGTCAGATGCCGAGCAGTTGCCATACCAGGCGGTGATGCAACCAGTCAGGATGCTCTCGATGGTGCAGCTGTAGAACCTTTTGAGGATCTGGGGACCCATGCCAAATCTTTTCAGTCTCCTAAAATTGTCTTATTGGACAAGTTCAGGTGGTCCCTCCACATTTTGGTCAATCTGCTATCATTTCGTTCCTTGTGAATACAACCCTGGTATGATTGAATCCAAATCAGAGATGCAACACTGAACAGAAGACAACATGTCCATTAGAACAGGGTTCCCCAACTGGCAGCCCATGGGGCAGTGGTGTGAACAGTCCAGTACATCACTGGGGCCAAGCTTCCTGCCATCCAGGACCTATAAAATAGGCGGTGTCAGAGGAAAGCACATAACATTGTCAGAGACTCCAGTCACCCAAGTTATAGACTAACTGCACTGTTTAATTAAGGGCTTGTAAGTAAGCGTTTCACGGTAAAGTCTACACTTGTTGTATTCGGCGCATATGGCAAATAAAGTTTGATTTGATATTTGTTTTCCGTTGCAAATAGTTTTGCTACGGTGTGCATTAAAGAATGCAACCCTGTACTGTTGCTGGGCACAAAAAAAATGTATTCAGGTACTGTTAAGTACTTATATAATACATAATGATGGATAAAAAAATATATATTTGTGCAGTAATTACATACATTTTCCTCACAATGGGTTTACCGCTTTTGGTTCCTTAAATATTATTCAAACAGTTTAGATCTTAGAACATTTAAAAAAATCAGATTCGCCACCCCATCAATTATGCTTTATATTTGTTTATAGATTGTAGTAATTAAAAACAACAATTAAAATCTTCATCCTGTTTACAAAACCCGAACAGTGTCAAGGTGTGGGATTTGAAAAGGAATTTCACAGTGTGAAATATACAAAAAAACATCATACAAAAGATGATTCACATTTTGGGGGGGACAAAGGAGAAACGCTTTCATCTCAATTATCGCATTAATCACAAACAAAGTCAAATATAAAAACGTACAAAAAGTAGCAACAAAAAAAGTCTGTTATACGGGGTAAAGTGTGGAGTAGGTGTCACGAGTCCGACCGAGGGTGGCTTCCCTTCCCGGCCGGGTGGCGCTCGGCGGTCGTCGTTACCGGCCTATTAGCTGCCACTGATTGTCTTTCCTCCCCCTCCTTGTATGTTTATTGTTAGCACCTGTTCGTGAATGATTAGTTGGGCTTTATTAGACATCCGGCCCGCCTGTTTCTTTGTGCGGGATTAATTATTGTGACCTTCGGTTCTGTAGTAGAGAAACGTGTTTGTTCCTGGTCGTGTATTTCGGTTGTACTATTTTCGTCCCCGGTGTTTGGGGCAGTTTAGTTGAGCACCCTGTGTTGCGTTTGTGCATTAAAGAGCACAGCATTGCACTCTCTGTTTCCTGCGTCTGACTCCACACCCACGACACCCGGAGCGTTACAGTAGGCATATCTGTGCAGAAAACAGGAAGTTGCTTCTTTTTTTTCAACAAATCACTTGATATACACTTCATACAGAGAAGAAATAACACATTTTGTTGAACTGCGAAATAAACAAAACTTTACACATGAACATTTCAAACCACCATAGTAGCCAAAAGTCCAAGTTTCTTTGGAAGAGCCCTGACTAGTCCCAAGCAGGCTGGCATATAAATAGATTAATCATTCTATCTGTATAAAGAGTGCCAACTGCCAATCATGTACTGAAGTAAGAAGGAACTGATACAAGATTTGGCAGGAATTACAGGAGGTGGAGTTTTGTTGTGGATGCCATTCACCTCAAGCTGTCACAGTACAGAACAGATTTCTCAGTCTATATGACAGCAGTAAAACATCATGGGAACTGAAACAGTCAAACTGTTGTGGCATTTTCAAAAGTATCATAAACAACCACCAGGTAAACTTGAAACTGATACCAATTCTCTCCCATGAATAATTGACTCTTGTTTTTCAGGTTTACAGTTGCGTTCCATTGCACTGCCTTCATGGAGGCGAGCCCTGGGCAAGATATAAATATAGAATCTTCCACCAGCAGGTGGCGCAAGAGAAGAAGAAAGGAGTAAGAGGAAGGCCACAAACAAATCCTCTGTGGTAGGAGCAACAGGCTGGCTTTTGGTTATACGAGTGGTTGTTGTACATTCTTGCTTCTACACCTGCATTGCTTGCTGTTTGGGGTTTTAGGCTGGGTTTCTGTACAGCACTTTGAGATATCAGCTGATGTACGAAGGGCTATATAAATAAATTTGATTTGATTTGCGAAAACCTCTTTCAGAAGGGAAACCAGTTTTACTACATGTTTTCAGAAAAGTGCTGTGTTCAAATTGAATGTTCGCACAACCTTAGTATAAAACCGTGTGTAAAGTTATAGTGATTAGATGGTCTGGTGTTACAGTATAGTAATAACAACCACTATGGTCAAATCTACAGTATAGGAAACGTAGAATGTTAAACCATGCACCTTGTAGTACAGTGTGTACATTGATTAGATTACCTGGTATTACAGTATACCAATGTTCTGTAGTGGTTGAATCTAGAGCATTATGACACCATGGCAACCCTGTATAGAAACATTGATATATAGGGCAGTTACATATCATTTGTAAACAACCACAGACCTTAAAGGCTGCCATCATCAGTAGATTATGAAGAAACAGATGCCTCAATCAGAATGACCTGAGTGCCAAAGTGACTGTCATCGGACACTTAACAGGAAACAGTCCATCAAAAGACAGTGATGGTGACAAGCCCCTTATTGATCGGAAGGGAGTGAAGGAGGGAGTGAAAGACAGTGAGAGTGAGAGTGAAAGAGAAAGAGTGAAAGAGAGTGAAAGAAAAAGAGAACGAATCATTTACTAAAGACTGGAATGCTGTCACTGTTTAGACCTGGAGAGGGGGAGTGAGAGAGAAAGAGAGAGAGAAAGAGGGAGAGAAAGAGGGAGAGCGAAAGAGAGGGAGAGAAAGAAAGAAAGAAAGAAAGAAAAAAACAGAGAAAAAAGAAAGACAGAGAGAGAGAGAGAAAAGCATAATGTTACACAATAATAGAAAGTAAAAACAGGTGAGACTTTTCACTAATCATTACAAGGAGCACGAGCAGCATGTAAACTACAAGATAACCACAAGGTTAACTACAGGACAATCAATCATTTAAAAAATCATGTCCCCTATGAAGCTATGATGCTGAATTGAAAGAGAGCTATTATAAATACAGTAGATGTAGATACAATATGTTTCATATAGATATATTCATTATAGATGTACAATAGAGATATAGACATGTTAGATGTAGATACAACATACAGTGAGGATAACTTTTCCTTCTGCCTCATCATCGTGACGCCTGTCTGTTGGGTGGCCACTGTGACCTATAACCAGCAAGGATAAGTCAGAGTGTGGAAGAATGTCATCTAACATTTAAATCTCCAGAGGAACATTGCCTCCTTCATAGTTCAGTGAAATTAAGAGTCGGGCGGAAAGAGAAAAGTTAGTCAAGATAGCAAACCTTCCCTCACAGTGCAGATAGGCCCATATTTCACCCAGCATTACATAATAGTATGACCCAAATACATAATCTCTCTTCACCACAGCAATGTAGCTAAACTAACAAAATGAGTACAGGAGATAAACCAGGCCCATTCCTGCCCTGTACTTATAGGACAGATACTGTATGTACAGCATATCAGATATTACACAGGGACAGATACCGGGATGGACTGGGACAAGAAACCAGGCCCATTTCTGGACAGATACTGTATGTACAGCATATCAGATATTACACAGGGACAGATACCGGGACGGACTGGGACAAGAAACCAGGCCCATTTTTGCCCCTGGAGACCCCCATACCTGCCCTGTACTGATAGGACAGATACTGTATGTACAGAATATCAGACATAAGGGCCCAATGTAAACAAAGTATCTCCCTCTGAAGCAACACTAAAGAGGAACTTAAAATCAAATGTTTTAATAAATACTGAATATTGAAGGACTGCCTTCGAGCCCCTGTGAAAAAATTACACAAAACCTACTATTACAATAAATCTTAAAACAAACTATACTGAACAGAAATATGAACGCAACATGTAAAGTGTTGGTCCCATGTTTCATGAGCTGAAAAAGAAGTTCCCAGAAATGTTCCATATACACAAAAAGCTTATTTCTCTCAAATTTTGCACACATATGTGTTTGCATGCCTGTTACTGAGCATTTCTCCTTTGCAAAAATAATCCATCCACCTGACAGGTGTGGCATATCAAGAAACTGATTAAACAATATCATCAATACACAGGTGCATCTTGTGCTGGGGATAATAAAAGGCCAGTCTAAAATGTGCAGTTTTGTCACACATCACAATGCCATAGATGTCTCTAGTTTTGAGTGAGTGCATTTGGCATGTTGACTGCAGGAATTTCCATTAGAGCTGTTGCCAGATAATTTAATGTTCACTTCTCTACCATAACCCGCCTCCAACGTCGTTTTAGAGACTTTGGCAGTAGGTCCAACCGGCCTCACAACCGCAGACCACATGTAACCACGCCAGCCCAGGACCTCCACCTCCGGCTCCTTTACCTGCAGGATCATCTGAGACCAACCAACCAGACAGCTGATGAAACTGAAGAGTATTTCTGTCTGTTATAAAGCCCTTTTGTGGGGAAAAACTAATTCGGATAAACTGGTCCTGGCTCCCAAGTGGGTGGGCCTATGCCCTCCCAGGCTCACCCATTGCTGCACCCCTGCCCAGTCAAGTGAAATCCATAGATTAGGATTTATTTATTTCAGTTGACTGATTTACTTACAGTGCCTTGCGAAAGTATTCGGCCCCCTTGAACTTTGCGACCTTTTGTCACATTTCAGGCTTCAAACATAAAGATATAAAACTGTATTTTTTTGTGAAGAATCAACAACAAGTGGGACACAATCATGAAGTTGAACGACATTTATTGGATATTTCAAACTTTTTTAACAAATCAAAAACTTAAAAATTGGGCGTGCAAAATTATTCAGCCTCTTTACTTTCAGTGCAGCAAACTCTCTCCAGAAGTTCAGTGAGGATCTCTGAATGATCCAATGTTGACCTAAATGACTAATGATGATAAATACAATCGACCTGTGTGTAATCAAGTCTCCGTATAAAGGCACCTGCACTGTGATAGTCTCAGAGGTCTGTTAAAAGCGCAGAGAGCATCATGAAGAACAAGGAACACACCAGGCAGGTCCGAGATACTGTTGTGAAGAAGTTTAAAGCCGGATTTGGATACAAAAAGATTTCCCAAGCTTTAAACATCCCAAGGAGCACTGTGCAAGCGATAATATTGAAATGGAAGGAGTATCAGACCACTGCAAATCTACCAAGACCTGGCCGTCCCTCTAAACTTTCAGCTCATACAAGGAGAAGACTGATCAGAGATGCAGCCAAGAGGCCCATGAGCACTCTGGATGAACTGCAGAGATCTACAGCTGAGGTGGGAGACTCTGTCCATAGGACAACAATCAGTCGTATATTGCACAAATCTGGCCTTTATGGAAGAGTGGCAAGAAGAAAGCCATTTCTTAAAGATATCCATAAAAAGTGTCGTTTAAAGTTTGCCACAAGCCACCTGGGAGACACACCAAACATGTGGAAGAAGGTGCTCTGGTCAGATGAAACCAAAATTGAACTTTTTGGCAACAATGCAAAACGTTATGTTTGGCGTAAAAGCAACACAGCTCATCAACCCTGAACACACCATCCCCACTGTCAAACATGGTGGTGGCAGCATCATGGTTTGGGCCTGCTTTTCTTCAGCAGGGACAGGGAAGATGGTTAAAATTGATGGGAAGATGGATGGAGCCAAATACAGGACCATTCTGGAAGAAAACCTGATGGAGTCTGCAAAAGACCTGAGACTGGGACGGAGATTTGTCTTCCAACAAGACAATGATCCAAAACATAAAGCAAAATCTACAATGGAATGGTTCAAAAATAAACATATCCAGGTAGAATGGCCAAGTCAAAGTCCAGACCTGAATCCAATCGAGAATCTGTGGAAAGAACTGAAAACTGCTGTTCACAAATTCTCTCCATCCAACCTCACTGAGCTCGAGCTGTTTTGCAAGGAGGAATGGGAAAAAATGTCAGTCTCTCGATGTGCAAAACTGATAGAGACATACCCCAAGCGACTTACAGCTGTAATCGCAGCAAAAGGTGGCGCTACAAAGTATTAACTTAAGGGGGCTGAATAATTTTGCACGCCCAATTTTTCTGTTTTTGATTTGTTAAAAAGTTTGAAATATCCAATAAATGTCGTTCCACTTCATGATTGTGTCCCACTTGTTGTTGATTCTTCACAAAAAAATACAGTTTATATCTTTATGTTTGAAGCCTGAAATGTGGCAGGTCGCGAAGTTCAAGGGGGCCGAATACTTTCGCAAGGCTGTATGAACTGTAACTCAGTAAAATAGTTGAAATTGTTGCATTTATACTTTTGTACAGTATACATAAAAATGCTAAAAGTAAACCAAATGCAATGTTGATGAACAATAAATAGCCTACTAGTGTATTTCATGCTTAATCCACTAATATTGACTTGGATTGAGCATCAAATGCACTGTTTTTCATGGTTAATATAAGCCTATACCACACATGGCTGAAAGCCACTGATCATATAGTAAAGATGTTTATCTACCATACTTGTCGGCATAGGCAAGATGCAGTAGATGGTATCGAATACAGTATATACATATGAGATGAGTAATGTAGGGGATGTAAACAAAGTGGCTAGTGATACATGTATTACATAAAGATGCAGTAGATGATATAGAGTACAGTATATACATATACATATGAGATGAGTAATGTAGGGTATGTAAACATTATATTAAGTAGCATTGTTTAAAGTGGCTAGTGATATATTTTCCATCAATTCCCATTATTAAAGTGGCTGGAGTTGAGTCAGTGTGTTGGCAGCAGCCACTCACTGTTAGTGGTGGCTGTTTAACAGTCTGATGGCCTTGAGATAGAAGCTGAACAAATGAAATCAGATGGATTATTTTTACAAATATATTCCAGTAGACCTGCATTCAGTCAACCAAAATTCAATGTAATTTCTACTAAATAGAAGTTCCAATATTTTTCTAAAATATCAAATCCAGAGGAAATGGTTAACTATGATTGGTCAAAGTCAGTATCAGGTAATTTCACTTGTTCCAACTTAATTTCCAGCGGAGTAATTTTTCGGATTATTTTGATATCTTAAAATAAAACACACAGACTAGAGCTCTTTTCTAATCTAAATATAATCTTAATGTACTTCCTATTGCTAAGAACAATTCGTTTTCGCATCAGATGGATAATTTTTATTTGGAAATTCCCAGCCAGGCAGGTCAGAAAAAAAACATTCAAAATGGCTGCCACAGGAAAGAACCACAACTGCAGAGACAGAATATTCTGGTAAGAAGGTATTATGATGACTGCACTGAATCGTGACAAGAGGGAGCCTTAGACAGATTGGAGACTATGAGCTCTAATTTGCAACTGGCGCAGGTAGTTACAACTCCACTATCATTATTTCATTATTAACCTAGTAATTTCCTATAGGCTCATCAGATGACAAGTAGACTTGGTTAAGCAAACATCGAAGAGCTTCTGGATTCCTGTTGAAACATGCATGGAATGTTTCTTCCCCAAACCAAGACATTCCTTTTCTTTTTTCCAGTTTCAAGGAAGATGTTCAGTCAGATTGAGGAGCATTTTACGGCCTGACCTACTCCACTCCTCAGTGACATGTTGTTCTCTCATTATAAGGCTGACTTTTATTGTGCTCCCACATGATAAAACGTCGTAAAAAGGCCTATACTAATAAATGTAGACTAGATTGAGGCTGAATTGTTTACAATTATCAGGGTCAGGATGAGGGAATACGAGAGACTGGCATGTTTTGGACTTGACCCTGCTTTTACAAAGGATGACATCACAAACATCGTTCATGTATACCGACCACGATGGCAGAACGTACCTGTGGAACATACAAACGGGATCTCAAATGATGCCTTCCCCTCCTGGACTCCATTGGTGTTGTGCACTGTGCATGAGTAGTTTGTGGAACCACCTGTATGTAGCCTTCAGAACTGTCAGTTTACTGGAGAGGCTAAACAGTTTGTCGTCTGTCTTTTTGGCCAGAAGTTCAGCACTGCCTGTGCAGTTTGTGCCAAACTGGTCAAACCACCAGATCAACCCTTTCTGGTGCCTGCCTGTAGAGTTGCAGAAAATGGTCACGATGCAATTCTCAGGACTAGAACTCATGGTTGGTGATTTGTACATAGCTGGAAGACAGAGAGGAAGATAAATTATATTACATACATGTGGGTGCAGTTCGCAACAACGTCAGCAACAGGCTGGCTTTTAGTTGTAAGAGTGGTTGTTGTACAGTCTTGCAAAACCCTCTTTCAGAAGGGAAACCAGTTTTACTACATGTTTTCAGAAAAGTGCTGTGTTCAAATTGAATGTTCACACAACCTTAGTATAGAACCGTGTGTTAAGTTATAGTGATTAGATGGTCTGGTGTTACAGTATAGTAATAACAACCACTATGGTCAAATCTACAGTATAGGAAACGTGGAATGTTAAACCATGCACCTTGTAGTACAGTGTGTACATTGATTAGATTACCTGGTATTACAGTATACCAATGTTCTGCAGTGGTAGAATCTAGAGCATTATGACACCATGGCAACCCTGTATAGAAACATTGATATATAGGGCAGTTACATATCATTTGTAATCAACCACAGACCTTAAAGGCTGCCATCATCAGTAGATTATGAAGAAACAGATGCCTCAATCAGAATGACCTGAGTGCCAAAGTGACTGTCATCGGACACTTAACAGGAAACATTCCATTCTCAGGACTGGAACTCATGGTTGGTGATTTGTACATAACTGGAAGAGAGAGAGGAAGATAAATGATATTACATACATGTGGGTGTAGTTCGCAACAACGTCAGCGGGTAAACATCGTTAAGAGAGACTTTGCACCTTTTCAACGTCCATCCGAGGTTTATAACTTGGAATGAGATAACTGGAGGAGTGATTTTTAATCAAATGACAAGACATTTCTTCTATCTCTAACACACGTTCTAAGGTAGTCTGTGTACACTAGGCCTATTGTGTAAACACTGATTGCTCTGGCTCCTGCTGTGCTGTCCAATCACACACACACACACGAAAATAGATCTGAACTCCCCCTGAACACATTCCAGAATGAACATCCTTACCAACTTTTCTCAACAGCTTTGACATTACACTGCAGCAATGACTGCTGACCATAAACCCCATGTTATTCTTCTTTACACTCCAGTTTGATAAATTATGTGAGTAAAATATAATTTCAGTGAAAAAGACGACATAAATACAGAAGATAATTACTGTTATTGGAGTCAGTTTTATCATAATGTGACCAATCTTACTGAACAATTAGTCAAAAATTATATACAGTTCTCCCGAAACCACAAAGTTAACAATCTGCTGAAAACAATACATCTATTTTTGTATTTGTATATAACATTTTCTAACCATTATTATGGCACAACTTACTCTCAGAGGAATTTCCAGCTCTGATACAGGCCAAATAGATCGCAAAGAAACAGGAAGGTGGTAGCTGAAGTCATCTTTGGATTCCTGAGGAGGAAGAGAAAAATGTACAATGGCAACACTTGTCACAGCAGTATGAGGTAAGTCTGTAGACTGCGTGAGGTAGGTCTATAGACCGCCTAACACTCACAGAGTGGCTCTGGACTGTCGCATGGGAATAAAGTCATAAAACAGTGGCTAACAGAAACAAATCCAGGTCAACTAAAGTAAAGTGCTTGAATAGGTCTTAATTATACTGAACAAAAATATAAACGCAATGTGCAACAATTTCTACGATTTTTATTGAGTTAGTTCATATGACGAAATAAGTCAATTGAAATAAATTCATTAGGCCATAATCTATGGATATCACATGACTGGGAATACAGATGCATCTGTTGGTCAAAGACACCTTTCAAAATAAAAGGGCCTCCCAGTAATTCTGTGCATTCAAATTGCCATCGATAAAATGCAATTGTGTTCATTGTCCACAGCTTATGACTGCCCATACCATAACCCCACCGCCACCATTGGAAACTCTGTTCACAACTTTGACTCAGAAAACCGCTTGCCCAAACGACGCAATACACTTGTCTGCAGTTGTGAGGCCGGTTAGACTTACTGCCAAATTCCCTAAAAGGACATTGGAGGTGGCTTATGGTATAGAAATATACATTACATTCTCTAACAACAGCTCTGGTGGACTTTCCTGCAGTCAGCCTGCCAATTGCACTCTCCCTCAAAACTTGAGACATCTGTGGCATTGTGTGGTGTGACAACACTGCACATTTTAGAGTGGCCTTTTATTGTCCCCAGCACAAGGTGCACCTGTGTAATGGTCATGCTGTTTAATAATCTTCTTGATATGCCACACCTCTCAGGTGGATGGATTATCTTGGCAAAGGAGAAATGCTCACTAATAGGGATGTAAACAAATTTGTTCACAACATTTTTCTGGGATCTTTTATTTCAGCTCATGAGACATGGGGCCAACACTTTACATGTTGCGTTTATGTTTTTGTTCAGTGTAAGTGCATAGTGAATGAGGGCCTAACACAGGCCATCAGGCAACTGTCCCCTATTAAACTATCTATTTGTCACCTCCCATCTGAATTGTCAACATGCCTGTTTCAACTATTTGTTTGGCAGGCAAATACAATCAAATGTGAACATTATACAAATAGACAAAAGAGCATAACATTTAACATTTTAGTCAGACACTCTTATTCTAAGCTAATTAAGTGTTCATCTTAAGATACACTATGTATATACCAAAGTATGTGAACACCCCTTCAACTTAGTTGGATTCGGCTATTTTAGCCACATCCATTAATGACAGGTGTATAAAATTGAACACAAATCTATGCAATCTCCATAGACAAACATTGGCAGTAGAATGGCCTTACTGAAGAACCCAGTGACTTTCATCGTGGCACCGTCATAGAATGCCACCTTTACAACAAGTCAGTTCATCAAATTTCTGCCCTGCTAGAGCTGCCCCGGTCAACTGTGCTGTTATTGTGCTGTTATGTGCTGTTATTGTGAAGTGGAAACATCTAAGTGCGCAAGCTCACAGACTGCGACTGGCGAGTGCTGAAGCGCGTAAAAATCGTCTGTCCTCGGTTGCAACACTCACTACCGAGTTCCAAACTGCCTCTGGAAGCAATGTCAGCACAAGAACTGTTCTTGTGCCATGGAAACCCATGAAATGGGTTTCCATGGCCGAGCAGCCGCACACAAGCCTAAGATCACTATGCGCAATGCCAAGTGTCAGCCGGAGTGGTGTGAAGCTTGCCACCATTGGACTCTGGAGCAGTGGAAACGCATTCTCTGGAGTGATGAATCATGCTTCACCATCTGGCAGTCTGACGGACTAATCTGGGTTTGTCAGATGCCAGGAGAATGCTTCCGGCCTGAATGCATAGAGCACTCTATAAAGTTTGGTGGAGGAGGAATAACGATCTGTGGCTGTTTATCATGGTTCGGACTAGGCCTCTTAGTTCCAGTGAAGGGAAATCTTAATGCTACAGCATACAATGACCTTCTAGACGATTCTGTACTTTCAGCATGACAATGCCCCCGTGCACAAAGCGAGGTCCATACAGACATGGTTTGTTGAGATCGGTGTGGAAGAACTTGACTGGCCTGCACAGAGCCCAACATCAGTGCCTGACCTCACTAATGCTCTTCTGGCTGAATGGAAGCAAGTCCTTCCCAGAAGAGTGGATGCTGTTATAGCAGCAAAGTGGGTACCAACTCCATATTAATGCCCATGATTTTGGAATGAGATGTTTGACGAGCAGGTGTCCACAAACGTTTGGTAATGTAGTCTAGATAGATGGATCAACCACATATCACAGTCATTGTGAATACATTTTTCCTCAGTGAAGTAGCAATCAGCAAAGTCAGAGCTAGTAAGGGAGGGAAACGTCAATTTTCACACTGAAGGAAATACATTTTATTATTAAGGAAACAATGTGTGGGAGATGACAGTACTGTTCAATTCATTCAAGTGGCCACCTAAGCTGTTGGAGTTATTCTCCCCCACAATATCCTCATTGCTTCTGGAGCCAATGCAGCTGAACAATGCCCAAAGGAATAAACAGCTGCAATGAGAGAATAAGGGATTTCTTCCTCAATTGTGACTGGAAGGACATTTTACAGAAAGATGCATGAAATAGGCCTATAGATGCAAAAATGCAGGCAATGATCAAGGGACAAAAGGACGTAGGACCCCGCTAACATGGTTGTGGTTTGAGAGAAAAAAACATCCATATAGTAAACTTGACATGTGGAGAAATGTTGGATATACAAAATGAAACATTTGCAGGACTCAGAACCTTCACTTTAATGATTGAACATGATTGAACACAGAATCAACCTTGATTGGCTGGGAATAAACAGCTTGCCTTACCTGCTGCTGTGGTCAATTCATTGAATGAGAAGAAGAACAGCAGCAAACACTTCAGCAGTGACATCACCATCACCACAGCTGCCTGTATACTGCTGTCTGTCTCTGTCTGACATCTACTTAGAAAGACAGGAAATAGGATACATCTGACATCACAGTCCCTCACAGTCAACCACACCTTCATGTATTACTGCAGTCTAATATAGAATTCTTAATTGAATCAAATTCTCTATATATGTTATTACAATTCCAATGGTTTATTGTGTTAGTGTGTTGGACATAAAACATGGTGAGTGGAGAGTTCAGATGGATTGCATTGTTATAAAAACACAACAGATCCATCTGTAAGTTAACTTGGTTGCATTCACATAACTACAGGCATGTTAAAGCACATCAAAGTTACATTATGTTGTGTTCATGTTATTTATCTGTCAGATGTCGATTTTTCTCAATGTTAATCAAACTCAGCTCATATCTCTTCTCACGCTTTGCGTCATCATTTTAATGTGAGGAGAGAAATTCCTCTAGTGGACATGTTGCTTCTGTTCAGTGTCACATGTCTAACTTCAGTTCAATCAATCCAGGGTTGTATTCACAAGGGACAAAATGAAAGCTGAGAGGGAAAGGGACCACCTGAACATACGATACGTGTCCCGTTGCAAATTGTTTTGCTACTGTGTACTAATGTAGTCGCTGGGCTAAAAAAAATACAGTCTTCAGGTACTGTAACTACTTACAGTGCCTTGCGAAAATATTCATTTTTCCTATTTTGTTGCCTTATAACCTGAAATTGAAATATATTTTTTGGGGGGGGGGTTTGTATCATGTGATTTACACAACATGCCTACCACTTTGAAGATGCTAAATCATTTTTTATTATGAAACAAACAAGAAATACATTTTTTTTAAACTGAAAACTTGAGCGTAACTGTTCACCTCTCCCAAAGTCAATACTTTGTAGAGCCACCTTTTGCAGCAATTACAGCTGCAAGTCTCTTGGGGTATGTCTCTATTAGCTTGGCACATCTGGCCACTGGGATTTTTGACCATTCGTCAAGGCAAAACTGCTCCAGCTCCTTCAAGTTGGATGGGTTCCTGCTGGTGTACAGCAATCTTTAAGTCATACCAAGGATTCTCAATTGGATTGAGGTCTGGGCTTTGGCAAGGCCATTCCAGGACATTTAAATGTTTCCCCTTAAACCACTCGAGTGTTGCTTTAGCAGTATGCTGAGGGTCATTGTCCTGCTGGAAGGTGAAACTTCGTCCCAGTCTCAAATCTCTGGAAGACTGATACAGGTTTCCATCAAGAATTTCCATGTAATTTAGCTCCATCCTTCAATTCTGACCAGTTTCACAGTCGCTGCCAATAAAAAACATCCCCACAGCATGATGCTGCCACCACCATGCTTCACTGTGGGTATGGTGTTCTCGGGGTGATGAGAGGTGTTGGGTTTGTGCCAGACATAGCATTTCCATTTCCTCAATTTCAGTCTCATCTGACCAGAGTACCTCCTTCCATATGTTTGGGGAGTCTCCCACATGCCTTTCGACAAATACCAAACGTTTGCTTATCTTTTTTCTTTAAGCAATGGCTTTTTTTCTGGCCACTCTTCTTTAAAGCCCAGCTCTGTAGAGTGTATGGCTTAGTGGTCCTATGGAGAGATACGCCAATCTCCGCTGTGGAGCTTTGCAGCTCCTTCAGGGTTATCTTTGGTATCTTTGTTGCCTCTCTGATGAATGCCCTACTTGCCTGGTCTGTGGGTTTTGGTGGGCGGCCCTCTCTTGGCAGGTTTGTTGTGGTACCATAGTCTTTCAAACTACTTCCGGCGCCGACAGAGATGGCCGCCTCGCTTCGCGTTCCTAGGAAACTATGCAGTTTTTTGTTTTTTTACATGTTATTTCTTACATTAGTACCCCAGGTCATCTTAGGTTTCATTACATACAGTCGAGAAGAACTACTGAATATAAGATCAGCGTCAACTCACCACCAGTACGACCAAGAATATGTTTTTCGCGACGCGGATCCTGTGTTCTGCCTTACAAACAGTACAACGGAGCGGATCCTATGCAGCGACCCAAAAAAACGACTCCGAAAGAGAGGGAAACGAGGCGGTCTTCTGGTCAGACTCCGGAGACGGGCACACCGTGCACCACTCCCTAGCATTCTTCTTGCCAATGTCCAGTCTCTTGACAACAAGGTTGATGAAATCCGAGCAAGGGTAGCATTCCAGAGGGACATCAGAGACTGTAATGTTCTTTGCTTCACGGAAACGTGGCTCACCGGAGAGACGCTATCCGAAGTGGTGCAGCCAACGGGTTTCTCCACGCATCGCGCCGACAGAAACAAACATCTTTCTGGTAAGAAGAGGGGTGGGGGCGTATGCCTTATGGCCAACGTGACATGGTGTGATGAAAGAAACATACAGGAACTCAAATCCTTCTGTTCCCCTGATTTAGAATTCCTCACAATCAAATGTAGACCGCATTATCTGCCAAGAGAATTCTCTTCGATTATAATCACAGCCGTATATATCCCCCCCCAAGCAGACACATCGATGGCTCTGAACAAACTTTATTTAACTCTCTGCAAACTGGAAACAATTTATCCGGAGGCTGCATTCATTGTAGCTGGGGATTTTAACAAGGCTAATCTGAAAACAAGACTCCCTAAATTTTATCAGCATATCGATTGCACAACCAGGGGTGGAAAGACCTTGGATCATTGTTACTCTAACTTCCGCGACGCATATAAGGCCCTGCCCCGCCCCCCTTTCGGAAAAGCTGACCACGACTCCATTTTGTTGATCCCTGCCTACAGACAGAAACTAAAACAAGAGGCTCCCACGCTGAGGTCTGTCCAACGCTGGTCAGACCAAGCTGACTCCACACTCCAAGACTGCTTCCATCACGTGGACTGGGACATGTTTCGTATTGCGTCAGATAACAACATTGACGAATACGCTGATTCGGTGTGCGAGTTCATTAGAACGTGCGTTGAAGATGTCGTTCCCATAGCAACGATTAAAACATTCCCTAACCAGAAACCGTGGATTGATGGCAGCATTCGTGTGAAACTGAAAGCGCGAACCACTGCTTTTAATCAGGGCAAGGTGTCTGGTAACATGACCGAATACAAACAGTGCAGCTATTCCCTCCGCAAGGCTATCAAACAAGCTAAGCGCCAGTACAGAGACAAAGTAGAATCTCAATTCAAGGGCTCAGACACAAGAGGCATGTGGCAGGGTCTACAGTCAATCACGGACTACAGGAAGAAATCCAGCCCAGTCACGGACCAGGATGTCTTGCTCCCAGGCAGACTAAATAACTTTTTTGCCCGCTTTGAGGACAATACTGTGCCACTGACACGGCCTGCAACGAAAACATGCGGTCTCTCCTTCACTGCAGCCGAGGTGAGTAAGACATTTAAACGTGTTAACCCTCGCAAGGCTGCAGGCCCAGACGGCATCCCCAGCCGCGCCCTCAGAGCATGCGCAGACCAGCTGGCCGGTGTGTTCACGGACATATTCAATCAATCCCTATACCAGTCTGCTGTTCCCACATGCTTCAAGAGGGCCACCATTGTTCCTGTTCCCAAGAAAGCTAAGGTAACTGAGCTAAACGACTACCGCCCCGTAGCACTCACATCAGTCATCATGAAGTGCTTTGAGAGACTAGTCAAGGACCATATCACCTCCACCCTACTTGACACCCTAGACCCACTCCAATTTGCTTACCGCCCAAATAGGTCCACAGACGATGCAATCTCAACCACACTGCACACTGCCCTAACCCATCTGGACAAGAGGAATACCTATGTGAGAATGCTGTTCATCGACTACAGCTCGGCATTCAACACCATAGTACCCTCCAAGCTCGTCATCAAGCTCGAGACCCTGGGTCTCCACCCCGCCCTGTGCAACTGGGTACTGGACTTCCTGACGGGCCGCCCCCAGGTGGTGAGGGTAGGCAACAACATCTCCACCCCTCTGATCCTCAACACTGGGGCCCCACAAGGGTGCGTTCTGAGCCCTCTCCTGTACTCCCTGTTTACCCACGACTGCGTGGCCACGCACGCCTCCAACTCAATCATCAAGTTTGCGGACGACACAACAGTGGTAGGCTTGATTACCAACAACGACGAGACGGCCTACAGGGAGGAGGTGAGGGCCCTCGGAGTGTGGTGTCAGGAAAATAACCTCACACTCAACAAAACTAAGGAGATGATTGTGGACTTCAGGAAACAGCAGAGGGAACACCCCCCTATCCACATCGATGGAACAGTAGTGGAGAGGGTAGCAAGTTTTAAGTTCCTCGGCATACACATCACAGACAAACTGAATTGGTCCACTCACACAGACAGCATCGTGAAGAAGGCGCAGCAGCGCCTCTTCAACCTCAGGAGGCTGAAGAAATTCGGCTTGTCACCAAAAGCACTCACAAACTTCTACAGATGCACAATCGAGAGCATCCTGTCGGGCTGTATCACCGCCTGGTACGGCAACTGCTCCGCCCTCAACCGTAAGGCTCTCCAGAGGGTAGTGAGGTCTACACAACGCATCACCGGGGGCAAACTACCTGCCCTCCAGGACACCTACACCACCCGATGCTACAGGAAGGCCATAAAGATCATCAAGGACATCAACCACCCGAGCCACTGCCTGTTCACCCCGCTGTCATCCAGAAGGCGAGGTCAGTACAGGTGCATCAAAGCTGGGACCGAGAGACTGAAAAACAGCTTCTATCTCAAGGCCATCAGACTGTTAAACAGCCACCACTAACATTGAGTGGCTGCTGCCAACACACTGTCAATGACACTGACTCAACTCCAGCCACTTTAATAATGGGAATTGATGGGAAATGATGTAAATATATCACTAGCCACTTTAAACAATGCTACCTTATATAATGTTACTTACCCTACATTAGTCATCTCATATGCATATGTATATACTGTACTCTATCATCGACTGCATCCTTATGTAATACATGTATCACTAGCCACTTTAACTATGCCACTTTGTTTACATACTCATCTCATATGTTATACTGTACTCGATATCATCTACTGTATCTTGCCTATGCTGCTCTGTACCATCACTCATTCATATATCCTTATGTACATATTCCTTATCCCCTTACACTGTGTATAAGACAGTAGTTTTTTGGGAATTGTTAGTTAGATTACTTGTTCGTTATTACTGCATTGTCGGAACTAGAAGCACAAGCATTTCGCTACACTCGCATTAACATCTGCTAACCATGTGTATGTGACAAATAAAATTTGATTTGATTTGATTTAATGGTGCTCTGTGGGATGTTCAAAGTTTGATATTTTTCTATAACCCAACCCTGATCTGTACTTCCACACAACTTTGCCCCTGACCTGTTTGGAGAGCTCCTTGGTCTTCATGATGCCGCTTGCTTAGTGGTGTTGCAGACTCTGGGGCCTTTCAGAACAGGTGTATATATACTGAGATCATGTGACAGATCATGTGATGCTTAGATTGCACACAGGTGGACTTAATTTAATAAATTATGTGACTTCTGAAGGTAATTGGTTGCACCAGATCATATTTCGGGGCTTCATAGCAAAGGGAGGAATACATATGCACGCACCACTTTCCCCCCCCAAAAAAACTAGTTATCCCCCCCCCCCCCCCCCCCCCCCAAATAACAAGTTATTTTTTAAATTTCACTTCACCAATTCGGACTATTTTGTGTATGTAAATGACATGAAATCCAAATAAAATCCATTTAAATTACAGGTTGTAATGTAACAAAATAGGAAAAATGCCAAAGGGGGGAAACTTTTGCAAGGTACTGTATATAAAACATCATTCTGAATAATTTTTTTTTTTTCCTTTGTGCAGTAATTATATACATTTTCCTCACAATGTGTTTACTGCTTTTGGTTCCTTAAAACGTATTAAAACAGTTTAGATCTTAGAACATAAAAGAATGCAGATTAGCCACCCCATCAATAATGATTTTTTTATTTGTTTAAAGATGGTAATATTTAAAAAACAACAAGTGAAAGTATTTACAAAACGTTCAGTGTAACAAATTTCTCACTGTCCTATATTTAATGAACAGTATCAAGGTGCAGGATCTGAACAGGAATTTCACAGTTCAAAATATACCCGGACATACTATACAATAGATTATTTACATGTTATATCTGGACAAAGTAAAAAAGCTTTCATCTCAATGATTTATTCATAACAAACAAAGTCACATATAAAAACATACCAAATGTAGCAATAACAAAGTCTGTTATATGGGGATAGATGCAGAGCAGGCCTCAAGCAGGCATATCTATGTGCTGAAAACAGGAAGTTGTCTTTAAAAAAAAAAACATATTAACAAATCACTTGATAATCACTTCATATATAGACAGGATTCCTCTCTCATCTTGACCTCTTACACTACGAAATAACATGTCTTGTTTTTTGTTTGAATTGGGAAATAATCATAACTTGACGCACAAACATCTCAAGCCACCATAGTAGATCGGAGCCAAAATCAACAACAACAAAAAGATCAAAGTCCGGCCTTCTGTGGAAGAGCCCTGACTAGTTCCATGCTGACTGGCATAGAAATAGGTTCATCATATCTGTATCTACAGTGACAACTGCCAAGTGTGCACTTAAGTAAGAAGGGACGGACACTGTCGAGGAGTTGGAAGGAATTGTGGGAGGTGTATTCTTGTTGTGGACGGCGTTCACCTCAAGTTCCCACAATACAACAACAGATTTCTCAAGTCGAATTTGCAATGCCATCAACAGCAACATGATAGCAGTAAAACATCATGGGAACTGAAACAATCATTATGTAAATAGAAGATAATTGCTGACCCACAAAACCTTTTCTAAATGTTTTTCCACATTTTTCATAATCAACCACCAGGTGAAAAAAGGAAGGACAAATCAAAAGAAACTGCTGCGGTAAAACTGTTGAAGCAACAGGCTGGCTGTTGGTAACAAGGTTAGGTTAATGTTACTATACGTTCCAGAGGTGACACAAAGTCAAGTCAAAGGGTGAATTCAAAATGGCTCCCTAATTTCTTCTAGTCAAAAGTGATGTACTATTTATATTTAGCCTAGCATTTCTTCACATACACATTGGAGCAGAATCAAAGTAGAGTATCTACCAGAACCGTCTTTTCAGAGGCGAAACCAGTTTACTTCATCTTTTTTGGAAAAGTGCTTTCTACACGCATAAACAAACAACACAGCAACATTGTCAGTCACCTCCTTGTCTGAAGGACAAGTGGAGAAACAAGTTCATGTCAAGCCTGCCATGTTTTCTTCAAAAGTCTCATTGAATGCAGCCCTACATTGAACACCACACATTGGCTGCTACTGTAGGCTGAATGATAGAACAGCTATTTCCGTGTTCAAATGTTATAGGAGGCATTTGTTCCATTGTTTTTGATGTAGACCATTCTGGTAGGACAACATTATGATCAAATAGCCACAGTAGCCAACTTGACCACTGTTAAAACTAACTTAAAAGTGGGTACAGCCTCAGTGTTCGGAAGTCATGTTAGGCTTTTAAACATAGACTGTTAAAGTCATCAACCACAGTGTTTAAAGGCTAGTATCTATATAAATATAGACCTGAATCTTCCACCAGCAGGTGGCGCAAGACAAGAAGAAAGGAGTAAGAGGAAGGCCACAAACAAATCCTCTGTGGTAGGAGCAACAGGCTGGCTTTTGGTTATACGAGTGGTTGTTGTACAGTTTTGCGAAACCCTCTTTCAGAAGGGAAACCAGTTTTACTACATGTTTTCAGAAAAGTGCTGTGTTCAAATTGAATGTTCGCACAACCTTAGTATAGAACCGTGTGTTAAGTTATAGTGATTAGATGGTCTGGTGTTACAGTATAGTAATAACAACCACTATGGTAAAATCTACAGTATAGGAAACGTGGAATGTTAAACCATGCACCTTGTAGTACAGTGTGTACATTGATTAGATTACCTGGTATTACAGTATACCAATGTTCTGCAGTGGTAGAATCTAGAGCATTATGACACCATGGCAACCCTGTATAGAAACATTGATATATAGGGCAGTTACATATCATTTGTAATCAACAACAAACCTTAAAGGCTGCCGTCATCAGTAGATTATGAAGGAGCAGATGCCTCAATCAGAATGACCTGAGTGCCAAAGTGACTGTCATCAGACACTTAACAGGAAACAGTCCATCAAAAGATTGTGATGGTGACAAGCCCCTTATTGATCGTCAAGGAAACAGTCCCTTCCAGAGACTGCCCGTTAACAAATCATTTACTAGAAACTGTTTAGACCTATAGAGAGAGAGAGAGAGAGAGAGAGAGAGAAAAAAAAATAATGGAGAGACTTTTCAATCATTTAAAAAATCATGTCCCCTAAGAAACCTTGATGCAGAATAGAAAATACAATATATTTTAGACAGATATATTCATTGTACATACAATATAAATATAGATATATTATTTGTAGATTGAACACATGGACACAGTACCTTCTGCCTCAACATCAACATCATGCCTGGTGTCTGGTTGGTGGTCACCTAAAAAAGAAAAAGGCTAAGTCAGAATATGATCTGTGACATGTTGTGGAGGAATGTCATCTAACATTTAAATCTCCAGAGGAACATTGCCTCCTTCAAAGTTCAATGAAATTAAGAGTTGGGCGGAAAGAGAAAAGTTAGTCAAGATAGCAAACCTTCCCTCACAGTGCAGATAGGCCCATATTTCACCCATCATTACATAATAGTATGACCCAAATACATAATCTCCCTTCACCACAGCCATGCAGCTAAACTAACAAAATGAGTACAGCGAGAGTCAATTGTTAAGATTTCCCCATTGAAACAATGCAAAATTGTCGCCAACTGGTTTGGTAAACAATTAGTAATCATCCCGGACTCCATTTTATACTCCACTTGTGACGGATGAAACACTTCCCTTTGACTTACATTCAATCACCATAATAGTCATGTTTAATAGGAAAGCTAAGACCGATACTGTGTGTTCAGCATATCAGATATTACACAGGGACAGATACCGGGACGGACTGGGACAAGAAACCAGGCCCATTCCTGCCCTGTACTTATAGGACAGATACTGTATGTACAGCATATCAGATATTACACAGGGACAGATACCGGGACGGACTGGGACAAGAAACCAGGCCCATTCCTGCCCTGTACTTATAGGACAGATACTGTATGTACAGCATATCAGATATTACACAGGGACAGATACCGGGACGGACTGGGACAAGAAACCAGGCCCATTCCTGCCCTGTACTTATAGGACAGATACTATATGTACACCATATCAGACATCAGACACAGTGTAAACAAAGTATCTCCCTCTGAAGCAACACTAAAGAGGAACTGATGGAGGATGTGGTTAGTAAGGAGATTTGGAAGGGTGAGAACAGACAGACAGACATGTGTTCCGGGTGAGTGGCCACAGTTCCCCAGTTTTACTGTCCAAGGCTGAGTGGCGAGTTTCACAAACCAAAATCATGTGAATGCTAGCCTGGTCAAATATCTGTTTATACTACTCTTGCCAACTCCATAGCTCATTGTCAAGACAAAAATGTTAGGCATGACAATGAGTGACAAGGATTTGGCATGATAGCCCAAACAGACTGGCACTCAGGCTATGTGAATGCATTATGGAGTGTTGTTATAATTTATAACAGCTATAAAAGTATTATACAAAGTTCTAATTTATAACAGTTATAAAAGTATAAAACAAAAATATAAAACATCATTCCAAATATGATGCTGGTCATTAGAAAGTATATATATTGCTTTTACAGGGAATTCTGTGAACTGTCTAGGAAAGATGGGAAACCATAATTCTAAAGTGACAAATAAATATAAAATATTCAATATTTCAATAAATACTGAATATCGAAGGACATACTCATTAACGGAAAGGTGGACTGCCTTCGAGCTCCTCTCAAAAATGACACAAAACCTAAATGAAATCAAAAAAGATCATCTTTAAACCAAAAGTAATGTTGATGAACAATAAATAGCCTACTAGTGTAGTTAATGCTTAATCCATTAATAGATAATAGTATTATTATAATATTAAACACTGAGTATACAAAACATCAAGGACACCTGCTCTTTCCATGACATAGACTGACCAGGTGAATCCAGGTGAAAGCTATGATCCCTTATTGATGTCACCTGTTAAATCCACTTCAACCAGTGTAGATGAAGGGGAGGACACACGTTTTAAGAAGGGTTTAAGCCTTGATACAATTGAGACATGGATTGTGTATGTCTGCCATTCAGAGGGTGAATGGGCAAGACAAAATATTTAAGTGCCTTTGAACGGGGTATGGTAGTAGGTCCCAGGCGCAATTGTAGAAATGCAACACTACTGGGTTTTTCTACGCTCATCAGTTTCCTGTGTGTATCAAGAATGGTCCACCACCCGAAGGACAACCAGCCAACTTGACACAACCTTGGGAAGCATTGGAGTCTACATGGGCCAGCATCCTTGTGGAACGCTATCGACACCTTGTAGAGTTCATCAAATTGAGGATGTTCTGAGGGCAAAAGGGGTTTGCAACTCAATAATAGGAAGGTGTTCCTAATGTCAGGTATACTCAGTGTATATTATAATAGTAATATGGATTGGATTAAGTATTAACTATACTGCTATTCATGGTTAATAGCATGCCACAACATGCCACTGATTTGACTACTCTATATGATTGGCTGAGTTACCAGATAACATTACAGATTGTGTAATACCCAATGCAAAGAAAAAAATGGATGGCTGCCAGAGCATGTAGGCTTGGCAGAGGCAGGACCACTGTACAGGGCCACTGTATTGTTGACTATGTTTTGTTTATTCCATGTGTAACTCTGTGTTGTTGTATGTGTCTAATTGCTATGCTTTATCTTGGCCAGGTCGCAGTTGTAAATGAGAACTTGTTCTCAACTAGCCTACCTGGTTAAATAAAGGTTAAATAAATAAACAGGTTAATCTAGCACTAAGCTAGCATGAAAAACATATACATGATCAGATACATGATCAAAGCTCCATGTAATGATATTTGTTAATGGAGTTATACACAGACAACAGTTTCTACTGTATGAGTATGACAATTCATGTACTTACGTTGGGCGGAGCGCCTCTTAAATATCAGCAGCGCAGCAAGGAGTCCAATGACCAGAGATCCTATGACTACAACCGGGGCTAGCCAGTGGGTGGTAGAATCAGAATCCAAATGGTCACCGTTTATTTCTGGACATACAAAATGGACATAAATTGGGAGTTACAAAATAAATAGGCAATTCATATGAAGTCAAGAGAAAAAGGTTAGTTGTGCTTGGGTCAAAGTCAGTGTCAGGGTGTTTCACACACACAGACTTGAGCTATGTGTCTTAATAACCTTTTACTGCAGTGGGCTAAATCAAGGTCACACAGAGAGATTGTTAGTCTAAAACAAATCTTGAAGACTGAAATTCAACAAAACCTTTTGACATAGAAACACCGGATTTGGTCATTGACAGCAGGAATGGGCTACTTTACTTCTCATTGCTAAGAACAATTCGTTTTGGCATTAGATGGATCCTTTGTCTTGAAAAATCCCCAGCCAGGCTAAAAAACAACAGCTGGAGGACCGCAGAGCAGAAAGAATATTCAAAATGGCTGCCAGAGATGAGAAACACAACTGCAGAGACAGAATGTTCTGGTAAGAAGGTATTATGATGACTGCACTGAATCGTGACAAGAGGGAGCCTTAGACAGATTGGAGACTATGAGCTCTAATTTACAACTGGCGCAGGTAGTTACAACTCCACTATCATTATTTCATTATTAACCTAGTAATTTCCTATAGGCTCATCAGATGACAAGTAGACTTGGTTAAGCAAACATCGAAGAGCTTCTGGATTCCTGTTGAAACATGCATGGAATGTTTCTTCCCCAAACCAAGACATTCCTTTTCTTTTTTCCAGTTTCAAGGAAGATGTTCAGTCAGATTGAGGAGCATTTTACGGCCTGACCTACTCCACTCCTCAGTGACATGTTGTTCTCTCATTATAAGGCTGACTTTTATTGTGCTCCCACATGATAAAGACGTCGTAAAAAAAGGCCTATACTAATAAATGTAGACTAGATTGAGGCTGAATTGTTTACAATTATCAGGGTCAGGACGAGGGAATATGAGAGACTGGCATGTTTTGGACATGACTCTGCTTTTACAAAGGGTGACATCACCAACATATTCATGCCCATAGGTAGCAGCCATGGCAGCACGTACCTGAGACTTGCGGAGCTAACTGGATCACAAATGATGCCACCCCCTCCTCGGCACCATTGCTATTGAGCACTTTGCACGTGTAGTTTGTGTAACTGGATGTAGCCTTCTGCACTGTGAATTTACTGGAGAGGCTGAACAGTCCATCGTCAGTCTCTTTGGCCACCAGTTCAGCCCTGTGCGTCCAATTATAGCCATCCTGGTCAAACCACCAGATCAACCCTGTCTGTTGCCCGCCTGTAGAGTTGCAGAAAATGGTCACATCTGTGTTCTCTTTGATGTTGGTCTCAGGGATGGAGCTCATGGTTGGAGTTATGTACTTAGCTGGAAGAGAGAGAGAAATCTATCATACATGTGGGTGATATTTGCTACACCAGTAGTTATACAATGTCAATGGGTAAACATCGTTAAGAGAGACTTTGCACCTTTTCAACGTCCATCCGAGGGTTATAACTTGGAATGAGATTACTGGAGGAGTGATTTTTAATGAACTGAAAAGACATTTCTTCTATCTCTAACACACGTTCTAATGTAGTCTGTGTACACTAGGCCTATTGTGTAAACACTGATTGCATGTCGTGGGTAGAATGACATTATGGAGGCTAGTTGTGGACATTCCCACTGGTACTACTCTGTGCCATTTGAGCACTGTCATTCTGAAACAGAAAGTAACTCTGGCTCCTGCTGTACTGTCCAATCACACACACACACACATACACACACACACACACACACAAACACACACACACAAACACACACACACACACAAACACACACACAAAAAATAGATCTGAACTCCCCCTGAACATATTCCAGAATAAACATCCTTTCCAAACATCAACTTTGTATCATAACTGTATGTGTGTGTGTGTGTGTGTGTGTGTGTGTGTGTGTGTGTGTGTGTGTGTGTGTGTGTGTGTGTGTGTGTGTGTGTGTGTGTGTATGTGTGTGTGTGTGTGTGTGTGTGTGACAACAACGGAAGTTGAATAGAACTTAATTTCAACACATTTCGGCATATCGGCATCATAACACCCTGATGAAGGCCATGAGCTGAGACACATTTAAAAAGCTGTTGTATTCTATTCTTATATTGACCTCCAAGAGAGGCTGAATATCTGTTCAGTTTTCTCCTTTCATGAACCTGTGTTGAAAGGTGCTTATCTTTTTATAATCACACTTGGTTGAACTGTAGACAGTACAGGACTCACCTGTGACACTGAGGCTGGTTGTAGCTGTATCATCACCACGGTCTGTGGTCACCATGCATTCATACACCCCCTTGTCGGCCATCTTGGTCTTTGTCAACAACAAGGACACATTCATATTATCCTTGTTCCAGGATGGCTCAGCAAATTTAAATCCAGGGGTTAGGTTAGATGTATCTTTATGGAATTCCAACAAAAGAGGATCAGCTTCCACCCTCTTCCAGGTCACGGTCAAGATGGTCACGTTCTCAACAGCTTTGACATTACACTGCAGCAATGACTGCTGACCATAAACCCCATGGTATTCTTCTTCACACTCCAGCTTGATAAATTCTGTGAGTAAAATATCATGACAGAGACAAATTGACAATAATACAAGACAGAATTACTGGTATAGTAGTCAGTTTTATCATAATGTGACCAATCTTATCAAACTTTTTGTTAACAATCAGCTGAAAATAATAAATACATTTTTGTATATAACATTCTATAACCATTATTATGGCATTCATGGCACAACTTACTCTCAGAGGAATTTCCAGCTCTGATACAGGCTAAATGAATCGCAAAAAACAGGAAGGTGGTAGCTAAGGTCATCTTTGAATTCCTGAGTGGGAAGAGAGAAATGTACAATGACAACACTTGTCACAGCAGTATGAGGTGTTAGGTTTTAATTATCAGAGTAACTGAACTCGACCCCCTTCATCACTAATCCACGACTCTCCCCCCTTATTAATGTCTGCCACATATGATTGTTTTCTCTACACTCAGTACATTCCCAGCTTCATTGCACCCCCCATATACCTTCCTCCTACAGATAACCATTAACTTCTGCTGTAGACCCTCTAAACCTAAGCCTCAATATTTCAATAGGATACCTGATAATTAACCATATCCCAAGTTCAGGAGTTAGAACCCAGAATCCATCAGAGGTAAGTCTATAGACTGCCTGTCACTCACAAAGTGCCTCTGGACTGTTCTCTGAAAATGAAAATAAAACAGTGGCTAACAGAAACAAATCCAATTTGACTAAAAGTAAAGTGCTGAATAGGTCTTAACTAAGTACATTGTGAATGAAGGCCTAACATAGGCAACACCGTCCACTGTCCCCTATTTAGCTATCTACTGGTCACCTCCCATCTGGACTGTCAACATGTCTGTTTCAACTATTTCTTTGACAGAGAAATGCAACAAAATGTGAACATTATACAAATAGACAAAAGAGCATAACACTCACTGAAGGAAACACATTCTATTATTAAGGAAACAATGTGTGGGAGATGACAGTACTGTTAAATTCATTCAAGTGGCCACTAAAGCTGTTGGAGTTATTCTCCCCCATAAAATCCTCAGCGTTTCTAGAGCCAATGCAGCTACACAATGCCTAAAGGACTAAACAGCTGCAATGGGAGAATAATGGTGTTTTTTTGGGATCCCTAGTGAGGGCTTCTGGAGGGACCTTTAATTGAAAGATGCATGAAATAGGCCTACAGATGCAAAAATGTATGCAATAATCCAGGGACAAATGTGCAATACCCACCTCTTCAATTTGTTATTTAGCACACTAGTTGTCGTAGAATCCCATTACACTTCACTTTAGGGGGAAGTAAATGAGAAGGAAGTTCTGCCAGTAAAATTTAGCCCATGAACTTAGCACTTAACTTGATTGTGGTTTGAAGCCAAAACCAAACAAACCCTTCCATATAGTATACATGTAGAGAAAGCTCCAACATGTTTGATAAACAAAATTAAACATTACCTGCTTGGAAATGTAGCACTCAGACCTTTCACTGGGCAAATATACATAGTTTTGCGATGCAAATAGACACCCACTGGCAGTGGGCACACACTGGTTGAAACAACGTTGTTTCCACGTCCTTTAAATGAAATTATGTTGAACCAACATTGACGTTGAATTGACGTCTGTACTCTAATGGGCATTCTGAGTCTTTTCGGGGTGCCGGCTCATTTGGCTCTGTTCACTTAAAAGAGAAGGCTCATTGGGTTCCCAAACGGTTCTTCTCTCAAAATGTTTAAAAATGTACATAGAACCATGAAAGAAAATGCTAATCTTCAACGTAAAACTCAAATGAAATCTATCATTTTTTCAGATCGTGAAATGCGCGTTCAGAATAAATGTTACCTGGCCGAATATGGAATATTACGTTTTTTTTTTAAACACACAGCAAACATGAGCATGGACCAGATTCACACGCTCTCCCCTTTATTTATTGTTTCTGCAGTGAGATTTCACCCTCTTTAGATAATTATTTTGTAACTCATCTGCATTCAATTTGAGCTCAAAAATCAATAATAGCAGTATGCAAATCATGGAGCCAATTGGCCGGCAGAATCGGTAAACGCACACTTGTAAAGCAATATGGTCAACAATTAATCTACTTTAAATAATATAAAGAGAAGCTAGGCTAGAGACACGGAAAACGTTAAAATCTTACCGCACAAATGCTTCAGGTTGTTACAGTGTGGAAGGTTAGAGTGAATCTGATTTAAAGATTACACTGACAGGCTGTGTAAACTTTCGGTTTCGATTTGACGCATTGGTTGTTTTATGGTCACTGAAGAACGCAAGCCTCTCAACAGCTGCAAAGTGACGGTTCAGGAGAGGGTTGGTCCTTATACCTTAGTGAATTTATATAAAATATCCTAAATAACAAATGATTAAACATTCTAACAAAGGTCTGTTTTAGACATTTTAATAATTTGTCAAATGTACAGGACCACTTAGGGTTAAGTGCCTTGCTCAAGAGATGTTTCACCTGGATTTAGAACCAGCAACCTTTCGGTGACTGGCCCAACGCGCTTAACCACTTGGCTACCTGCCTAGACCCAGTTCCTTTGCTTTTCTCATGTGAAAATAAATGTCCCCCACAAGTTATCGTTTGTTTGTGCATATATGCCTCCGCACATGCAGGACTTCTACTTTGACACGAAGAAAGCAGAGAGGAGGTCAAATCAAATGTATTTGTCACATACACATGGTTAGCAGATGTTAATGCGAGTGTAGCGAAATGCTAGGTCTATCAGGCAAGGGGATAGCATCGTCACGTCGGGACTAGGGGACCTCATGGACTAGCAGAACTCATGGACGGGGGGGGCTTTCAATTATTTAATTGAACAAATGGCGGATGGACAGCATTAAATTAACTTTATCATCATTGGACCGATGGGTGATTGTGTAGCCCTACAGTTGGAGAATACTGTTCTAGAGCCAATTCATCCAAACACTGGTTGACTTCTGAATTTTCTGTAAAGGTCAGAAATGTAGTGTGTTAACATTGGTGTTTCAAGTGCAGGAGCTGCATGAACTTGGTTATAAAACCCATCCTCCTCATTGGGAAGGAGACCAGGAAGGGTATTGAGCAGCCTTGGGTCCAGATCAAGTGGGCCTACACAAATACGTTTTTTTACGCAAATCATGCTTGTAAAAAAAAAGTACAATTATTTGTAAAGGACTATAGGTTGATGATTTACTGGTATGTGGATAAGTAATTTAAACTACATTTTATTCAACAATTTAAAAAAATGAAAGTGGTTGCCTTAGTCACTCAGTCATGTGTTGTAATTCATGTATCTGTTTCTGTGATGAAATGAACATTTCTTCAACATTGAATATCACTGTCACAGCTTGTCACATGTCTGAGAGAGACTTACATGGTTATCAAAATGTCACGCCTGGGTAAAACTACACGAAACACAGCCCTTATTTTAAGTGTTTCTAAAAATCCACTGTGGGAAAAATGATTTGTGGAAAACGATTGGAACCATTTCCCTTCTTGACCGCTAGGTTTTATGGACACCTCCACTGTTGGGCTCTATGGGGCTGAATGGCACAACAAAACAAACAAGACGCCACGCTCTCCAACGTGTCCATCATAGAGCGGGCTACAGAAGAAACATCAAAGAAGATCGATAATCTGTCATAAACTGTCAATCAACTACACAAAACTGTGAGCGAGAACAAGGAAAAGATAACGTTCCTAGAGAATGAGCTGAAGAAAATGCAATCCAAAAATAATGAGCTGTGTGAGAATGTACCTGAACATCAAAGGAACTCTCGCAGGAGGAATCTGAAAATCCAAGGTGTAAAAGAGGTAGAGGTTATTAGAGAAGTAGTCATTAATATCCTGGGAAAAGTGGCTCCGTGCATCAAAGACAGGCTAAGAGACGTGATTGATGTGGTACATCGACTTGGGAAACGAAGATCTGATGGACCCCCACGCAATATCATCTTGCGCTTAACTATGCACCATTACAGGGACATCATATGGAAAATGGCCTAGGGGAACACGTTTCTGGACGAGAAGAAGCTCCGCATCAAAGAAGCTCTGTCAACTGGCTGATGATACTACTCTTTTCTTAGGAGACAAACACCAGGTCGCACATGCCCTTAATGCTATAACTGCATTTTCGATTGCATCAGGATTAATACTGAATGTTTCTAAATGTGAAATCTTATGTTTATTTGACTCTGATGATAAAGAAATAGAAAACATTCCTGTAAAGGACTGTGTTAAATATTGAGGAATACATCTGTCAAAAAAACACTTAGTCAGACAACATTTGAATTTCTCTCCTAAAATTAAGAGAACTAAAAATATATTTAATAATTGGCTACAAAGAGATCTTTCTATACTTGGGAGAGTACTTCTGTCCAGGGCAGAGGGACTGTCGTTTTGTGTACCCCTCATTATCTTTATGTGTAAATCCAGCTACTTGTAAAGAGATCAATGTGACCTTTCTTGACTTCATCTGGAAAAATAAGTCTCACAAACTAAAAAAACATTTCCTTTCTAACAAAAGAGCTGAAGGCGGTCTAGAAGTGTTTGATTTTGTTGACATAAATAACACTTTCAAGATAAACTGGTTGAGAAAATGTTTGATCAATACTGATTCAATATGGTATTTCATTCCAAATAATCTGTTTAATAAATTGGGAGGTCTTCAATTTTTACTGAAATGTAATTATATTCCTGAAAGATTACCTGCTAAATTGGCTAGGTTTCACCAACAAGCTTTAATGGCCTGGAAAATATGTTTCCTGCACAATTTTCCCCCACATAAAACTCTTTTGTGGAATAATTCAGACATAACTGGAAGGAATAAGTCATTGTTCTACCCCAGCTGGCATGAGAGGAATATTGACTTTGTTTTTGATATTTTCGACAACAAGGGTAATATTCTCACATATGAACAATTTATAACATTGAAATAGTTTCCAATACCTTTCAGAGAGTTTATTTCTGTGATCAAAGCCGTTCCCAGTGGTCTAACTACACTAATGAAAACTCATCTTCATTTTGTGAATAATCACAAAGTTTATCCAGAACTCAGATTGGAAGGCGTGGGCTTACTTGAGAAATCTTGTTGTAATAAATATATAAGACAAATTCTTCATTCACAACTCCCAACTTACACCGAGAGGAACGTTTTTCTGGAACATGCTTATTCCTGACATTGTCTGGAAAAATGCATGGTTAAGGCCTGACAAATACTGTATACCAAACAAAGTTAAGGAAGTGCACTTCAAAATGTTACATAAGATATATCCATGTAATTCTATGATATCCAAATTTGTGGCTATTGATGATATCTGCGTTTTCTGTGACAAAGAAGGTGAGAATCTGTCTCACTTGTTCTTTGAATATAAATTTGTTATTTACCATTATGAACACTGCCTATCTTTTTGACATGAAAGATATATGTTACTATTGCAATGATAACAAAACCACTGAAATGATTGTTAATGTTTTTATTCTTGTTGCCAAATACTTTATACACAAACAAAAAATTCAAAATTCTATACCAAAATTACACATTTTTCTGAATATCTTATTAAAACACTAACCCTAGTGAATAACAACAAGAATAACATCTTCATGAATCAATATAATAAGATCTTTTCAGAGTGAATATATTTGCACTTAAATTGCATATTTTTGTATGTTTGAGTATTCTTAATACCTGTGTTTGGTTTGTTAGACATGTTTGATGTAGCAATGTAAGTTGATTTTTGCATTATGAATTCAATTAAATTAAAAATGAAATTATATCTTTTTTTAAATGTTAAAAACATTTAAAGCTTTGGAAGTGGAGAGGAGAAAATGGCAACTGCTCTTGAATCTGAAAGTGCAGCAAGTGAAGTCAAATCAAATCAAATTGTATTTGTCACATGTGCCGAATACAACCGTACCTTTAAATGCTTACTTACAAGCCCTTAACCAACAATGCAGTTCAAGAAATAGAGTTAATAAAATATTTACTAAATAAACTAAAGTTTAAAAAATCGAATTAATCAAAAGTTAACACAAGAAATGTACATAACAATAACGAGGCTATATAAAGGGTACCGGTACCAAGTCAATGTGCGGGGGTACAGGTTAGTCAAGGTCATTTGTAAAGTGACTATGCATAGATAATAAGCAGCGCGTAGCATTCAATTAGTTGTTCAGCAGTCTTATGGCTTGGGGGGAAGAAGCTTTTTGGTCCTTGACTTGGTGCTCTAGTACCGCTTGCTGTGCAGTAGCAGAGAGAACAGTCTGTGACTTGAGTGACTGTAGTCTTTGATACTTTTTTGGGCCTTTCTCTGACACTGCCTGGTATAGAAGTCCTGGATGGCAGGATGCTTGGCCCGAGTGATCTCCTGGGCCGTACGCACTACCCTCTGTAGCGCCTTACAGTCAGATGCCAAACAGTTGCCATACCAGGCGGTGATGCAACCGGTCAGGATGCTCTCGATGGTGCAGTTGCAGAACTTTTGAGGATTTGGGGATCCATGCCAAATCTTTTCAGTCTCCTGGGGGGAAAAGGTGTTGTCATGCCCTCTTCACAACTGTCTTGGTGTGTTTGGACCATGATAGTTTGTAGGTGATGTGGACACCAAGGAACTTGAAACTCTCGACCCGCTCCACTTCAGTCCAGTCGATGTTAATATGGGCCTGTTTCGGCCCTCCTTTTCCTATAATTTACGATCAGCTCCTTTGTCTTGCTGACAATGAGAGAGAGGTTGTTGTCCTGGCACCACACTGCCAGGTCTCTGACCTCCTCCCTATAGGCTTTCTCATCGTTATCAGTGATCAGGCCTACCACTGTTGTGTCGTCAGGAAACTTAACGATGGTGTTGGAGTCGTACTTGGCCACAACGTCGTGGGTGAACAGGGAGTACAGGAGGGGACTAAGCACGCACCCCTGAGATGTGATCATGAATGGAAATTAGTGAAATAAAGACTAGAATAAAACGAGCAAAAGATTTAGTAGATGGACTGGTCCAATAATGCCTTTCTTATTGGACTGAGTTTTTTGGACAAGGAAATCAATTTGGGAAATCAAGAACTGTGAAGAAAAACAGTGGGAAAGATGGATTCAGTCAAGGTGACGAGAAGTGGCCTTGTTTTGGTTCATTGTGTTGATGAAGAACAGAAGAAGCGTACACTAGATCTGACTAAATTGTCCACGTCAAAAGTAACCTGTACTGATCATCGGAGCAGGGCTCCTGCCAAAGGAGTTATAGCTGGGGGTCTCATTGGATATAGATGATGAGTACCACTCTCAGTGCACGTCGCATGACCTGTATGGTAAATGGAAGGAAGGAGAAAAGCCTGTCGATATTGTTGTTTGAGGGGACTCTACCTGAATATGTGAAGCTTGCATATTTGAGGTATGCAGTGAGAGCATTCGTGTCCAAACAATTACACTGTGAGAATTGTACAGGATATGGTCACGTGTCAAATGTTTGCAGACGGGAGAAGTATGATATTGAAGAATCTGTGAATGGAAAACGTTGCAACTGTGATGGGGATCATACTCCGAACTTCCTTGAGTGCCATGTAAAGGTGAAGGAGGTTGAGGTGTCAAGGATCAAAGTTGTGCAGCAGATCTTCTATGTGGACGCGGTGAAGAGGGTCGAAGGGGCAATAGACAACAGTGTTGAAGATATGGCGGTGGAGGCATTGCAACCAGCTGCTAGTAGTGTTTTAAGTCAATCGGGTGATCTGGATACACTCATTGTGAAGAAGGTGGATTTTGTGGCATTTATAGCCACAGTGATTCATTGTACTGCACTAGTGTCTAAGAAGTCCAAGAAGCTGGATATCATTATATCTGCAGCTGAGAAGTGTTTGGGGCTCCAAGACTTCATGGCATAAGCACTAGAAGGACTATTGTTGTTAGGAAATGTTCCACCATCACAGGAGGCTTCTGAGCCTGTGTTGGGACCTGATTATACTTTTTTTTTAAATTACAGAACAGCAGGTTGATTTTGTTTAGTTCATTTCTTTGTTTTGATAGTTTGTATGATATTTTATTTATTTATAAACCAAATATTTTTTTCCTTATAATCCACCCACACAGTAGGTGGCGGAATGCACATTTAACCATTTCGAACGGCATTAAACTATAGAAAAAGAACATCACCATTTAATCTGCTCGAGGCAGAAGATGGCGGAAACTGAGGTTTTGTTTGAAACTGCTAGTGAGTCGGGTGAAGCTAATATATACAAGAAGTGAGAATGAGTGGGTTACCATGGCGAAGAAAAAGGGAAACAAGATAAGTAAAAAGGAAACCACTAGACTGGTTTTTAGTCGGGAGTGAGAGTTTTGGATCAACGCTACTTGGGAAGTCCATTTAACATCACAAGGAAAATCTGGATTGTTTTGAAGGAAAGTGTGGAGGCGGTGAGAGTCACAAGAAGTGGTCTATATTTAGATTTGGTTGTGTGTCTGCGGAGCAGAAGAAGCATGTTTTAAGACTCAAAAATATATCTGAGTGGAATGTTTCATGTACGGATTTTCGTAGCAGGGCGCCAATCAAAGGGGGCTATTTCTGGTGCGGCGGAAGAAATAAAAGGCAGAGGACATTACTGAAGACATCGATGGAGTGGTTGGTTCCCGTCGACTGACCTGTACGGTGGATGGAGAAAATAAATCACAGGACGTTGGTGGCACCTTAATTGGGGAGGCGGGCTTGTGGTAATGGCTGGAGGGGAATTAGTGGAATGGCAATCAACGACGTGTTGGATGCCATTCTACCTGCTTAATTCCAGCCATTATTATGAGGCAGCCTCCACTGAAATAAATTTACTTCATCCATGCTACTGTTTTTGATCAGTCTCTCCCTTCTCGTAGAAAGATAGGATTCATGAAATGCCCTGTAAGAGCTTTTGTGCACAAGCCCCTTTCAGTGTCATCAATGTAAAAGACATGGTCATGTGGTCAAGTGTGTGCAGAAGGGAAGAGTATCATATGCCAGATGAAGTGAAATGCTGCAACTGTGGAGGTGAAAATGCGCCCGGATTCCTGGAGTGCCCTGTTAGGGTGGAGGAGAACGAGGTGGCAAGAAGATTGGAAGGAACGAGTGTCGGTGGAAGAAACGATGGTATTCGGAGCCACCACCACTAGTGAAGGTTTCTCATCAACCGAAGGATAGTGAAATGCTACATGTTAAAAAGGTGGACTTTGTATTATTTGTTACAACGGTCATAAACTGTACAGGCACAAGCGGAGAAGAAGTCCCCCAAAAAATTGGAATCATTGTGAATGACGTTGAATTGTTTTGGGGTCTTTGTGATTTCACGGCAGAGGCCGTGCAGGAAATCCTGTCTGGGAATGTACCGCCGTCGCAGTAGCCGACCAGCAGAGCTTGTGACTTCACGCTCCAGACCAGACACTGGGGGCCTGCTTGGAAGAAACCAGGAGTGCATGCAGTTTTTGCCAAACAATGAACACGGTGCAAAAGCAACGACTTCATAAGTGAAAGCCATGACATCTGGTTGTAACATTCCTTTCCAAATACTGTCAGGCTGTGCTTCAAAGTTTTGACCACCACCCATTCATCTGTGAGTCACATATTGGAGCTTTTGCCAATGACACCAGATGGAGTGAGGGACAACTTAAACCTCATGCCCTTTACCCAGCAGGCCTGTGACTACAGCACTATAGATGCCAGGGGCTTGGATCATGTACATAAAGTGCTTCTGTCAAAGAACTCTTACAAATCTTAAAGAGAGTGTATGAAAACAAGACTCAGGGAGGGAGGAAGAGGAGGACAGGACTCACAGATGAATGGGGGTATTCAAAACTTTGATGCACAGCCTGACAGAAACTGGAAAGGAATGTTACTGTGAAATGTCACGGCTTTCACTTGGCCACAGCCAGGGCATTTTGCAGTTAATATGTACAGTAATATTATTGAACTGAATCTAAATGTATTTAGGTCATTGAGTGACTACACAGCCAACTGCCCTATTCCCATCAGAAATAATGATATAGCAGTGTATGGTCAAGAAGTGACTTTCATGTTAATTTTATTTTCCTTTGTGCTAATACTAATTGAGACTTTTACAGCGATAAATCTGCATGAATTTGGATGAACAAGTAACGTGGTGATGTAGCCTAGCTTGTCCCTTCAACATCTACAGAGCAGCACTTGAAAATGCAAATTCACTAAAGCCATGTGTGCAATTTCATTCAAATGATATTTGAACAAAATTGACCTGTGGGTGTAAATACCTACCTGTACATTGATTGAACCACAGGTTTTCCTGTACAAGGCAGACAGTAAAATAGGCATCAGACCTGTAAGTGAGACCATGACAGAAGTTTGAACTAGAACTCTGGATACTTTGCTTAACGTACCAAATTGTTGGCTCCAACATCGAGAATTAAAAGATTATAGGCAAAACGAGAGCTAGGCAGAGCTGTCATAAGGTCACTTGTCATTCTATCTGATGGAGACCACACACAAACAGGCATACTTTAACCTGTTACGGAAAAAGTTTCCCTTTTAAAGAACACCCAGCACTCATAACTGCCATTAAAGTTATAACTTTGACATGTAAAAAGTACAGATACAATTATTATTTAAAAAAAATCAGATTCTCCATTTCATGACATTAGTATGCCCATTCTCCAGGGTTGTAGTCTCGGTCTCGAGACCACACTGAGTGTCTCGGTCTTGTCTCCATGTGTCAGATACATTTGTACTCGGTCTTGTCTCGGACAGTGAGGACTCATACCAACTGACTGAGTAAAAAAAAACGAAATTAGCAGTTTCACATGAATACCTGCAGTCTTTATATCTATTCTAGACATGTTTGCACAGAGGTGAACCTATTGGACCCAGGCCTTCAGTCTGTGGCAGGTCCGTACTGCTAAAAGGACAGTAATACCAGTGCACTAGTCGAGGCTGCTGAGGGGAGGACCATTCATAATAATGGCTGGAACGGAGAGCATGGGAATGACATCAAACCATGTGTTTGATACCATTCCACTGATTCCGCTCCAGCCATTACCCTGAGCCTGTCCTCCCCCAGTTAAGGTGCCACCAACCTCCTGTGCAGTGCACTCATGTAGGAGAGTGCACTTTTTGTAAAAACACAAAGGGCCAGGGGTGTAGTGGAGGCAACAGTCTATGCAGGTATACACACTTTTTTTTCTCTCAATGGGCATTGCCTATACTCACTTCTTTACACTGATGCGTATGAAAGTAGTGTAGTGGAGGTATACGACTTGTCAAGTATGTAGTACAATAGAGAAATAATGCACAAAACAGCCTACACAATCCCAAAGCATGTGAAATATATTCACATGCGTGCCGCATACACAGCCTAGTTTCAGGTGAATATCATCTGCAGGCAGTAAGAGTGTTCAGCTCTCAACTGGTTTTGGCATATGGAGCAGCTCACAGAAGAATGACATCGGTAGCGGGTAGGGTAGGTAGGAAAGACGGTTCAACTTATGATTATCTACCGGTAAGTGACAACTAAGGCAACAATGGGTATGCGAACGAGGTATTGAAAAAGATTGGTCCAAGTTCTTGGTTAGTAGGCTATATGTGAATTGCAATTCGGTTATCATGTGCTGTTTGCATAAGGGGTGTAGGCATGAGTGGGCTTGGGCCCAATCAGTTTGAGCAAAAATGAAAAAATTAGAGATTATTATTACAAAAATACTACTCAGACCTCCAAAATGGTCTCCTGATGTGGTTTAAGCATTGTTGTCGTTTGTCTATTCAAAAGTGATTTTGAGAGTGAAAATGGGAAATAATATATGGAAAAACGAATAAAAAACCATTGGAAAACATAGGATTTTTCACACAGGGTGCCTTCCCTTTCGCTGGGTGGGCCTGTTTTGTAATTATGTTTTCTTTCTTTTGTTTCTGCTCAATCTGATTGGGCAGAGCCTGGCTCCCAGTTGGCCTGTGTCCAAGCCCACTCATGCCTACACCCCTGATTGGCAGAATTAGAGTATACCCACTTCTCCAGGTACCACTACACCACTGCACATGGCTGATGGACAGCAGCATGATATCAAAGGATAAGCAGTTCTTTCACTTGAACATAATAAGCCAGTAGTTCCCAATCCGAAGACAACAAGAACACAACTATTAGTCTAAGCATTTCCCAATCAAAATTTCCCAAATCTAAACTATTACTTCCCATTGCAAAACACATTTCACATTAACCACAACAGTGACCAAAAATTTGCCTGATTTAAACATCTGGAAAATACACATTTTCAACATCTGTGAAATATGTATTTTCAACAACAGGAATATACAGTGGGGCAAAAAAGTATTTAGTCAGCCACCAATTGTGGAAGTTCTCCCACTTAAAAAGATGAGAGGCCTGTAGTTTTCATCATAGGTACACTTCAACTATGACAGACAAAATGAGAAGAAAAAAAATCCAGAAAATCACATTGTAGGATTTGTAATGAATTTATTTGCAAATTATGATGGAAAAGTATTTGGTCAATAACAAAAGTTTATCTCAATACTTGGTTATATACCCTTTGTTGGCAATGACAGAGGTCAAACGTTTACTGTCAGTCTTCACAAGGTTTTCACACACTGTTGCTGGTATTTTGGCCCATTCCTCCATGCAGATCTCCTCTAGAGCAGTGATGTTTTGGGGCTGTTGCTGGGCAACACGGACTTTCAACTCCCTCCAAAGATTTTCTATGGGGTTGAGATCTGGAGACTGGCTAAGCCACTCCAGGACCTTGAAATGCTTCTTACAAAGCCACTCCTTTGTTGCCCGGGCGGTGTGTTTGGGATCATTGTCATGCTAAAAGACCCAGCCACGTTTCATCTTCAATGCCCTTGCTGATGGAAGGAGGTTTTCACTCACGATACATGGCCCCATTCATTCTTTCCTTTACACGGATCAGTCGTCCTGGTCCCTTTGCAGAAAAACAGCCCCAAAGCATGATGTTTCCACCCCCATGATTCACAGTAGGTATGGTATTCTTTGGATGCAACTCAGCATTCTTTGTCCTCCAAACACGACGAGTTGAGTTTTTACCAAAAAGTTATATTTTGATTTCATCTGACCATATGACATTCTCCCAATCTTCTTCTGGATCATCCAAATGCTCTCTAGCAAACTTCAGATGGGCCTGGACACGTACTGGCTTAAGCAGGGGGGCACGTCTGGCACTGCAGGATTTGTGTCCCTGGCGGTGTAGTGTGTTACTGATGGTAGGCTTTGTTACTTTGGTCCCAGCTCTCTGCAGGTCATTCACTAGGGCCCCCATGTGGTTCTGGGATTTTTGCTCACCGTTCTTGTGATCATTTTGAACCCACGGGGTGAGATCTTGCGTGGAGCCCCAGATCGAGGGAGATTATCAGTGGTCTTGTATGTCTTCCATTTCCTAATAATTGCTCCCACAGTTGATTTCTTCAAACCAAGGTGCTTATCTATTGCAGATTCAGTCTTCCCAGCCTGGTGCAGGTCTACAATTTTGTTTCTGGTGTCCTTTGACAGCTCTTTGGTCTTGGCCATAGTGGAGTTTGGAGTGTGACTGTTTGAGGTTGTGGACAGGTGTCTTTTATACTGATAACAAGTTCAAACAGGTGCCATTAATACAGGTAACGAGTGGAGGACAGAGGAGCCTCTTAAAGAAGAAGTTACAGGTCTGTGAGAGCCAGAAATCTTGCTTGTTTGTAGGTGACCAAATACTTATTTTCCACCATAATTTGCAAATAAATTCATAAAAAATCCTACAATGTGATTTTCTGGATTTTTTTTCTCATTTTGTCTGTCATAGTTGAAGTGTACCATATGATTAAAATTACAGGCCTCTCATCTTTTTAAGTGGGAGAACTTGCACAATTGGTGGCTGACTAAATACTTTTTTGCCCCACTGTAAGTATGTTCAACTTTAATTCAGACCCCAAAATAAACCTGATTTAAACACCTGTTGGCCTTCTGGAAGGCAGAAGTATCCATACGTTTTTTTTGTAAAACTGGTCCCACCCATTACAAATACAAATGTGATTGGTTGATTCACTCAATTGTTACACCCCAAAATCTTTCTCTATCTAGGTTCTGATGGCCTAGCTAGCTATATTTATCTCCCCAGAGACCACCAAAGAAAAATCCTGATTGGATATTTTTTTTATCTTCAGTGTTAACCCTTTCCTTTCCAACAAAACTGAATATTAAATCAGGACAAAGTTGAATATATGACTAGAATTATTATTATTTTATAAATCCTTAGCTCTTGTTTGATTGTTCCCTACTGTGTTTGGGTTAGTAACAAGTTGTAGAGTGGCTCTATTTGCCCTTAGCAAGCAGAGGAAGAGGAGGACGGGATGGAGTATGGAGAAAGAGAGGGGTAGGGAAGGAAGGAGAGGGAACTCAACCCAGTTGGATTTATTGTATGTCATCGTATTACTTATCATACGCGATCAATATCAATATCAACGGAAACAAAGAGGAGATAAGCAGCATCAACAGGTTTCCATTGGTACCGGGATGGAGTGAGGGACAACTTAAACCTATTGCCCTTTACCCAGCAGGCCTGTGACTACAGCACTACAGGTGCCAGGGTTTGGATCAGGTACATAAAGTGCTTCTGTCAAATAACTCTTACAAATGTAAAAAAAAAAGAGCAGGTATCAAAACAATGGAAAACAATGGACTCGGGGAGGGAGTAAAGGAAGAGGAGGGTGGGATGAAATTCCTGGACTCAAATGAACGGTTTGTGAATAGGATGGCAGAGTTCGGAGAAAGAGAGCGATAGGGAAGGAGGAGACCTCAACCCAGGATGAGGCTGTACATGCCCTCTGGGGAGTTCCTGTGGCCTGATAGCATCCCTGCGGCAGGCTGGGAGAACCCTCCTGACAGCTGGAGCGTCTCGTCCCTCTGATCTGGAGCAGGATTGGCCTCTGCACCTACATCCTTATCTAAACATGGGAAAGGAGACAGGATATCATACCAGAGACTCTTAAGCATTTAAGCATGTGGTAATAGCATAGACGGAAACAAACCTATATGCACTAAATATTCAACATTTCAACATAGCTGCGGGAAGTAAGGGTGGTGCTGCAGCACTCCATGATAAATAAATACATATTTTTTGTAGAAAATGACTGCACTAGGCCTTCATTACTCCTGTATGACAGGAGAAAAATACTAATCAGCAAGAGCACAAGAAAAACATATTAAACTGTCCTCACCAGCATTCCACATGTCAAGAGATTTTTGAATTTAGAATTTAATTGAACCTTTATTTAACTAGCCAATCTCAGTTAAAGAACAAATTCTTATTTACAATGACGGGCCTACCCCGGCCAAAGCCGGACGACGCCGGGCCAATTGTGCGCAGCCCTATGGGACTCCCAATCACTGCCTGATGTGATACAGAGATGAATGGAAAAATGGTAAGTGATTAGAAAACATAACAGAAAGGAGTAGGGAAACTACATGAACACAAAGTGAAAGAGAAAATCCTCAACAAGGAACGCCCATTGTTTAACTTTGAGGAAATGGCAACATGGGAAATTCTAGATTGATATCGCACCCACACACGAACACAGTGTTAAGACGTTATCTCACCCTGGCATTGGAGTTTCGTGGCTGTTGGAGGACTGGGCAGCTCCTCAGTGTGGCAAAGGCCTCTCCACCAGTTTGATTCTCATTTATTGCCAGCGAATTGTCTGGCTAATCAGCCAAGTGATAGAGAGCTACACTCTAATCTACAGACTTCTATTGTCAAAAGTGATAACGTTTTAGATGCTTGATAGCGTTATAAGCGGCCGAACACCTCATCTAATGAAGTAGAATGAAACTAAAACTGCTTAGCTTGGCCATTTCATGGATTGACCCTCACAAGGGGTTGCGAGTTATGATGTAGAAATTAAAGTTTGCAGGAAGTGTGAGAGTTCAATTGGAAAAACTCCAATTCAACATCCTGCCTGCGGGGCAAGCCAAAAACCACTCAGTCTCCCCACCTGACCTTTCAGACAGCATGCGGAACTCCCCTACTCAACAGCTGCTAATCAGATAAGTCAGTTGGATTTATTGCATCATACATCCTCGTACAATTTACAAAGCATGAGATCAATAATACTATCAATGTAAACAAAGGAGACAAGCAGCGTCAATAGGTTTCTGACAAAGAGTCCTCGAGTGAAGGGCTGTCCATGGATGTCTATTAGAGCAGTCAGTGTAATGTAATGAACTGACTTAATGACCCCACCACAACGAGATCCTCTTGAAAGCTCTGTTTTTGAGGACTCAAAGCACCGACTAGGTTAGTCCAGGGGGCTTTGACTGCTTTCATTCCACATTTGGCAAACAGAGACAACGTTAAGGCACAAGCAAAACCCTTGACACCGTGACATATAGGCCAGAGACAATAAGTGGCAGAATAAACTCAAACACACCTTTGTTTCGTCACAAAACCGAGAGAGCAAGACCTGTCCGGTAAAGTCCAGTTAGGAGGGCCGAGTGTCTGCGGGTTTTCGCTCCTTCCTTGTACTTGATTGATGAATTAAGGTCACTAATTAGTAAAGAACTCCATTCACCTTGTTGTCTAGATCTTAACTGAAAGGAAAAACCCAAAACCTGCAGACACTAGGCCCTCCATGGAATGAGTTTGACAAAACTGATTTACAGCATCAGACTACTAAACAACCATTGGTTTAGAACCACAGAGAGTTGCTGCAAGTTTAAATGAAAACAAGGACTGGCTCCGCTATTCCAGTACCATTTCAACTTCAACTTTTCCATATAATGTGTGTGTGTGTGTGAGTGAGTGAGTGAGAATGCGTGCAAGTAGGAAAAACATGCCTACTCACCCGATTTGTAGAGCAGGGGTGTCAAACGGATTCCATGGAGGGCCTAGTGTCCGCCGGTCATGTTTTTGTACTTTTAATTAACACTTAGACAACCAGGTGAGGGGAGTTCTTTCCTATTTAGCTAGGACAACGAGATGCAAAAATGTGTTTGTTTTCTGCAAATGACGTTCTGCTTTTTGTGTGTTGGGAGTGGTGTGAAGCCAAATCCAAACTGGCTTCCCTTGACACTTTTTTAGGTGCGCCAGGACAATTCACTCAGTTTAGCGCAACACTGATTGGCTACTATTATTATAATTATTTGTTTAATCAAGGGAGGCCATATGCTCATTGGCTTCCCTTGCATTCAATGCAACAATGTCAATCTTTTTGACCAGACAGCATCAGATAGATGGCCTACACATACTAAGGAAGAGGGGCAATGTTTTACTCGCAAATCATGTCCAATCAATTGAATTTACCACAGGTTTCTACAATCAAGTTGTAGAAACATCAAGGATGCTCAATGGAAACAGGATGCACCGGGGGGGGGGGGGCCTTGGCATCCATGAATACAGGCTACTGCAAGGCCTGACAGTGACACAGGGGAAGAATGGCGGCCTGACAAAGGAGGATTCACTGGGGACAATGCAGAGATCCTCATCAATATTCCAGCATGGCTCAGACTCAGTCCTGCTGGAATTCAGTGTCAGAAGGAACTGTGTCAATAACAGAAGTGCACACAGCCACTGCATTGTTGGTTAAGGGTTTGAAAGTAGGCATTTCACGGTAAAGTCTACACCGGTTGTATTAGGCGCATGTGAAAAATGAACTTTTGACACAACTGTCAGGTAAAGACTTACTCAAAAGGACTGACAGTTACTCCTTATCAGACCATAGAATATTGTTCCTCATGGTCTGAGTCTTTAGGTGCCCTTTGGCAAACTCCAAGCAGGCAGTCACGTGCCTTTTACTGAGGAGTGGCATCCGTCTGACCACTCTGCCATATAAAGGCCTGATTGGTGGAGTGCTACAGAGACGGTTGGCTTTCTGGAAGGTTCTCATCTCTCCAGAGGCACTCTAGAGCTGTCAGTGACCATCGGATTCTTGGTCACCTCCCTGACCAAGGACCTTCTCCCCAGTTTGGCCAGCTCTACGAAGAGTCTTGGTTGTTACAAACTTCTTCCATTTAAGAATGGAGGCCACTGTGTTCTTGGGGACATTCCATGTTGCAGAAATGTGGTACCCTTCCCCAGATCTGTGCCAAGACACAATCCTGTCGGCGCTCTATGGACAATTCCGTCGACCTCATGGCTTGGTTCTTGCCCAGGCATACACTGTCAACTTTGGGACTTTATGTAGACAGGTATGTGCCTTTTCAAATCAATCCAATCAATTGAATTTACCACAGGTTTCTACAATCAAGTTGTAGAAACATCGGGCCTCCCGGGTGGCGCAGTGGTTAAGTGCGCTGTACTGCAGCGCCAGCTGTGCCATCAGAGACTCCGGGATTCGCGCCCAGGCTCTGTCGTAACCGGCAGCGACCGGGAGGTCCATGGGGCGACGCACAATTGGCCTAGCGTCGTCTGGGTTAGGGAGGGCTTGGTCGGTAGGGATGTCCTTGTCTCATCGTGCACCAGCGACACCTGTGGCGGGCCGGTCGCAGTGCGCGCTAACCAAGGTTGCCAGGTGCACGGTGTTTCCTCCGACACATTGGTGCGGCAGGCTTTCGGGTTGGATGCGCGCTGTGTTAAGAATCTAGGTTGGGTTGTGTATCGGAGGACGCATGACTTTCAACCTTAGTCTCTCCCGAGCCCGTACGGGAGTTGTAGCGATGAGACAAGATAGTAGCTACTACAACAACAATTGGACACCATGAAATTGGGGCGAAAAAGGGGTCAAATAAATAAAATAAGTTGTAGAAACATCAAGGATGCTCAATGGAAACAGGATGCACCAGAACTAAATTTCAAGTCTCCTAGTAACGTGTCTGAATACTTACGTAAATAAGGTATTTCAAGATTAATACATTTAAAGAAATGTATTAAACCCGTTTTTACTTTGTCATTGTGTATAGTGCTGAGGATTTGTATTTATCCATTTTAGAAAAAGGCTAACAATCTTGGAAAATATCAAAGGGTCTGAATACTTTCCAACGGCACTGTACAACAAACGCAGGGGTCCATGGAATAGGGTCTGAAATACCATGGCTGTCAGCCAATCAGCATTCAGGGCTCAAACCACTCAGTACATAAATGTATTTAGGTCATTGAAAAACTACAGCCAACTGCACCATTGCCATCAGTCAAAAATGACTTTTAATTTGTGCCAATATTCATTGCGACTTTTACAGTGATAAACAAACCTGCATGAACAAGTAACGGTCATGTAGCCCAGCTGACCATTCAACATCTTCAGAAAAGCACTTCAACATGAATTCACTAAAGCCATGTGTGCAATTTCATTCAAATTACGTTTGAGCAAAATTGAACCGTGTGTGGGTAAATACAGACATTGAACCACAGGTTTTCCTGTGCAAGGCAGACAGTAAAATAGGCATCAGACCTGTAAGAGACAGTGACAGAAGTTTGAACAAGAACTCTGGACAATTTGCTTAACGTACCAAATTGTGTCCAACATCGAGAATTAAAAAAATAATAAATATGCAAAACGAGAACTAGGCAGAGCTGTCATAAGGTCACTTGTCATTCTATCAGATGGAGTACCACACACAAACAGGCATACTTTAACCTGTTGAAAGTTTCCCCCCTTTAAAAAAAGATCATAAAAACCACTCAAACCTGGCACTGAAGTTAAAACTGACATGTAAGGACCACAAACACAATACAAAAATTCTCTTATTTTTCCATTTCATGACATAAGCCCATTTTCTGGACATATTCACTGAATTTAGTCTTCAGAAATAACACCAGGGTTTGATTTGACAGCTTGGATCCCGTGTGGATTTTAGTTTCCATAGAAATGTTTAGGTCCCGAACTTCATGCAACACTAGATCATGTACCCCTCCAATTGATTAATAATGACTCAATTTAGTCCAGCATAACCTTAAAATAAAAAACATTCACAGTATAACTTACCTCCCCCTCCCTTTTTTAATTTATTATTATTTATTTTTTTAACAAAGGCTTCACCAAAATGTTTTGGATGAGTCGGACTTGGAACAAACCAGGCGTGCATGCAGTTTGCCATTCAATAAACACGGTGCAAAAGCAACAACTTCATATGTATCCATTTGTGTTTTTCGAAACCTTATTGATTGCGCATCAGAACTTTTGCCAATGACACCAGATGGAGTGAGGGACAACTTAAACCTCATGCCCTTTACCCAGCAGGCCTGTGACTACAGCACTACAGATGCCAGGGGCTTGGATCAGGTACATAAAGTGCTTCTGTCAACAAAAAACATACCAAAAAGAAAACGTATCAAAACAATAGACTCGGGGAGGGAGAAGAGGACGGGACGCAATTCCTGGACTCAGATGAACAGGTGGAGATTCTTCTTTTAAAAAAAGAGAAAAGAGAAAGAGAAGGACCTCAACCCAGGATGAGGCTGGACTTGCCCCCTGGGGGGTTCCTGCGGCCTGACGTCATCCCTGCGGCGGGCTGGGAAGCCCCTGCGGCGGGCTGGGAAGCCCCTCCGGATGGCTGGGGAGCCTCATCCCTCTGCTCTGGGGTGGGAACGACCTCAACAGCGTTATCTAAACATGGGAAAGCAGCCAGGTGAACATGCTTGAGACTCAAGCATTTAAAACGTAATACTGCTGCTTGAAGCTTTTAAACATCTGGTAATAGCAAAGTCAAGTCAATTATACACAAACACTATAAATGGTAAACATTAAACACTACAAATCATGCCCCCCCCAATCTCTTAGCTATAATGTAACTAGCATTCTTGTGAGTAAAACTCACCTAGGAAGTGTACAATACATATTCATGTTGTCTTAAATCTGGACAACTTGTTTATTAACAGTGGAAGTTAGCAAGCAATACATTAAAATGGTCCTCACCAGCATTTCCCATGTCATTGTCTCCATTCTAAGAGGAGATGAAGGGGAAAAAGGGTACATTATTAGAACAGAAATGAGTAGGCCAACTACATGAAAGCAAAGTGAAAGTCCTCAACAAAGAATGCCTATTGTTTAACTTTGAGGAAACGTCAACATGGGAAATTCTAGATTGTGTGTGTGTGATCAGCGTTGAGCCATCTCACCCCGGCATTGGAGTCTTCGTGGTTGTTGGAGGACGACTGGGCAGCACATCTCCTCAGTGGGGCCGAGGGTTCTCCACACAGCACTCCAGTGGGCTTCCCACCTGTAGATACACAGAAATGACACTTGACATGGTTTGACTCATTCCCTGGCTAAATCACCAAGCAAGCGAGGGCTTACATTGAAATTTACAGACATCTCATGCCAGTGATAACATTTTAAATGCTTGATAAGAGTTCTAAGTAGCCAAACACCTCATCAAATCCAAAGAATGAAACAAACGGCCATTTCATGAATTGAGCCTACTGCTCATGGTATATATAAACCAGTCAGTATCTGGTGTGACCACCATTTGCCTCAAGGCAGCGCGACGTCCCATAGCATTAATCAGGCTGTTGATTGTGGCTTGTCAATTGTTGTCCCGACCAAAGACGGTGACCGCTTTTCTTATATCTGTGAAGCGAACATGAATCACATTATCATAAATGAACATGATCTGCCCTCTTGTGGAGGAAGTTGCAACTTGCATCCCACATACAGAGCAACTCCAGGGTCGATGAAGTTCAATTTAAGACTTAATACCATTTGTGAAGTCTGCGCACACCTGCTGATATCCCCTTCCAGAAATGAGCCTGTTGGAAAAAAGTAGTATATTGAGGGCTGGCTCTTAAAGTGGAACTGACAGTGTCAACCGATTTGCAAATGTGAAACAGACAATCATAATACCAGTAATATAAAAATTCCCAGTTTATGCTGCAAAACTAAACTTGGATTTAAAAATAGATTATTTTACCCCCCCCAATAAATAAATAATAATAATCCATAATGCAAAGTAAGGCATCGTTGACAGAATAGATGGATTCAGTTGAATGCATGGGTAATAATTCACCAATACATTTCTTGGTAGTCCAACAAACATTACCATCAGGTTGTAAATAGCAGCTGGCCTGATACCTTGCTTGTTTCAGTGACTCAATATTTTGGACAAAAAGTATCCAATACTGGGAATGTTAATACAAGGCAAACTAGCAAGGGCAATGATCAAGTCAGTCATAACCATCAAATGTATTTATAAAGCCCTTTTTACATCAGTCGATGACAAAGTGCTATACAGAAACCCAGCCGAAAACCCCAAACAGCAAGCAATGCAGACGTAGAAGCACAGTGGCTAAGAACAACTCAAGGCAGGAACCGAGGATGAAACCAGGCTGAGGGGTGGCCAGTCCTCTTCTGGCTGCACAGGGTGGAGATTATAACTCTTCAAATGTTCATAGATGCCTAGCAGGGTCAAATAATAAGTCACAGTGGTTGTAGAGGATGCAACAGGTGGCTAACATGCTGACCAGACAGCACACGTTTAGTCCGTGAGTGTTGCAAAATAAAAATGTAAATGTTATTCAAAAATTTCAAACAAAACGGCTCACGTGAATTCAGACTTTATAGCCAGGCGCTACAATAGAACTTGGTTCCATTTTAGCCATTTGACACACTGCATGTCCCACCTCTTCAAGCTACTCATTGGTCATTACGAGCCTTTACCCACGTGGGTTATTGAAAGATGGGAGGTCCACACTCCAGTCGGTGACGGTAATGCGCCTTAAAGTTAAACCACCATCAGAATTCTATAAAGAGCCACAAAATATATATAAAAGCATTTCAGGTAAAAACCCATGTTTATCTCCCAGGACCAATTAGCTAGCAAGTCCAGGGATGCAAACTGGTGAGGGCCCAAAAATAATGCTTTTTTTTTGCACTGATTTTTAAATTTTTATCCCTGCTAGGGGGAAATAGAGGTGTTAACGAATTTAAAAAAGAATATGATCTACATGATCAGTCTAAAATGAAAGTTGTTAATGTTAACCTAACTCACAGCTAAAAAAACATAAAGAAAGCAATCCAAATGTTATTTGTTGGCTAGACTTTACTGCAAATGACACTCAAGTTGGGAGAAAACCACACTCTTGGGAGAAGAAAAACCCATCTTAAGTTGAAATAGAGCAAAAATAGAATGCCTGTTTCATTCTATTATAGTGGGAACTATAGTAGACATTGATCAAGTACACAAGGCTACATGTGTGCAAAAGTAACATTCACTAAGTGTATTATTTTTTTAAGTGTAATAATCACTCACAAGTGTTACTGTCAAGTTCAACAAAAGCATTATTTTAGGGCTACACATTACATTGTACACCTTCTGCCTTAGGCCATCTGTTCTATACTGTACCAGCAGAGCAGGATATCGATTATGCCAACAAAGGGTCTCTTTCAGGCAGAGTACACCTGGCATACCCCTTTTTATTTCCTGTATTGAATGATGGAAGGAACACCATACTTTCCTACCTCTATACAGTGGTGACATCCATCTTAAGCCAGGCACAGCTCCACTTGTTTAACAAGCAATGCCTCATTTTCACCAAATTCTCTCAATCTGAAAATTAACCACATACTGTAGAGGGAAAACAATGAACAATTCAGATTGCCAGGGTTCGGTAAGCAACTAACACGTTATAACTTGAGGAATGGCAAGGAGTCGTATACCAGTTAATACTATAGTGAATGGTTAGGTTACTAACGTTCATCTGATGTTGTAGCCGTCTGACCTTACTAGCCAGATCATTTCACACCATAACTGATCAAATTGAGTTTAAGTTGGCAAATGTTGCCCAACATTTCTCTGGCTGGCTAACAGAGAATTAAATCCAGCTGGCAAGATACTTATTGCTAACAATACTTGTACCATACTTTCACCCCCACCTCAAGCTTTCCAAATGCCAGTGGTTTTAAGTACGCGTCATCACCTTCTCAAATCAAATTTTATTTGTCACATACACATGGTTAGCAGATGTTAATGCGAGTGTAGCGAAATGCTTGTGCTTCTAGTTCCGACAATGCAGTAATAACGAACAAGTAATCTAACTAACAATTCCAAAAAAACTACTGTCTTATACACAGTGTAAGGGGATAAGGAATATGTACATAAGGATATATGAATGAGTGATGGTACAGAGCAGCATAGGCAAGATACAGTAGATGATATCGAGTACAGTATAACATATGAGATGAGTATGTAAACAAAGTGGCATAGTTAAAGTGGCTAGTGATACATGTATTACATAAGGATGCAGTCGATGATATAGAGTACAGTATATACGTATGCATATGAGAAGAATAATGTAGGGTAAGTAACATTATATAAGGTAGCATTGTTTAAAGTGGCTAGTGATATTTTTACATCATTTCCCATCAATTCCCATTATTAAAGTGGCTGGAGTTGAGTCAGTGTCATTGACAGTGTGTTGGCAGCAGCCACTCAATGTTAGTGGTGGCTGTTTAACAGTCTGATGGCCTTGAGATAGAAGCTGTTTTTCAGTCTCTCGGTCCCAGCTTTGATGCACCTGTACTGACCTCGCCTTCTGGATGACAGCGGGGTGAACAGGCAGTGGCTCGGGTGGTTGATGTCCTTGATCTTTATGGCCTTCCTGTAGCATCGGGTGGTGTAGGTGTCCTGGAGGGCAGGTAGTTTGCCCCCAGTGATGCGTTGTGTAGACCTCACTACCCTCTGGAGAGCCTTACGGTTGAGGGCGGAGCAGTTGCCGTACCAGGCGGTGATACAGCCCGACAGGATGCTCTCGATTGTGCATCTGTAGAAGTTTGTGAGTGCTTTTGGTGACAAGCCGAATTTCTTCAGCCTCCTGAGGTTGAAGAGGCGCTGCTGCGCCTTCTTCACGATGCTGTCTGTGTGAGTGGACCAATTCAGTTTGTCTGTGATGTGTATGCCGAGGAACTTAAAACTTGCTACCCTCTCCACTACTGTTCCATCGATGTGGATAGGGGGGTGTTCCCTCTGCTGTTTCCTGAAGTCCACAATCATCTCCTTAGTTTTGTTGAGTGTGAGGTTATTTTCCTGACACCACACTCCGAGGGCCCTCACCTCCTCCCTGTAGGCCGTCTCGTCGTTGTTGGTAATCAAGCCTACCACTGTTGTGTCGTCCGCAAACTTGATGATTGAGTTGGAGGTGTGCGTGGCCACGCAGTCGTGGGTGAACAGGGAGTACAGGAGAGGGCTCAGAATGCACCCTTGTGGGGCCCCAGTGTTGAGGATCAGAGGGGTGGAGATGTTGTTGCCTACCCTCACCACCTGGGGGCGGCCCGTCAGGAAGTCCAGTACCCAGTTGCACAGGGCGGGGTCGAGACCCAGGGTCTCGAGCTTGATGACGAGCTTGGAGGGTACTATGGTGTTGAATGCCGAGCTGTAGTCGATGAACAGCATTCTCACATAGGTATTCCTCTTGTCCAGATGGGTTAGGGCAGTGTGCAGTGTGGTTGAGATTGCATCGTCTGTGGACCTATTTGGGCGGTAAGCAAATTGGAGTGGGTCTAGGGTGTCAGGTAGGGTGGAGGTGATATGGTCCTTGACTAGTCTCTCAAAGCACTTCATGATGACGGATGTGAGTGCTACGGGGCGGTAGTCGTTTAGCTCAGTTACCTTAGCTTTCTTGGGAACAGGAACAATGGTGGCCCTCTTGAAGCATGTGGGAACAGCAGACTGGAATAGGGATTGATTGAATATGTCCGTAAACACACCGGCCAGCTGGTCTGCGCATGCTCTGAGGGCGCGGCTGGGGATGCCGTCTGGGCCTGCAGCCTTGCGAGGGTTAACACGTTTAAATGTCTTACTCACCTCGGCTGCAGTGAAGGAGAGACCGCATGTTTTCGTTGCGGGCCGTGTCAGGCACAGTATTGTCCTCAAAGCGGGCAAAAAAGTTATTTAGTCTGCCTGGGAGCAAGACATCCTGGTCCGTGACTGGGCTGGATTTCTTCCTGTAGTCCGTGATTGACTGTACACCCTGCCACATGCCTCTTGTGTCTGAGCCGTTGAATTGAGATTCTACTTTGTCTCTGTACTGGCGCTTAGCTTGTTTGATAGCCTTGCGGGAATAGCTGCACTGTTTGTATTCGGTCATGTTACCAGACACCTTGCCCTGATTAAAAGCAGTGGTTCGCGCTTTCAGTTTCACACGAATGCTGCCATCAATCCACGGTTTCTGGTTAGGGAATGTTTTAATCGTTGCTATGGGAACGACATCTTCAACGCACGTTCTAATGAACTCGCACACCGAATCAGCGTATTCGTCAATGTTGTTATCTGACGCAATACGAAACATGTCCTAGTCCACGTGATGGAAGCAGTCTTGGAGTGTGGAGTCAGCTTGGTCGGACCAGCGTTGGACAGACCTCAGCGTGGGAGCCTCTTGTTTTAGTTTCTGTCTGTAGGCAGGGATCAACAAAATGGAGTCGTGGTCAGCTTTTCCGAAAGGGGGGCGGGGCAGGGCCTTATATGCGTCGCGGAAGTTAGAGTAACAATGATCCAAGGTCTTTCCACCCCTGGTTGTGCAATCGATATGCTGATAAAATTTAGGGAGTCTTGTTTTCAGATTAGCCTTGTTAAAATCCCCAGCTACAATGAATGCAGCCTCCGGATAAATTGTTTCCAGTTTGCAGAGAGTTAAATAAAGTTTGTTCAGAGCCATCGATGTGTCTGCTTGGGGGGGGATATATACGGCTGTGATTATAATCGAAGAGAATTCTCTTGGCAGATAATGCGGTCTACATTTGATTGTGAGGAATTCTAAATCAGGTGAACAGAAGGATTTGAGTTCCTGTAGGTTTCTTTCATCACACCATGTCACGTTGGCCATAAGGCATACGCCCCCACCCCTCTTCTTACCAGAAAGATGTTTGTTTCTGTCGGCGCGATGCGTGGAGAAACCAGTTGGCTGCACCACTTCGGATAGCGTCTCTCCGGTGAGGAGAGACGTCTCTCCGGTTTCCGTGAAGCAAAGAACGTTACAGTCTCTGATGTCCCTCTGGAATGCTACCCTTGCTCGGATTTCATCAACCTTGTTGTCAAGAGACTGGACATTGGCGAGAAGAATGCTAGGGAGTGGTGCACGGTGTGCCCGTCTCCGGAGTCTGACCAGAAGACCGCCTCGTTTCCCTCTCTTTCGGAGTCGTTTTTTTTGGGTCGCTGCATAGGATCCGCTCCGTTGTATTGTTTTGTAAGGCAGAACACAGGATCCGCGTCGCGAGAAACATATTCTTGGTCGTACTGATGGTGAGTTGACGCTGATCTTATATTCAGTAGTTCTTCTCGACTGTATGTAATGAAACCTAAGATGACCTGGGGTACTAATGTAAGAAATAACACGTAAAAAAACTGCATAGTTTCCTAGGAACGGGAAGCGAGGCGGCCATCTCAGTCGGCGCCGGATGTATGTTTCTCACCTACCTCTTCGTTGTTCAGGGGACGTGCTGCTGTAAATTATCTGGTCAACTGCCTTTCCAGAACGCGTGCTGATGATGTAACTAGCAAATTGGTTGTTCCTCTCTTCAATCGCGTGCTGCATTCCGTTATGTGAACGATTGGATTAATACTGGCTGTATCCAAAGCTCAGCCAATCGTGCATCACTTGTTCACAGCCAGTAGTCATCCAAAGCCCCCCGCCTAAACTTCTCATATCTACACAAATCACCCATTTTGGATTCAAACTGCAAAAGGTGACTAGTTTGCATCCCTGAGCAACAGCTAGCCATCTTAATGCTACAGCAGACAATGACATTCCAGACAATTCTGTGCTGCCAAATTTGTTGCAACAGTTTGGGGAAAGCCCTTCACTGTTTCAGCATGACAATGCCCCCTTGCACAAAGCAAGGTCCATACAGAACGAGATCGGCGTGGAAGAACTTGACTGGCTTGAACAGAGCCCTAACCTCAACCCTATCGAACACTTTTGGAATAAATTGGAACGCAGACTGTGAGACAGTCCTAATCGGCCAACTTCAGTGATCGACCTCTAATGCTTGTGGCTGAATGGAAGCAAGTCCCCGAAGCAATGTTCCAAACATCTAGTGGAAAACCTTCCCAGCAAAAAAAAAAAAGAGGGGGGGGGGGGGGGGGGGGGGGACTTGATCATTAGGCTAATTGATCATTAGAGAACCCTTTTGCAATTATGTTAGCAGAGATGAACTGTTGTTCTGATTAAAGAAGCAATACAACTGGCCTTCTTTAGACTAGAGTATCTGGAGCATCAGCATTTGTGGGTTCGATTACAGGCTCAAAAAAATGGCCAGAAACAAAGCACTTCTGAAACTTGTCAGTCTATTCTTGTTCGGAGAAATGAAGGCTATTCCATGCAAGAAATTGTCAAGAACCTGAAGATCTCGTACAACGCTGTGTACTACTCCCTTCACCAAACAGCCCAAACCAGAATAGTGGGAGGACCCAGTGCACAACTGAGCAAGAGGACAAGTACATTAGTGTCTAGTTTGAGAAACAGACTCACAGAAGTCCTCAACTGGCAGCTTCATTAAATAGTACCCGCATAACACCCGTCTCAACGTCAACAGTGAAGAGGTGACTCCAGGATGCTGGCCTTCTAGGCAGAGTTGCAAAGAAAAAGCCAAAGAGCAAAAGAACAGACACTGGACAGAGGAACTCTGCTAATTTCTCACATGGAATAGTTGCTGATAATGGGCCTCTGTACACCTATGTAGATATTCCATCAAAAAAATACAAATAAAGCCATTTCCAGCTACAATAGTTTTACATCTACACTATTTCTGATCAATTGTATGTTATTTTAATGGACAAAAAAAATAACATTTCTAAGTGACCCCAAACTGTTGAATGGTAGTGTATGCGTTATGGCTTTTCAACCTCTGCCATATTGTGATTGAGCCATCTAATAGAACTCTATTAGAATAGTGTTTTCTTTAATGGAAGCTTCTCACAATGTCAAACAAGTAAAGTGCGGTGTACTGCAGGGCAGCTCTTTAGGCCCGCTTTTCTATTTTTTCCAATGACCCGTTACTGGGTATAAAACAACGGATGCGTGTCCATGTATGCTGATGATTCAACCATATACGTGTCAGAAACCACAGCGAATGAAATACTGAAACCCTTAAGAGATGTAACAGTTTTGGAATGGGTGGCCAGTAATAAACTGGTCCAGAACATAACTAAGAGCACTGTATTTGGTACAAATCATTCCCTAAGTTCTAGACCTCAGCTGAATCTGGTAATGAATGGTGTGGCTGTTGAACAAGTTGAGACTAAATTACTTGGTGTTACCTTTCATTGTAAACTGTCATGGTCAAAACATAGATTCAAATGGTTGTAAAGATGGGGAGAGGTCAGTCCATAATAATGGAGATGCTCTGCTTTTTTGAAAGCGCACTCCAAAAAGCAAGTCCTGCAGGCTCGTTTTGTCTTATCTTGATTATTGTCCAGTCGAGTGATGCAAGGAAAGACCTAGTTAGGCGGAAAGACCTAGTTAGGCGGCAGGTCTTGCTCTTCATTGTAGTCAAAGGGCTAATTCTTATAAGAAACATTGTGTTGAAAATCCCAAATTGTTTGCAGTCAATTTACACATAGCTCTGACACACACTTACCCCATCAGACATGCCACCAGGGGAATTTTCACAGTCCCCAAAACCAGAACAAATGCAAGAAAGTGTACAGTATTATATATAGCTATTAGTGCATGGAACTCTGTTCCATCTCATATCACTCAAATGAACAGCAAACCTGGTTTTACAAAACAAATAAAGCAACACCAAGACACATCGCCTCGTCCCTATTTTACCTAGATCGTTTGTGTGAAGGTATTGATATGTAGGCTGTGTGCCTTTATTTTTTTTATTAATAAAGTTCGGTCCATGAGCTGTTCTTGTCTATTAATGTTCTGTATGTCATGTTTCATGTGGCCCCAACAGCTAATGTGGATCCTAATAAAAAATGTATTTTTAAATGTATAGGCAACCATTCGCTCTCCTCTGACAACGGCCCGACTCACATGACGTGCACACATATGGTTGCATAGTGCTAACATTTTGAAGTGTGCCTCTAGTATTATTTGAAGTTAAAATTAGTAATAATTGCCGCAATGGCAACAATTGAGTAGCGGCACTATAACGGAAACACTGCAGTCATCGCAGTTGCATTTTTTAAGACCTTTGAAAACTGAAGACATTAAACTGAGAAATTAATTGAAGATTTAAAGACTAAGGACACGCACAGAGAAGTATTGATAAATTACATAGGCTACATACAGCTATAGGTATTATACAAGAGGCTGTGGAGGGTGATGGGTTACCAGGTGGGTTGTTCCTCCGATGAGCGTGTGGGTCATCTGGTTCAGCAAAGATGTTGGAGGCCATCTTGTTTTTGCGATTGGGGGGCTTTTCCTCATCATTGCCAAAAGAGATGTTGGAGGCTCCTCCAGGTGGGCGCAGGACCCTAAGCGACAACGCAATTAGAAAAGTATTGAGTAAAATAAATAACTAGCCTAACTTGTATCTTTCTTACTGGTATAGCCTTAAACTAGGATTTGTACCCTCTAAGAGTTCCTGCTCAAGAACCAATAAAAAATAAATAAAAAGTGCACACACCTGTCTGAAATTTTGCACAGGACAAAGGGAATCATCACCAGGCTATTTGGGGATGTCAGTGTCTGGTGCGCAACACTACATTAAGACCAATTCCTTTCAAAGCCTTTCTGATAACTGTCATTACGGTGGCCTGGTTAGCTGACAAGTTTTCATAACAATCGGAAATCTGTATTTTTGGACACTGATTGGCCGATTTGTTTTATTTTTATACACCTTTATTTAACTAGGCAAGTCAGTTAAGAACACATTCTTATTTTCAATGACGGCTTAGGAACGGTGGGTTAACTGCCTCGTTCAGGGGCAGAACGACAGATTTTTACCTTGTCAGCTCGGGGATTCAATCTTGCAACCTTACAGTTAACTAGTCCAATGCTCAAACCACCTGATTACATTGCACTCCACGAGGAGCGTGCCTGTTACGTGAATGCAGTAAGCCAAAGTAAGTTACTAGCTAGCAATAAACTTATCTTATAATAAACAATCATAATCACTAGTTAAACTAGTAATATCATCAACCATGTGTAGTTACCTAGTGTGTCCTGTGTTGCATATAATCTATGCAGTGCGTATTTGCAAAAAAAGGACTGTCCTTGTTCCAATGTGTACCTAACCATAAACATCAATGCCTTTCTTAAAATCAATACACAGAAGTATATATTTTTTAAACCTGCATATTTAGCTAAAAGAAATCCAGGTTAGCAGGCAATATTAACCAGGTGAAATTTCACGCGTTCATTGCACGCAGAGTCAGTGTATATGCAACAGTTTGGGCCGCCTAATTTGCCAGAAGTTTACGTAATTATGACATAACATTGAAGGTTGAGCAACGTAACAGGAATATTTAGACTTATGGATGTCACCCGTTAGAAAAAAAAACGGAACGGTTCCGTATTTCACTGAAAGAATAAACCGCTTGTTTTCGAGATGATGTTTCCGGATTTGACCATATTAATGACCTAAGGCTCGTATTTCTGTGTGTTATTATGTTATAACTAAGTCTATGATTTGATAGAGCAGTCTGAGCGGTGGTAGTCACCAGCAGGCTCGTAAGCATTCATTCAAACAGCACTTTTGTGCGTTTTTCCAGCAGCTCTTTGTTGCGCTTCAAGCATTGCGCTGTTTATGACTTCAAGCCTATCAACTCCCGAGAGTGGGCTGGTGTAACCGATGTGAAATGGCTAGCTAGTTAGCAGGGTGCGCGCTAATAGTGTTTTAAACATCACTCGCTCTGAGACTTGGAGTGGTTGTTCCCCTTACTCTGCATGGGTAACGCTGCTGCGAGGGTGGCTGTTGTCGATCTGTTCCTGGTTCGAGCCCAGGTAGGAGCGAGGAAAGGGACGGAAGCTATACTGTTACACTAAAGTACCTATAAGAACATGCAATAGTCAAAGGTTAATGAAATACAAATGGTAGAGAGAGAAATAGTCCTATAATTCCTACAACCTAAAACTATTTACCCGGGAATATTGAAGACTCATGTTAAAAGGAACCACCAGCTTTCATATGTTCTGAGCAAGGAACTTAAAATGTTAGCTTTTTTACATGGCACATATTGCACTTTTACTTTCTCCTCCAACACTTTGTTTTTGCATTATTTAAACCAAATTGAACACGTTTCATTATTTATTTGAGGCTAAATTGATTTTATTGATGAATTATATTACGTTAAAATAAGTGTTCATTCAGTATTGTTGTAATTGTCATTATTACAAATAAATAAAATAAATCGGCATCAGCTTTTTTTGGTCCTCCAATAATTTAAATTCATGTTAGAGACGGGCTCCTGCTGGCTCCACTCTTCCTGCAGTGAGTGAACCCACCTTTACGCTGAGGTCTTAGAAGAGGATGAAAAACGGGTGTGACAAACCCATGGAGACCAAACTTGAGGATTTTTAAAGCATGAAATAATCTTTGAAATGGCAGCTTCTCTGCATTCAGAGATGATAGAAAGCAATACCTTCTGCTAAGATTATCAATTAAAACGATATATTTTTGATTTACATGCCTTGTGTTTGCATAAATGTAAACCAGGTGCAAGCCCACTTGATCGATTTTCACCATAAAATACATTTTAGGTTCCCCCAGCCCACACTACAACCAGTGGGTCATAAAATATCCAGATGTCATTGTATGTGGGGCTGCTGCTTCGGCCTGATATTAACCTTAATCAAGCCACAAACCAGATGTAAAATAATTTGTGTCTGAATAGCATAGTTGGTTTTGCAAGTCAGTAACTAGCCAAATATATGTTTAGTGATTAATTTGAGCAAATCTAGTTATGGACGAGGGCTGCATGGTCGTGGTTGGCAACGTGGATACTAGTAACGTCAGTCGGCTAGAAAAAGCATCTTCCACATGGGGCCCCACCCAACCATAAAATTAACTAATTGATTTGTTAGCCAACGACAAGTTTCATGTTAGCAGTCTGTCTCTAGTGTCATACACCCTGCATTGGACAAAAGAACAAGCAAATATTGATTCCTTTGAAGGCAATCAGTTAAAACCATTAGCTTGCTTTTACACACCTACGAGCACGTCGTTAGCTAGCGACATTCATTAGCTAAATGCTAGCAAGCTAACGTTAGCCTGGTCCACATACAAAAGAGGCAAATATCAACGGTGGTTGTGGCCACAGTTGCATTTATCGTAAAATACATCCTCTCACAAATCAAGTACAATGTCATTAATACGACTATGTTAAGAAAAAAGTGTATTGTTTGACAGTTAGCTATTGTTCACCAGATAGTTAAAGGTTAGCTAGCTAACTTAGCTGTCTAGATGAGGGGTGCATCACTTGACATTTGGCTGAAAATGCAAGGCTCTTGACATGTCATGATGCTTACCTGGAGCTGCTTTTTGCTCCGGCTTCCATGCCTGAATATATAGTTGTCGTCGTCATTTTGTGAGAGACTGGTAAGAATTGATAAGCTATCGCAAATAACACGACGATTTTGGCGTTTTTAGACCAATATTTCACCACCTCAGACTCGTTTTACTCCACCCGGTACAAGCAAAATGATCAATCGGCCTTTAAAACGAAAACGTGAAGAGGGCGTTTCCATGGTTGAACTACCACCCACAAAATGACGATTCGTTCTTTTGATTGGTTCCTGACTCATTAATCATGCATTTGATTGGAGAATCGGTGTACGACCTGCGCGCCCAAGGAAAAGCGCACTGTCCTCAGCAACCAAAAAATTATCCATATGTTGTCTGAATCTAGAGAGGTTATAACGCTCCTTTCTGTACAATCAAACAATTTGAGATAAATCCTTTCCTGACAAATACTTCTGTTTTTCCACCCCATACAGAACCAATCAGTTGATACAATAGAGAACAATCATGAAAAATCAGACTATATGACTATATGAATCAGACAGGTCACCTGGACTGCATTTACACAGGCAGCCCAATTCTGATCTTTAATTCCACTAATTGCACTTTTGACCAATCATATCAGATCTTATTCATCAAACATCCCCCTTTTCTTTTTATGTCTGATGGTCCAGCACCATCCTCAAGACAATTGCTTTAATTTTTGGGAAAAGGCTTCAAATCCAAGTTAACTGACATTATTAACCAAAACACAGGGCCCTAATTACCTTTTACAGTTTGTGTGAGATTGGCACACAGGCATATCAATAAAATGGCACTTTTCCTAACAAAATGTATTGAGACATCAGATGCCCATCATCAAGAGTACATGCCAGGATAAATTCAATAAGCCTAGTGTACATACATCTTTGAATGTCAGGATTGCTGTAAATGATGGCATCATCAATCTCCTCTCTACCATCTGAACATGCAGACCCCTTGACTTTTTCCACATTTTGTTACGTTACAGCCTTATTCTAAAATGTATTAAATAAAACAATTTCCTCACAATACCCCATAATGACAAACAAAATCAGGTAAAGACATTTTTGCACATTTATTAAAAAACAGAAAATCCTTATTTACATAAGTATTCAGACCCTTAAGTATGAGACCCGAAATTGAGCTCAGGTGCATCCTGTTTCCATTGATCCTCCTTGAGCTGTTTCTACAACTTGATTGGAGTCCACCTGTGGTAAATTCAATGTATTGTTTGAGTTGGGAAAGCACACACCTGTTGATATATGGTCCCACAGTTGACAGTGCATGTCAGACCAAAAGCCAAGCCATGAGGTCGAAGGAATTGTCTGTAGTGCTCCGAGACACAGATCTGGGGAAGGGTACCAAAATATTTCTGCAGCATTGGATGTCCACAAGAACACTGTGGCTTTCATCATTCTTAAATGGAAAGATTGGAACCACCAAGACTCTTCCTAGAGCTGGTTGCCCGGCCAAACTGAGAAATAGGTGAAGGGCCTTGGTCAGGGAGGTGACCAAGAACCTAATGGTCACTCTGACAGAGCTCTAGAGTACCTCTGTGGAGATGGGAGAACATTCCAGGACAACCTTCTCTGCAGCACTACACCAATCAGGCCTTTATGGTAGAGTGGCCAGACGGAAGCCACTCCTCAGTAAAAGGCACATGACAGCCCGCTTGGAGTTTGCCAAAAGGCACCTGAAGACTGACCATGAGAAAAATTATTATCTGGTCAGATGAAACAAAGATTGAACTCTTTAGCCTAAATGCATGCGTCATGCCTGGAGGAAACCTGGCACTATCCCTACAGGGAAGCATGGTGGTGGCAGCATTATGCTGTGGTGATGGTTTTTCAGAGGCAGGGACTGGGAGACTAGTCAGGATTGAGGCAAAGATGAACGGAGCAAAGTGCAGAGAGAGAACCTGCTCAGGACCGCAGACTGGGGCGAAGGTTCACCTTCCAACAGGAAAACCCTAAGTACAGAGCCAAGACAACGCAGAAGTGGCTTCAGGACAAGTCTCTGAATGTCCTTGAGTAGCTCAACCAAAGCCCGGATTGAACATCTCTGGAGACCTGAAAATAGCTGTGCAGCAACGCTCCCCTTCCAACCTGACAGAGCTTAGGAGGATCTAGCGAATGGGAGAAACTCCCCAAATAGCATCATACCCAAGAAGACTCGAGGCTGTAATTGCTGCCAAAGGTTCTTCAAAAAAGTACAGAGTAAAGGGTCTGAATACTTATGTAAATAATCCGTTTAAAAAATTAAAAAAATTAGCAAAAACGTTAAACTTTTTTCTTTGTCATTATGGGTTATTGTGTGTAGATTTGATACATTTTTAGAAATAAGGCTGTAACCTAACAATGTGGAAAAAGTTAAGGGGTCTGAACTTTCCCGAAGGCACTGTATACATCTATGACCGAGACAAATATAAAAAAAGATTACATTTATTTCAACAATAACAGATGAGTCAATTTAAATGCTTATTGGAGAACATCAATACAAGTTGCATCACAAACAACTTCTACAACATAAGTATATATAAAAAAAGAAGAATCCATCTCTGAAAACAACAGAAAACTCTGACCAGCAATCGTCAAAACAGATGATATAGATGTAAAGAACTTACACACACCTTCCAAAAGACATTGTCCAGAATTGTAGGATTTGATTGCTGGATTAGTTCAGCACACGAAACAGGATCTGACAATAGGTATCCTCACTCAGTTGTTTATGTACAGAATAAATGCAAGGATGATATAATATACAACAGTATGTTATGTGCATTTTGTGAATATCAGAGTGAATGGTATTGACACTTGTAGAACTAGGTATGCTGAATCCCAAATTGACAAAACTCCTACTCCCGTAGAACTGAAAGGATTGGAAGTATCCAACATGGCGATAAACACAGAAAGTCAGATATTACCATATTGGTCCAATCTTTTCAGATCTGAATGAAGTGCCAGGGATAGGAGTTAGAGGTCGATTTGAAATTCAAAAGCGGAGTTTCAGAAAATACATTATTAGGGGAGGTAGGGGTGTTGGTGGGGAACATTGGACCCTAGTGAAGAAAACCTCCCGTTTGCTGCTGGAACACATCGATTGTGTCTTCATCTTCCATTTCCAACTGAAAAAACAAAAGTCATAGTCAAGATCAGTTATAGCATCATAGCAATTTATAAGCATTTTTCTACCAAAGTAAACCAGCTTCAATGGGCAGGATAAAACATGTTTAAATATTTTTGGGTGGTATTTTGAAGTTTTATTGACAGGTTCAGATCAGAATGTTAAAGATTGACTGTATGTTTTGTTTATTCCATGTGTAACTCTGTGTTGTTGTATGTGTCGAATTGCTATGCTTTATCTTGGCCAGGTCGCAGTTGCAAATGAGAACTTGTTCTCAACAAGCCTACCTGGTTAAATAAATATAAAGATGAGAGGATTACAGGAGAGAAAGTAAGTGGAGGAACAGGGATTGAACCTCTGCCTCCAGGGAACTGTTGTCCTTGAGGCAGCCCCCGGCAAAGGATAAAAACGTTTGCCAATGAACAGTCAACTCAACCATATGATATGAGGAACAATAACAAACCTTATCCACCAACTTACTTGTGCTGGTGTGTCTGTCTCGTTGATTGGTTGCCCATCGAACCGGAACCGGATTTGCCTAATCGTCAGGCCCTGTGGAAAGGCATCACAAGACACTTAAATATTAACTTAAAATACTATAAAATACACAATATTTCAATCAAGGGAACTTGTGCATTGTAATAAAGCCCTCAGTCTGGGCGCATGTCATGTTGCTTGCTTAGTGAGTACAACTTCCCCCGATTAGGCTCATACCTTGCATGAACTCGGGACCTCTGCCTTGTAGCACACGTGACCGCCCACCTGAAGTGTCTTACCAGTCACCACCACGCGAAAAGCTAGCTATTCGCTAGCGCAAGTGGGGACACTTCAGGCTGAGGAGTAAGTTTCACACATCCCCATGTGCTACACATGCATGTTTGTCAGTCGATGGATGTTGATATTGCCTTACCTGTCTTTCGCAATATGCCTTCATGAGTTTGCTGAGGGGTGTGTGCCTTTTGATCTTGAACTGCACCACTGAGCCGTCTTGTCCTGCCACCTTCAAGTTGATGTGGTCATTGTTCTCCGTCTTTACTCCTTCCTAAAAACAAATAAAACAGATTCCATTAGAGAAGGGAGTGGATATTTGGAACATTCTCTAGTAACTAAACTATCATTCACATCAAAACTAACTTTCAAATCACGGATGATATTGGATAGAGACATTATTGTGAAGTGCAATGGTCTGCAAGGAATACTCCAATTCCTAACAATGCAATGTTTACAACAAGCTAATTGATCATGTTAGCATGCTAACTACTGTATGTAGCTAGCTAGCTGCCATACTGTTATTCGGGCACGGGCCCTCGATGTTAGCTAGCTAGTCATCTAGGTTGCATCATGACAAGAAAACACATTAACAATATGAATATTACATTTAAATTAGAAAATTAAACTGCTTATGTTTACTGACACAGTGACTAAATCCCATAAGGCACATTACTACTGACATTATTCGCTAGCTATCTACACGCTAGCAGTTAGCCTAGCTGTCCAGACCGATTCTGAAATATTTCCTAGTAAATCAACCGGTTTAGTAAATTAGCTGCTCTAAACCTCAAACCTTTTCAGAATATCATACAGACCAACATAACGAGAATACAACTTCACTGTAAATATTGCGAATAAAATACGTATCATTGCTCACCTTGGGTTTTTCGTCTGCCATGGCTGCTACACTTCAGCGACTGTGCGCCTTCTCCACGACGCTTCGGCAGGAGCGCCACTTCCATCCGCGCCAGTTTGGAGAGCAGTCTGTGCTGCGCTTTTTCCATGACGATACATTTCTGAGCACTCAGTGTGTGTGCAGTGTTACATTTCTGAGCACCTACAGTGTGTGCGCCCAGTGTTGCTTGTTGGTGTGAAACTAAACTTAAAAATACAAAGTAAAATTACATTTTCCAAGAGGGTTGATTATTTAAAGGTGTTTCATCGCAGGTAATCAGACTGTATGGGCGCAAGTAGGTTAGGGCAGCCATATGAACATACAGAATGTGGCAATTCTTTAAAATTAAGACTTTTATTTTTCATGCGGTGAAACAGCTGTTTGAAAATACATTTACAATACATACTTATGTTCAACCTCATTAAAGAACCACACATTAATGCACATGAATTAATTTGCCAGTCTCTGAAATGGATGATAAATACAGCAACAATTTATATTGAGGTTTGGAAGAGTCCTCCCATTGTAACATTGGTACTGATAACAGAAAATGGCTTCAGAACGCAGACAGACTGAATACAGACATAGATAGTCAGACACTCTTGTTACATACTAGTACATTGCAAGGGACACCCATAAACCCTATTTTGAGTGACTGATTCATGTCATATTGTACCACTGCAGGCAAAGCACCTTCACCCATGCACTGTTTGAATGGGGATACAAGGTTTACAACGTCGCAGATAGAAATGTAATGTCTGACAAACTTCCCTATTCAAACTCCTTCGTTCTACTCAATACAGGTCTATCTGAAAGTGCTGTGGTATTTCACCCTCCTGGATAAGCCCCAGGTTTCTACAAACTAATATTAAATTGCTACCAAGCCATTCAAAGTCAAGTATGCAGGAAAGAGTTCAGTATGCAAGGACGAATTCAGCAGTAAACTGATCTCAAAACAGTAGACAGAGCTTGCTTCGCTAACAACATCTCTGGAAACCAATAATTTCATGACAAGCACCTAAAAATAAATAAATACTTAAGGATTCACAGTCACACACCTTGGCAGGCCACCACCTCCCATAACTGAAACATGTCAAAATAGCACTAATAGAAATATATAGGTAGAAATAGAAAAATCCCACCTGACCAGATAAATAGCGCTCTGCTCCCAAAAATACAAATAATTCAATTGAATATATTCACAAAGTTCTTCTCAACGACAGTATGCAAGTGTTCAGCATTTAGCTATCTGTACTGTCATTTATCTGCACCATCATTTTCTACCGAGGTATTGTATTGGAATAAAGTGAAAGGGGGCAGGTGGAAAAGAGATACATGTATGCTACTAATCTAGGGCTTCTTTCCCATGTGACTGTGACAAATCGGGAGATTGTCCCTGTCCAATTACTGGTAGTTCATTGTAACAGTCTTGTGTAACTGCCCGATATATATCATGTGATAACTTCCACTCTTATCACATGCTAGGCTGGCTCTTATTGACTGTTGAAAGTTACATTTCCAAGTGTATATGACTGCTCTAAAACCAAACATTGTAAGTCTGTACGGCATTTCTAAAGTGCAGCAATTCTGTAACAATTCCATTCAGAGAAGATTGGGCATGAAGTCAAATTTTGTTTTAAAATGACACCTAACAGAAGAACAATGTAACAAATGGCACAATGATAATAGCGCTTAATAACTTACTAGTATATGAAACATTCACAAATACATTGATTCTCCCCCAAATAGTCTTTGTAGTGTCAACTGACTCAAGCTGTCCCCACCATGTGTTACTGTATTGTCCTTGGCACCATTTTGCGGTTAGGGGGGCTATAGAGCCCCCCATATCTCCGCTGGGGGGAACTGGTCCACCTCCCCAGTCTCTGTGCACTGCTGCTCTCCCAGTGTGAACGTCAGCTTGTATCTCATCCGGACCTTCTCCTGCGAGAGAGACACACACAGAGTTAGCATGCCAGCTTAGCCTGCAGGTTAGCATTGTAGCATCCTTTCTATTTCAAACTAGAGCACACAAATGATCCAGGAGATATGAGACATGGGTAGGTTATGTCAGGAATCATAAAGACCAAGTAACAAGTAAAGGATGGATTAATGGATCCTGAATCTTAGCAGGGATCACACAGACAAAATGTATGCACTCACTGTACCATAACATCTACTAAGTGGAATATATTATTACATTATAATAACCACATTTTCAACTCATGCAAATATCAGATGAATAACTCTCATTGACTACACTAGGAGGACTCTCACCATCAGTGGGTTGGCCAGAAGCATGACTTGAGTGATGGCGGTGGGGGGAAAGATGGGGTTAAAGGGCGCCAGGTCAGTTCCCGAGGGCGGTTGTAGTCTCACCTTCATCGACTGGCAAGGGGGAAGGAATAAACAGGGAGGTGGTGTTGGGGGGGGTTATCAGTGGCAGTTTGAAGACAGGCTTTGATTTATATTTATTTATTTATTTATTAACTCACAAATATTATAGTTTGAGCAAACTTCACTGCCTGTCTAAAGCAGTACCTCACTGAACATCTCACTTGTCAGGAGAGCGAGGATTCAAGTATGCTAAAATAATGATGCTCATGAGTTCTTTTCCCCAACTACAGCAGGGTTCCCCAACTGGCAGCGTTGGTTTTAATTGGCCCCCCAGGTTCTGAGCAAACTTTTTTCTCTCCATTGTTGGACAAAAAATACTGGTCAAAACACCAGGAAATCAGCTCCAAGTGATTTTAATGTTGGGGATATGTTGCTAAGTATTCCCACACATATGTGGTCATATAAAAATGTAAGCAAGGTTTTAAATTCTGATATCTTCTTGCAGTCTACAATTGATCTGTAATTACGTTCTGGCTCCAACCATCCACTCAAGAAAAAGAATTAGCCCACGGCTGAATCTAGTTGATTATCCCTGTACTACAGTGTAAGTACAGACCACAGTGTAATTGAATAGGTTGTAACAGTGCGAGTGTCCACTGTCCAAGCCAGCCTTACTTTGGGTACAGCAGCCTGTAGAACTATGTTCCTGACGGGAAGAGGTGCCGTGTTCAGCATGGACACCACCATCACCAGCACGTCCGGCCGGCCCGGCGGACAGTCGGTGGCAAAGTGCAGGAGAACGCGGACCCCGTCTTTATCATAGGCCGTCACAGGACACAGCTTGCCTTACACATCACAGAATGACAGAGAGAGGAAGAAAATACTCAGTATCTGCACTTCCAGCCATTGTACTGAGCCATCTATGTTGACCAAACTACAATACCCAGAAACCCCTGAAGGCAGGCTAAGGTCTTCCCGGGACTCACTTGGCTTGATGACTTCCAGGGGCACGTGGACGTTACTTAGGGAGATCTCAGGGAACTTGGTTGGGCTGGCCTGCCCCAGCGGGAGAATCAGGATGGGGGACAGGGAGCGGAGAAGGGGGCTGTCATCAGCCTGGGTCTTAGGGGACAAGGTAGGGGCTGCAGCAGCAGCAGCCGGTAGGATACCCAGAGGAAGAGGGCTGGATCTGGAGGCGGGGATCCCAATTCTCGGGGAGGCAGTGGCACCCATAGCCTCACCCATACCAAACAGGTCGCCGGTGTTGATCACACCAGACATGCTATAGTAGATGATGACAGATGGATGTACATTAAAACTGTACTCTCTACCGCCCATCCCTACTGCATACACTCAAAATAATAGATCAAGCAATAACACCAATTGGCTCAAAAAAATAAAGGGAACACTTAAACACAATGTAACTCCAAGTCAATCACACTTCTGTGAAATCAAACTGTCCACTTAGGAAGTAACACTGATTGACAATACATTTCACATGCGGTTGTGCAAAATGGAATAGACAACAGGTGGAAATTATAGGCAATTAGCAAGACACCCCCAATAAAGGAGTGGTTCTGCAGGTGGTGACCACAGACCACTTCTCAGTTCCTATGCTTCCTGGCTGATGTTTTGGTCACTTTTGAATGCTGGCGGTGCTTTCACTCTAGTGGTAGCATGAGACGGAGTCTACAACCCACACAAGTGGCTCAGGTAGTGCAGCTCATCCAGGATGGCACATCAATGCGAGATGTGGCAAGAAGGTTTGCTGTGTCTGTCAGCGTAGTGTCCAGAGCATGGAGGCGCTACCAGGAGACAGGCCAGTACATCAGGAGACGTGGAGGAGGCCATAGGAGGGCAACAACCCAGCAGCAGGACCGCTACCTCCGCCTTTGTGCAAGGAGGAGCCGGAGGAGCACTGCCAGAGCCCTGCAAAATGACCTCCAGCAGGCAACAAATGTGCATGCGTCTGCTCAAACGGTCAGAAACAGACTCCATGAGGGTGGTATGAGGGCCCGACGTCCACAGGTGGGGGTTGTGCTTACAGCCCAACACCGTGCAGGATGTTTGGCATTTGCCAGAGAACACCAAGATTGTCAAATTCGCCACTGGCACCCTGTGCTCTTCACAGATGAAAGCAGGTTCACACTGAGCACATGTGACAGAGAGTCTGGAGACGCCATGGAGAACGTTCTGCTGCCTGCAACATCCTCCAGCATGACCGGTTTGGCGGTGGGTCAGTCATGGTGTGGGGTGGCATTTCTTTGGGGGGCCGCACAGCCCTCTATGTGCTTGCCAGAGGTAGCCTGACTGCCATTAGGTACCGAGATGAGATCCTCAGACCCCTTGTGAGACCATATGCTGGTGCGGTTGGCCCTGGGTTCCTCCTAATGCAAGACAATGCTAGACCTCATGTGGCTGGAGTGTGTCAGCAGTTCCTGCAAGAGGAAGGCATTGATGCTATGGACTGGCCCGCCCGTTCCCCAGACCTGAATCCAATTGAGCAAATCTGTGACATCATGTCTCGCTCCATCCACCAACGCCACGTTGCACCACAGACTGTACATGAGTTGGCGGATGCTTTAGTCCAGGTCTGGGAGGAGATCCCTCAGGAGACCATTCGCCACCTCATCAAGAGCATGCCCAGGCATTGTAGGGAGGTCATACAGGCACGTGGAGGCCACACACACTACTGAGCCTCATTTTGACTTGTTTTAAGGACATTACATCAAAGTTGGATCAGCCTGTAGTGTGGTTTTCCACTTTAATTTTGAGTGTGACTCCAAATCCAGCCCTCCATGGGTTGATAAATTTGATTTCCATTGATAATTTGTGTGATTTTGTTGTCAGCATATTCAACTATGTAAAGAAAAAAGTATTTAATAAGAATATTTCATTCATTCAGATCTAGGATGTCTTATTTTAGTGTTCCCTTTATTTTTTTGAGCAGTGTAGTTGGTGGCATTTAAATGTTACTTCAGTATCCACTTTCAAGCCTCACAGTTACATGGTGTGCTACATGTTATCTAGCATCTAGCCTTCACAGGAACATAAAGTATGATTGGTAGTGGAGATAAGCACCTCTTGGGGCTGCCCAGATCCAACATGGCCAGGTCCTGCAGACTGTGGTTCAGGGAGGCGGAGACCGCCTGGGCAGCAGCACTTGGGTAGGGTAAGGAGGCCGCCACTGAGGATTGTGGGTAACTGACAGGGGCGGCTGTCTTAGAAACAGGCTCTGTTGTAGAAGTTCCTAAGTGGTCCAAACTGGCGGCTGTCGTAGAAGCTGCAGAGAATACAGTAGCTGGCAGGGCGCTGCCAAACAGGTCCAAAACTGGGTTGGGAGCCTGGAAGAGAAAGGGTTTAACATCACATTAAACAATGTGTGTCATGCTAATATTGTTAAGATCAATATTTCAAGGAAGGATAAATATTTCTACCAGATAAATGCTTCTGAAAGTATTGACTGGTTAGGACACTTGAAAATGACCATTTACCTGCAAAAATGTCGTCCACAGATTATTCAAGTCATCTTTTGCAGGAACTGGGTCATTAAGTCCTGAAACAAACAAACAGTCCATATATCAGTAATTTTTTTATCCTGTTCTATCAAGAAAACCCACATTTCCCAGAAGAAGGAGAGACTTTGGCAATATATGTGGGGATTAGGTGAGTCTACTATGTGAATTCAATGTCAAAAACATGAATCACAAAGACTAATGCTTTCTTAACAGATGCAAGACATAAAGGTGCTGATACAGGATGTGCTGTGCTGTACCTAGAGAGAGGAGCTCTTCGTCCAGTAGAGACAGTGCGGCAGAGGGTTTGCTGGGGCTGGAGTCCTCCATGACAGGGCAGGCCTGAAGATCCTGGAGGGGTGCAGACCCGTACAGTAGGTCGGCTGGGATGAGGTCTGGGTGCTGGGCTAGAGGAGGATGCTCAGGTGGGGAGGGGCTCTGGAGGTCCAGACCAGCCAGGTCTATCAGGATCTCAGACTGGTTGCTGTCTTTGGTACCTGGCCAGCGAAGGAAAGAGATTGATTGAGTTTCACTTATTTGTTGCTGCTATCATGATTTGTGAAGTTCACAAGATGAGGGTGAAACAGTCCAAGATGGTAAATACAATAAGACACCAATGTGTTCTCAGATGAAGGGGGGCTTATACTTTTGTAAAGAATCCTCAGACCTGGGCCTCAGAAAGGAAAAGGTGGACAATCCCTGGTAGAAAATAAAATCTGTGAACCCTCATGTTCTTACATTGTGTAGTAGTTGATGGTCCAAGTGTCTCCATCTCTCCATTGACAGTCTGTCCCTCCACAATCCTCTTATAGGAGTTGATGACGCGGGACAGGTCATCGCTGGCCTGCAATATGTCACCTGGGGGTCACGAGAGGTCAAAGGTCACAATGAAGGCTCATCCAACCAATCAATAAGACCAATGGGAGGGATTTGACTATTACGGCCAATAAGATGGCATGTTGGTTACCTAAGCTGCTATCATTGTCCTCTGTCTCTGTGGCCAGCTTGAACACAGTCCCCCTCAACTTGTCACAGTCACCGTAAAGCTCCTGAAATGAAAAAGCAACACCAATAATAATATTATGTGATGACATCACATTTCATATATGCTTCCAAAGTGTATTAACAACAAAATACAGATTTTTCAGGCAAACTTTCATTGTCTTGGAAGTGATTTTATTTTCCACGAAGTTCATCTATAAAAAGTGTCCATCTCAATATTTTTGAGGGGGGAAGAGTCTACAATAGTGATAGGGAAGTAAGATGTGGACCAACTTTGATAAGCTCCTTGTCGCCATCTGTTGATTGGTCCCTGCTGAAGTGGCTGAGCATCTCGTTGAGCAGTTTAACACTGTTGTTGACCTCCTCCAGAGTGCCGCTGCGCTTCGATGCTCTCTGCAGCCTCACCTCATCCTGAAACACAGCACATGCCTGCCTTAAACCCACTGGGACACAGTGACTGACAGAGGGCCGGATTCAATCACTTTATGGTGATTATGACATTATGACATTATGGTCGTTGTCAACGTCATTATGATGCTTGTGTAGCAACTCTGTTTACACAACTACTGCCTCGATCACTGGATGCATGTCTGTATGATGATACATGTAGGCTAACCTCTTTGACCATGTTTTTGATGAGGCGGTTGGCCTCCTGTAGATCCTCAGGCTTTTTGCTCTTCAGAAGCTCAGCCAGTCGCTACAGAGAGAGAGGATAATAATAAGTCAGTCTCTAGTACTCTAGTCTGTTTCCCACAGTAGGGTCCAGTCACAGCAGCTAAGCCCTGTGACATATCCCAGGGCTTGAGAAAACATTGCTTGATCATAGACCAACGTCAAGCTCTGAAAAGCAAACACGCCAGGACCAATGAGAAAGAGGATGAGACAGTCAGGAGGGTTTTCATAGTGTAATTGTTATTGTCATGACATAGCCATAATCTATCTAGCCTATGCTATTTGCATCCCAAAGACAGAATTCAAACAAATATTTTTGAAAGATAACACAATTCAAACGTTCTTCACAAAGTAAATTCATAGCATCCGTATACAAAGATCTTCCATCAAACATCATAAGAAGGAAACAGCTCACCTTGCTCTTCTCCTCGTTCTCAAACACAGGATTCTTGGGCCAGGAGGGGGGCGAAAGCATCAGTGTCTTATCCAGAGGAACTTCGGGGTCAACTGTGACAATACCTGAAAAAAGGCAACAGTTAAAAGTGCCATGGCGACTTTACAGTATAGGCTAAATACCAATGAAAACCTGAAATAGGGTCATTTTTAAATGTTGAAATACTACCTTGTTTCTTCAGCATTTGATAAGCTTCACTGATCTTAGCCTCATCGGGCAGAGAGAGCGTCCAGCTGAAGAGCATATCTACCACTCTCTTCTTCACCACCTCTGACACTCTGTCACCGAGATACTGGAACAGGAACAGGGTTCAGCTGGATGGATTCCATTTTAACAAAGCAACAAATGACATAACAGAACTATGGGATTAAGGACCAATACAAAACAGTTATCTACTTACTTTAGGTGACACCACTTTGATGAGTTCATTTAGAAACCTAAATTTCCCAACTTCGTTGTGAAACCTTTTCCCGCAGTTCTTCATGCAAGCCTCTAAAACCTGCAGATTTAAGTAGTCCATGTTAGAGCTCCAAGAATTATATGCCTAGTGATAAATTAAATACTCAATGTAAGAGTGGGATGTTACGCACCATCAAAGCCTGTATCGCCTCCCATTCTTGTGGGGACTGGATTTTATGGGCTAACAATCTCACAGCAATCTGTGGGCTGAAATTAAAATCATATAATATCAGAACAAATCTCAAACGATTCAACAGTTCCAAATTAGCCTAATTTGAGATGTTGCAGTTGACAACAATAAAAAGTTAAAACCATCACATCTTCAGAAAACCCTATGGATTACAATGAGATTACTACCGTAACACTGAAGAAATGAGTTCAGCTTCTGAAATATGATCCAGGGGAACTGCAGTAACGTTACTTGAAGAGCACAGAAAAAGCATCCATACCCTTCCAATTCCTTATTGATTTGGTCACAGAATCCTAAAATATACTCCCAGTCTTCCTGCCTGTTGGATGGGTTGGTGGCCTTGTCTGCAAGGGGGAAGGATCACATGAATATATATCCCTGACTGCGTTTTCATAGGCTCCTTTATAATAAAAAAAGAACTGCTCATGGCTGACTCCTGAATGTGATAAAAGCCAAACATGTCATGTATTACTGCACATTTGTCTTGACGCAAGCACTGCAAGATCTAGTCGAATGCCGGCAGCCCTTGCAGGAAATTAGGTAGCTAGGTAGGCAGTTAGCTAGTCACAGAGTTGTGTAGCCAGCTGGAGGTTAATTTGTAAACAACTACAGTAGTTACAGTAGTTGCTAAGCTATCTAGCTAGCAAACTAACACCTAAAATCTTGACAACTAGCAAAAAATAGAAGCTTAGTTAGCTAGCTACCTAACCAGAGTCAATAAAGGGTCGTGAACATGAACTGTTGTTGCCAAAATAGCTAGCTAACGTTAGCTCATTGGAAGAAACCTCTCATGCCCCAAACATTGACTCAAAAACACGATAAATAAATGAAAATAGCCATTGTTGACATTTGCATAAAATGTGCATTCCAGCTGACACTGGTGATGTGGTTGTGAATGGCCAAATTGTTGAACATTAAAACGATTCATAAAGAATTACATATCATTTCATTTCCAAGCATGTAACTCACTGAGCCAAGACTCCAGCGACTCCCCTTCCGCATCCGCCATATTCACTGCAGATACACAAATGGGCGTATTCGATTATGCTGAACCACGGGGCACCGGTCGTGAACGGGAAAAAGCAGCGAGGGAGGAGCGCAATCTCAAATCGAACAGTAATTGCTGCGATCGGTCATGTTGTCTACATCATGATGCATACATCTCCTTTCCTTACAATATGTTTGAATTTTCAAAGAGTTTTCATTGGTAAGGCAGATGAAACGTTTTTATCGAGAGCAATCACTTTTGCATGTGAAAACAGAATCCTACTCATTACTCCACGTGCTTAACAATGTCACTTTTGTTTGGGACCCATTTAGCTGGCGTTTTGAAAGGAGCACCTGGCTCAAACCCAGGAGGCAGCCAATGTTATGATAATTTGTCGGCACAGATGGTTTGTTTAGCCTACACAGCAGGTTAGGATAATTATCGTAGAAGGAAATAGTCAGGAAAATGTAGTTAGGAAAATGTACATCGCAGTTTCGGCGAATTAATGTAGCAGGTTAATAGAACTAAAGTAGCGGATTAGGATAATTAACGTACAGGTTAGGAGAACTAACGAAGCAGGTTATGTGAATTAACCTAGCAGATTAGGAGAATAAAATGGTATTTGTCACATGTGCTGAATACAAACAGCTTCTACCCCCAAGCCATAAGACTCATGAACATCTAGTCAAATGGCTACCCAGACTATTTGCATTGACCCCCCTGTTGTCATCTATGCATAGTCACTAATAACTCTACCTACATGTACATACTATCTCAACTAACCAGTGCCCCTGCACATTGACTCTGTACCAGGAACCCCCTGTATATATTGTTATTTTTCACTGCTGCTCTATAATTACTTGTTACTTTTAATCTCTTATTCTTACCCATATTTTTGGGGAAATGCACTGTTGGTTAGGAGCTCGTAAGTAAGCAATTCACTGTAAGGTCTACCTACACCTGTTGTATTCAGCGCATGTGACTAATGAAATTTGATTTGAAGACCTTACCGTGAAATGCTTACTTTTGAGCCTGTAGCCCTTAACCAACAATGCAGTAAAAAAATATTTTTTTAAGTAGGTAGGTAGGAAAATGCAACTTGTCAGGATGCTCTCGATGGTGCAGCTGAAGAACCTTTATACACTGCTCCAAAAAATAAAGGGAACATTAAAATAACACATCCTAGATCTGAATGAATGAAATATTCTTATTAAATACATTTTTCTTTACATAGTTGAATGTGCTGACAACAAAAATCACACAAAAATTATCAATGGAAATCAAATTTATCAACCCCTGGAGGTCTGGATTAAAATTAAAATGGAAAACCACACTACAGGCTGATCCAACTTTGATGTAATGGGCATGCTCTTGATGAGGTGGCGAATGGTCTCCTGAGGGATCTCCTCCCAGACCTGGACTAAAGCATCCGCCAACTCATGTACAGTCTGTGGTGCAACGTGGCGTTGGTGGAAGGAGCGAGACATGATGTCCCAGATGTGCTCAATTGGATTCAGGTCTGGGGAACGGGCGGGCCAGTCCACAGTATCAATGCCTTCCTCTTGCAGGAACTGCTGACACACTCCAGCCAAATCAAATCAAATTTATTTATATAGCCCTTCGTACATCAGCTGATATCTCAAAGTGCTGTACAGAAACCCAGCCTAAAACCCCAAACAGCAAGCAATGCAGGTGTAGAAGCACGGTGGCTAGGAAAAACTAGAAAGGCCAAAACCTAGGAAGAAACCTAGAGAGGAACCAGGCTATGTGGGGTGGCCAGTCCTCTTCTGGCTGTGCCGGGTGGAGATTATAACAGAACATGGCCAAGATGTTCAAATGTTCATAAATGACCAGCATGGTCGTATAATAATAAGGCAGAACAGTTGAAACTGGAGCAGCAGCACGGTCAGATGGACTGGGGACAGCAAGGAGTCATCATGTCAGGTAGTCCTGGGGCATGGTCCTAGGGCTCAGGTCCTCAGAGAGAGAGAAAAAAAGAGAGAATTAGAGAGAGTATATGTGGGGTGGCCAGTCCTCTTCTGGCTGTGCCGGGTGGAGATAACAGAACATGGCCAAGATGTTCAAATGTTCATAAATGATCAGCATGTTCGAATAATAAGAAGGCAGAACAGTTGAAACTGGAGCAGCAGCACGGCCAGGTGGACTGGGGACAGCAAGGAGTCATCATGTCAGGTAATCCTGGGGCATGGTCCTAGGGCTCAGGTCCTCCGAGAGAGAGAAGGAGAGAATTAGAGAACGCACACTTAGATTCACACAGGACACCGAATAGGGCAGGAGAAGTACTCCAGATATAACAAACTGACCCCAGCCCCCCGACACATAAACTACTGCAGCATAAATACTGGAGGCTGAGACAGGAGGGGTCAGGAGACACTGTGGACCCATCCGAGTACACAGCCAAACAGGAAGGATATAACCCCACCCACTTTGCCAAAGCACAGGCCGCACACCACTAGAGGGATATCTTCAACCACCAACTTACCAGCCACATGAGGTCTAGCATTGTCTTGCATTAGGAGGAACCCAGGGCCAACCGCACCAGCATATGGTCTCACAAGGGGTCTGAGGATCTCATCTCGGTACCTAATGGCAGTCAGGCTACCTCTGGCGAGCACATAGAGGGCTGTGCGGCCCCCCAAAGAAATGCCACCCCACACCATGACTGACCCACCGCCAAACCGGTCATGCTGGAGGATGTTGCAGGCAGCAGAACGTTCTCCATGGCGTCTCCAGACTCTCTGTCACATGTGCTCAGTGTGAACCTGCTTTCATCTGTGAAGAGCACAGGGCGCCAGTGGCGAATTTGCCAATCGTGGTGTTCTCTGGCAATTGCCAAACGTCCTGCATGGTGTTGGGCTGTAAGCACAACCCCCACCTGTGGACGTCGGGCCCTCATACCACCCTCATGGAGTCTGTTTTTGACCGTTTGAGCAGACACATGCACATTTGTGGCCTGCTGGAGGTCATTTTGGACCTCTGGCAGTCTCTATGGGGGTGCCACAAGGTTCAATTCTTGGACCGACTCTCTTCTCTGTATACATCAATGAGGTCGCTCTTGCTGCTGGTGAGTCCCTGATCCACCTCTACGCAGACGACACCATTCTGTATACTTCCGGCCCTTCTTTGGACACTGTGTTAACAACCCTCCAGGCAAGCTTCAATGCCATACAACTCTCCTTCCGTGGCCTCCAATTGCTCTTAAATACAAGTAAAACTAAATGCATGCTCTTCAACCGATCGCTACCTGCACCTACCCGCCTGTCCAACATCACTACTCTGGACGGCTCTGACTTAGAATACGTGGACAACTACAAATACTTAGGTGTCTGGTGAGACTGTAAACTCTCCTTCCAGACCCATATCAAACATCTCCAATCCAAAGTTAAATCTAGAATTGGCTTCCTATTTCGCAACAAAGCATCCTTCACTCATGCTGCCAAACATACCCTTGTAAAACTGACCATCCTACCAATCCTCGACTTTGGCGATGTCATTTACAAAATAGCCTCCAATACCCTACTCAACAAATTGGATGCAGTCTATCACAGTGCAATCCGTTTTATCACCAAAGCCCCATATACTACCCACCATTGCGACCTGTACGCTCTCGTTGGCTGGCCCTCGCTTCATACTCGTCGCCAAACCCACTGGCTCCATGTCATCTACAAGACCCTGCTAGGTAAAGTCCCCCCTTATCTCAGCTCGCTGGTCACCATAGCATCTCCCACCTGTAGCACACGCTCCAGCAGGTATATCTCTCTAGTCACCCCCAAAACCAATTCTTTCTTTGGCCGCCTCTCCTTCCAGTTCTCTGCTGCCAATGACTGGAACGAACTACAAAAATCTCTGAAACTGGAAACACTTATCTCCCTCACTAGCTTTAAGCACCAACTGTCAGAGCAGCTCACAGATTACTGCACCTGTACATAGCCCACCTATAATTTAGCCCAAACAACTACCTCTTTCCCAACTGTATTTAATTTTTATTTATTTATTTATTTTGCTCCTTTGCACCCCATTATTTTTTATTTCTACTTTGCACATTCTTCCATTGCAAAACTACCATTCCAGTATTTTACTTGCTATATTGTATTTACTTTGCCATCATGGCCTTTTTTGCCTTTACCTCCCTTCTCACCTCATTTGCTCACATTGTATATAGACTTGTTTATACTGCATTATTGACTGTATGTTTGTTTTTACTCCATGTGTAACTCTGTGTCGTTTTATCTGTCGAACTGCTTTGCTTTATCTTGGCCAGGTCGCAATTGTAAATGAGAACTTGTTCTCAACTTGCCTACCTGGTTAAATAAAGGTAAATAATAATAATAATAATAATTTTGCAGGGCTCTGGCAGTGCTCCTCCGGCTCCTCCTGGCCTGTCTCCTGGTAGCGCCTCCATGCTCTGGACACTACGCTGACAGACACAGCAAACCTTCTTGCCACAGTTCGCATTGATGTGCCATCCTGGATGAGCTGCTCTACCGGAGCCACTTGTGTGGTTTGTAGACTCCGTCTCATGCTACCACTAGAGTGAAAGCACCGCCAGCATTCAAAAGTGACCAAAACATCAGCCAGGAAGCATAGGAACTGAGAAGTGGTCTGGGGTCAGCACCTGCAGAACCACTCCTTTATTGGGGGTGTCTTGCTAATTGCCTATAATTTCCACCTGTTGTCTATTCCATTTGCACAACAGCATGTGAAATGTATTGTCAATCAGCGTTGCTTCCTAAGTGGACAGTTTGATTTCACAGAAGTGTGATTGACTTGGAGTTACATTGTGTTGTTTAAGTGTTCCCTTTATTTTTTTGAGCAGTGTAGTATCTGAGGTCCCATGCCAAATCTTTTCAGCCTCCTGAGGGGGTGTGTTTGAACCATGATAGGTCCTTAGCGATGTGGAGACTAAGGAACTTGAAGCTCTCGATCCACTCCCCTACAGCCTCGTCGATGTGAATGGGGGTTTGCTCAGCCCTCCTTTTCTTGTAGTCCACGATCAGCTCCTTTGTCTTGCTTACGTTGAGGGAGAGGTTGTTGTCCTGGCACCACACTGCCAGGTCTCTGACCTCCTCCCTATAGGCTGTCTCGTCGTCTGTGATCAGGCCTACCACTGTTGTGTAGTCAGCAAACTTAATAATGGTGTTGGAGTCGTGCGTGGCCACGCAGTTGTGGGTGAACAGGGAGTACAAGAAGGGACTAAGCACACACTCCAGAGGGGCCCCAGTGTTGAGGGTCAGTGTGGTAAATGTGTTGTTGCCTACCCTCACCACTTGGGGGCGACCTGTCAGGAAGTCCAGGATCCAGTTGCAGAGGGAGTTGTTCAGTCCCAGGGTCCTTAGCTTAGTGATGAGCGTGGAGGGCACTATGGTGTTGAACACTGAGCTGTAGTCTCACATAGGTGTTCCTTTTGTCCAGGTGGGAAAGGGCAGTGTGGAGTGCAATAGAGATTGCGTCATCTGTGGATCTGTTGGGGCGGATATGTGAATTGAAGTGGCTACAGATGTGAGTGCTACGGGGCAGGAGTCACCTAGGCAGGTTAGGAAAAGGGTTATGCTCAGCTACAATGAGGGGGTTTGTTTAATCTCGCCCGGGCGCCTGAGTAGGTGTGTTTTGTACCAGGTGAAAGTTGATTGCATTAGTTTTGGAACCAGGCTGCCTTCTGGGCGTGAGCCATGTACCCTGTTCAAAGCCCTGTTCAAAGTTTTTTCACTTGCAAAAGTGATTGCTTTTGAGATTGATCTACCATCCCAATGAAAATTAGATAGAAAATTCTAACATTTATTTTATTGAAAAAAATGGATGCTGCACCATTCTGCCTTGTTGACAAAATGACAGAGCGGCACAGATTACTATTCTATTTGAGAATGCGGCTGCACTCCTCCCTCTCCGCTTTCGCCCGATGACGTAACGGGCCTTTACCTGGTGCCCCACGGCTCAGCATAATCGAATCCGCCCAGTGCCAGAACAACGAAGTCGTCAGGAGCCAATAGAAAGAGAAGCTGGAGAGGGATTTGGTTTTCCTGGGCGGTTCTTCCCTGGAGTTTCACTGCCGGGCCGCAGTCAGACCCTTCTCATTTTGCCTGCTGACGTTACGGCAATAGACCGGTGCACAAGATAATGACTGTATGTGAGGGAGAAACCAAAGATCTGAGGAGACACCACGTGACCAAAATGACATGTCTTTGGACCAAATTTCTCACGCTTTCACCCACTGGGCTGTAGAAAGAATGACGATAAATCGTTGAAGGTATTCTGTTAATCTGCTTTGGACGCCTGAGTAGGCATAGTTAGCACCGGGTGAAAAGTGATTGTACTTTTCTGGCCAATGACAAAGTTGTCTCAATACAAAAGTAAGGTAGGTTAAGCACTGTTAGGGTTGCGTAAATTCGAATCTGGTATCAGGATAATTATAACAATGAGTCACCGATTTTATACTATGTATTTTTTATTAGCTAAGTAATAAATGGCAAATGCAACTTTCGTATATACGGGCTCACTGTAATACCATGCAGGGCAGAACAGGGAATTGACAAGACGTATGTAAAACAGTATTCTTTATACTGTGATAGACAGTTCCAACACGTCTGTTGGCCTATCACAGTAGAGACTGGGCGTGGTTTAAACTTGCTGAGCCTATTGCAGGCGCTCAGGCGGGTCCCCGCCTCTTGGCGCTTCTGTTGTTAGATGTGAAGAACATCCAGGCTCTCATGCTCCATACCGTTATCTCGCACCTGGCTCCTGTTATCTAACAAACGACCGCTTGTTCTCGCAACACCACGCTCTGAATGTGCCACCCCTAACTCATTGCACAGTTCCTGTCTTTTTTCCATCATGAGAAAGGCCCATGGCCCTGAAGCTTTTAACAATGTTTCAAGTCAGCTATGTTGCATAACACATACATACATCCACAGATAATATTCAATCATATATATGGTAATGGCTATAATGTAAAACACAGGATCCAACAGCACATGGAGTAATGCGTAGGATTCTGTGTTTTCACATGCAAAAGGGATTCCTTTTGATAAAAACGCTTTATCTGCATTGCCATGTTTCTGAACGATGGATCATGCTGCCTTGACAATATAACCGAGCGCTGCAGATTGTTGTCCGATTAGAGCAGGGTGTGCCTCCCTCACAGGGTCGCCCGGTCATGTGACGAGCCATAGCCCGGTACACCCGTGCCTGTTTAATAGAATCCCCTCATTGTAATAAAATGGTGATAGATAGGATTTGGGGTAAACTTTTATTTTACAGCCCTCTACGAGAAACGTGGTTCATTGTAGCTGAGCATTTTCCATCTACGTAACATTGCAAAAATCAGAAACTTTCTGTCCAAAAATGATGCAGAAAAATTAATCCATGCTTTTGTCACTTCTAGGTTAGACTACTGCAATGCTCTACTTTCCGGCTACCCGGATAAAGCACTAAATAAACTTCAGTTAGTGCTAAATATGGCTGCTAGAATCCTGACTAGAACCAAAAAATGTGATCATATTACTCCAGTGCTAGCCTCCCTACACTGGCTTCCTGTCAAAGCAAGGGCTGATTTCAAGGTTTTACTGCTAACCTACAAAGCATTACATGGGCTTGCTCCTACCTATCTCTCTGATTTGGTCCTGCCGTACATACCTACACGCACGCTACGGTCACAAGACGCAGGCCTCCTAATTGTCCCTAGAATTCATAAGCAAACAGCTGGAGGCAGGGCTTTCTCCTATAGAGCTCCATTTTTATGGAACGGTCTGCCTACCCATGTCAGAGACGCAAACTCGGTCTCAACCGAGTCTTTACTGAAGACTCATCTCTTCAGTGGGTCATATGATTGAGTGTAGTCTGGCCCAGGAGTGGGAAGGTGAAAGGAAAGGCTCTGGAGCAACGAACCGCCCTTGCTGTCTCTGCCTGGCCAGTTCCCCTCTTTCCACTGGGATTCTCTGCCTCTAACCCTATTACAGGGGCTGAGTCACTGGCTTACTGGGGCTCTCTCATGCCGTCCCTGGAAGGGGTGCGTCACCTGAGTGGGTTGATTCACTGATGTGGTCATCCTGTCTGGGTTGGTGCCCCCCCTTGGGTTGTGCCATGGTGGAGATCTTTGTGGGCTATACTCAGCCTTGTCTCAGGATGGTAGGTTGGTGGTTGAAGATATCCCTCTAGTGGTGTGGGGGCTGTGCTTTGGCAAAGTGGGTGGGGTTATATCCTTCCTGTTTGGCCCTGTCCGGGGGTGTCCTCGGATGGGGCCACAGTGTCTCCTGACCCCTCCTGTCTCAGCCTCCAGTATTTATGCTGCAGTAGTTTATGTGTCGGGGGGCTAGGGTCAGTTTGTTATATCTGGAGTACTTCTCCTGTCCTATTCGGTGTCCTGTGTGAATCGAAGTGTGCGTTCTCTAATTCTCTCCTTCTCTCTTTCTTTCTCTCTCTCGGAGGAGGACTTGAGCCCTAGGACCATGCCCCAGGACTACCTGACATGATGACTCCTTGCTGTCCCCAGTCCACCTGGCCGTGCTGCTGCTCCAGTTTCAACTGTTCTGCCTTATTATTATTCGACCATGCTGGTCATTTATGAACATTTGAACATCTTGGCCATGTTCTGTTATAATCTCCACCCGGCACAGCCAGAAGAGGACTGGCCACCCCACATAGCCTGGTTCCTCTCTAGGTTTCTTCCTAGGTTTTGGCCTTTCTAGGGAGTTTTTCCTAGCCACCGTGCTTCTACACCTGCATTGCTTGCTGTTTGGGGTTTTAGGCTGGGTTTCTGTACAGCACTTTGAGATATCAGCTGATGTACGAAGGGCTATATAAATACATTTGATTTGATTTGATTCTCTAGTCTGTATGGGAAACAAACTTTAATATGACTATATGATAGGCATAAACCAAACTGTAAACAAAACAACAAAGTCATTTCTAACATGACACATGTTTTTGTTGTTGCTAGAATCTCTTGTACCCAGAATATAAGCTTGTTTTACTTCAATGTTTGTAAACACACACTGCATAGCCTCAAAACATGGTTAAAACTATAATGTTGATATCATGGATGGTCAGTCCTTGCATCCATAGCTCTGTCTATGAATCTGAGAGTGGTTACATTTCTCCAGGCCCACCCCTCAGCTTCTTATCAAAACAGAGGCGGGTTGGCCGCTCGGTTATTGTTTTAACTAAAGATTCAAGCTTTAACGGTTTCAGTTTCAAAATGTTAACCAAACCGTTTTACAAAATAAAATATTCACGGAATGTCTAAAAATGACCGATTCAAATTGTGAACCAAAATCGGAGAAGGCTACTCTAGTGAATTACGACATCTTCATTTATAAGACTTGATTAAAAGGTAAGAAAATAAACATATGCTTGATTATACAAAATCAAATCAAAAATATTTAACGCAAATCAGTCAAGATAAACCTGATAATAACACATCCCTACAAGAAATGGCCTCCATGGTGAGGATTGTTGGAACACCTGTATGCTGTGTTGAGGAACGAACAAGTACCCTTCTGAAGTCTTTCAATGGAGTTTATTCCTCAAAGGAATGATGAAAATTATTAACAATGTCAGAAGAAGAAAAAAACAGAACATCTCCAGTCCCGTTTTCTGGGAAATGTGTCGTTCAGCACAAACCGGTCCTCAACGTAGCAAACGTTATATCGAACTGAACGTACCCCGGGTAACACTTTCCGCCAAAATGACGCCGCATTTATTTACGAGGACTCTAACGTTACTTCGTCTTTCAAAGGTTGACCAATATGATCTAACGTCAAAAACAGTGGCCACTATGTGATATTATTTCTTAGATCTGATTAACAATCTAATCACTTAATCAGAAGAGTTTACGAAAGTCTGATTTTTCTAATTGAAGCACGCCTGGCCATTGTAGGCCGGCTACAAGTGGGTCTACATCCACCCCACTAGAGCAGAAGTTGTCATCTTTGCTGTCATCTCTCGTGGACATACGGTATCTACATAAACATAGCTAGTACCGTAGAGCAGCTGACCTGAGCTAATAAGGCAAATGGAGCCACGTTTTTCGAAGATGGATATGTGAAGAGGATGCTTGTCAACACTACAGCTGGAGGAGAGTAATTTAGTGCTTATCAAGGCAGAGTTATTGTCATCAATGAAAACAAGAGAAGCGCCTCGTGTTGCCCGGGTGGCTCTCTCCTTGCTGCAATGCGCATCTGTGTGGTCAGTGTAGAGGGGCACTGCAACCAGAACGTGTCACACAAGAACATCCCTCCTGAGGACACGGGTACAGACAGACTTCAGTCATGGCACAGGCCAACTAAAGTGTCCAAGTAAGCAACAAAGCTGAGTGACATTGTATGATGACCATGATGTGGCACTAGGATTGGATGGAACAGATAACAGCTTCAAACTTCTTCGCTGTGATCAGGAGGAAAACGAAGCACACGAAGTTAGCTGACAACCTAACAAACCCAATCCTGTTCACAACCATACACACAGACCTTGGTAAAGAGCATGAACAGGATGCATTCAAAGCCCTTAGCCCACATTACAAGGTGAAGAACTCCGGGCCTAGTGGTGCACACACCATCTCCCTTCCTGGCTGCTTCCCCAGATGGGATCGTGGTGGAAGGAGATGAAGATGCACCTGTGGGACATGAGATGCAGCTCAAAATTCAGGAATATCCACCTAAAAGATGCAGCAAGACTTGACAAGAGTTTCGTCAGCTGTAGTAGATTCAGATGACCAGCTCGGATTGAGTTCGAAACATCCGTACTACTATTGAGTAATGGGGCAAGTGGCCATTATGGGAACACATTGATGCGACGTGGTGCTCCAGACAGAGAGGAATGGAGATGTGTCGAGTTCTGTTTGGTGATCGTCTATGGCAGGACTGCGTGCTCCCTTTTGGAGAGGTTCTGTTTCTTACATACGGTATGTTGCTCACCAAGAAATCATGACTGAGGAGTCACATAAAAGTCATACTTTTACCCAGGAATATCTAAGTCTCTTTTTTTTTGTTGCCTGCACCTTGACACAAATTTGTTGATGAGCACTTCCTCACTCTTCCTGCTTCTGACGTATAGTACATACATTAGCCGGATATCATCTCATGATGTGAGGGAGGCAAAAAAGAAACAAAAAAATGTGGCGTTTTACTAACCAAACGACACTTCGTACGCTTAGATGGTAAAAGGAAGCGGTCTCTTCAGCTTTCTATGTTTCTTCTGCATGTTGTATACGCTACGTGTACCCACAGAGTTGTTTCATCTGTTAATATTGGTCTGGTTTCTTCAGCTTTCAATCGAAATACTACTTTTGTCCAAGGCCTAATAAAGCTATTCTATCTTGTTTCATGAGTGACTGACTTGTGTGAATTAATAGCAGTCCAGCTGCCGTGGATGTAGCTTGATTGTGTCAACAATGGGATATGTTCTACGCTTCTTTCACCTGTGAATGTGAATGAGCAACAGACATGTCTGAGGCTCAACAGCGGCTGGCTTTATTCACAGTCTTATGTTCTGGTTCAGAATGGGAGTGACATGCAGATGAGTACCCCCTTTACACTAGGACCCAAATAATCAAACTCACGTCATATACAGTGTTAGTGTTTATGATCACTATGGTTGATGTACAGTTACAAGGTGACATGGCTTCCTACCCCGGGTTTCTCAAAAACAGAATGAACCGAAGGAGTCTATTGTGAGGGAAATTGGCAGCAGAACACAAATCTGAATGCACGCATGACTCCTCTTTAATGCACACCAAAATTACGACCTGTTTCTATGAATTACCCGTTGGAAGCCTAACATTGTAAGATCGAATTTCATAACTTAACTAGTCATGTTGGCAATAGGACAGACTATCAAATGATGCCCACCTGACCCAGATTGCGATTTATAATGGTATGTTTTTGGATTGCTTAAACAACAGCAATTGTGTGATGGCGAGGATGCAGGGCTGTGTTCCAAACACAACAACTACAAGTGTGCTTGTTCTAGTTCCTCAACGGCACAGGTAGGAGAGCTCAAAAAAGCACCTTATAGTTGAAGACTTCTTTGAGTTATAAAAGTGTATTGAAATTACTTAGGAACTGTGAATACTTTGGAGAGGGGTGGGGCCACTTGGAAGAGGTGAAAAAATTATTGTTGTCTATCAACAATGACAAGCCACCAGGGTCTGACAATCTAGATGGAAAATTACTGAGGATAATAGCAGACGATATTGCCACTCCTATTTGCCACATCTTCAATTTAAGCCTACTTGAGAGTGTGTGCCCTCAGGCCTGGAGGGAAGCTAAAGTCATTCCACTACCCAAGAATAGTAAAGCCCCCTTTACTGGCTCAAATAGCCGACCAATCAGCCTGTTACGAACCGTTAGTAAACTTCTGGAAGAAATTGTGTTTGACCAGAAACAATGCTATTTTACAGTAAACAAATTGACAACAGAATTTCAGCATGCTTATAGGGAAAGACACTCAACAAGCACAGCACTTACACAAATGACTGATGATTGGCTGAGAGAAATTGATGATAAAATGATAGTGGGGGCTGTCTTGTTAGAGTTCAGTGCAGCTTTTGACATTATTGATCATAGTCTGCTGATGGAAAAACATGTGTTATGGCTTTACACCTCCTGCTATACTGTGGATAAAGAGTTATCTGTCTAACAGAACACAGAGGCTGTTCTTTAATGGAAGCCTCTCCAACATAATCCAGGTAGAATCAGGAATTCCCCAGGGAATTCCCCAGGTGGCAAGGAATAATTTAGCCCTAAATATTTCTAAAACTAAAAGCATTGTATTTGGAACAAAACACTCACTAAACCCTAAACCTCAACCAAATCTTGAAATAAATAATGTGGAAATTGAGCAAGTTGAGATGACTAAACTGCTTTGAGTAACACTAGATTGTAAACGGTCATGGTCAAAACATATTGATGTAGTAGTAGCTAAAATGGGGAGAAGTCTGTCTATAATAAAGTGATGCTCTGCCTTCTTAACAACACTATCAACAAGGCAGGTCCTACAGGCCCTAGTTTTGTCGCACCTTGACCTTCACAGTCCCCAAGTCCAGAACAGACTATGGGAGGCACACGGTACTACATAGAGCCATGACTACATGGACTACATGGAAAACAGATAAAGACAACACTTTATGGAACAGCGGGGACTGTGAAGCAACACAAACATTGGCACACACACACACACACACAAAGAGGAAAATGTGAATGACCACTACTATACTTTAAATAAACACTAAGATAGTTAGAACATTTAACATACAAAAAAATACTTGCTTGCCCAGAAATCTTGCTCCCCAAAAAATGTGAGCTGTACCTAAATGATATACACTTAAATTGTCTTCCATGTTGATGGTGAGTATATGTTCAAATACACACTTATAACAGATACCTTTTTCTATTTGAAATGTAATGAAATGTCAATTACATACTAATTATTGGACAGGCGAGAGAGAGACCGGAAAGCCAGGAGGCGTGTCCGTGCCAGAAAGACAGCGGCCCGACTTGAACCCAGCGGCCCAGACCACCACACCACGCCAGGCCATTCAAACAAGGGTTGGGGAAACAGTTGGTCAGATGACAACATATGTGCCAGATCTCATTCAGTTCTGAGCACATGCTGATGGGAACTTGCTGCTGGAGAAGTTTTTTTACCCGTTTAATGGCAGGTTCAACATGAATCTGTAGATGAGCAATGCGACGGGTGTCACACATCTCTTGGGCAGTGAACTGAGACTTCCCCCTCACAAATGGTGCTACAGAGACAGACTCCTTTGGAAACAAGTAAGTCCTGGATGTCAAAACTCCGATCCGCCAGTACCCGTCCCCTGCTTCCAGCATGTCCAGTAATCCACTTCCCCCAAAGACCTGTCTGTCAGAGGTTGGCCCCCCATACAGACCAAACATGTACATAACGGAGTCATGAGGTGCAATGCACACTAAGGCCATGGTCATGTTAGTTGAACAAGGTGCAGGACTGTGCGGCAAGCCTGGGTGGCTTTCAATGAAAACCTCTGTGCAGTCTACTATGACTCGACAGTTCGGGTATGTTGTCTTGACTGCGACAGGCATACGCTTCTGTGCAAACTGCAGACTGGGCAGCTGCTTGAAACGATGATACATGATATTGTACCGAAACGCCAAAGCAGTCAGCAACGGTCCCTCCTTAAAAGTCAGATTCGGGGATGAATAAAGGACCAGGAACAGTTCATCCATGGGACCAAGCTGTCTGTGTCTCCCCAACTCTTGGCCCTCTTTTGCCGGCTTCCCTTTGAAAACAGAGCCCCAGTAGTGCAGCTAGCCACTTTGCTTTGGTCGGAGGAAGTCGTAAAAGGTCAGAAAGGTCATGTAGTCCGGTGTAAAACCATATATCACCAGCACTTCCCTGGAATCTCTCTATGGAGAAGGTTTTCCTGTGCAGCTGCCTCTGGAGGTCTTTGATTTTGGCTTCAGCCTTCTCCAGCTCGGCAGTATCTATACAGTTGCCCTCATTTTTCTCACCGACTTCCCTCATTGACGCAACCATCTCTGCTATCTGACAAATAACCAGAATTTGCAATTAGTCACCCGTATGTACTTATTGTTTATGTATTAGGGTATGTATTACTGATAGAGCTGGAGGCAGATACCTAAACATCATTGGCTTCACCTGGAATGCTTTTCCAACAGTCTTGAAGGAGTTCCCACATATGCTGAGCACTTGTTGGCTGCTTTTCCTTCACTCTGCGGTCCAACTCATTCCAAACCATCTCAATCTGGTTGAGGTTAGGTGATTGTGGAGGCCATGTTACTCCATCACTCTCCTTCTTGGTCAAATAGCCCTCACACAGCCTGGAGGTGTGTTAGGACATTGTCCTGTTGAAAAACAAATGATAGTCCCACTAAGTGCAAACCAGATGGGATGGCGTATCGCTGCAGAATGCTGTAGTAGCCATGCTAGTTAAGTGTGCCTTGAATTAAAAATAAATCAGTGTCACCAGCAAAGCACCCCCACACCATCACATCTCCTCCTCCATGCTTCACGGTGGGAACCACACATGCAGAGATAATCCGTTCACCTACTCTGCGTCTCACAAAGACACAGCGGTTGGAACCAAAAATCTAAAATTTGTACTCATCATACCAAAGGACAGATTTCCAATGGTCTAATGTCCATTGCTCGTGTTTCTTGGTCCAAGCAAGTCTCTTCTTATTATTGGTGTCCTTTAGTAGTGGTTTCTTTGCAGAATTTCGACCATGAAGGCCTGATTTATTTAGGCTGCAATTTCTGAGGCTGGTTACTCTAATTAATTAACTTATCCTCTGCAACAGATGTAACTCTGGGTCTTCCTTTTCTGTAGCGGTCCTCATGAGAGCCAGTTTCATCATAGCACTTTATGGGTTTTGAGACTGCACTTGAAGAAACTTTCAAAGTTCTTGAAATGTTCCAGATTGACTGACCTTCATCTCTTAAAGTAATGATGGACTGTCGTTTCTCTTTGCTTATTTGAGCTATTCTTGCCATAATATGGACTTGGTCTTTTACCAAATAGGGATATTTTCTGTTTACCACCCCTAACTTGTCACAACACAACTGATTGGCTCAAATGCATTAAGGAAAGAAATTCCATAAATGAACTTTTAACAATTGAAATGCATTCCAGGTGACTACCTCATGAAGCTGGTTGAGAGAATGCCAAGAGTGTGCAAAGCTGTCATCAAGGCAAAGGGTGGCTTCTTTGAAGAATCTCAAATAAAACATGTTTTTGTTTAAAACTTTTTTGGTTACTACATGATTCCATATGTGTTATTTCATAGTTTTGATGTCTTCACTATTATTCTACAATGTAGAAAATAGTCAAAATATAGAAAAACCCTGGAATGAGTAGGTGTATCCAAACTTTTGACTAGTACTGTATATGTGTTTTATTCAGATTTTCCAGCTGCACCCTCAGCACCCCTTCTTTCCGCAGATTGATGCTGGTGACATGCGGTGTGTCCTCTTGCGAGATAGGGTGTAGTGTTTTTTTGGCTAGGGGTGCACAAAAACACAAGATTCATAATATGTTATATTTTTACAGTTTTTAGAATAGGTTTCACTTAATTAGTTACCAGTTAAATATTTTCTGTTGTCGCTGTGGTTGGTGTTGTTTTTGTACTGTAATTGTTGTATTGCCAGCAGATGGCGCTAATAACACAGTATATAATCTATGACCACCTGCCGGACTTACTAGAAAGAGCCAGAGTACCAAAGCCTCACAAGAACAAAACGCTAGATAGGGCCATTCGGTCATTCATTATGCAAGTATGGTATGGGTACCATGATGCAAATGCATGTACATCATAGATAGACAGCATGTCACATTTACACTATAGTTGACTACTAGAGCACTGGACTAGACCAACATTCACTTCTCTCCTGTCTAGGTGAGTAACTTCCCACGGATCCTCCTCCCTGTGAACACACTGAGCGGGGGTGTGCCAATGTGTGAAAGAACAGCACAGTCTAACAGACACAGATCAAAACCTCAGATTAGATTAGAGCAGACAAAGAAACCAGTGTGAGACAACGGAAGGGGTTTTGCATGTGTTTCAGACAGGAAGTTCATGTCAGGGAGAAGTGGTTCCTCCACCCGAAACACTGACTTTGATCTGGAGATGGGTCACATGTATGACTGACAGCAGGATGGGTGAGACAACCCCTCCCAAACCAGAGAGAGACAATCTCTATTACATACATACACTCCAGGTAGAGGCAGGGGCGTGTATTCATGGATGCCAAGGGAAGCCAGGCTTCCCGGCAAAAATGTGCCAAGAATAAAAACATACAAAACAATGTATCTTTCGTCTCCCCGTGTTTCATCAATTTCCTTCAATTCGCAAGAGGCTGAATGTATCTCACTGGAGAAAGCATCCAAACGTATCTATCTGATGCTGTCTGGTCAAAAAGAGTGACATTGTTGCCGCCAGTAGCATTGAATGCAAGGGAAGCCAACGACCATTTGGCCTCCCTTGATAATAATTTAAAAAAAGAATAGCCAAATCAGTGTTGAGCTAAACTGAGTGAGCTCAGCTGTGATTGGTCCTGGTGCACCAAAAGAAAGTGTCAAGGGAAGCCAGTGTCATAGACTGTTGAGGCAACAATTAAGAAGATGGCGGAAGTAGGGTGAGTCAACATGTTTCTTCTACTTGCACGCACGCACACACACACATACCAAACACACACAAATCAATATCATGGACAGCCACATATTTAGCTTACGTTGATTGGACTAAAACGTTTTGGGTATCTTTTAGTTGCCACTCGATTAGACTAAGCAGAGGTGATTAGTTGATGTTGAAATGGTTCTGGAATAGTGAAGGCAGCTCCTGTTTTCATTGCGAATTGCAGTAACTCTGTGGTTCTAAATCAATAGTTGTTTAGTAGTCTGAAAATGTTGGAAACATTACCTTGCTGTAAGTCATGTAACGGTTTGTTACATGTAAAATGGTTTGTGGACTTCACAGGACAGATGTTGCTCTCCGGTTTTGTAAGGAAACAAAAAGGTGTGGTTGAATGTATTCTGCTACTATGTCTTCTTACAGTCTCAGCCTTAGTTCATATGCCTTGACATTGATCTGTAGGCCTAACAGGTTATAGAACAAACAACGCGATTATCACAGAACCATTTTTTTTTTTTTTTAACTGGCTTGGCATCCCCGGTGATTTTATCCACACAACGCTACTGGGTAGAGGGAGCCTATGGGCCCGTATTTATAAAGCTTCTCAGCGTTGGAGTGCTGATCTAGGATCAGCCCCCCCCCCCCCACTGTCCATTTGATCATATCTAAAAGGCTATACTGACCCTATATCAGACTGTCTGGCTGTGAACACATATCTAGGATAAGACAACTTAGACTAGTTCTAATAGTAACCATTTGTGGGTACAGGTCAAACTGATCTTGGGCATATTTTCTGACTACTTATGTCACCCAGTTAATCAGCATCTTTCTCTTTTGAAACATTGTGTCACAGTTTTTGGTGTTGAGTGTAACCAAACATGACCCATGATAAGAGCCCACATCCAATCTGCTACATTGCTCCTCCATGCTCTCTGTAGGAACTCTCTCTGTTGTGCTCAAGTGGAGAAATAGTGGAGTAACCATAGAGATACAGGGCCAGTTTCCCCAGATGAAGCCTAGTCCTGGATTTAAAAGCATTCTCAAATGGAGAATCTACATTGAAAAAAAACTGTTTTGAATGGCCCATAATGTTCTCATTTCTATGCGTAAAACTTCCTCATAAGAAAATGTGCATTGTTCTAATCTGAAACATACAGTACGCACGACAGCAAGAAGTAACCAACGTCACAACAGTATCTTCTTCATAGTGATCGTTTTATTATTCTGTCGTCGTCTATCTACGTTCAAAGGAAATCAAATGCTGTGACAGACATCAGGGGACATCATCCTCCAGTTTGAAAACGGAAATGTAAAAAAAAAAATGTTTTTAATACGTGCACATCATGAAATGACATAAAAGGAACCATGTCAGATAGACATAAAGACTTTCCAGCAGAATGTAAACAATCACATCGTCTTAGCTGTCTACCACTGTATGATACCACTCTGGAATAACGCAAGTCAGACGGCTGCAATTGAGTGAACGAGGAAATAAACCATAGAAGGATACTGGTAGCAGACTGGAGACTATTGTCACCGAAGTGAAACAATAGTGAGTGCTGAGTGCAGCGTTGTGTCTTATTTAACTCGGCTTAATGAATGGTACACTTGCAAACGGCCTTCACACTGTAATGGCTGGCTGAGGAGAGTGTAAATATTGACCACAGGAGAGTGCAAGGCTGTCCAGGAACCTAGAGACAGCGTAATTAAACAACATTTTGGACTATTTATCAGGCCCCTTGAGAGCAGCGGAATCCACCGTCTGGTAGTGTCAACTAGCCTGGTAGAACAGACTGAATGCTGTTCAATCTGGTTCAACCAGGCTAAGAGTCAACCAATAGGGTACCAGTCTCAACTCTATACCTGCAGAAACATTGACCCTTGCAATCGCATAAGGTCTACGTCCAGGAATTTTCCCTGAACACGTGACATGACTTGGAAATTCTCCAGATCAGATGGTCAGGAAACTTCAGGGTCATACATGTCATATGATTGGCTGAGAATACAGACACACCTGAAGAAGTAAATATATTTTTTTACATAATGTGACATACTGAACTTTGAATGGGGGGGGGGGGGGGGGGCTTGCAACAACAGCAAGGTGACACACAGCCAGGCTACAGTTCATAGACAAACCACGTAAGCAAGGTTTCTCGCGCCCTTGCATTTTCAAACACCTGCAAGTCAATCGTAGTATCAGTTCATAGGAATGGCTCATTGCAGTTCATTGCAGGCTAGAAATACCATTGAAAAAACTTGCATGGTCCACTTCCTGCATATTCCCTTCAGACCTGCCTCTGTGTATTTCAGCCATTTTACTTCAACAAACCATAAAGCATATTCGAGTAGTTTTTCAAATCAATGAGTGTAGATAGGGAATAACAAGCAGAGTGGAGGAGAGATAATATGAAATTCCTTGGATTGGAGGTCCTCCTCAAGATTCTCAAAAAAGTCCAAAGTAGAGAGTTGTGGACAAAGCTCAATAGAGGTCAATGACCCCACCCAGGACGCTTGTCGTCCTGATCTACAGTCAGTTTGTCAGCATCATTGGTCCTTTAATCGTTTTATCAAGATGGAGGATTCCATTCTGCCTCCGTCACATGCAGACACTGACTGAAGGATAGATACTGAAGATGTTGCCCAGATCAAGCACTTTATGTCCCCTCTTTCAGGAAACGCTAAACTACCTTTTCGGTGACTTCTTTTCGCCCGCTAGCAAAAATGTCCCCCTTTAGACGCAACCAAACCGACAGATCATGTGTTCGCATCTAAATCGCATAGAATTCCAAAAGCCCTTTTGATACGTCCCATAAGCAGACAAAACAAGACTTTGTCATACGCATTGTCCTTCTGTTAAACATAGATCCACACTGCACATTTACATCAAACCATTTAGTCATTTCTCAAGGGAAACACTACATAACAACACCCTCTGGCACAAAACATGTTCCTCTTTCATCGAATTTTCAAACTTGAAAGTGAGACAGAAGAGACTGCAGAGCTGAGATGGGTTTAGAGATTCAGACTGGGGTTTCCATAAGGTATCCCCAACCAATGGCCGGCATGTGTGGAGTATGGAGACATTGTATTGGTCACCGTATCTCTGTGATCTGCTGCTTAAAAAACGCTCATTGGTCAACCTGGAGAGACAAAAAAACACCAGAGATGGAAAAGGCACTACCCAACTTCCACAAACGCAGGGTGAAATCAGTGTGTAGCGCGCTCATCTGTACACTATTCAACACCTTCTTTCATAGAACTAATAAGGATACTGCCGTTTCAACCCAGTCAACCACTAGCAATCTCCATAAAGAACCCATTCAACCCAATTTAGCTACATTTAGGTCATATTGAATCAGCCCCATCATCAGTTAAGTCTATTGATTGCGGATGGACTTAACTCTATACCATTGTCTCTGATTTTATTGAGAAAGATGGCTACATTTAAGAATGCAGAAAGCGCCTACATGTCTAAACGGGTAAAAAAGGACACAATTTGTTCCAGCTGATAGCCGCGCTTCCGCTTTCATACCAGAACAAAGTAGAAATCCTTTTCCAAATTAGATTTCCACCTTAAATATTCTTCCTGTATTGAATAACTCCCGATCACATAAAAACCATTTAGCTTGTCGTCTCAGAGACTGTGCATGATCTGGATCATATTAATTAGTGCACACAGTTTCAAAACGTAACAAAACGTTTTGCTACGAAAAACTCAAATTAGTGTTTCTTATTCCGTTCAGGTAGTTCCCTCTCTGTTTGGATCTGTTTCCTTCCATTTGGTACCAAATGAATATGATCCTAGAAAATGACAATATGTAGGCCTACAAATAGGGAAGAAATCAAGTAAATTAATGGAAAAACCCCCACACTAAAACAGGCTCAAACTACAAATATTTATAGATATACATACACATTGATAACAATAGAATTTCTCTCCAGTCCATGGTCCTTCTCTGAGAGCCCAAAGCTGGGTTGATATGAATAACACACGAGACTAGAGTCTTTGGGTCTCTGACATCTTCTTCATTGTCTTTGTCTAATAGACTGAAACATAGAATGGTGATGTCATGCGTAAAGAAAGAAAACAGAAGGTATAGGAAGGGAGGCCGATGCCGGAGTCGAGCTATAGCCGGATCCCTTGTGTTTGTTTTTTTTACTCCAAGTTAGGTTCCTTTGCAATGCATCTCTGTTCCGTGTGTCTCCCTCATTGCATCAAAGAATCCACAGTCAACTGTAGAGTCTGAGTAATGAAATCTGCCTCTCGCTCGGTCTTTGCAGGGTTTTTGCTCCACTTCCCATTCTTCCATTCCTCATTTAGGTCTGTGTTTCTGAAGTGTCCCTCAAAGTCCTGAGGGGGTGTAAATGGGCCAATGGGGGGGACCATGTCATTATTCATTTAGCCAGTCAAATGTTTTGGTTGACGGACGTGACATGATCACATGTTTTGGTTGACTGGCGTGACGTAGTTGCGCGGGAACATGCCCGTCTGGCCGTGGCAAGCGCCTTTCCACCAGTTGGGGTCGGAGTTGTCCAGGACCTGGATGAAGTCGCCGCGTCGGAAGCCCAGCTCGCCGTCCTCCTGAGGGTCAAAGTCAAACAGCGCCTGTACGTACGTTGAATGCTGGAGAGACGAGATGAGAAACACATGGGTTAGAATACGTGATGAGGGTAGTCGGGCAGGTTAGCCAAGACATAGTCATGGATCATGTTCATTAGGGCACGCAACAGATAATGTTTTAAAACGCTTTGCAACAGAATAGGAAATTAAGTGTTTAGTTTTGGTCTGTGTAGTAGACCCTCTGTTAAAGTCAGTTTTCTTCTGTTTGGTGCCTAATGAACATGACCCTTTTTTCCAACTTCCTATTGTACTTCTACTTGTATATTTGTCTCATAACCAACATGGAGACCATAGTGAATTAAGCTATTTGCCTGCAAATTTGCTTGGTGAACTGTAGTTCACTGGTAATCGGCTAAGCTGTGTTTTGCATGATTGCTTAGATGAGATTACGTGACGCAATCTCATTAAATGATTGTCAGAGATGAGGATTTCCCTGGTATTCCGTATGATGTGCAGCGCTGTGTATACATACATTACCATCAGAAAGTATTCACACCCCTCGACTTTCTCCATATTTTGTTGTGTTACAGCCTCAATTTAAAATATATTAAATTGAGATGTTTTTTTTGTCCACACAATACCCCATAATGTTAAAAAAATGAAAAGCTAAAATGTCTTGAGTCAATAAGTATTCAACCCCTTTGTTACGGCAAGCCTAAATAGGTTCAGGAGTAAACATTTGCTTAACAAGGCACATGTACTCACTCTGGGTGCAATAATAGTGTTTTGTTTTATGACTAGGTTCCTCAGTCAAGTAGTGAATTTCAAACACAGATTCAACCACAAAGACCGGGGAGGTTTTCCTATGCTCTGCATATTGGAAGATTGGCCAAGTTACAGTATTCACTTAAATCTATGACAAAACCTGAAAATGGTTGCCTAGCAAAGACCAACCACCACCAAGATCTTGAAGAATTTTGAAAACAATAATTGGCAAATGTTGCACAATCCAGGTGTGAAAAGCTCTTTACAGACTTACCCAGAAAGACTTCCAGCTGTCATCGCTGTCAAAAGTGCTTCTACAAAGTATTGACTCAGGGGTGTCAATACCTATGTAAACGAGATATTTCTGTACTTCATTTTGAACACATTTGCAAACATTTCTAAAAACATGTTTTCACTTTGTCAAGATGGGGTAGTGTGTGTAGATGAGTGAGGATTTTTATTAATGTAATACACTTTTAAATTCAGGCTCTAACAACAAAATGTGGAATAAGTCAAGGGGTGTGAGTACTTTCTGAAGGCACTGTACATGTGTGTGTGTGTGTGTGTGTACGTACATGTATTTGTGTGTGTGTATTGGGGGGAGGGGGGCGAACGACGAGGATGAGAAGAAGCAGAAGCAGAAGAGGGAGATAAGGACAGAATAAACAGAACATTTGTGATTACTGATAAGGTAAAAGGAGGAGTCATTTAGGAGAAAAGTGGCTTTTCGAAAGTAATAAAAAAGGGAAAACAGATATGATCGATGAGGGTCCCCTGTGTGTGTGTGTGTGTGTCTCCCCTCACCTGTGGGACCTGCTCGATGTCCCTGAGGAAGATGGGCTGGTTGCGGGACACAGAGGTGGAACGGTGGTAGTCCACCAGAGAGTTGAGAGAGTTGAACTTGACCACCCACAGGAAGTACTTCCCAGCCCCGTCACGCAGGACCTTGAAGTGCTGCACGTCATTACCAAACCTGGGGAGAGGTAGCATAGATCTAGAAGTGACTGGTTAAGATTAAACAAGGTGACCGTCCTACTACTTCCATCAGTCCAACCGTTTCAGATCTGTGATTACCAAACCTGTGGTGGAGGAGAAGAGGGAGATAAGTATAGAATAAAACAGAAAGTGAGTGTTGACATTTACCGTGGTAACCAACTGAGAACAGCAGTCAAAACACTGTTAAGTCTACATCACGTGGGCAATCGTTTCATAACCATCTGTGTCAGCACTTTCATGAATGATTTAAGCCCAGATGGCCCAGTTTCCTTCTCCCCGCGTGATACCATGAGTTTGGGATTTTGACACAGAAGATATACTTCATTAGATTGCATTATACAGGGACAGTTGTTTGGTACACAGCTGTGATACTAGGACAGTGCAACTGTAGCAGTAGCGACAAGAATAATATACTATCACCTACTGTAAGTGCTGAACTGGAGTCTGTGTCCACAATGGCACCCTATTCTCTATAGAGTGTACAACTTTTGGCCTGGACAAAGGGAATAAGGTTCCATTTCTCACACACACACTTACTTACTGCAGACACAGCCTGGGACTAGGGAAAGTGCCAGCTTGCAAAGCTTTGATAACAGGCAGCAGCGCCCACACCGGAGCTATCTGACAGAGACCAAAGTGCTTTAGTAGCAGATAACTGTTGGTTAGCCCCAGGTGAGTCAGAGATGACACAGCCAATTAACTTGATATGGATCTGTAGATCTGCACAGCGACTTTACATAAAGACTAGAGCGGGAACAGGGTGGTCAGTCACTGACTTAGAACAGTCAGCACTTGTCAGGTCAAGCTGGCTAGACGCCACCCTCGCAAACCAAGATGGGAGCTGTGCTTAAAGAAAGAAAGCACTTTGCACAGAGTTAGAAAAATAATTAAAAGAAGGACTGATATTGGAGAAAAGTGAATATTTGAAAGGAATAAAAAAGGGGAAAGGGATATGATCGGTTGATGAGTTATACAATGATTGAACTGAAATAAAGGTTCAATAAAACTGAGTGTGTGCGTGTGACATACTTGACAGAGAGGGAGAAGTCTCCCGGTGCGCTCTCCGACTCTCGGATGAGGAAGGCCCCATCATGCCTTTGTTTGTTCAGCATCTCCTCTGCCTTCGCCCGGGGGATCTTACCATAGAACCACCTGGGACACAACAACAAATCAGAACAAAAAAACACTTATAACTCATTAAAAATGATATAAAAACAAGTTGTAAGTAATAAGTGCTGTTTTACTGCAAATGAAGAAGAAGAAAAATAGTGCTGGCAAAACTGGTTGAAATGACATTGTTTCAACCTGCCCTACCAAGCTGGGTGGTTTTTCCTTCATTTGTAGGAAAAGCAGCACTTAACAGAATTTGATTGTGGTGTGGTTGTGACGGGTAGCTAGTTAACATTGACCTTTTGAGTAACATCAAAGCGTAGGGTCATAGGCGTGACTCAATGTCATGGAAACATGGCCTTAAGCAGAGCTTGACCTCAAACCTGACCACTGTTATTGACAGTTGTAGTGTCTGTGGGGGAGGAGTGAGTGAAGTGCATAGCGACCAATAACACTACTAAACAATGATGTCAAAATCAGAATATCGCATCTATTTTGCATGCCAAATAGAATGAAATCAAGTGAGCACCGATGGGCCATTTAATTTTGTATTTTTGCATTTGTCCTAGTAGGTTGTAATTACAGGGAGGTTCCTGGTCTGATAAAAGAGCTGGTGGAGCCTTGGGCCGAGACAATGACAACTGTGTGCTGCCATGCCAACCGCACCTGCTACCTACTCCTCTGGCTCTGACTGTCTGGCTCTTACTGGTGCCCAACACCAGCGGTCAGTCATCAACACCCATGAATACGCCATACACAGTGTGTGTCACTGTGTGTGTGTGTGTGTTTGCGCATGGGTGTAGTGTGAGATGGTGTGTGGGACCTCCCTTTCCTTCTGTGACTCGTCAGGTGTGGAATTTTACTGTCTAGATAAAGGTGTTATGTCACAATGTGCCAACAAAGGTGTTGCAACACACGATGTTTGCCTCTATCTCCAGTGAAAGCATACACACCCTGAGCTTTATCTATATAGCTTAATTTAGCCATATAGCTTAGCCTTACCATATACTGTAGCTTATCATAGCGATAGCATACCCTTGACTTAGCCAATGGCCACAGCCTCTGCAATAGATCATGTCAGTGCAGGTGAGTGCTAGCGCTAAGCCGCTTAGCTTGTTCGTTTGTGAGCTCAGACAACATGACAAAGCCAGAGGACCTGATCAACTCCAGCTGTTCCTCATGAGGGTATGATAATCCAGCCAGGTTTCATATACAGTATCATCATCAGGGCAGAGTCCTCAAACAGTGTCACAAGTCGATAGCCACATACCCACCGGCTAATTTTGCCTGCTGGGTAAAGATGACAGCTACGAGTAGCACAAGTTATCAGTCCATTACATGTGTACACACACATTGACCTCTGGGACATTGGTTTCAACCCACAAGTCTTTAGCAATGCTATTCACACTCAAACAAGCTTAAGGGATGACAGAACTCCAACCCCCTCATCCACAGTGCTCTGATCTCCCTGAGGTAACAGTAACACTGTGTGTAGAGAGATAATGTGGATATCCTCCTATTATCCCGGTCCTTCCTGCTTTGTGGTGGAGTGCTGCTCTTTGATGTGGTCGCACTGACATCCACGGCTACCAGTCTTCCATAAGGGAGTCAAAGCCCTTTACACACCATCGAGCTGAACCAAACTGTTGCGACTTGGCCATCTTCTCCTCACATGATCTTTTCCAGCATGGTAACATCAACCATGGTGGATGTAACCAGGCCAAGGCCAGCCCAATAGTGAAGTGAGTACTGTTTTGTTCTTCATATCCAGCCCCACCATCTGCCTGCCTGCTATCCTGGACCCTCCTCCTCCACCAGCTGCTCCTCTATAGAGCAGGTGATTCCCTCCCTCCTGTATTTAGGCCCAGCTGACCAATCAGTCATAGGATCCTTAAAGCTAATGGACAGTCTCTTCCTGACTGCTATAATAGGGCTCTCTGTATCTGATTGGTTGCGGTGTGAGCCCTCACAGCCCTGAGAGCAGGTGGCGGTGGTGGGGAAAGCGTTCTCACACAGCTGACAACTATACAGGACAGAGCCCCTCTTTGCTACTGTGTGCGTCTGTAGAATATAAAGTACAATCCATCTCTATTTAGTGGCTACCTCAGAATAGGATCCATTTAGTGACCTTTAAGTTTATGTAGAAAGGGCTTCTGTAGGACAGTTACAGTACAATCCATCTCCTATCTGAAAGTTAGAAAAAAGCCCTGTTGCTCAGCTGAAGTCATATTCTTCACAAAATATAGCATGTTAGAAACGGTGCCCCATATTGAAACAATGGGGCCTACAGTGCATACGGAACGTATTCAAGACCCCTTCACCTTGTTACATTACAGCCTTATTCTAAAATGTATTCAATTATATTTTTTCATCAGTCTACACACATTACCCCATAATGACAAACCGAAAGCAGTAAAGATTTGTTTTGCAAATGTATTAAAAATAAAAAAAACTGAAAAACCTTATTTACATAAGTATTCAGACCCTTTGCAGTGGGACTCTAAATTGAGCTCAGGTGCATCCTGTTTCCATTGATCATCTTTGAGATGTTTCTACAACTTGATTGGAGTCCGCCTGTGGTAAATTCAATTGATTGGACATGATTTTGAAAAGGCACACCTGAAAAGGCAGACCGTATTGTGTCAAGGCACAGATCTTGGGAAGGGTACCAAAAAATGTCTGCAGCATTGAAGATCCCCAACAACGCAGTGGCCTCCATTCTTAAATGGAAGAAGTTTGGAACCACCAAGACTCTTCATAGAGCTGGCCGCCCAGCCAAACTGAGCAATCAGAGGAGAAGGGCCTTGGTCAGGGAGGTGACCAAGACTCTGACAGAGCTCTAGAATTCCTCTGTGGAGATGGGAGAACCTTCCAGAAGGACAACCATCTCTGCAGCACTCCATCAATCAGGTGTGCAGCAACGCTCCCCATCCAACCTAACCGAGCTTGAGAGGATCTGCAGAGAAGAATGGAAGAAACTCCCCAAATACAGGTGTGCCAAGCTTGTAGCGTCATACCCAAGAAAACTCGAGGCTGTAATCACTGCCAAAAGGTGCTTCAACAAAGTACTGAGTAAAAGGTCTGAATACATATATTTTTTCCTCTCTAGACATTTGCCAAAATTTCTAAAAAACAATTATTGCTTTTTCATTATGGGGTATTGTGTGTAGATTGAGTGGGGAAAAAAAACTATTTAATCCATTTTAGAATAAGGCTGTAATGTAACAAATTGTGGAAAAAGTAAAAGGAGTTTAAATACTTTCCTAATGCACTGTATCTAGAAAGATCCACATAGGCTATATTGGGCCAGAGGGCGATTGTGGGGGAAAACCTAATAGGTCTGACGCAGCAGAAACAGACTCTGGAATCAGGACTGACGACGCCACATTATGAGGGATTCTGAGTTGCCAAACCGACAACCCTGCGACCACATGGATCTCAGAGGCCTGTAACCCACAAATCAGATCTAGAAAGCAGGGTCGCTTCCAGGCTAGCTTCCAGACCACAGCAGCAACATGAGGAGACCTTTATCCCCCTTATCTTCAGACCAGAGGAGCATTTATCCGAGCCACAGGAGTTTGCTAGAATCTGGTTCCAGTGTCTTCTGAATGGTTCTAACCATGGGAACTAGAGAAGTAAAACTGTCTATGAAGTTACTTTTCTTCCAATATGTAACACAAATAAATGCCCTCTGGAAAAAAGACATTTGACAAACTAGTACTGGAACCAAGATTAGAACCTCACGTTTGATACCCCCATTTTGAGCTCCAGGTTAAACATGAAGTCATTTGGGGGAGGTGAACGCTGCCATTTTGGCTCTCCAGTTTCATGCAGACTTGTGGCAGGCTCCGATAGGGCAACGGGTATCGAAGGTTGCCTCATACTTACGGGTGTCCCTTCATTTCAATGTAGTTCTTGGGGATGAAGCCTTCCTTCCCATTCAGCTCTGCCTTGTACCAGTTCTGGTCGCATTCTTCATTCAAAACCTGAAGACACAAAACAGAGGGAAGAGAGTTGGGTTAAAGAGTATGGTCGTGACAAACATGAAGACCACACTATAAAAACCCACTGACAGAGTGGGTACATGAAAGCCAACGTAATGGTGTGGAAACCATTGGATGAGCTAACAACAAATATTTTTTAAGGAAATATCATGCAGATCCTCTATATTCATGTATCGCCATGTACATACGCTGAGTGAACAAAACATTAGGAACTGCTCTTTCCATGATAGCTTTCAGCTAGATTCACCTGGTCTGTCTATGACCCCTGATTGATGTCACTTGTTAAATCCATTTCAAAATCAGTGTGAATGAAGTGGAGGAGACAGGTTAAAGAAGGATTTTTAAGCCTTAAGACATGAATTGTGTAAGACAAAAGTACCATTGAACAGGGTATGATAGTAGGTGCCAGGCGCACCGGATTGAGCGTGTCAAGAACTGCAATGCTACTGGGTTTATCACACTCAACAGTTTCCCGTGGGTATCAAGAATGGTCCACCACCCAAAGGACATCCAGCCAACTTGACACAACTGTAGGAAGCATTGGAGTCTAAATGGGCCAGCATCACTGTGGAACGCTTTCGACACCTTGTAGAGTCCACGCCCCGACAAATTGAAGCTGTTCCGAGGGCAAAAGGGGGTGCAACTCAATATTGGGAAGGCGTTCCTAATGTTTTGTACACAGTGCATTTCCCCCATATGCTCCCAGACGCAGAGACAAAAAGCAGAACATTGCAATGTAGGAGAATACTGCTTAGAACACACCCTTCATCCCATAACTGCCATATACTGTACATATTTCCCCCCTAACCTCCCATATATCCATTCACAAGCCTAGCCAGGTGAAATGACATTCCAGACAGACTGCCCCCATCCCTGCACCCAGGTGTCCTAGTCCAGGTCAGTCAACATGACCGTGATCATCTGGAGGCTCGACAGTGGGACCTGACCAGACTGCCACCACACCCCCTCCTGTCCCTACAGAGACACCATCTGTCACAACCACTCCGGCCACAGATCCATCAGCGTCGATGGCTGACACAAACACTCTGTAACCGGGCCAGAGAGCTCTGAGACAACAACCAAACACTCTAACCAGGCCAGATAGGTCTCTGAGAGACAATGACCAAACACTCTGTAACCGGGGCAGAAAGCTATCAGAGACAATGACCAAAACACTCTGTGGAGTTAGATGGGTTTTTAGGGTTGGATGGAAGAGGATTCCGGTTGACAGAACATGAATTGGATTTTAGGTCTTGGTGGAGTCTTGGTGGAATTGATCTTTCTGGATGAGTTTGAGTGAAACATTGCTTGTTGGTCTATAAAGGCAACTTCTACCTAGACAGATTATTTCAAACATAAGGCCTTACACCTCCACTCTCTATTACCCTGTCCCTGTCTGATGTCAACTCAGTTTCAGCATGGGACTGCATCGTCTCCCACAAGCAAGACCATCATACAGAACACTGATGTGACTGGGGAGTGGGGCCTGCATCGTCTCCCACAGTGTCTCCACACTCTACGGTGGATGACCCAGTCATCTTAGTGGAGAGAAATGGCCAGGCTCAGTCTCTTAGCCTTTGCTGGTCTCAGTAAACACCCATTAATCTTAGCTTTCTCTCGCTGTCTCTGCCATGGGGCTATGGCGCCACTCTTACCAGGCCACAAGTGAAATGGACTGCCACTGTAAACACAGAGGACAGGAAACAATGTGCACCAAGCAGGAAACAAAAAGACATGGGTTATATTTTAGGCATCCTAATGTAAATAATAGTGGGTTAGAAAATGTATAGGCAGTTGTGATGTCACATACAGGCCAATTTTAACTGTGCTAGTGATTCCTAAAATGCTTTCTGTTGTACCATGATCTTCCCCAACTCTACTACTGAGCAATTTGACAATAACAGAATGAGGCTGAGAGTCAGATGTTTCACTTTAAAATGCACGTCAAACTAAAAACAATGATTACAAAGTTAAACCATACAACTCCACGCACAAGGACGACTTAACAATTTCAACTGAAAATGTTACAAAAACACATTTACATGGCCTGTGCAGATGCACAGCTTGGTAACAGAATTACGGTGTGTGCCATCATTCTTTCACCAAACTTTGAATCTGCACTGTTCTTTAAGTATATTGTTTTTTGTCAAATGTTCTGTGGAAAATGTTAAATGTCATCCTTGTGCAAAAAGTTGACTGCTTTTGTTTAACATGCATTTTAAAGTGAAAAATTGGGAGTCTCAGCATCATTCTGTTACCGTGGAATTGCCCCACTGTTTACCATAGATATTTGTTCCAAAAATAACTATAACAAGGAACCAGTGATGTACTAGCTGACCTCCTTTTCCTGTGGAGAGAAATCTGAATATATGCTAAATCTGCCCCAATTTCTGTTCTATTGAATTAAAATCCCCCATTGGCAGAGATGAGGGGTTTAAGACTGATAAGCAAGCACACACACACACACACAAAGTGACAGATGAGGGGGTGGATACCCTTCTTTGTTCTGAGGGATGCTGGTGTGAGTCTACTGCTGGCCTCTGACTGCTTCCCAATCTGCCAATCACACACAGTCAGCACCTCCCATAGCATGACCAGCGCAGTGTTTGGCCCATGCCTCTTTCTAACACTGGCCGGCTGTCCCTCTAAACTCCGCATGACCTCACACTCCAAAACACGGTAATAAATACTCACACAGGTTGAGAACGCAGGAGATAAACATACAGAGAGCGAGCGAGAGAGGAGGGGAAGGGAGAGAGAAAGACAGTGTGACACACAGTTACACCCCCCCACCAGGCACACACGCCCAGCTGCTCAGTACTGGTGACTCACCCAGTCTGTACCCTGGGGGCTGTGTTGGCCTGAGCAGGATTCTAAAGTGATAGCTACTGCTAGTGATGAAGAGAGGAGCGGTGCTGTAACCTTTTGAAGAGTCAGAGCCAATCCAGTCCTGACAGACACATGTAGGGCCTCTAGTATGACTGAATACTGCTCATACATGAATCTCTGAGGGAGAGGATGAGCTAATGTCTCTGTGCCAGTGTGTGTGTGTGTGTGTGTGTGAGTACATCCATGTGTGTGTGCCTGCGCAATCCCATGTCTGTGTGGAAATGTGGAACAGTGTGTCTGTGTGTGCGCGTGTGCACTGGAGAGAAGGAAATTAGGGATATAATGACAGTCCTCTCCCTCCCATGAGCGAGTCAGGAGCTCCGGCTGCTGATAAAACTAATTACACCAATGCTAGGAAACGAGGAGCTAGTGCTCTGACGGAGAGAGAGAGAACGTAGAGGGAGAAGAAGTACACAGAAGTAGAGGCTGCGTCCTGTATGTGAGTGTGTGTGGTATGGGGTCATAACAGGTGGAACAACAGAAGGGTACTGGACTCTATACCGGGAGCAATGTGGACACTCTCCACCTTGCTTTCTGACTAGTAAGAGGCACCCCCTTCACATTAACCCTTCCAACACAATCACAAGAGTGAGACGTAAGAGAGAGAGTCTCTTAAAACACGTCTAATCCATGGTTTGGAAGGATATAACTTTGTTATCCCATTGTTTTTAATTCCTATAAAGACTTTGAGATGTTCTGAAAAAAGAAAAAGGCAATTGGCACAATAGCAAAGTGAATTTTAGCCAGGGATTTGTTAAAGCCAAATAAAGACAAGCGCACTTCAAAGAATGAGAAACAAAACAGACTAGTTAAACCCATCCGACACGGCAATGAAGACCGTTTCAGTCAATGTCTTTTTTCTGGCTACCATTTGCAAGTACATTTAGTTGTACAGTACATCGTTTCATCAGTGGCTGTCTAATTCAGTTTGTCCTTCCCATAACAGAGACCGGTAATGGGTTTTAAAGCTGGAAAAACAAAAAAAAACTGTCTGTCGACTTCATGAAATGAGACCACACCACTCAGTGCTATAATACCATCTGCTAGTTTGATCGAATCAGGCCTAGGGACAGAAACAGAGGTAGCCTAGCTGTCACAATTGGCTGACTGGCTGGGGCAATGACATGCACACACACATCTGTCTCTCCTAGCTCTTTCTTCCTGTCGCACACAGTGATGCATTCTTTCTCTCTCGCCGTCTCCATTTTCTTGATACCTCGGTCCTGCTTCATCGCAATCGCTCTATCCCCCCCATTCTGTCTCCACTTCTCTGTATTTTCTATACCGAAGCACAATGACACTATGATAAGTATAGGCTGTCATCAGCAACCACCGTGCTAACGGAGGGTGAAGCTATAAGCGCCTGCTTCCCATTCAGCAGGCAGAACCATAGACAGTGGCTGTAGTGAATGATGTATCTTCTCACAGTGTTGCTGGTCGTGGCTGAGGCACAGTCCCCTGGACAGATCTCGTTGCCTTGTTGTAAACCTCTAAGGGCGTTGATGCGGTTACATTTACAAGATCCCCGGAGTAATCTCATTCACAGCTGCCACACACACCATCCTGATCATCCCAAATCCTCATCCTGTCATCTCCTAAACCAGACGTGATAAGTCTTGTGATGGCCCCATTACTGCTGCAGCCGCTGTGCCCGAGGAACCAAGTGTTACAGTTTGTGTGCGAAGAACCACTGTGGTTTTTCAGGAAGAACAGACACCAGATAGGGCTGTACGTGACATGAGATAGTGACCTGGGAGGAAGGTCCCGGTTAACACGCTTCCCCATGGGAGTGGAACACGCCTGTCAATAGCAGTGGGTGGCAAAACCACATGCATGGATACATACTAACACACAGAGACAAGCACACATCCACACGCATGGCTTTGCATTGCATTCTCTCACACACACACACACACACCTTGCATGCCTATCCACATCTAAAATATAGGACGCTAACGCTACTGCACCATGTTCTCTCATACTTAAATAAGGTCTCAGAAAAAGAGCATGATGGACGAGGAGTAAAATGAAGAGAAGGATGGAAGAGAGGTGAAAGAGGGGGAGGTGGAAGTGAGGGGTATTTTGCCACTGCAGAGTGTAGTCCAGAGAGGATTGGGAAGGAATCAAACTACAGGATTATAACCAGGGATGTGAATTCAAAATCGGGGCAACAACTCAGACACCATGCTCTTAAATCTAAAACATATCCACAGGGGGTTCCTCTCCTCCGACAAGAGAGACTTCTGTGTGGTGTTTGAGTGGGGGGAATGTGTGTGTATGTATTTATGTGTTTCAGTGTATGCATGTGTGTGAGCCTGTTCTGTATCCACAACCAGCCAGGGAACAAGACATTCAGGGCGAATACTGTTTTCTGGTGCGTCATGAATATACATGAGATGGTAGACGAGAAGGAAGGAGAGAAAAATTGAGCATAATGAAAGAGAGAGCGAGACAGAGACACAGAAATTCAGAGAGCAAGAGAGACAGAGAGAGAAATCCAGAGAGAGAAATACGCACACTTACACACAGGAGGCAAGCTTATCTTTCTCCCAGAGATAAACAGCCAAGGTGTCTGTGGAGGCGAGGCGCGTGGAGAAACAGACGGGCGATACCTGACAGAAAACTTAATGAACTATGTGATGGGAATCAGAGCAGACAAGAAAATGGATCAACTGCAGGGGGGAGTGTGCAAAAGAAAAATGTATATCTACACTGAACAAAAATATAAAAATGCATCACGCAACAATTTAAGATTTTACTGAGTTACAGCTCGTAAGGAAAATCAGTCAATTTAAATAAATTCATTAGGCCCTAATCTATGGATTTCACATGACTGTGAATACAGATATGCATCGGTTGGTCACAGATAGACACCTTAAAAAAATAAATGTAGGGGCGTGGATCCGAAAGCCAGTATCTGGTGACCACCATTTGCCTCATGCAGCACGACATCTCCTTCGCATAGAGTTGTCTAGGCTGTCGATTGTGGCCTGTGGAATGGTGTCCTAGTCCTCTTCAATCGCTTGTAAAGTTGCTGGATATTGGCAGGAACTGGAACCCGCTGTCGTACAGGTCAATCCAGAGCATCCCAAACATGCTCAATGGGTGACATGTCTGGTGAGTATGTACACTATGGAAGAACTGGGATATTCGCTTCCAGGTACAGATCCTTGCGACATGGGGCTGTGCATTATAATGCTGAAACATGAGGTGATGGCGGCGGATGAACGGCACGACAATGAGCCTCAGGATCTCATCACGGTATCTCTATGCATTCAAATTGCCATTGATAAAATGCAATTGTGTTTGTTGTCCGTAGCTCTTGCCTGCCCATAATACAACCGCCACTGCCACCATGGGGCAGATGAGCTTCCGTGAGAAGGTTTCTGCCAGTTTGTGCAGAAATTCTTTGGTTGTGCAAACCCCCAGTTTTATCAGCTGTCTGGGTGGCTGGTCTCAGACGATCCCCCAGGTGAAGAAGCCAGATGTGGAGGTCCTGGGCTGGCGTAACTACACGTGGTTTGCAGTTGAGGCCATTTGGACGTAGTGCCAAATTCTCTAAAACAGAGGCGGCTTATGGTAGAGCAATTAACTTTCAATTCTGTGGCAACAGCTCTGGTGGACATTCCTGCAGTCAGCATGCCACTTGCACGCTCCCTCAAAACTTGAGACAACTTGCCATTGTGTCGGGTGACAATACTGCACATGTTAGAGTGGCCTTTTAAGGTGACCCATCATGCCGTTTAATCAGCTTATTGATATGCCACACCTGTCAGATGGATTGATTCTCTTGGCATAGGAGAAATGCTCACTAACAAGGACGTAAACACATTTCTGCATTTTAGAGAAATAATCTTTTTGTGCATATGGAACATTTCTGGGATCTTTTATTTTAGCTCATGAAACATGGGGTCGACACTTTACATGTTGCATTTACATTTTTGGTCAGTATATTTATTTCCACGAAGAGGCTCTACATAAACTCACAAGAATCTGCTTTGTCTCCACAAAAACGTACAAATAGTGCTTTAAGCAGCGATTTATAGAAGCATACTGTGGGAATTGGTACAGTGAACAACGAGGTGCATTTCCATGTACAGCACAGTGATTTGCATCCGTTTAGATCTCTGAAAACAAACTACTATGACACGTCTACGACATTATCCAACCCACTGCTTTATGAAAATAGCAACATTAAGCATTGATGCATACTTTGCATAGTAACATGGTACCTAGCGTGTCTACAACATCATCCAAACTACTGCTTTATGTAAATAGCAACACTAAAACATTGATGCATAGTATAGTAGCACAACACACAATCCTCTAGTTGGAATGAATCTTATATTGCCAGTTGCCACACATCCAAGCCTTCACTTGGATAAAATCAGTGGTAATTGAGGTTCATTACGCAACCTTCTAGTTTTCTGGGATTTTGGATGGTTCCAAGAGCCTAGCCGGTAGCAGCTGGAGCCTTGCTTTCCTGGAGAGATGTGTGATGTTGTGTCCCTCTCTACCCCCTGTCCTGGTTCTGCCCGGTTGGCCCCGGTCCCAGACTCTGTTTTGGGGCTAATCCATGAGGTCTATTTATCTTGTGTCGGAGGAGGGGATAAAGGGCGAGGAGCGACAGCTAAACCGCTAATCCAGCTACAGCACTGGGACACTTTTAACGAGATCCCAGATTGGGGCTGTCTGGATTAGAAAGAGAGAGAGAGACAGAGAGAACGACAGAGGGAGAAAGAGCGACAGTGTGAAAGAGCAGGCCTATTAAGTTTAGACAGACAGTCACAACATAGCCCACTCAGACTAGAGAGAGGTTCAGTGTAGGGGACAGGCCTCTGAAGATCTAGTCTGCCCAGATGGCCCCTCGCAGACACTCTCCCCCCCTGGGAGGGCTTTCTATCGATGTTTACAAACTGTCAACAACAGTAGAGTTTCAGGGTCATCACAGAGACAGAGAGAGCAAGAGAGATACCTTTTGTTTATTATCTATTTCACTTGCTTTGGCAATGTAAACATATGTTCCCCATGCCTTAAATTGAATTGAGAGAGAAAGCAGAATCGACATGAGCTTTTAATGCAGGAGAAGAAAGCATACACACACAAACACAAGCTAACCCCTCTACCCTGCTCCACTGACAGGTGTAGTGAGTGGTATGACATCTACCACTTGTGAAGGAGCGCAGGAGTTACTTAGGGGAGGAATGAGTCACTCTGATACTCTGGCTTGGAAGATGAAGAGAAGATGTGTCCCTGGTGTATCTCTAATGCGAACTGTGTCTCTCGCCTCACAGGAGACACAGCAGGCAGCCGGGCCTGGGCACGTTAGCACTAGCATAAACAAGTTAGCGCGGTAATGCTAACTGACTCACCCCAGGTGACAGACGAGCAGATGCTACAGAGGCAACTGCAACTGATCCGATTTTGAGGAGAACTATTGAAAGAGGTTATGCTTTACAAAGTGAGTGATGACAGGGAACACCGCTGGTTTGACAGTCTGCTGTCTGTCCTGTCTCTCGGTACTTGGGTGTGCGTGTGTTGTGTGTTCTGTGGTTGCAGTCAAATTTCTTTACACGGAGGGATGGAGCATGAATTTGCACGTCCTATATAAAGTGCTAACGATGAGTCGAAATCCACTTAGCCTATGGTCTTCTTTTAGTGAAAGTGAATTACAAAAGTAAACATACTAGCAATTTGCTGGCTACTGTAGATCGTCTGCAAAAAGAAAGCTACAAAAGACAGAATTAGTCTTGGCTAGCCTACTGTAGCCATGTCGATATGTCCTTTGGACTCTTAAAGTGGCAGCGTCCTATTTTCAAATCTTCAAATCTTCTTCTCAAAATGACATACTACTTTAAAAATGTATGCATTTAATACAATTCTAAAGAACAGCGTAATGACTTACATTGCCAAATTATATTACACAGCTTTTTAATACATATAATAACCAAATGTAGCCTCTTAATAGCTGAATATAGAGAGAAAGCATGCCAACCTATAGGCCCTGCATGACCCCAGTGCATTTAAAGGGATACTTCTGGGTTTTGGCAATGAAGGAAGTCGGAGTTAGCATTAGCTTGCGAAAACTAGGTACCTACTAGCATGCTAGCAGTTACCATAGACTTCCAGCCATTGTGTTAATGCTAGTTAGAAATTACGCTAATGCTAGTTAGCAACTTCCTTCAAACATTCATTGCAAAATACTGAATTATTCCTTTAAGAACTACAAGGGCCAGTAGATTTCTGCCAGGTTCCAATGTTAACTGGATGATTTTTACCAGTGAGAAAAAAAGCTAACTTTGGACCCTGGAGTGTTTCATAAACAGCACGGAGTGGTGGCGCATAGGCTCTTTACTGTGCTTTGATTGACGAACAGCAAGCTCGACTTGTTTATAAAAGGTGTGGAACATACTGTAGGAAGTCAATCTCATATCCTTGCCATTCTTAAAATCATACAACATAGTTACTGTATATGTCCATGGTGTCGCATCGGGACAAGTAAAGATCTTGTTTGTATTTTCGATATGAAGTCCGTTAGTACTCGCCAGACAATGATGTTATAGTGAGTTAAAGTGAGTGACTCGTCAGTAGTCTACCGAGTCGCATCATTAAGAGACCAGTTCATTTGGCTCTCTAATTTGCATACTGGTAGGCTTTGAATTGTTTTAAGAGCCAATTATACTTATTTTCAAAAGATGGATATACTGTCGGTCTACTGATTTAATGAACATTTTGACAATGCTGCTTCCTGTGTGGCAAAGCCCATGTTTAACACCTGCTTCATTCTTCAATCATGCATGTGGAAGTCACTCTCACAGGATGAATTAAAGGCCCACTGCAGTCAAAATTAACTTGTTCCTGTGTTTTATATCATATTGCACAACAGCTGATGAAACTAACAATGTAAAAGTGTGAAAATATTTGATCAGTGTTATATCCCGATAGTTTCTGGCTGAAAATACAATCCAGTATTAGAATGTACCCGACCCTGGCTGGCTACTTTTTCGATTTGGCTGGCTACGCCATGTGCTTGTGGAAAACACTGTATGCTGCTGTTGTTTAGTGTGAAGGAGCGCAGGGGTAACTTAGAGGAATGAGTCAGTCTGATCAGGAAGACCAGCAGAAAACAAGTCCTGTATGTCGGGGTGCCTGCCTAGCATGTTAGCACTCTAATGCCAACTGACTCACCCACGGTGATGAGACCAGCTGGGGATGAGTCAGCTTGAGGCAACAGAGGGTCTACATAGTCGATCATATTTTTGTCCCAACTAAGCAACAAACCTAACCAACTGAGCTAATTGATCAGTTCAGTGATTGAATTTAACACAGCTGGTCTTCCAGGTCAGTTCAATCAAAAACATGGCACTCAAGGACTAGGGTTAAGAGTCCTGTACTGTATGTTGGCACTCAACGACTAGGGTTGAGAGTCCTGTACTGTATGTTGGCACACAAGGACTAGGGTTGAGAGTCCTGTACTGTATGTTGGCACGCAAGGACTAGGGTTGAGAGTCCTGTACTGTATGTTGGCACGCAAGGACTAGGGTTGAGAGTCCTGTACTGTATGTTGGTACTCATGGACTAGGGTTGAGAGTCCTGTTCTGTATGTTGGTACTCAAGGACTAGGGTTGAGAGTCCTGTACTGTATGTTGGTACTCATGGACTAGGGTTGAGAGTCCTGTTCTGTATGTTGGTACTCATGGACTAGGGTTGAGAGTCCTGTTCTGTATGTTGGTGCTCATGGACTAGGGTTGAGAGTCCTGTTCTGTATGTTGGTACTCAAGGACTAGGTTAAACCAGAGAGGAAGGCTTATTCCAAATACCTCCCCTTAGCCCTCCCCCTCATTTTAGAGGGTCGCTTGGTGGAAGAGTGGTAGTCAAATGGAGCAACTAGTGGTAGGGAGAGCTAAATTAGGCCTAGGGAATGGGACATCACTACATCAGTTGCGCACATCAAACTGTCAACGGATACCACTCAATTCCTTGATGACGAGCCTTGTTTTTCACAATGCCTGTACTGGTGGTAGGAATACCTTTTCTTATATTTCTCGTACAACAAATATGTACTTACCATATGAGCAACAAATGAGAACAGCAGAACAATATGCCCGTAACATACCCATCCTCTGGTTGTGGTTCAAAGTGGAGGAGTACTGAAGCTGGACCTTCATTCCATAGCAGTTTGACATGTAACCATCGCATTTCCTTCACTCGGTCACTACCAGTGGAAGTACTGTTCTGAAGTCATCAAACCGGCACTAGGCTACAGTCATAGATAGATAGAGAGGCTCCGTGTGGCAGATATCTAGGCTAATCAATGGAAGATGGAATTAAAATGACAGAACTAAAAGTTAAATGAGAAGGACAAGCTACAACCCCCGAGAGCCCACAGGTAGGCTGCTACTTAATAATCTGAATCTGAAATAAATGTACACATACATGTTAAATCAATCATTGCACCCACACTGCCCACGTGTGCCAACGAGCATCTGCGTTGCCAAGTGCTAAAATAGAAGTCAGTTCTATTTGTGATGCTGAATGCAGTGCATTCATCTCCTCATTGGTTTATAGAAGCATATACCCACGTGCCATCGCCTCATTGGTTATACCCACGTGGGTGATTGAAAGATTAACGGAGGTCGGTAATACACCTTATGAAAGTTAGTTGCCAATCGCCATATAATGTCCAAAGAAGAAAAAGCCTGGAAGGAGGAGAGATGACTAGAAACGATTCAGTTGACCGTTTTGTGTGGATTAATTGTCGGAGTAAAGGACCTTGTGCATTTCAGGTAAAATAACTTGTGCATTTCAGGTAAAATAACACCTCAATGTTTATATCTCAGGCCAGATTAGCTAGAAACAGCACGCTAACTAGCTAATTTTTTTGCTAATCTATTTGCTATAGAAAGGAATGGATACCGCACAGTTAAAGTTATGTAGTCTCAATTAGCCTAGCTAGGCTAATTTCTCTCAGTTTGATGCAGTCAAGACAGAGACTACGTAATCAGACGAGATGAATAACGAGCAATAAGTCTACCACTGCGAGTCAACATGGTTACCATCTCTCTCCCTCCTCCCCTGGTTACTCTCAGACGCACACCACAAGGCTTCTGGAACGGCAAAATATGGTTATTTTGCTCGAATGGGTACAGAAACGGTTGTAACAGGATGGTTACATCGTAACTATGACTTCTCAGAGGAGGCTGTGGTGTCAAACTCATCAGAAACTCTGGGTATAGACTAGAGTTTGGGTATAACCAGAGGTACTGGATATAATGACGGGATAAGTATCAATTCCTAACAATGGGATTCGTTGTCCACAGAGCGGAATGGCAGGCTGTCGAGCTCCTGTCTATTCCTCTCTGGTGATTGGTGTATAGATCGCGTTATTTAATAGTTTTGTAAAAAATATTAAATGAGGGGTGTTGACGTCAACTGCCTGTTTTCAATGTAGAGTGAGATGCTATGCTAACCCCATGAATATGCATAGATTGTCACGAGCTCCAACAAGGACAACACTGATAGTGTTTTTTCTCAAAGTTGCCAGGATATCACTCGTGTCACACTTACGTCGGTACACTCGTAACATGCTAAGCACTACGAAATGTCTATTAGATCAAAAAGCCTCACAATACCACAATAGCAATACATTTTTATCTTGACTAAACTCTCATTGCCCCCCATAAAAAAACACTTCACTTGTTTAATAATGAATAATCTTCTAAATGTGGACAGACTTTGGGAGGAGTAAACCCTCTCGCTCCGCCTCGTCGGGCTCAATCCCAGTTATCCCCAACCTTAGCCCTCCCCCTCCGTGTTGTGCCATTCTGCGAGTCACATCGAGCCGGAGTGGAGTTCAAATATCAACTTTGAGCAAGGGGTAGAACCTTTGAGCCCTGTAGTTGTCCCTCCAAACGATGCGAATTGACATGCTGACTTCTAGTGGTTATCAGAACTCCCATGAAGCACTGTGACCCAAGTCTCTAAAGTTGCTTCAGGAAGATGCCTGGCAAAAATACTACGACGGAAGCAAACGTAAGTAATTACTACTTCATAACAAATCATGCAAAAAATGTACAGTTAAAAAGGAATATATTAATGCAGGAAAGGATTCTGCATATTTTTTGGTCATAAATTAATTTACAAAAATGTCTATTTAACAAGGTGACTAGCTAACATTAGCCAACTAACCATATATTTAGCTTGCTGATGGATGTGACATTTGTATGACTTGTAATAGGTGTTGAATGTTTTAGACTCCTGAGCAAACCAGACTGTCATCTTGTGAAACCCAGTGCAGTGGATGTAAAGAATCTAGCTTAGCTAGATAAATTCTACAATTTTGATTCTACAAATTTGTAAGCTTGTTTTGCTGTTCATGAACAAATATTTCACTTCTTTATTGTAGTAACTTAACTAGGGCTGTGAAATTTGGATTGTTGACGTTAAGAAAATCCCTAACCGAAAAGCGTTTTTTCCCCTCACTAAATTTAAATCATAGCTCAGTTATCACAAAGCTACCACCAACAGGTCCTGATCAGCATCAAAGAGATATTTTTTTTATTTTTTTTTACAAATACCTAACGCAACAATGCTGTAACATTTAGTAGGAGAAAAAAAACTCATTTTTATCTACTTCATTAACCGGAGCTGTACGAGGGAGAGCGAAGCAGAGCAGGAGCAAGGCAGGCTCTTGAGCGGGGGAGGGGCCATGCCTTATATATACACTGCTCAAAAAAATAAAAGGGAACACTTAAACAACACAATGTAACGCCAAGTCAATCACACTTCTGTGAAATCAAACTGTCCACTTAGGAAGCAACACTGATTGACAATACATTTCACATGCTGTTGTGCAAATGGTATAGACAACAGGTGGAAATTATAGGCAATTAGCAAAACACCCCCAATAAAGGAATGGTTCTGCAGGTGGTGACCACAGATCACTTCTCAGTTCCTATGCTTCCTGGCTGATGTTTTGGTTACTTTTGAATGCAGGCGTTGCTTTTACTCGGGTGGTAGCATGAGACGGACCCTACAACCCACACAAGTGGCTCAGGTAGTGCAGCTCATCCAGGATGGGACATCAATGTGAGCTGTAGCAAGAAGGTTTGCTGTGTCTGTCAGCGTAGTGTCCAGAGCATGGAGGCGCTACCAGGAGACAGGCCAGTACATCAGGCGATGTGGAGGAGGACGTAGGAGGGCAACAACCCAGCAGCAGGACCACTGTCCTGACAGAGATGGCCGCCTCGCTTCGCGTTCCTAGGAAACTATGCAGTTTTTTGTTTTTTTACGTGTTATTTCTTACACTAGTACCCCAGGTCATCTTAGGTTTCATCACATACAGCCGAGAAGAACTACTGAATATAAGATCAGCGTCAACTCACCACCAGTACGACCAAGAATATGTTTTTCGCGATGCGGATCCTGTGTTCTGCCTTACAACCAGCGCCACGGGATGGTTCCCATGCAGCGACCCAAAAAAACGACTCAGAAAAAGAGGGAAACGAAGCGGTCTTCTGGTCAGACTCCGGAGACGGGCACATCGTGCACCACTCCCTAGCATTCTTCTTGCCAATGTCCAGTCTCTTGACAACAAGGTTGATGAAATCCGAGCAAGGGTAGCATTCCAGAGGGACATCAGAGACTGTAACGTTCTCTGTTTCACGGAAACGTGGCTCACTGGAGAGACGCAATCCGAAGCGGTGCAGCCAGCGGGTTTCTCCACGCATCGCGCGGACAGAAACGAACATCTTTCTGGTAAGAAGAGGGGCGGGGGCGTATGCCTTATGGCCAACGTGACATGGTGTGATGAAAGAAACATACAGGAACTCAAATCCTTCTGTTCACCTGATTTAGAATTCCTCACAATCAAATGTAGACCGCATTATCTACCAAGAGAATTCTCTTCGATTATAATCACAGCCGTATATATCCCCCCCCAAGCAGACACATCGATGGCTCTGAACGAACTTTATTTAACTCTCTGCAAACTGGAAACGATTTATCCAGAGGCTGCATTCATTGTAGCTGGGGATTTTAACAAGGCTAATCTGAAAACAAGACTCCCTAAATTTTATCAGCATATCGATTGCGCAACCAGGGGTGGAAAGACCCTGGATCATTGTTACTCTAACTTCCGCGACGCATATAAGGCCCTGCCCCGCCCCCCTTTCGGAAAAGCTGACCACGACTGCATTTTGTTGATCCCTGCCTACAGACAGAAACTAAAACAAGAAGCTCCCACGCTGAGGTCTGTCCAACGCTAGTCCGACCAAGCTGACTCCACACTCCAAGACTGCTTCCATCACGTGGACTGGGACATGTTTCGTATTGCGTCAGCCAACAACATTGACGAATACGCTGATTCGGTGTGCGAGTTCATTAGAACGTGCGTTGAAGATGTCGTTCCCATAGCAACGATTAAAACATTCCCCAACCAGAAACCGTGGATTGATGGCAGCATTCGTGTGGAACTGAAGGCGCGAACCACTGCTTTTAATCAGGGCAAGGTGTCTGGTAACATGACTGAATACAAACAGTGCAGCTATTCCCTCCGCAAGGCTATCAAACAAGCTAAGCGCCAGTACAGAGACAAAGTAGAATCTCAATTCAACGGCTCAGACACAAGAGGCATGTGGCAGGGTCTACAGTCAATCACGGACTACAGGAAGAAACCCAGCCCAGTCACGGACCAGGATGTCTTGCTCCCAGGCAGACTAAACAACTTTTTTGCCCGCTTTGAGGACAATACAGTGCCACTGACACGGCCTGCAACGAAAACATGCGGTCTCTCCTTCACTGCAGCCGAAGTGAGTAAGACATTTAAACGTGTTAACCCTCGCAAGGCTGCAGGCCCAGACGGCATCCCCAGCCGCGCCCTCAGAGCATGCGCAGACCAGCTGGCCGGTGTGTTTACGGACATATTCAACCAATCCCTATACCAGTCTGCTGTTCCCACATGCTTCAAGAGGGCCACCATTGTTCCTGTTCCCAAGAAAGCTAAGGTAACTGAGCTAAACGACTACCGCCCCGTAGCACTCACATCCGTCATCATGAAGTGCTTTGAGAGACTAGTCAAGGACCATATCACCTCCACCCTACCTGACACCCTAGACCCACTCCAATTTGCTTACAGCCCAAATAGGTCCACAGACGATGCAATCTCAACCACACTGCACACTGCCCTAACCCATCTGGACAAGAGGAATACCTATGTGAGAATGCTGTTCATCGACTACAGCTCGGCATTCAACACCATAGTACCCTCCAAGCTCGTCATCAAGCTCGAGACCCTGGGTCTCGACCCCGCCCTGTGCAACTGGGTACTGGACTTCCTGACGGGCCGCCCCCAGGTGGTGAGGGTAGGCAACAACATCTCCTCCCCGCTGATCCTCAACACTGGGGCCCCACAAGGGTGCGTTCTGAGCCCTCTCCTGTACTCCCTGTTCACCCACGACTGCGTGGCCACGCACGCCTCCAACCCAATCATCAAGTTTGCGGACGACACAACAGTGGTAGGCTTGATTACCAACAACGACGAGACGGCCTACAGGGAGGAGGTGAGGGCCCTCGGAGTGTGGTGTCAGGAAAATAACCTCACACTCAACGTCAACAAAACTAAGGAGATGATTGTGGACTTCAGGAAACAGCAGAGGGAACACCCCCCCATCCACATCGATGGAACAGTAGTGGAGAGGGTAGCAAGTTAAGTTCCTCGGCATACACATCACAGACAAACTGAATTGGTCCACTCACACAGACAGCATCGTGAGGAAGGCGCAGCAGCGCCTCTTCAACCTCAGGAGGCTGAAGAAATTCGGCTTGTCACCAAAAGCACACAAACTTCTACAGATGCACAATCGAGAGCATCCTGGCGGGCTGTATCACCGCCTGGTATGGCAACTGCACCGCCCTCAACCGTAAGGCTCTCCAGGGGTAGTGAGGTCTGCACAACGCATCACCGGGGGCAAACTACCTGCCCTCCAGGACACCTACACCACCCGATGCTACAGGAAGGCCATAAAGATCATCAAGGACATCAACCACCCGAGCCACTGCCTGTTCACCCCGCTGTCATCCAGAAGACGAGGTCAGTACAGGTGCATCAAAGCTGGGACCGAGAGACTGAAAAACAGCTTCTATCTCAAGGCCATCAGACTGGTAAACAGCCACCACTAACATTGAGTGGCTGCTGCCAACACACTGTCAATGACACTGACTCTACTCCAGCCACTTTAATCATGGGTATTGATGGGAAATGTAAATATATCACTAGCCACTTTAAACAATGCTACCTTATATAATGTTACTTACCCTACATTATTCATCTCATATGCATACGTAGATACTGTACTCTATATCATCGACTGCATCCTTATGTAATACATGTATCACTAGCCACTTTAACTATGCCACTAGGTTTACATACTCATCTCATATGTATATACTGTACTCGATATCATCTACTGTATCTTGCCTATGCTGCTCTGCACCATCACTCATTCATATATCCTTATGTACATATTCTTTATCCCCTTACACTGTGTATAAGACAGTAGTTTTTTTGGGAATTGTTAGTTAGATTACTTGTTCGTTATTACTGCATTGTCGGAACTAGAAGCACAAGCATTTCGCTACACTCGCATTAACATCTGCTAACCATGTGTATGTGACAAATAAATTTGATTTGATTTGATTTGACTACCTCTGCCTTTGTGCAAGAAAGAGCAGGAGGAGCACTGCCAGAGCCCTGCAAAATGACCTCCAGCAAGCCACAAATGTGCATGTGTCTGCTCAAACGGTCAGAAACAGACTCCATGAGGGTGGTATGAGGGCCCGACGTCCACAGGTGGACACCAAGATTGGCAAATTCGCCACTGGCACCCTGTGCTCTTCACAGATGAAAGCAGGTTCACACTGAGCACGTGACAGACGTTACAGTCTGGAGACGCCATGGAGAACGTTCTGCTGCCTGCAACATCCTCCAGCATTTTTGTGGGTCAGTCATGGTGTGGGGTGGCATTTCTTTGGGGGGCCATGTGCTCGCCAGAGGTAGCCTGACTGCCATTAGGTACCGAGATGAGATCCTCAGACCCCTTGTGAGACCATATGCTGGTGCGGTTGGCCCTGGGTTCCTCCTAATGCAAGACAATGCTAGACCTCATGTGGCTGGAGTGTGTCAGCAGTTCCTGCAAGAGGAAGGCATTGATACTATGGACTGGCCCGCCCGTTCCCCAGACCTGAATCCAATTGAGCACATCTGGGACATCATGTCTCACTCCATCCACCAACGCCACGTTGCCCCACAGACTGTCCAGGAGTTGGTGGATGCTTTAGTCCAGGTTTGGGAGGAGATCCCTCAGGAGACCATCCGCCACCTCATCAGGAGCATGCCCAGGCATTGTAGGGAGGTCATACAGGCACGTGGAAGCCACACACACTACTGTGCCTCATTTTGACTTGTTTTAAGGACATTACATCAAAGTTGGATCAGCCTGTAGTGTGGTTTTCCATTTTAATTTTGAGTGAGACTCCAAATCCAGACCTCCATGGGTTGATAAATTTGATTTCCATTGATAATTTGTGTGTGATTCTGTTGTCAGCACATTCAACTATGAAAAGAAAAAAGTATTTAATAAGAATAATTCATTCATTCAGATCTAGGATGTTATTTTAGTGTTCCCTTTATTTTTTATATATATATATATATATATATATATATATATGTTTTATTTATTCACACACACACACACACACACACACACACACACACACACACACACACACACACAAAATAAAACAAATGCCACTTTGGGAACCACATAAGCAAAAGTTACGGGTGTTTTCATGCACATTATGTTGATGGAATTGTGTTCCATCACAACGGCTAAATCACAGGATGGGAAAGAAGAAATTGCTTAATTTCTCTCACACACACGGTTCCTGAAACAATTACGCTTTCCTGGAATGGAAGCAAACCAGTAAATAATCTTGCAGTGAGCATTTAGCCTGTTCCCTCCAGTTCCCTGAAGTATACAAATAGAGTGAGAACGATCAATATCAGGAAGTGGCTCTATCGACATCACAGTAAAGACAAATGAGGAGAAGGCAACTCGTGCATCCAAAATGGAACCCTATTTTCATATATAGCGCACGACTTTTGATTGGGCCCATAAGACTGGTCAAAAGTAGTGTACGATATAGGAAATAGGGAGCCATTTCATGGTGTCGTGATAAAAAAATAAATTTAAAAGCTCAGGGGAGAGAGGGAAAACAAAGCTTCTGTTTAGAAAGCCATCCGTATAGAGCTAACAGGCCAAGATATTGTACTGTATGGTTGGTCCACATGGGAGAAGGCCGGTTTAGGTTTAATCAATGGTTAAATCATTTGACTGGGCTTAGAGATAGATCTTTGAAAGAGCACTGTAGAGAGGGTGAGAGGCTGTGTGTGGTGAGAGAGAGGTGTGGGAGAGGAGAGGGTTGTTTCCAAGGTATTAGACAGAGCGGTGTTGGGGATCGCAGCTTTGAGGAAAAACATCATGTTGAAGAGCCTACACTACTAGTCCCACTGCGGATTAGTTTAGTGTGTGTGTGTGCATGCGTGTGTTTTCTAGGGTGGGCTTGACACAGTTGTGTGTGTGTGTGTATGTATGCATCTGCTTGCATGCGTTTTGTGAGGCTGAGAGTCAAGAGAATCATTAGCTGTGACAGGAAAACATGTCTTGCTTTTCACACTGTCAGGCCCATGATCACACTCCTAGCTAAAGAGCAGTAGGGAGTGTGTTGTGGGGAGCCTCAACTACTGTAGCCCTGGAGAGAATTAAGACTGGGTGAAGTCAACCCATGCAAAATGAAACTCTGGCAAGTTGTGAGGTCTGGAAATTTCTGAGCACACCTGAAAAGATAGTCACTCTTTCTCCTGAAATGTTTAAATCCCTCGTTCCTTTGATGTTGTCAAATCTCAGGACATTCCCAACAGAAATGGAGCAAACTCGGCATCTACCCATCCCAAACCACACAGGAGGACAAGCAGGAAAACAAGGAAGCAAGGCTCCAGGATGGCTTCAAAGCGAAGGTCCCTGAACACAGCGGTATAAGAGCATCCTTTGGCATTACGAATGGGTCAGACAGTAGCAGTAAACGTATATCTCTCTCTGTGCATGTGTGCACTGCCAGCCCTCCAGTCAGACGATCTCATACTGTAATTAAGTCAGATTCACTTCCAAGGGTAATAAGCATCATCTATGCTGCAGTAGCCACAGGGGGACGAGGGTGCAAAAATCTTTTTAACACCCTGCCATTGTAGAGGGGAGTGCACGATTTGTTAGAACATCCTAACTTAACCTAGGGGGAGTGCACGATTTGTCAACACCCGGACATTAGTTTACAAACCTAATCTGATACATGATGGCTTTATGCTTAAAAATACCCTTGTTCTATCAATTTAGGTCTGGTTTTTTGGTTTTTAAAGTTGTGTCCATCGTGTAGTAATGCAACACGATACGTCTTGGGATTCGGAGCCACTAATCTCATCAAGAAGGTTCCTCAACACTAGTCTACCTCTCCGTCTGCCATCCCACCCTCTCTTCATCATGCTTTGTTTTTCTGCACTGTAATTGAAACTGTATACACTGTAACTCCGTACACACAGTGATGGGAGGTGACCAGAGAGCGCCTGGCACAGGAATGTGGGTTTACTTTAGGCCTGTTCTCCCTTAGCACCTCTAGCAGGTCACATGCTCTGACATGGGACCTGCTAGTTTGTTTAGGTCTTTCACTCACTCTCTTTCTGCCAGGGGACATAAATAAACAGGGCCTCGTTCTCTCTATCAACAGTGCTTCAGTCTGCAGGATGACGAGAACGAGGGATGAAGGGAGCAGAGGAGAGAAATGGAGAGACGGAGGAGAGCAGCCAGCCGCATCACTCACCTCCATTTCCTCCTTCTGGAGGACAAAGATAAGGACAAGAGCTGTGACAGAGAAGGGCAGATGGATTAATGATCGTTCTGTTCTTCTCTCAATGGGGACAGTCAATGTGTGTCTATTATTGTCTTTCCTTGCATCGCCCTTGTCTTGACACTCATCTGGATAGAGTGGTGATTCCACCTTGTAATGGGAGCGTTGATATATTCTACATTCGCCCTGTCAAAGGAGTCAGTGTCATCCACACGCAGGTGCACACGCACCCATACACACTCATAAGTATACACATAGAAATGCTATGGTCAAATGGCAGAAGAACCTACTATGCACGACATAAGTGACCCATAGGACGCAGCTTCTGGTGTATAAGGTCCTAAGAAACACAGCCAGGTTAACATCCGCCATGGGAATGAGTTCAGTTCACTAGCTCGTGTTGACAGACGCTGCCTGTACTTTACTGTACATTGACAGTACATCCCGTTTTAGCTCCCGCTGCCTCTGGCATTATGGGAGAGTGGTGTGGAGTGCTTTCTTTCTCTCCCTCTCTTTATCCTTCTGTGCCTGACTGCCAGCTCAGAAAACAGACTGCTGACGTCCCTGGGCTCACACCAAAAAGCCAAAGACCCAAAGTGAGACCAGGCAGGTCTGAGATCTGTGCTGTATAGCCTTAGCCAAATGGCACTGACAATGGCCATAGGAATTGGCTAAGCAGCAAAAACTAATCTGGGACCAGGCTAAGGTGCTGCTAATTCCCTAAAAACTATTTAGCCAGACACAATCAGGTGACTTGAGACCAAAGCTGTTTGTGGTTTCCTTCTTCTCCTTTGTTTGACCAGAAGTGATGCTCCATTCTCTTTGGACTTCTCTGTCATACACACAGACCATGACCAGGTTCCTGTCTCAGATGGTTCTTCTTTCCACTCCTTGCTTGCAGGCTAAATTTAGACCTGATGCTGCCTGGCTTTTGTGCTGCGGCCTCAGTTGACAGAGAAAATAAAGGGAGATAGAGAAACAGAGAGACGTTGCATGCCCCAGAGCCATTGAATGTCTGTCCTGCATCAAAAAAACTCCGTAAATAAAAACTGAGGTCTCCTCTCGTGCCCTTCTAAATGCATGAGAAAAACAGAGATGTTTGTGTTACTCAAGACAAGACTTCTGGCAGTAAGCGTTATTTATTTCTGACATTCTCTTCCTGACAACTCAATTCCAGAGAATAAACTCCTCCACCCTTTGTACAGTGGGGGATGGGGGAGTTACCCTACATATTAGGAGGAAATAATCTCTCATCTTCACAGATCTCTAAAAATATCCATGAGAAATTAATGTCCCCTGTATTGTAAGGGGATCTCAAGAACCGAGCTAAATCGATCATGGACATGGCACGTCACGCATTGGCTGTATTCTAATTCTCAGCAATTCACCAAGACAGTAGGCTTATTCCATAAGAGCTCAGTTCATCAAGAGAGTAGACCTACTTCACAACAGCAACTTGACTGAACATCATGTAACACTTGTGTTATAGTACATGCTGGAACAGAACTGGGGTATTGACACAGTGCCAGGCCAGAAGCTTTGAAGTGTGTGGTTAAGAAGAGGACACCTATGGGTCCTGAGAATTGTGTCAAAGAGCCCCGTTCTCCAGCCATCCTCCCGCCACGGTCAGAATTCAATTCGGAAAAGAAGCATAAGATCACTGCCGACGTTCCTGAATCCCCTCCAGATTCTATGAACTCAGCAGAGCGTTCCCGGGAAGTTGCAAAAACGGAACTCGACAGAACCCTTTCGCAACTCCGGGCGGAGTTTGTGCATGCATGCTGCGCTACGCAGGAAGAACCGAGCAGGGAGAGAGAGAGAAGAAAAAAAAAGAGAATAGCCTCGGGTGTAGTAGCATTTTTACCGGCAAGTTGTTGCCACACACCACACCATACTCTTGGACGATTAATATTTATGTGGCGCCCGCCGAGCGAGCGAAGCCTAAAGCCCAGGGGATGGAGCAAGCTGCCTGGCATACTCCCCATCAACTTCTACAGTGCTGAGATAAAGAATGTTCGCTCTCCATTGAGCTTCATTTCTGTGAACAAATCAGGTAACACAAGAAAGAAATCTATTGATTTGGCTTTTAGAATATAGCCCGCTCCCAGATGTGTTTGTGCAGTCTTGCCAAATGCTATGGTCATTGTCACGCCGGCTAAAAGCTTGTGGCTAATACAGGAGGGACATTGGTTTGGCTGACAGAATGTACTATACGGATAGTAAAAGTTACTTAGACTAGTGTATACTGTACGCAGTATAGCCTGCACTCACATGCCTCCTATCACCGATCAGCAATCGCACCAATTGTCCTTCAGATGCTTCTCTTGGGCAATCACAGACTTGTTAAGTCGGTAGATGCAGCCAGAAACGGCGTGACGAACACTGCTTCTCTTTGAAGTATGAAAGCCGCTGCATGATGAACTGAGGTTGACTCAGGCAACAAATTGACTGATAACTTTGTTCACCGTTTTCACAGCTCGCGGCCATATTCCTTTTAAGGCCTCATGATCAGATTTGTTCCTGTTTCTAGTGTGAACATCTTCAACTGATGTTTCTCTCGAGGAGATATGAATGCGTATTCCTGTCCTGGTTCGCCCGATCTGTTTCTGCCTCTGACCGTGGCGTTGCCGGGGTACATTGCCAGAGTAGAGGAGAACAGAGCACAGGGCCAGACTGTTCTCAAAACACCAGCTGAAAGAGGGAACTGGAAAGAAGACAAGACTGCACACAACCAGACGTTTACCTCAGACACACACTTCACTCTCAATCTTCTCTTTACTGCATATTGTTTTTATTACTATTTTTTTTGCATATGGTTTTAACCTGAACTGACACCAGTATTGTGATTGCAGTGCAGGCAGTCAGCGTGCAGTTATGCCACAAAAAGCTCAGCTATAATAGAGCTTTTAGAACCATTATAACATGTCTTGAAGCAGAGCTGTTAAAGTTCTGACACTGAAATGAAGGAGCCGTCATAATACCAGCAAGGGAAGGGGTGTGGTTGTAAACATACTGCCAGCTCATCCCCTCTCTTTAGCTCTCCTTCCTTCTCCGTTTCTGACTGAGTGAGGGAAAATGTATAGAAGCCAAGGATGATACTGGAGACTTCCTGTTTCAGCATTACCACAGAAGTCCAATATTGCTAAACTACTGAGGATAATGAAAAGATTCAATGAAAGAGCTTATTAAGTGTACTTTTTAACAAACTAGGGGGAGGGTTAGTTACTTATTCTGTCTCCTCTTGTAGCATTTCTTTGACTAAAAATTGTCATATAGGCTACAAAGACTTAATTTTGGATTTGCTCATTCTGGTTCTCCACAAAATGATGACTGCATGTAAAATGTGGAGTACAGTATAGGATGCTTGTTATAGGATGCGAGAAAGACAGAATTGTGTCCTGCCAAAGACTACCAGTGCTATCCTTTTTCATATCTGTACGGAAACAATCGCTGAACTTTTCCTTGAAAACATGACACCGATTACCATATGACTTGCCATTGACAAAGACATTAGCTGCCCCTCATTCAAATGTGTTGGAACCAAAGGACAACACCCCTGCAACATGTTTTTCTTTATATTATATTCCCTCTCATTCTGTAGGCCTATCATAATAAATAGACCCCTGAAAAGACAAGGTAAAATCTCTTACAAGGGACTTACTGGTTACAAGTTCTTAGATAATGTCCTTAAAAACCAGTTACCAGTTACAGGAGTGTCTAAAATTAAGACACAAAATGACCAACAACAAAAAATTTAACAGGCTATTGTAAATAGTGTAATAACTAGACATAATAATAACCACAAAGGAAAAATATGACACATTTAAGAATATAAATAGTGAAGCAATGGGCTGCTTACCTTCAACGTTTCTCCACGTTTAAAACTCAACTCATCATCTGCAGTGGCTTTGAAATCGTATTTGGCAATGGCCTCCATGGTGAGGATTGTTGGAACACCTGTATGCTGTGTTGAGGAACGCACAAGTACCCTTCTGAAGTCTCTCAATGGAGTTTATTCCTCAAAGGAATGATGAAAATGATTAACAATGTCAGAAGAAGAAAAAAACAGAACAGCTCCGGTCCCGTTTTCCCCCTGGTCTGACCAGTCACTCCGAGTAGCACAAATACCCTCACTCGCTGCACGCCGCTACAAACCTGTGAACAAGAACGCAGATAGAACCAGAGACTATGTAGCAGCAAATGAACATTAACCAACAACGAAAAACAATGGACTAATATGATAGTTTGTGATGTGATGCCGCGCCCATAGACAATTCTAGCATTCTGACGCTCGCGCAATCAGGAGAGGAAATATATAATCTGATTGACGTCTCCTCAGGCCAACTAAAGTACATCTTCTCCACAATTGACCAATCGGATGTGAGAATACTGTCATATCCAATAGGTGTTCTGTAGCTGTGCAAAACCAATGGGATTGCTAATTTACACGCTTTGTAGAGGATTTTTTTGACAGGCAGATGTGGTTGATGACTCAAACCTCGAGCTAAATGTAGAATGTCTAGTTTCGACTCAAAATCGTTTTATGTCGCGTACAATATTTTCTGCCCTCTTTCCTTGCCATTAGCCAAGTCCTTATTTTGTATACCTTTCCAGCTAATTTGAGTGAAACATTGTGGAGTAAAAACAAAGAGCTGTGATATTTATTGCATTGATACAATTTATTGTTTCCAAATTTGACAAGCAACAGTTTGTTACAAAGTTCAAAGTAACCTAGTTGTCACAATTGCTAGAACTACGAAATGAGACTTGTAGGCCTACTTTCGCTTCAACAGAAGAAAGATGACGAAGATACGACTATTAGGCTATTGTTGTGCAAGCCTACAATGTAGGTTAATTAAACAAGAATATAGGCTAAATCATTTCAAAAAAGTGATCGATGGCCCACCAGGTCTTGCTTGAAGTGAAACTGTTCAGGTCTCCGAGGTAGCCTTGTCCACCTACACTCATTTAATGTTACTTTGTTTTCTACTTGCTATCCCTTGGAATTCTACAAAAAAACGTGTTATTAGTAGGCTATCCACTTCCTAGAACGTGAGCTCTGTATATAGGAAGCTTCCTATCGCGACATTTTGGGATTACTTAAATCTGCACAGAAATTTGCCCACTCCCCTGTTCCACTGCTCCGCCCTCTTTCTCTCTCTCTCTGCAATTCAAAGGGATTTATTGGCAGGGGTAGCATGTTTAGATTGCCAATGGAAGTGGAATAGAAAATAAACAAAAGTGAAATAAACAATAATAAATTAACAGCAAACATTAAACTCTCAAAAGTTTCTTAAAGAATAGAGACATTTTAAATGTTATACTTTTGGCTATGCGCAGTGTTGTAACAATGTGAAAAGTACAAAAGCGAAAATAATTAGACAGATGAATATAGTTTGTTTTTTAAATTGATTTTTTGCTTCACTGGTTGCCCTTTTGTGGCAACAGGTCACAAATCTTGCTGCTGTGATGGCACACTGTGGTATTTAACCTAATAGATAAGGGAGTTCATCAAAATTGGATTTGTTTTTTGTGGGTCAGTGTAATCTGAGGGAAATATGTGTCTCTAATTGGCATTGGCAATGCTCCTTATATGGACACATCACTGCACTCTATACTCCTCTGTAAACTGGTCATCTCTGTGTACCCGTCGCAAGACCCACTGGTTGATGCTTATTTATAAAACCCTCTTAGGCCTCCCTCCACCCTATCTGAGATATCTACTGCATCCCTCATCCTCCACATAAAACACCCGTCTGCCAGTCACATTCTGTTAAAGGTCCACCAAGCACACACATCCCTGGCTTGCTCGTTTTTTAATTTGCTGCAGCTCGAGACTGGAAGAGCTGCAACGCACACTCAAACTGGACCGCTTTATCTCAATCTCTTCATTCAAAGACTCAATCATGGACACTCGTACTGACAGTTGAGGCTGCTTTGCGTGATGTACTGTTGTCTACCTTCTTGCCCTTTGTGCTGTTGTCTGTGCCCAATAATGTTTGCACCCTGTTTTGTGCTGCTACCATGTTGTGCTGCTGCCATGTTGTCATGTTGTCTTAGCTATCTCTTTATGTAGTGTTGTGTTGTCTCTGTTGTTGTGATATGAATTTTGTCCTATATTTTTATTTAATTTATTTGTATTTTTAATTCCAGTACCCGTCCCTGCCTTTTGGTTGGCCGTCATTGTAATTACAAATGAGTTCTTAACTGAATTGCCTAGTTAAATAAAGGATACATTTTTTTAAAAATCAGTTATACATTTTTCAGGAGGTTAGAAAGTGCATCTCAGTTTCCACCTGTTTTCTTTGGTTAGTTCTTTCCAATGTGACAAGTAATTATATTTTCGTTTTCTAACGATGTCTCTCTCTCACACACACAAACACACACTTTTGCATGAATATACATGTGTGAAGAGTAGAAGACAACATTTAGTTTGGCTCTCGACCTCACCTGTTGTAGACTTGTCATAAGATGTAAGGTACATGTAGGCCTAATAGGTGTGCAATTCCAACCATTGACTCCATAGCAGGGATTACTTGGCCATCTAGTGGTACAAAATTAGAATAAATTGTAAAATGATACAGGAGAAAAAATATGCATATAATTGGATAGGCTACATACAGGTAATTGCCCCCCAAAATGGATTTAACACTTAAATAAATTAGGGGTACAAATTTTATTTAATGCAGGTGCTTCCACACAGGTGTGGTTCCCAAGTGAATTAAGCAATTAACATCCCATCATGCTTACTGCCCTGCGACACTATAGACATCGGGCGTCCAGCATTGCCATCAGCAATCAGATCAACTTCCAAATATTGTTTTGCAAAGTAAAATGAGAGCGCAAGAGACAGAAAGGCTTTTTCCATGAGCTCATATGCCATCACCAGCAAGACTCATTGGGCGAGTCAGTGGAACTAGAAAGTACTTTTAGGACTATAATTTTGAGTTGGATGACTGTTAAACTAATATTCCCAGTCGGGAACTTGTTTTTCCCCGATTTCTCAGTTGTCTTGAACACACTGAAGTCGGAGACTTTCCCAACTCCTAATTACCAGTTTTTTGAAACGCAGAATTAAAAACGATTATGCCAAAGTCTCCAGTCGTCTAAAATGACGTAGAATTGCATGAAATGCGTTTATAAAATGTACATTTATACTGTAAAACTTCTGACAGCCAACTTTCTAACTCCATCCATAACTTTTGGACATTATGGCACTGCAGAAGTCAGTTGAGTCACTGTTAGTTTTAATTTGTGATGTTTGTCTCTTGTATAATCAATTCTGTACATTAATTTAGTTACAGACCAGCTCCAGACATAAACATAAACTTCTAATTTGTTTAGGAACTCAGTCGAGAACTCAGTCGAGAATATTAGAATACACAAGGTGCAAAAGTTCTACATTTTGTTGTATCAGCAGTTTCTCTTGTTTGGTCAGTCACGGACAACTAGCCATGTCAGCTAACACGTTTTTAATTGTATGTGCCCTGGGGACCTGAGCTCCAGGGGGACCCATTGATTTTGTTAGTCACGGTCACGTTGTATAAATGATTGGAGACAGCCGCAGGAATACGTAATAAGGGGTTTTAATACTCCACCCAAAAATACAACATGCCATGAAAAGGCATCGGGACGAAGCCCAAAACAAACAGGTATACAAAAACACTCTGGGATGTAACCCAAACAAAACAGTGAGGTTAAACCTCTAATAAATACACGGGACATTACCCTGAATAGCAATACACGAGACCCGTAATAACAAGTGCACAACAATACACGGGACGAGACCCGTAGTAACGAGTACACAATACACAAAGCACGAAAGCCGAAACCACAAAGCACAGGTGCTCACAAGCCCAACGGACATGGGAACAATACCACAAAAGGTTGGTTCCAATAGTCTTGGTTCTAATAGTTGATATTTTTTTCTGTAAGGTTTTGTATATCTTTGTATATCTTACCTATCATATGGGTATAATTTTCTGACTTAAATAGAAATCCCTCAAGTTGTTATAGTGTTCTTAACTGTGAAGTTGTTCATGTTCTTAGCTCCATCCTTTGAAAACAGACATGTGAAATGATTCTGGGATAAACATGCACATCTTCAATATGTGCCCATTGTTTCTCTTTCGTGCATTTAACAACATGTCGCAAGTAAAAGCCTTGGACTCCTCCATAAAGGCCTGATTGGTGGAGTGCTGCAGAGATGATTGTCCTTCTGGAAGCTTCTCCTATCTCCACAGAGGAATTCTAGAGCCCTGTCAGAGTGACCATGGTGTTCATGGTCACCTCCCTGACCAAGGCCCTTCTCCCCCAATTGCGCAGTTTGGCCGGGCGGCCAGCTCTAGGAAGAGTCTTGGTGGTTCCAAACTTCTTCCATTTAAGAATGATGGAGGCCACTGTGTTCTTGGGCACCTTCAATGCTGCAGAATTGTTGTTGGTGGTACCCTTCCCCAGATCTGTGCCTCAACACAATCCTGTCTCAGAGCTCTTCGGACAATTCCTTCGACCTCATGGCTTGTTTTTTTTCTCTGACATGCGCTTTCAACTGTGGGACCTTATGTAGACAGGTGTGTGCCTTTCCAAATCATGTCCAATCAATTGAATTTACCACAGGCGGACTCCAATCAAGTTGTAGAAACATCTCAAGGGTGATCAATGGAAACAGGATGCATCGGAGCTCAATTTCGAGTCTCAGCAAAAGGTCTGAATACTTATGTATGTAAGGTATTTCTGTTTTTTATTTTTATACATTTGCTAAAATTCTAAAAACGTGTTTTTGCTTTGTCGTTATTGTCACACCCTGACCATAGTTTGCTTTGTATGTTCTATGTTTTGTTTGGTCAGGGTGTGATCTGAGTGGGCATTCTATGTTGGATGTCTTGTTTGTCTGTTTCTGTGTTTGGGCCTGATATGGTTCTCAATCAGAGGCAGGTGTTAGTCATTGTCTCTGATTGGGAGCCATATTTAGGTAGCCTGTTTTGTGTTGGGTTTTGTGGGTGATTGTTCCTGTCTTTGTTTCTGTTACACCAGATAGGGCTGTTTTTGGGTTGTCACGGTTCTTGTTTTTGTATATTGTTCTATTGCCATCTTTATCAAAGATGTATCAAAATAACCACGCTGCGTTTTGGTCCGCCTCTCCTTCAACAGAAGAAAGCCGTGACAGTTATGGGGTATTGTGTGTACTTATTTAATCAATTTTAGAATACGTCTGTAATGTAACAAATTAGTTTCATTTTATTGTTGGGTTTTATTACATTTATGGATCTGTAATCTGCAAGGGGAGGAGAGTTACCTTCTCCCAGAATGTCAAATAAAATGATATATTCTCCAAACAAATGTTTTTACCGTGTCTAATATTTATGGTCAGGTGATTTCTATGTTGCATCCTAAGATGCTGGGTTCTTCTACTGAAGACTCCGAAGCGTACTTATAATAAACGGAACAGATATACATACACTGCTCAAAAAAATAAAGGGAACACTAAAATAACACATCCTAGATCTGAATGAATGAAATATTCTTATTAAATACTTTTTTCTTTACATAGTTGAATGTGTTGACAACAAAATCACACAAATTATCAATGGAAATCAAATTTATCAACCCATGGAGGTCTGGATTTGGAGTCATACTCAAAATTAAAGTGGAAAACCACACTACAGGCTGATCCAACTTTGTAATGTCCTTAAAACAAGTCAAAATGAGTCAGTGTGTGGCTTCCACGTGCCTGTATGACCTCCCTACAACGCCTGGGCATGCTCCTGATGAGGTGGCGGATGGTCTCCTGAGGGATCTCCTCCCAGACCTGGACTAAAGCATCCGCCAACTCCTGGACAGTCTGTGGTGCAACGTGGTGTTGGTGGATGGAGCGAGACATGATGTCCCAGATGTGCTCAATTGGATTCAGGTCTGGGGAACGAGCGGACCAGTCCATAGCATCAATGCCTTCCTCTTGCAGGAACTGCTGACACACTCCAGCCACATGAGGTCTAGCATTGTCTTGCATTAGGAGGAACCCAGGGCCAACCACACCAGCATATAGTCTCACAAGGGGTCTGAGGATCTCATCTCGGTACCTAATGGCAGTCAGGCTACCTCTGGCGAGCACATGGAGGGCTGTGGGGCCCCCCAAAGAAATGCCACCCCAGACCATGACTGACCCACCGCCAAAACCGGTCATGCTGGAGGATGTTGCAGGCAGCAAAATGTTCTCCACGGCGTCTCCAGACTGTCACGTCTGTCACATGTCTCCTGGTAGCGCCTCCATGCTCTGGACACTACGCTGACAGACACAGCAAACCTTCTTGCCACAGCTCGCATTGATGTTCCATCCTGGATGAGCTGCACTACCTGAGCCACTTGTGTGGGTTGTAGACTCCGTCTCATGCTACCACTAGAATGAAAGCACCGCCAGCATTCAAAAGGGACCAAAACATCAGCCAGGAAGCATAGGAACTGAGAAGTGATCTGTGGTCACCACCTGCAGAACCACTCCTTTATTGGGGGTGTCTTGCTAATTGCCTATAATTTCCACCTGTTGTCTATTCCATTTGCACAACAGCATGTGAAATTTATTGTCAATCAGTTTTGTTTCCTAAGTGGACAGTTTGATTTCACAGAAGTGTGATTGACTTGGAGTTACATTGTGTTGTTTATGTGTTCCCATAATTTTTTTGAGCAGTGTATTTAACGTTCTCCTTAACACATTCCAGTCGACCACTCTCTGCAGTGTCTTCAGCCCAACTCACCAATACATCATTGAACTTTACCCACCCTTGCATCTTGTAATCCAATCACTTCAATGCCAGAACGGAAACCCCATTGTCATTTGTTAATTCAAATAACTCAACACCTGCATGCAAATCCCATTGGCTATTTGCAACCATTTTAAATCTAAACTCATTAACACATAATTAATTTCTCAATACACCACATTCTATTTTTAGTGATTCTTTTTATGTCTGCTGATAGTTACTTTTTTAAATGATTTGTTTGACAATAAGATGAAAACATCATGATGGTTGTGTTCATGCCAAATGAAAAGGTAATACAAACAAATATACTGTTACACTATTGTTATACTGTTATACTGTTACACTATACTACACTGTTACACTATACCTCTTTACTGTTAGGCCTCGAACCTCACGGTATAATTAATATGTTCACCACCATCAACAAGACACCAAATGGAATTTGTGGAAGAATGGTGTTGCATCCATAGCAATTAGAACACTTACAGGCTGACTACGCCGCTTGCGTCGCATCCGGGAGCGTTGTAAAATACATCTTGAAATAAATCTACATTATTCAATTATTGCACCCACACTGCTCGTATGCGCCAATGAGGGTCTGCGTGGCCAAGGGCTAAAGAAGAAGTCAGTTCTATTTCTGACGCAGATCGCGCTGCAAGTCCTGCCTCTCCCATCTCCTCATTGGTTTATAGAAGCAGGTACCCATGTGCCATCTCCTCATTGGTTATACCCACGTGGGTGACTGAAAGACGAAAAAGGTCAGTGGCGGTAATGCACCTAATTTATGAAAGTTGCCAATGGCAATATAAAGTCAAGAGAAGAAAAAGGCTGGAAGGAGGAGAGATGACTATAAACAATTCGGTTAACCATTTTATGTGTGGATTAATTAGTGGAGTAGATGACCTTGTGCATTTCAGGTAAAATAACTCAATGTTTATATCCCAGGACAAATTAGCTAGCAACAGCAAGCTAGCTAAATTGGACAAATTAGCTAGTAAGTGCAAGCTAGCTAGCTAAATTGACATAAATGTTTAATGCTTTTCGACCAAATTAATATAATTGGTTCAGTTTGTTTTGATATTTTAACCTGCGTGTCGTGATCGTGTTTGGTGTGGGGGGACAAAATACATTTATGCGCGTGCGGCAGTTGGTTTGGTGGGTTCCATGTTAGGATCTCTATAGTTGCATCCTTCCAATAGAGTTCCAGACACTTGTAGGCATTTCCTGACGTTCGATGGCGTCATTTCTACGACACACAATAATGCCAACCAAGGTGCATTGAAGGTGTTCTGGCTCTTGGTGGCCCAGCGTCCTATTACGATGCTTTATGTTTATGTTTCCTTTATTTTTCGCAGTTAGGCTGCCTGTAAGTTCCCAATTAGTTTTCAATTATCATAAAAATGTCACAATGGAGTGGAACATGTTCGAGTTAATTTTGTCACAAAAAATAAGGATGGGTAGCAATAAAGTCCGGCATTGGATATGCTACAGTTTCAAATAAACGTAAAGTGTCGTGTTAAAATGGAACAAAATCTTTACAACATTTGAAAGAGTATTTAATTAAGGCTTTCAGTAGCATAAAAAAGTACACTGGCCCTCCTTGATCTTTGAAGTGGCTGTTGTTACGCACGCCTCTATGAAGAGGGAACGCAACACCCTGCTACAACTAAACTCTCCGTGAAGCGAAAAAGGTATGGTCTGTAGGTGCGAGTAAGGATGACAACGTGCAGAATGTGGTACCGTTTACAAGGACTTTATTCCTTTACACGGTAATATGGGGAAAAGGGTCTGGACGGAACCAAAGCAAAGAAAGTAAATCTCAAAGCCCACCCCTCTCCCATCTTACCTGCCTTCCCACTACTTACCTAATTTAGCACCACCTGGTGCCCTAACCAAAATACAGGGGGTGGTCCGCCCAGGTCTTACCTAGTGTGCCTAGACAGTGAATATACTACGGGTATATGTATGCCCGCGGGCCTCTTGCCTAAACACTCCCAAGGTGCCTTCCCCTTTCCCCCTGGGAACAAATGAAACAGAATATTAAACTATTTCACAAACAAAGGACATCAAATAAGCTCTTTCTGAGCAACAAACTCACAGAACATACCACTTTCCAGCAATGTACTCCCAGCAAAATCAACCTCTATCACAATCAATCTCAGCAATCCCTACCTCCAGCAAAATCTCTACCTCCAAAAAGATCTCCCTCCTGAACAGAACACTGGCTTTTATATAGCTTCAGAAGGAATGGGTAATTGTAGACATCTGCGTCTTGACGAGGGGGCGGGGTCAGCTCTCCAATTAGCCCTGGAGTTGACCAATCAGCTGCTTGAGGGATTTCAGGAAGCCATTTCCTGAAATAAACACATGCAAATACACAAACTACAACACATAATCTGGGGAACGTAACACGCCCACCACAAAAATTGCAAACCTAGTTTTGCAATAACAAATGCCAACGTATCCCCAGTTAGTAAACCCGTGATAGAGCGTCAGCAACCACATTCACCGAGCCCTTCACATAAGCTATCTGTACATTATATCTTTGCACAATCAGAGCCCACCGCATAAGGCGGCGGTTCTGGTTGTACATTTGTTTCATGAACACCAACGGATTATGGTCTGTGAAGACCATAACAGGCAAGGCACTGGAGCCCACATATACCTCAAAGAACTGTAAGGCAAGCAATAAAGCCAGCGTCTCTTGTTCAATAGTGGAGTACCTTGACTGACACAAGATGAACTTACGGGAGAAGAAACTGACGGGCCGATCCACTCCATCTTCATCTTCCTGTAAGAGAACCGCACCCACCCCCACTATACTAGCATCTACCTCCAACTTAAAAGGTTTGTCAAAGTTGGGGGCGGCAAGCACTGGGGCACTACAAAGTAACGCTTTAGCGGACTTAAAAGCGTAGTTACAGTCCTTGGACCACTTGAATGGTACCTTGGGACTAAGCAGAGATGAAAGGGGAGCTACTACCGTCAAGAAATTCTTACAGAATGTACGATAGTACCCTACCATCCCTAGGAATCTGCGCAACTGGCGGCGAGTAGTGGGAGCAGGAAAGGCAACAATTGCTTCCACTTTGCCAGTTACTGGGCGCACTTGACCTCGTCCCACTTGTTTCCCTAAGTAAGTCACTGTAGCCTTCCCAAACTCACACTTGGCCAAATTGAGGGTTAAAGAAGCCTTCTCCAACCGTTGAAACACACCTTTCAAAGTGGAGAGATGATCAGACCAAGTAGACGAATGAAACACCACATCGTCAAGGTAAGCAGTACAATTTGGCACATCTGCAAACACAATGTTAACTAGCCGCTGAAAAGTAGCAGGTGCATTACACATGCCAAAGGGCATCACAGTGTATTGTAAAAAGTTATCTGGCGTAACAAAAGCCGATATGTCAGAAGCTCGAGAGGTCAGAGGCACCTGCCAATAACCTTTTAGCAAATCTAACTTACTAACGTAAGCAGCAGAGCCTATTCTATCAATACAGTCATCTAAGCGAGGTAGAGGAAAAGAATCAGACTTTGTAACTGCATTTACGCGACGATAGTCCGTACATAAGCGGGACGTACCGTCAGGCTTAGGAACAAGAATACATGGGGAACTCCAGGAGCTGTTACTGGGTTTTGCCATGTCATTCTGTAATAAATAAGCTACCTCACTTTTCATTACCTCCCTTTTCTTAGCATTAACCCGGTACGGATGTTGACGTATAGGAACAGCGTTCCCCACATCCACGTCATGTTCCAAAATGGATGTGCGACTTGGAGTGTCCTGAAACACACTGAGAAATTTATCAATAGGATAAGATCCTTAGTTTGATCATTATCCAAATGTTCCATTTGAGAGGGTAACTTCTTCAGCATCTCTGAATTACATAGGCGTTCACCTTGCTGTAACGTATGGCGTAACTCCAACCCGTCCTCCTTATTCTCATCTAGGTCCCAGCCAGGCTTCAGCACCACCGCAGCCACACTGGAGACGGCGGGCTGGACCGGCTTACCTGAGGAACTGTTGGGAGAATCACGCACATAATATGTTTTCAGCATGTTAACATGACACACACGGGAAGAACGCCTTCGATCTGGTGTCTTTATCACATAATTGGTGTCATTGAGTTTCTTTTCCACCAGATATGGTCCAGAAAAACGTGCTGACAGAGATGAGCCAGGGATTGGCAACAAAACTAAAACTTGATCCCCTGGTGCAAATGAACGGCCAACAGCCTTTTTGTCATAATGCAACTTCATGCGTTTTTGAGACGAGGAGAGAGACTTTTGGGCTAACGCACATGCGGCGTGCAGTCTCTCCCGCATCTTACTGACATATTCTAACACATTTTTAGGGGCGCTACTGGGTGTAGGAGATAAGATATGCTCCTTCAAAACTTTCAGCGGACCCCGTGGGGTGTGTCCAAACACAAGGTCAGCAGGGCTGAACCCTAAGGACTCTTGTATCGTTTCCCTTATAGCAAATAGGACAAAGGGCACCCCCTCATCCCAATCAGTACTGGTATCCATACAATACTTGCGTAGCATTGCCTTCAGTGTCTGATGCCAGCGTTCTAGAGCCCCTTGACTCTGGATGATACGGACTGGAGACCTGATGGGAAATACACAATGTCTTTAACACATTTGAAAACAGTTTAGACATGAAGTTGGATCCCTGATCAGTTTGGATAACTTTAGGGAGTCCAAACGTAGAGAAGAATTTCACTAGTGCCTTCACACAGTCTTAGCCGTTATAGTACGGAGAGGAATAGCCTCTGGGTATCGAGTAGCACTGCACATTATTGTTAGTAGGAACTGGTTACTTGACCTGGTTTTCGGCAATGAACCTACACAATCAATTATCACTCTTTCAAACGGTTCTCCCACCACAGGAATCGGGCAGAGCGGCGCTCGTGGAACTGTTTTATTCACTTTCCCAGTGAGTTGACATATGTGACATGTTTTACAAAATTGGACCACGTCAGACTTCAAACCTGGCCAGAAGAAATGACGAAGGACCCGGTTATAAGTCTTTGTGATCCCCAAGTGTCCAGACCACGCCTGGTCATGGGCGAGTGACAGCACCTGCTGTCGGAACGGTGTAGGAACAACCACTTGACACACTTCACTCCAGTCATTAATGGTGTCATGAGATGCCCATTTCCGCATCAAAACTCCTGCTTCCATAAAGTAGGCGGTCTCTCTAGTTTTAGCTTCCTCAATGGAAATTACCGAAGCAAAACACTTGCGAAGACTGGTGTCTTCTTTTTGACACTCAATCACCTTCTCTGGTTGTGACAGACAAAAGAATGTCATGTAATTGGGGCACAATTTCATTTTCCCCTGCCTTAGTTTTTACGGGGGTAAACTGTCGGCATTGCAGAAGGCATACTCGGTGCATTGTCTTCTACCTCAACATTCTCAAAAATAGAACTAGCCAAATCCACCACATCTCCTAGCTTGCGAGATTGTGCCCTCGTTAACACACAAGCAGGAAAAACATGTGGAAATGCTTGAACCAATTTCTCATCTGTAGTTCTGATTTCTGGCTTGTCTACTACCTCTAACACAGGAGTGACATTACCACCAGCAATATCATTCCCTAGTAGCAATGTGACTCCTGATACTGGCAGTGTAGACACTACACCAACACGGAAACGTCCTGATACCAAGTCTGACACTAAGTGGACCCAGTGTAATGGTACAGGTACGGTTTTTGTCTCTATCCCCTGTAATATGACATGTGAGCCACAATACGTTTCAGGAGACCAGGGTAAAGCATCAGTAATGATTACTGACTGCGCCGCCCCGGTGTCACGTAGGATTTGGATAGGCTTTTGATCAGTTGGTTCTCCTGTTAAGGAAACATAACCGGCAGAGATAAACAGAGCATAGACAGGATCCGGTTTCTCAAATGCTGAATCAATAACTCGATCCAATGGACGATCCAAAGACTTGACTAAACCCAAACTTTTCATTTTTGGGGGCGGTGACTGGGACTGTTGCGGTTTATTTTTCAAAACTGTGCAGTCCGCAATCACGTGACCCTTTTGGTGACAGTAAAAACATTCACGGATTTCATGAAAATGCTTAGGGTTGTCAGAGGAAAAGCGACCTGAACGAGGAACTGATGACGTAATCATCCGGCCTTCAAAACGTGGTGCACCAAAGACAGTCTTGTGTGTCAAAGCGTACTCATCTGCCAACACTGCTGCTTGGGCCAATGTCACCACTTTCTGTTCATTTAAATGAACTACAATTCTATCTGGGAGGTTGCTTTTAAAGTCCTCCAACAGCATCAACTCCCGAATATCAGCAAAGGTGTTAGCTTTGCTGGCTGAACACCAACGACTAAACAGAGACTCTTTGTCCCTAGCAAATTCAACAAATGTACAGTGAGATGTTTTTTTGTGGTTCCTGAAGCGCTGCCTATAAGCTTCAGGCACCAACTCATAAGCCCGCAACACGGTAGTTTTAACTGTATCGTAATGTAAACTGTCTTCCAGGGAGAGAGCAGCTACTACTTCCTGGGCTTTCCCAGACAATTTACATTGTAACAGAAGCGGCCAAACCTCGAGTGGCCAATGCAGCGCAGCGGCCACACGCTCAAACGCAGAGAAATAAGAATCAACTTCCGACTCTCGGAATGGAGGGACTAAAGCTATGTTTTTACTCACATCGAAGTGGGTTTGATGATGAGCAGCTTGTGGAGTCGCACTGGAGGCAGCGTCTAGCTCCAGTTGTCAGATCCTCACCTTGTCAGCTTCTATTTTCCTAATTTCTAGTTCAAAATTCATCTGTCTCTCTTTATCTTTTTGCTCCATTTCTAACCGAGCCAGCCTCACCTTCAGCCTAGCCGTCCCATCTGAACGACGCGAAGCAGAAGATAAAGGATCGAATCGGGGTAATGTAAAAGGGGTACGAGGAACCCCTTCCTCCGCCCTGTCCTCCGACTTGGCATCAGAAGGTCTACCCGTCTCCTCTCCTTGCAATGAGAGAATCCGTTCTCTCACTAAACCCTCCCTGACTAGCACCAAAAGCTGAGCCTTTAGGGCTTTCTCAGGGACAACAAAGGTCTACTTTACGAAACCTCACTAAACAATCAATAGAGGGCGCTTCAAAAAACTTGGAGATGGCTGATGCAGCCATCTTATACAATGCAGTCTACTGAACACACTAACTAAACAAGTCATCCAAACTCACAACCTACCATCACACCTCAATCACTAACCACAGAGAGAACTCAGAGCAGCAGGGTCCGGTGGGTTCAATGGAAAGATCCCGGATGAGCCCCCATTATGTTACGCACGCCTCTATGAAGAGGGAACGCAACACCCTGCTACAACTAAACTCTCCGTGAAGCGAAAAAGTTATGGTCTGTAGGTGCGAGTAAGGATGACAACATGCAGAATGTGGTACCGTTTACAAGGACTTTATTCCTTTACACGGTAATATGGGGAAAAGGGTCTGGACGGAACCAAAGCAAAGAAAGTAAATCTCAAAGCCCACCCCTCTCCTATCTTACCTGCCTACCCACTACTTACCTAATTTAGCACCACCTGATGCCCTAACCAAAATACAGGGGGTGGTCCGCCCAGGTCTTACCTAGTGTGCCTAGACAGTGAATATACTACGGGTATATGTATGCCCGCGGGCCTCTTGCCTAAACACTCCCAAGGTGCCTTCCCCTTTCCCCCTGGGAACAAATGAAACAGAATATTAAACTATTTCACAAACAAAGGACATCAAATAAGCTCTTTCTGAGCAACAAACTCACAGAACATACCACTTTCCAGCAATGTACTCCCAGCAAAATCAACCTCTATCACAATCAATCTCAGCAATCCCTACCTCCAGCAAAATCTCTACCTCCAAAAAGATCTCCCTCCTGAACAGAACACTGGCTTTTATATAGCTTCAGAAGGAATGGGTAATTGTAGACAGCTGCGTCTTGACGAGGGGGCGGGGTCAGCTCTCCAATTAGCCCTGGAGTTGACCAATCAGCTGCTTGAGGGATTTCAGGAAGCCATTTCCTGAAATAAACACATGCAAATACACAAACTACAACACATAATCTGGGGAACGTAACAGCTGTCAAAATGCATTAAATAATCGACATGTGAGTCAAGACAACAGATACAGCCGTATACATCAATGGTGCCAGCTGGACTTCTAAACAGAGGAGTTGTCCCCGAAACTTCATCCTCAGCCAATGAAAGACGAAGAGTGCAGTCGCAAATAGACTATACAGTAGCGCCGTGCAGCTGCAGGAGAGTTATCAGTCTCCTAGTAAAAAGCTTGAAGACACTGGGTGTCTGTCTCTACTCCTTCCAGCGCGTGCAAACAATATGCTACTAAGCAGTAAAGTCCACGACAAGAGCGGAAACGTTTATTATATTTTGATGGATCTCATGAATAAAATGGAGTGGCATTATTGAAGGTACACTGCTCAAAAAAATAAAAGGGACACTTAAACAACACAATGTAACTCCAAGTCAATCACACTTCTGTGAAATCAAACTGTCCACTTAGGAAGCAACACTGATTGAAATGACTCATAGCCTACAATGATTTCACATTATCTTATTATGGCACATTTTTGTTTTCATTTGTTTTTCCTTGAAGATGTTAAATGGTTGGTTTCCTTCACTGCTCTGTGTAAAACTTGTTATTCAGAGGGAAATGAAAGTCTAGTAGCTTCCTGAAGGCACAGCTAGTGCCAACCTTTTCCTTTTTGACTGACTTGTTTTTCGTCAGAATGGCTCATACTCTACCTTAATCTCAAAAGAGCAATGAAAAAATTCCTGTGAACTGTTAGCAGCTATGTTATTGTTTTTTTTGTCAAATATACTGTATATAGCACATACCAAGGGCACTGAAATATATATTACTGGGCCCTGAAAGATCTTCACAGGTTTGGTTTATGGATTGCCTTAGTCTACTATACTGTATATCATGATTTATTACAATGTTCCTCTGCTGTTAGTAAATTGGGGGGCCGTGTCAGGAATATTACCGAAGGTGGCTCCCCTTCTTGTTCGGGTGGCGCTCGGTGGTCGTCGTCGCCGGTCTACTAGCTGCCACCGATCCTTTGTTCCGTGTTCGTTTGGTTTTGTCTAATTGGTTTCACCTGTTCATTGTTTGGTTGTTAGGGTGGGGTTATTTAAGTTAGTTTAGCCCGCTTCTGTTTGTGTGGGCTTGTTCTTCTGTATTTGTGAGAGGTGTTAGTTGGGTTTTCCTCACTGTCCTGGTATTTTACCTAAGGGTACTATATTGTTTTTATAGTTACCCCTGGTTTGGGTATACTATTTTGTTCCTTTAATTTTGAACATTAAGTGTTTTTTTCCCGCATCCTTTGCTCTCTGCGCCTGACTCCACACCCATTCACTCATTGAGCGTTACAGGCTGATGGGGGCTGTTTTCAAATCCAAACAGTGAGAGATCTCAACAAGACGCCTGATCCCTCGAGCTGACATGAATGTGGTATAGCAACTCACTGTCTCCAGAAAGTATTCAAAACACATGACTCTGTTATGTAAAAGTGGAAGAAAAACAGAAGTATTCAACCCCCTGAGTTAATACATATTAGAATCACCCTTGGCAGCAATTACAGCTGTGAGTCTTTCTGGGTAAGTCTCTAAGAGCCTTCCACACCTGGATTGTGTAAGATTTGCTAATTATTCTTTTCAAAATTCTTCAAGCTCTGTCTGGTTGTTGATCATTGCTAGACAACCATTTTCAGGTCTTGCCATTGATTTTCAAGCGGATTTAAGTCAAAACTGTAACTCGGCCCCTCATGAACATTTACTGTGTTCTTGGTAGACACTCCAGTGTAGATTTGGCTTTGTGTTTTAGGTTATTGTCCTGCTGAAAGGTGGGTTCATCTCCCAGTGTCTGGTGGAAAGCAGACTGAACCAGGTTTTCCTCTAGGATTTTGCTTGTTCTTAGCAATTCTTTTTTTTTTATCCTGAAAAATTCCCCATTCCTTAACGATTACAATGCTTGGAAATATGGAGAGCGGTACTCAGTAATCTGTAGTATTAGAATTGCCCCAAACATAACACTTTGTATTCAAGACAAGCCATATTTCTTTGCAGTATTACTTTAGTGTCTTGTTGCAAACAGGATGCATGTTTTGGAATATTTTTTGATTCTGTACAGGCTTCTTTCTTTTCACTCTGTCAATTAGGATAGTATTGTGGAGTAAATACAATATTGATCCATCCTCAGTTTTCTCCTTTCGCAGCCAATAAACTCTGTAACTGTTTTAAAGTCACCATTGGCCTCATGGTGAAATCCCTGAGCGGTGTCCTTCCTCTCTGGCAACGGAGTTAGGAAGGACACCTGTATCTTTGTAGTGACCATCCAAAGTGTATTTAATAACTTCACCATGCTTAAAGGGATATCCAATAGCTGCCATTCTTTGCGAGGCATTGGAAAACTTCCCTGGTTTTTGTGGTTGAATCTGTTTGAAAATCACTGCTCGACTGAGGGACCTTACAGATAATTTCACTGAGGGACCTTACAGATAATTTTATGTGTGGGGTATGGAGATGAGGTAGTCATTCAAAAAATCATGTTAAACACTATTATTACACACAGAGTGCAACTTATTATGTGAATTGTTAAGCACATTTTTATTCCTGCACTTAGTTAGGCTTGCCGTTAAAAAGGTGTTGAATACTTATTGACTCAAGACATTTCAGATTTTAATTTTTCATTAACTAGTAAACATTTCTAAAAACATAATTCCACTTTGACATCATGGGGTATTGTGTGTAAGCCAGTGACAACAAATCTCAATTTTATCCTTTTTAAATTCAGACTGTAACACAACAAAATATATAAAAAGTCAACGGTGTGAATAGGGCTGACCGTATTACTGCCACACTGGCGGTCACGAGTCATGGAGACAGTCACATTCCACATGACTGTTTAGTCACGTAATTAGGCTTAAGTTAGATCTATTTTCGACCACCCGTTAAAGTAAATGTCATTCCTCTTCGTCTGTTCTGTTGTATTATCATCACATGTTAAAGTTGAACACGGACAGTTTTGTTGCTTCAATGAGGTTAACAGAGGTGTTTGAGTTGCTCAAGAGCCTATGCAAATTCCGAAGTTGGAATAGTTACCACTTTATTTCTGTATGTAATCATCAATGTTAATTTTATAGATATTACATTTGATTATGTATACTGAACAAAAATGTAAATGCATCATGCAACAATTGCAAAAACTTCACTGAGTTACAGTTCATATAAGTTAATATATATTCATTAGGCCCTAATATATGGATTTCACATGACTGGGCAGGGGTGCAGCCATGGGTGGGCCTGGGAGGGCATAGGCCCACCCACTTGGCATCCTGGGGAGCCAGGCACAGCCAATCAGAATTTGTTTTTCCCCACAAAAGGCCTTTATTACAGACAGAAATACTCCTCATCACCTGTGTAATAATCATGCTGTTTAATCATCTTATTGATATGCCACACCTGTCAGGTGGATTAATTATATTGGCAAAGTAGAAATGCTCACTAACAGGGATGTAAACATATTTGTGCACAAAATTTGAGAGAAACGTTTTTTTTTGTGCGTATGGAAAATTTCAGGGATATTTTACTTCCACTCATGAAAGATGGGAACAACACATGTTGCGTTTATATTTTTGTTTATTATAGTATAATCTAATCTACTCAAAACAGTGGCAGGAGGTGCAGCAGTGGTCATTACATTTTTACATTTTTACATGGAAACCTGAAATTGGTGTATTTATGCATTTGTTCAAATGCACAGATTGCTTTATACACTACATGGCCAAAAGTATGTTGACACCACTACAAATGAGTGGATTTGTCTATTTCAGCCACACCTGTTGCTGACAGGTGTATAAAATCAACCACACAGCCATGCAATCTCCAAAGACAAACACTGGCAGTAGAATGGCCTTTATTGAAGAGCTCAGTGACTTTCAACGTGGCACCGTCATAGAATGCCACCTTTCCAACAAGTCAGTTCATCAAATTTCTGCCCTGCTAGAGCTGCTCAACTGGAAGTGCTGTTATTGTGAAATGGAAATGTCTAGGAGCAACAATGGCTCAGCCGCAAAGTGGTAAGCCACACAAGCTCACAGAACAGGACCGCTGAGTACTGAAGCTCGTAGCGCATAAAAATCATCTGTCCTCGGTTGCAACACTCACTACCGAGTTCCAAACTGCCTTTGGAAGCAACGTCAGCACAATAACTGTTCGTCGGGAGCTTCATGAAATGGGTTTCCATGGCCGAGGAGCCGCACACAAGCCTAATATCATCATGCACAATGCCAAGCGTCGGCTGGAGTGGTGTAAGACTCGTTGCCATTGGACTCTGAAGCAGTGGAAACACTCATTTATCCTGGGATATAAACATTCTGTTGTTATTTGACCTGAAATGCACAAGGTCCTCGACTCCAACAATTAATCCTCAGATAAAAGGGTAAAAGTTTATTTTCTAGTAATCTCTCCTCCTTCAGGCTTCTTCTTTGGACTTTAAATGGCTCTTGGCAACCAACTTTAAGGTGCATTATCACCACCAACTGGACTGGAGTGTGGACCTCAGTTAATCTTTTAATCACTCATGCTCCTAAAAAACAATGAGGAAATGGCATGCGGATATATACTCCTAAAACCAATGAGAAGATGGGAGAGGCGAGACTTAAGCTTCACAAATAGAACCAAGTTCTATTTTAGCGCCTAGGGCAGATGCTCATTGACGGGTGCGAGCAGTGTGGGTGCAATGATTGAATAACATGTATGTGTACATTTATTTTGCAACTCTCACGCACGCGAGGCGAACGGTGTGGTCAGCATGTAAGAGTGTACCACCTGGGTCGCGGCAGCCAGGCTATGTAAATTGATGCTTGACAGTCCTGGTTTATGGATATATGACACATCATACTGGTATTTTAATAACATTCTCCTCTGCTGCTTTTGTGTAGGTGTAGGTGGGAGTCATGATGCCTACTACAACAACGTCATCTTACCCACCATATTCGGCATCATCTGTTTCCTGGGCATTATGGGTAACTGCATGGTCATCTACACCATCCTGAAGAAGACCAAGTGCTGCGCCAAGCAGACTGTCCCCGACATCTTCATCTTCAATCTGTCCATCGTCGACCTCCTCTTCCTCGTCGGTATGCCCTTCCTCATCCACCAGTTGATGTGCAATGGCTCGTGGTGCTTCGGCGCCACTATGTGCACAGTCATCACCGCCCTGGACTCCAACAGTCAGATCGTGAGCACCTACATCCTCACGGTCATGACTCTGGACCGCTACCTGGCCACGGTCCATCCCATCCGCTTCAACTACGTTTGGACGCCGTGCGTGGCAACCGCGGTTATCGTTCCAGTATGGACGCTGTCGTTGCTGACCATCATCCCGGTGTGGATGTACACGGGCCTTATGCCTCTGCCTGGCGACCTGGTGGGCTGTGCCCTGCTACTTCTCGATCCGTCTACCGACATCTACTGGTTCACTCTCTACCAGTTCGTCTTGGCTTTCGCTCTGCCGCTTCTCATCATCTGCATGGTCTTTTTCAAGATCCTCAAGCACATGCCCCCAGCGTGGCCCCCTTGCCCACCAGCGTGGCCCCCTTGCCCCCCAGGAGACTGAGGGTGCGCACCAAGAAAGTAACCCGTATGGCGGTGGCCCTTACTACATCTTCCAGCTGGTTCATGTTGGAGTCCAGAACTCCAGCCCAGCCTTCTCCTATGCCTACAACATAGCCATTAGCATGGGCTACGTTAACAGCCGCATCAACACGTTCCTCTACATTGTGTTGAATGAGACCTTCAAGATGCAGCTCATCCTGGCCATGCGGCCGGTCCACAGGAAGTTCCGGGTCAACCCCTCCAGCACCACGGAGAGTAGTGTTTGTCTGAGATTGACCGCTGACAGACCCCAGCAGGATCAGAGCTCCAGGGAGCTGCTGCCTGCCAATATGGTCGCCCGCTGAGGGATGTTGCATGACAATTTTTGTTTTGTTGAACCTTTATTGAACAAGACCTCTTTACCGAGGGAGACCTGGTGTGGCCAGTGGAAGAGGGTATGAGATCAGTGTACAAGAACGGTGCATGAGGACAATCTATGGACCAATGTATAGGAAGAACTGTGTATTTCATTACTGAATTTGAACAGTGTACAGGCAGGAACAGTGTATTGAATCAATGTATGGACCCCTGTACAGGATAGGGTTGCAAACATCCAGTAACTTTCCCCAAATCCCCTGGTTTTCCAGAAAATCCGGTTGAAAGATTCCCTGAATCAGGAAGTAATAAGTAAGAAATCCAATATCCTCCAACCAGGATTTCTATAAAACCTTATGACTTTTGGGAAAGTTGCCAGATTTCTGCATCCCTAGTTTTTGCAACCCTAGTACAGTCTGTGACATTGTGTTGGATCACTGTATGGGATCAATGATGTATGTCTACAGTTAATGAATCGATCAGAATTGAAGAAGAATCAATATGTGTGGCATCAGTGAATAGGATCAGGCTGAGCCTGAGAGGAGATGTTTAACATAGTCAGGATGAGATTATTGAGTACCAGCCAACACATGGTACTCAGTACAGTAAACATAGGTACTGAAACTTAAGGATATATATTTTTAAATGATTTGCAAATTATATTCAGTGGATAATGTAAAAGTGTGAGAGTCAAGAGGGTTCATAGCTCAATGTACGGATCAATGAATAAATACATACACAGACATAAATTACCAGCATGATTATGACTAGTTTTATATTGTGTCAGTCATTGTATTTCAATTCTTCAGGGAAGGCAAGTTTTAGCACAATCCCTTACTGTAGTTTTGGTTTGTCAATCTAACTAATGTGTGTTCAATTTCATTTCAATGTACAATGTTCACATACCACTTATATTGTACAGTATGTTCAGTACCTAGTACCTACACTGCAATTGCATCATAAATGCATGTTTCACCTTCACTTAATGTTGCGTGGTACTTTTTATCATACTGTACATTTATACATTTATATATAGTTTATTATATTGTCTAAGAAGTCATCATGTATGACCAATCAGTGTGGATGTGTTGTAAATATATGTCACGACTTTTGCCAAAGTCGATGCCTCTCCTTGTTCGGGCGGTGCTCGACGTCACCAGTCTTCTAGCCATCATTGATCCATTTTTTATTTTCCATTGGTTTTGTCTTGTCTTCCTACACACCTGGTTTCAATCCCGTTCATTACATGTTGTGTATTTAACCCTCTGTTTCCCCTCATGTCCTTGTCAGAGATTGTTTATTTTTTGTATGATTGTGTATTATGTATTGGTTTTGGAGTTTTGTTAAAAGCTATTAAACTACTTCATTTATACCAAGTTCAATTCTCCTGCCCTGACTTCCCTGCCACCTACACACACGACATTACAGAATCTCTGACCATAATATGGAGTCAGCAGGAGAAGGTACCCCGGTCATGGAGTTGGAGGAGCACGTCCAGGAGCATGCGGAAATGCTTTACCATCTGGGCGCTGCCATGGATCGCGTTGTCCAGACAATGGACAGCTGGGAGAGACAGGAAGTTCTTCCAGCGCCTCCACCAGCACAACCGGAGTCTATCCTGAGCGACCCTTTCCCGCCTGAACCCAGTGGGATCCGTCTCTTCATGCCACAGTGGTACGATGGGAGTGCTGCCAACTGCCAGGGTTTCCTTCTCCAACTAAACCTCTATTTGGCCACGGTCCACCCAGCTCCATTGGACCATGAGAAGGTGTCCGCCCTCGTCTCGTGCCTCACCGGGAAAGCCCTGGAGTGGGCCAACGCCGTGTGGAGAGGGGGAGATGCGGCGTTGGACCATTTTGAGGAGTTCACCCGCCGTTTCCGGGCAGTCTTCAACCACCCACCCGAGGGCAGAGTGGCGGGTGAGCGCCTCTACCATCTACCAGGAGACGAGGAGTGCCCAGGAGTTTGTCCTGGAGTTTAGGGCCCAGGGCCCTGCCGTCGCGGGATGGAACAACAGGGCCATTGATCGACCATTACCGCTGCAGTCTGCGCGAGGACGTCCATCAGGAGCTGGCCTGCAGAGACACCACCCTCACTTTCGACCAGCTGGTGGACCTGTCCATCCCGTTGGACAACCTGCTGGCTACTCGCGGACGTCCAGATCGGGGTCTGGTGGTTCCATCCTCCCGCACCCCATCTCCGATACCCATGGAGCTAGGAGGGGCGGTGCGCAGGGAGACCGGAGGGGGTTCCAGATCGTGCACCATCTGTGGCCGCAGAGATCACACTGCCGGTCGGTGCCGGGTTGGTTCCTCTGGGAATCGGTCAGCAGGCAGGGAGCTCTGGCATCACCCCAGGTGAGCCGGCACCATTCTCACCCGGAGCCCTCTGTTGCACATATGTTTGTGTCTGTCACTTTTCCTGAATTTTCCCCGCATTCCCAGCATAAGGCGCTCGTTGATTCAGGCGCAGCTGGGAATTTCATTGATAGAGCGTTAGCTCATAGTTTAGGGAGCCCCATTGTTCCAATGGATGTGCCCTTCCCCATTCACACCTTAGATAGTCGACCATTAGGGTCAGGGTTAACCAGGGAGGCCACCGCTCCTTTGGGCATGGTGACGCAGCGGGGTCACATGGAAAAAAAATGGTATTATCCTTATTGACTCTCCTGCGTTTCCCGTGGTGCTGGGCCTACCCTGGTTAGCTTGTCATAACCCCACTGTTTCTTGGCCACAGAGGGCTCTCACGGGCTGGTCGTGAGAGTGCTCAAGTAGGTGTTTAGGGGTTTCCGTTGGTGCTACTACGGTGGAGAGTCCAGACCAGGTCTCCACGTGCTCATTCCCCCAGAATATGCCGATTTGGCTCTCGCCTTCTGTAAAAAGAAGGCGACTCAATTACCACCCCATCGACGGGGGGATTGTGAAATAGATCTCCTGGTAGACGCTGCACTTCCCAGGAGTCACGTGTAGCCTGTCGCAGGCGGAGCTGGTGGCTATGAAGACAAATGTCTCCGAATCCCTGCTTCAGGGGTACATTCAGCCCTCCATTTCACCCATCTTCTCGAGTTTCTTTTTTGTGAAGAAGAAGGATGGAGGTCTGCGCCCGTGCATTGATTATCGAGGTCTCAATCAAATCACGGTGAGGTACAGTTACCCGCTACCTCTTATCGCCACGGCGATTGAGTTAATGCACGGGGTGCGCTTCTTCACTAAACTGGATCTCAGGTCTGCGTACAACTTGGTGCGTATCCGGGAGGGAGACGATTGGAAGACGGCATTTAGTACCACCTCAGGGCATTATGAGAACCTCGTCATGCCGTACGGGTTGATGAATGCTCCATCAGTCTTCCAATCCTTTGTAGACAAGATTTTCAGGGACCTGCACGGGCAGGGTGTAGTGGTGTATATCGATGACATTCTGATATACTCCGCTACACGCGCCGAGCATGTGTCCCTGGTGCGCAGAGTGCTTGGTCGCCTGTTGGAGCATGACCTGTGCGTCAAGGCTGAGAAATGCCTGTTCATCCGACAGTCCGTCTCCTTCCTAGGGTATCGCATTTCCACGTCAGGGGTAGAGATGGAGAGTGACCGCAATATAGCCGTGTGTAATTGGCCGACTCCCACCACGGAAAAGGAGGTGCAGCGATTCTTAGGGTTTGCCAACTATTACCGGAGGATTATCCTGGGGTTTTGGTCAGGTAGCTGCTCCCATTACCTCACTGCTGAAGGGGGGCCCGGTGCTCTGTTTACCTCAGCTCCCGTGCTGGCCCATCCGGATCCCTCTTTGGCGTTCATAGTGGAGGTGGACGCGTCCGAGGCTGGGATAAGAGCTGTGCTCTCTCTGCGCTCGGGTACGCCACCAAAGCTCCACCCCTGTGCCTTCTTCTCGAAGAAGCTCAGCCCGGCAGAGCGAAACTATGATGTGGGGGACCGGGAGCTGTTGGCTGTCGTCAAAGCCTTGAAGGCGTGGAGACATTGGCTTGAGGGGGCTAAACACCCCTTTCTCATCTGGACTGACAACTAAATCTGGAGTACATCCAGGCGTCGAGGAGACTGAATCTTCGCCAGGCAGGGTGGGCCATGTTTTTCACCCGTTTTGTGTTTACCCTCTCTTACAGACCAGGCTCCCAGAACGTTAAGGCAGACGCACTGTCCCGGCTGTATGACACAGTGGAGCGGCCCATGGATCCCACTCTCATACTCCCGGCCTCTTGTTTGGTTTTCGCCGGTAGTGTGGGAGCTGGATGCGGACATTGAGCGGGCGTCACGTGCAGAGCCCGCTCCCCCTCAGTGTCCAGCTGGGCGTCTGTACGTTCTGTCTGCTGTCCGCGACCGGCTGATCTATTGGGCCCACACATCACCCTCCTCTGGTCATCCTGGGATCGGTCGGATGGTGCACTGTCTTAGCGGGAAGTACTGGTGGCCCACTTCAGCTAAGGACATGAGGGTTTAAATTTTCTCCTGCTCCTAGACACCTGCCCAGAGGTAAGTTGCAACCCTTACCTGTTCCACAACGGCCGTGGTCGCACCTGTCGGTGAATTTCCTAACCGATCTTCCACCTTCACAGGGTAACACCACAATCCTGGTCGTTGTGGATCGTTCTTCTAAGTCCTGTCGTCTCCTCCCTTTGCCCGGTCTCCCTACGGCCCTACAAACTGCGGAGGCCCTGTTTACATACTTCTTCCGTCACTACGGGGTGCCTGAGGATATAGTGTCTGATCGGGGTTCCCAGTTCAAGTCAAAGGTCTGGAAGGCGTTCATGGAGCGTCTGTGGGTCTTGGTCAGCCTTACCTCAGGTTTTCACCCCGAGAGTAACGGGCAGGTGGAGAGAGTTAACCAGGATGTGGGTAGGTTTCTGAGGTCTTATTGCCAGGACGGGCCGGGGGAGTGGGTGGCGTTCGTGCCCTGGGCAGAGATGGCCCAGAACTCGCTCCGCCACTCCTCCACTAACCTTTCTCCCTTTCAGTGTGTATTGGGGTATCAGCCGGTTCTGGCTACTTGGCATTAGAGTCAGACCGAGGCTCTTGTGGTGGACGACTGGTTCCGGAACGCGGAGGAAACATGGGACACCGCCCACGTCCACCTTCAGCGCACCGTGCTGCGACAGAAAGTTGACGCAGACCGTCACCGCAGTGAAGACCCTGTGTTCGCACCGGGGGACAGGGTTTGGCTCTTGACCTGAGACCTGCTCTCGACCCGAGACTTGCCCCTCTTCTGCCCAGCCGGAAGCTGGGTCCGCAGTTTGTGGGGCCGTTTAAAGTCCTGAGGAGAGTGAACAAGGAATGTTATAGGTTACAGCTTCCCCCAGATTACCGCATTAACCCCTCGTTCCATGTGTCCCTCCTCAGGCCGGTGGTGGATGGCCCGCTCCAGGAAGCTTAGCTGCGGAGGTTCCTCCAAGAGTACTCCGTTTGATCCATCCTGGATTCGAGACGCCGGGCGAGGTGCCTTCAGGACCTCGTGGACTGGGAGGGGTATGGTCCAGAGGAGAGATGCTGGGTTCCGGTGGAGGACGTGTTAGATCCTTCCCTGCTGCGAGAGTTCCACGTTCTCCATCCGGATCTCCCTGGGCCTCGTCCTCCGGGTCGTCCCCGAGGCCAGTGTCGACGTGCAGCTGGAGCCGTGTGTCAAGGGGGGGAGGATACTGTCACGACTTCTGCCGAAGTCGATGCCTCTCCTTGTTCGGGCGGTGCTCGGCGGTCGACGTCACCGGTCTTCTAGCCATCATTGATCCATTTTTTATTTTCCATTGGGAGTTGAAAGTCCGTGTTGCCCAGCAACAGCCCCAAAACATCACTGCTCTAGAGGAGATCTACATGGAGGAATGGGCCAAAATACCAGCAACAGTGTATGAAAACCTTGTGAAGACTTACAGAAAACGTTTGACCTCTGTCATTGCCAACAAAGGGTATATAACAAAGTATTGAGATAAACTTTTGTTATTGACCAAATACTTATTTTCCACCATAATTTGCAAATAAATTCATAAAAAATCCTACAGTGTGATTTTCAGGATTTTCTTTTCTTATTTTGTCTGTCATAGTTGAAGTGTACCTATGATGAAAATTACAGGCCTCTCTCATCTTTTTAAGTGGGAGAATTTGCACAATTGGTGGCTGACTAAATACTTTTTTGCCCCACTGTGTATAGCTTCACGTTCGTGTTGTTATTTTGTTTAGTGTTCTTCGTTTAATAAAGAAGAATGTATTCATATCACGCTGCTCCTTGGTCTCATCAATACGACAGAATAACCCAACAAACCAGGACCAAGCAGCGTGAAAAGGAGGAACAGCGCTTAATGGGGAAATTGACCTGGGAGGAGATATTAGATGGAGCAGGACCCTGGACACAGCTGGGGGAGTATCACCATTCTAAGGAGGAGTTAGATGCAGCGAAAGTGGAGCGCTCTATTCCAGCTCCTCGCATTTGCCAGGCTAGAATGGGCATCCAGCCTGGATGTATTGAGCCAGCTCTATGTTCTGGATTTTCTCTTTATTAAAAAATGACGGCGACAAAACGAAGAACAAAAACCAAACCGTGAAGCTTTGGGCTATGTGCCCTGAACAAAGACAAAGTTAACTTCCCACAAAACAGGTGGGGGAAAAGGGTACCTAAGTATGGTTCTCAATCAGAGACAATAATAGACAGCTGCCTCTGATTGAGAACCACACCCGGCCAAACACGTAGAAAATCATAGAACATAGACTGCCCACCCAAATCACACCCTGACCAAACCAAAATAGAGACATAAAACGCTCTCTACAGTCAGGGCGTGACACACATGCAATTTTCCCAAGCATAATGTTTGTTTCTGGTTATAATTAGGGAGTATATATTCTGGGTTGCATTGACAAATGCTGTGTACTTATGTTTCTAGACAAAATAAAACAGACGGTGAATTCATACTGGAAATATGTTTATGAATATATAACATTTAGTAGGGTCTTCAAGGAATTAATTTCCTTAAAAAATACTCAGAAATCAAACAAAGTTCTATTTATACCTTAGTGGGCTGAAATGAAAATGTGCTTGGCATTTGGAGAAAAGGAGCCTTCAGAAGCTGACCCAGAGCAGACACACTACAGGAAAGAACACACACATGACCTCTCTCTGGAGGGCATCATCTTTTTTATAGTGTAGATTCTGAGAATGGCAGGTCAGTCAGTTTAATACTGCATGGGTGGGAGGTGTGTGTCTGTGTGATGAGCGTACCTCACAGTCACACAGATCTGATGTCCTGATTCAGCTGCAACATCAATTGCGGTACTTGATGTCTCAGCTTGCCCCAGGAATGATTCAGTATTAAATGACTCTGTGTGTGATTAACTGAAAATACAACAAATAGTACTGATTCTATTAAGAGCCATAGCTTTAACTTATAGGGCCTAATGACTGTCAGCATGTGATTTTTTATTAAGTTTTCTTTAAATGACGTCATCACCTGAAGGCGCTCGCTGAGAGTTGGATTAAGAGAAAAGCTCCATAGTCCTTTAAATGTATTTAACTAGGCAAGTCAGTTAAGAACAAATTCTTATTTACAATGACGGCCTAGGAACAGTGGGTTAACTGTGGGTTTGAGTGGGTTAACTGCCTGTTCAGGGGTAGAACGACAGATTTGTACCTTGTCAGCTTGGGGGTTTGTACCTTGTCAGCACAGGGGTTTGACCTTGCAACCTTCCAGTTACTAGTCCAACGCTCTAACCACTAGGCTACCCTGCCGCCCCTTAAAACTCAATAGTCATTAAAGCTCCATAGTCACCATAGTCATTAAAGCTCAATAGTCACCATAGTCATTAAAGCTCCATAGTCACCATAGTCATTAAAGCTCCATAGTCACCATAGTCATTAAAGCTCCATAGTCACCATAGTCATTAAAGCTACAAAGTCATTAAAGCTCCATAGTCACCATAGTCATTAAAGCTCCATAGTCATTAAAGTCCCATAGTCACCATAGTCATTAAAGCTCCATAGTCACCATAGTCATTAAAGCTCCATAGTCACCATAGTCATTAAAGCTCCATAGTCACCATAGTCATTAAAGCTCCATAGTCACCATAGTCATTAAAGCTCCATAGTCATTAAAGCTCCATAGTCACCATAGTCATTAAAGCTCCATAGTCATTAAAGCTCCATAGTCATTAAAGCCCCATAGTCACCATAGTCATTAAAGCTCCATAGTCACCATAGTCATTAAAGCTCCATAGTCACCATAGTCATTAAAGCTCCATAGTCATTAAAGCCCCATAGTCGCCATAGTCATTAAAGCTCCATAGTCACCATAGTCATTAAAGCTCCATAGTCATTAAAGCCCCATAGTCACCATAGTCATTAAAGCTCCATAGTCACCATAGTCATTAAAGCTCCATAGTCACCATAGTCATTAAAGCTCCATAGTCATTAAAGCCCCATAGTCACCATAGTCATTAAAGCGTCATAGTCACCATAGTCATTAAAGCTCCATAGTCACCATAGTCATTAAAGCTCCATAGTCATTAAAGCCCCATAGTGGGCTGATATTCTTTCCACTTTGATTTTTAATTGAACAAACAAGAGTGGCTATTAAAGGGCATCAGAAGTAATTATATTATTACATTAGCCACCTAGGGACTGAAGTTGAGCCTTCTTCATTTAAAAATCTCAAAGGTTACCAAGAACTCAAGAACTTTAAGTAAACCCTTAGAATGAGGGTAATATGGAAAGTATAGCACTGCGAGTTAATGACAAAGTCAACTCAAACAAACCCAATGTCCCTTCACCTCATTGGCGAAGCTTAGGATGCTGTTCTTTCTCGTTTCCAAGAACAGGGTAATGTTCTGTCCATTGTGTCTATTATCTTTGTTCTTTATAGTGGTCATTATCTAATTGAATCCCATTCATTCTACTGAGTCTGACAGTCCACTCTCCAGACCAGAATGCAGCCATAAATCAAGCCAACATGATCACATATAAGAACAAACTGGTTTGCATCCCAAATTACACCCTATTCCCTTTATAGTGCACTACATTCAACCAGAATTACACCCTATTCCCTTTATAGTGTACTACATTTAACCAGAATTACACCCTATTCCCTTTATAGTGTACTACATTTAACCAGAATTACACCCTATTCCCTTTATAGTGCACTACGTTTAACCAGAATTACACCCTATTCCCTTTATAGTGCACTACATTTAACCATAATTACACCCTATTCCCTTTATAGTGTACTACATTTAACCAGAGTTACACCCTATTCCCTTTATAGTGCACTACATTTAACCAGAATTACACCCTATTGCCTTTATGCTGCACTACATAGGGAATAGGATGCCATTTGGGACGACTCCTCACATTGGTCAAAAATCACTGCCACAGAAAACAGATAAAACTTGCTGTAACCGCTCAATGTCGTCAATGCAAGGCAGGAGGCATGGCGTGTGTTCTTTCAGACGTAGTCATTCAAATTAAATGCATCAGATGTATCAATGAGACTACAATAGAGAGAGCCTGTTAATTTCAGTCTAAATGGGTGCCATCTTTGTGAAGACCGCCATAGGATACCTTTACCCTATTCATTCATCCCTTCTCCTGTAGTTCACACACTGTGGATCTCTGTCTCAGTGTGACTAAAGATAACAAGTCACATCTGTACATGTCTGTAAATGGCTCCGAGCCAGACTGGTCTGTTGCTCCATAGGAACTAAGGAGCTAATTGTATCGGCATCTCTACTCACCCTCAGGTGTCAGGGCAAAGGAGTGTAGAATGTTCTACCTGACGGCTCACCATGTATCCCATGATTCACTGGTATGAAATCAAATGGAAGGTTAATATACACAATTTAATTTATACAAAATTACATTTCTCAAGATGTACATTAAGCATAAATTACATTAAGACAAACTAATATGAATTTGTCTGGTCTCATTGCCTTCAATCTATGACTCAGGGCAGGTTTACTTTTCCAAACAGAATTAGAATGTGATGAACGTTGGAACTACACCCGATATGATCAAACGGTATAATTTGCACTCAACCACTAGACACAACCATACCAACTGCAATAGTGCCATCTACTGAGCAATTATTGCCAACCATGTGAAACTGACTTGTCTGACTTACCTAAATACTGGCATTAGGGTGAGGAACGTATGATGCATCATAGTGATCAAGTGAATGACAGAATGTCCCATAAAAGCCCTACTCTCTATGTGCATCCAAAACAACACCTTGTTAGACTCTAGTCAGAGTATTGCACTGTATAGGGATAATGAGCACATCCCTTCAAGAAAAAACAGGAAGGGAAATAGCTTTGATTAACAGGCTGATCTTATTACCAATAAGATAAAAGCCTCTTGCTCTAACACTGTTGACGTATAAAGTACTAGAGACCAATTCGAATTGAAGGCAGTCAATTCAGAAAGTAAACTTCATTTAAAAAAAATTGCATCTATTTTCAATGACTTCTCAATAAACTGAGTAGTAGAAGCTATTTATTTCAAAAGTGTTTCCATTTCATATATTTTTTAAATCACCTCCTGAATTGAATGCCTTCAATTCGAATTGAACCCAGCGCTGAAGTGCAACAATGTGAACCTTTCAAAGAAATACTGGCATGTTTGGTGGGAGAGATGATGTTTATAGGTGTGCTTTACGTAGACGCTTGAAGAGTATGAAGACAGCTCCAACAATGGAACCAGCACCATACTATACCCATGTATACTATACTATACTATACACTGAGTGTACAAAACATTAAGAACATTAAGTAATAAGGCCTGAGGGGTTGTTGTTTATGGCCATTATTGCCATTATAAACTGGTTGCCAACGTAATTAGACCAGTAAAAAGTAATGTTTTGTCATACCCGGGGTATACGGTCTGATATACCACGGCTGTCAGCCAATCAACATTCGGGGCTCGAACCACTCCGTTTATAATATACAATACACATGCAGCCAAGTGAGTGAATACATAATAACTGCACACAAGCCCAATTGTGATAAACAATGTGTTTTATTTGCAGTATAAAAAAAATGTAATTGGATATCATTACAGAGACATATTAGGCAGATACAAACCCTTGTTGTAGTTTTACAGTAATAGCATATACCTTGTCGTACTCTTGTGCATAGAAGAACAGTACACACCACAGTTGTGGCCTATACTTGTGCATCAGCCTTAACCTCATAGTCCCGCGATTTACACAAGGCTATGCTACATCATGTCTCCCTTTACATACATATTATAGAGCAATGTGTATTCATTCATTTACAAAACCTTCATAAAATGTAGAAAAGTTGCATATAAAACATCTTTATCCCACATTTCACAAAAGAATTGGAAAAAAAATCCTTCATTTATAGTCTTCATTTTAAATACAAGTGCTCGTTTTTGTGACATAGAGTATAACTACAATGGCTAATATGGCACTATTTCGACATATTTTAATGAGACCATGTTGTCTATAGATAAGACATGCTATCTATCACCAAGCATAGCTCTGTCACAGAAAAGACCTACGGGCAACAGTGACGTTTTCAGACGGTTGACTGGGAAGTACTGTAGCAACTCAAACTCAACACCCCTCTGTCCCCCAGGAATTCAAGCTGCAAAGACAAATAACAAACGTCACAATTCAGGATTGTAATAGTATCATTTATTTGTGAACTATTTATTTAACATAAATCTGATGTGATCCCCCATCTTCCCAACAGAGTCAATAGTGACTGGTGAGTTTGATATGGTAAAAAATTGCTCCAGGATAATACCAATGCTTTGGCTTGGTCCACTAATTATTGTGAGTGAAAACTGGCTATACTAACAAAGGAAAAAATTGTTAAAGACATCAGCTGAAAACTGCCTATTAGGATTTGGTACCTTATTGTTATCCCTGCTTGGCGTACCAATGACAAGCTGTTGAATTGCTGCCTACAATGCTTCCTTCAACTTACATTTCAGCAGTATATTCTATGTGCAAAACATGGACACGATGTGACCAGACATTCATTCAATCTTTATTGCTTAGAACTGTGCCCGAGTGGCACAGACAGGCGCTAAGTGTGATGAGTTAATTAGTGTCATGGACTAACTGGTGTGGGGTGTTGAAGTGTCTTTCTCACCCCTACGATAAAGTGTTGCATTGCTGGGTCCATTAAAAGTATCAACTGAAAGCTACATATACTGTAGCTGTACATATACTGTAGCTGTACATATACTGTAGCTGTACGTATACTGTAGCTGTACATATACTGCAGCTGTACATATACTGTAGCTGTACATATACTGTAGCTGTACGTATACTGTAGCTGTACATATACTGTAGCTGTACATATACTGCAGCTGTACATATACTGTAGCTGTACATATACTGTAGCTGTACATATACTGTAGCTTTCAGGGAGGAAAATGGATGACTAACAGCTTAAAAAATGAAAAAGCTTCTCAGAGACTCAGACATTACGTGACTCTGCCAGTATCTACAGCCTCTTCCCACGGGGTACCTTAACGACTCTTAAGAAGGGAAATTGTACCGTAGAGACTCGACCCAATTACACCGTAAATTTTAACCCACAGTGAGAGCGAGGGGTGTTTCAATCAAACGCCTACGCTGTCGTTAACGCCAGGCGAGAGCTCTGCAGATTGGAGCAGAGGTGACCTTTAGTCAGTGGCCAAAGAGACTTGATGAGAGACACGATGGATGACAGAGAATGAACAAAAAAAGAAGATAAGACGGATCGATGAGGAGGAGTGAAGAGAGAGAGGATGAAAAGTAAGACTGGATAAGGGGGGGGGGGGGGGCAAAGAGCTCATCACAGTTGATAAATAACATGTATGTGACATTCAGGGGTGGTCGGACCAGTGCATCTACTGTCTACTGTAGTGGACAGTCTGATGATTCAAATAAATGACCTTACTGTTACAGTGACCTTACTGTTACAGTGACCTTACTGTTACAGTGACCTTACTGTTACAGTGCATAATCCTTCATAGAGAACTGCATAGTAATGCAATCAATTGACACCGCTTGCCTCTCTAATACAGTACCACATAGACCTACATACCAGACTGTCAATGTATCAGCATCAGTAAGTTCAATTACCTACCGGTAGCAAGAATAGATCAATCTGAGGTCATTTTTTATTCATTTAAAACACCGTCATTTCATTAGAATCATAAAACCAGACTTTAGTACTAAAAATGTCAAATTTCCATAAAAAATGTACTTGAATTTATAATAATGGATCGTGGTGGTCAAACTGCATATTTTCACGAGTTTAAGAATAAAGGGGGACGTGTTGCGTAGGCCAAGTTATATTGTCGGGATCGAATCTTTCTTACTGCATGAAAGGGAGAGTTCGGTACCATTGGCATTGTAGAAAGTGCAATATCATAACCTTCATTTGCAATGTGCGAATCTATATAGCAGCCAGTTTGCAGTGCAAGCAGCACGTACAACCAGTTAAATCATTCATAGTTCAATCTAGGAGGAAATCACCTATTAAAGCTCTGATGTAGACTTCCAATGAATCAATGTTTTGGTCCAAATCATCTAGAGCGTACAGACATAATAACGAAACGTATTGTCATGACACTGTCATAACATTCCTTTAGGTGCCACTATTGGACAAACCGACTGAGGAAGATAAAGTGATGAATGCCATTCATTTACTATGATTTTAAGACACGAGTGTAGATAATGTGTGCGTGTGCATGCCTGTGTGTGTGTGTGTGTGTGTGTATGTGAGTGTGAATACAACATGTGCTTCCGGTGATGACCAGGTGTCCACAAACACATTGGTTTAAATCTGCATATCAGTTACTGAGGCACTTGTTAAGTCACAATCATTTTTACAAATAAAAATAAATAAAAACAAAACTAGAATAAGAAAATATTCATTCTGATATGACATTTTGTTTATGTTAGCAGGCATACTTCATGTGTCACCTTTCCTAAATGTTCTCCTTGGCCCTGTGACTGGCTCTTTCACTGACGCTATACCCCTCCACAACCCCGGAGGGAGCCACCTTGTGTTATATACACATGCCTGTGCTTCTGTGTGTACCTACAGGTGTATCCTTCCAGCTGAGCTCCATTGCTTTGATCAGGGTCAGATTGATTAGTGCACAAAGTCACCGTAGCAAAATCTAGTAAACGTTTTACAATGGAAAACAAAAACAAACATTTCTTACTGGACAAATGAAGCTAATCCCTCCCTGTTTCAGTCCATTTTGTTCTGTTTGGTGCCTAGTGAAAACAACCCTGGTGTGTGTGTGTCAGGGGGTGTGTGCGTGTCAGCTAAAAGCTGGACTCGGGGACCGCCCTCTTGCGTCCCAGTGAGTTGGTACTATAGCGAGTCTTCTGCAGGGTACCGTAGGAGGGCTTCTCGGCTGAGAGGCTGCGAGGGGGCGGAGCCACGTCATGGGACAGCCCTTTACGGTGTAAAGAGGCGGTCCTTCGCATGCTAGACTCCTCCTTGCTGGGGATGTTGGATGAGCTCTGAGAGCGTTTGATATCGGCGGCAGCGGCGCGTCTGGCTTTACCGTTGGGCAGCTCGTCTCCGAGACGATTGGCACCCCCGTTGCGGGGGGCTCCATTGGATTTCCCCTCCCCCATCTTCGTGGCCCCTCCTGGGGCTCCACTGGACAGGGACAGCCGAGAGGTGCTGGACCCGCCGACGTCGCCAACTTTTCCAGAGTCGGACTTGCGAGAAGATGACGACTCCTTGTCCTTCTTCTTGAAGTTGCTCTTGAAGAAAGACAGCAGCCCCTCGTGGCTCTTGGAGTCCTCCTCTACCTTCTCACCTTTCCTGGTCTTTTCTCCCTCGGGTGGTACCAGATGGTCCCGTGGTGGTGGGCCCTGGAGGCCCTTGGCCCCTCTCCTCAGGGTGCCTTCCCAGTCTCTGTCCTTGAGGCTGTGGGTGCTGGAGCTGGACTGGACGCCTGCACTAGACCCCCTCCTAGACCGGGCCTCTTGGGGCTTTCCCTGGTCCTTCTCCTTACTCTTCTTGGTATTCCTCCTGGTCAGAGTGTTAGTACTACTACTACTGCCCATCCTACCCTCGTCCCTCTGGTCTCTCTGGTCCCCTTGGTCTCTCTGGTCCCCCTGGTCTCTCTGCTGCTGATGGGACCCTTTGCTACTTCGTCTCAGACTCCCTGTCTTGTCTGTGACTGGTCTTCTCTGGCCCTCTGGCATCTGTGGAGACTCTGATTGTCCCATGCAGTTCAGGCTGCTTCCCACACTGGGGGAGCTGATGGCAGGACCCTTCCGGCTCTCAGAGCCCGTCATTAAATTGACTATAGACTCCTTGGTGCAGCGAGGTCTTCTTCCAGACTCTAGGTACTCCACCAGTTCCACAGGGGCAGGGGTGGGGATGGGAGCAGGGGCGGCCTCGGCTGCAGTTTTTCGGCGGTCCTTGGAGCCGAACGACCAGCGTAGGGGGAGGACCTTGTTCAGTGTCTCTTTATTCTTAGTGGGGGTCCTCATGCTGACGCTACGACCCTGGATTCCCCGTACAAACGGCCTGGTCTCAAAACCACCTAGGGGTGAAAGAGAGAGAGAGAGAGAGAGAAAAGAACACTTTACCATAGTGTCTCTGACATTTAAAGCTAGACCAACTTTCATTTTCAAAACCCTTTTATTAAATTGCAAATAACAAGCACAGTGATGAATATTAGCTTTTCTCCCGGAAACATTATACAGTTGAAGTCGGAAGTTTACAGTGAGAGAAAAAAGTATTGATCCCCTGCTGATTTTGTACGTTTGCCCACTGACAACGAGAAATGATCAGTCTATAATTTTGATGTTAGGTGTATTTGAACAGTGAGAGACAGAATAACAACAAAAAAATCCAGAAAAACGCATGTCAAAAATGTTATAAATTGATTTGCATTTTAATGAGGGAAATAAGTATTTGACCCCATCTCAATCAGAAAGATTTCTGGCTCCCAGGTGTCTTTTATACAGGTAACGAGCTGAGAATAGGAGCCCACTCTTAAAGAGAGTGCTCCTAATCTCAGTTTGTTGCCTGTATAAAATATACATATCCACAGAAGCAATCAATCAATCAGATTCCAAACTCTCCACCATGGCCAAGACCAAAGAGCTCTCCAAGGATGTCAGGGACAAGATTGTAGACCTACACAAGGCTGTAATGGGCTACAAGACCATCGCCAAGCAGCTTGGTGAGAAGGTGACAACAGTTGGTGCGATTATTCGCAAATGGAAGAAACACAAAAGAACTGTCAATCTCCCTCGGCCTGGGGCTCCATGCAAGATCTCACCTCGTGGAGTTGCAATGATCCTTAGAACGGTGAGGAATCAGCCCAGAACTACATGGGAGGATCTTGTCAATGATCTCAAGGCAGCTGGGACCATAGTCACCAAGAAAACAATTGGTAACACACTACGCCATGAAGGAATGAAATCCTGCAGCGCCCGCAAGGTCCCCCTGCTCAAGAAAGCACATATACATGCCCGTCTGAAATTTGCCAATGAACATCTGAATGATTCAGAGGACAACTGGGTGAAAGTGTTGTTGTCAGATGAGACCAAAATGGAGCTCTTTGGCATCGACTCAACCCGCCGTGTTTGGGGGAGGAGGAATGCTGCCTATGACCCCAAGAACACCATCCCCACTCTCAAACGTGGAGGTGGAAACATTATGCTTTGGGGGTGTTTTTCTGCTAAGGGGACAGGACAACTTCACCGTATCAAAGGGACGATGGACGGGGTCATGTACCGTCAAATCTTGGGTGAGAACCTCCTTCCCTCAGCCAGGGCATTGAAAATGGGCCATGGATGAGTATTCCAGCATGACAATGACCCAAAATACACGGCCAAGGCAACAAAGGAGTGGCTCAAGAAGAAGCACATTAAGGTCCTGGAGTGGTCTAGCCAGTCTCCGGACCTTAAGAGGAGTGGGACAAAATACCTCCTGAGACGGTCTATGGTCCGAAACCTCCTGAGACGGTCTGCGGTCCAAAACCTCCTGAGATGGTCTGCGGTCCGGAACCTCCTTAGACGGTCTGCGGTCCGGAACCTCCTGAGACGGTCTACGGTCCGGAACCTCCTGAGACGGTCTACGGTCCGGAACCTCCTGAGACGGTCTGCGGTCCAAAACCTCCTGAGACGGTCTGCGGTCCGGAACCTCCTTAGACGGTCTGCGGTCCGGAACCTCCTGAGACAGTCTGCGGTCTGGAACCTCCTGAGACAGTCTGCGGTCCGGAACCTCCTGAGACGGTCTGCGGTCCGGAACCTCCTTAGACGGTCTGCGGTCCGGAACCTCCTGAGACGGTCTGCGGTCCGGAGCCTCCAGCAACGGTCTGCGATCCGGAGCCTCCAGCAACGGTCTGCGATCCGGAGCCTCTAGCGAGGGTCTGCGGTCCGGAACCTCCTGAGACGGTCTGCGGTCCGGAACCTCCTTAGATGGTCTGCGGTCCGGAGCCTCCAGCGACGGTCGGCGGTCCATAGCCTCCAGCGACGGTCAAGAGCCTCCAGTGACAGTCGGCAATCCAAGTATGCTTGGGGTCAAAGTATGCTTGACCTCAATCATTGTCCATTTGGAAGACCCATTTGCGACCAAGCTTTAACTTTAACTGATGTCTTTAATATATCCACAATATTTTCCCCCTTCATGATGCCATCTATTTTGTGAAGGGCACCAGTCTCTCCTGCAGCAAAGCACCCCCACAAACATGAAGCTGCCACCCCTGTGCTTCATGGTTGGGATGGTGTTCTTTGGCTTGCAAGCCTCCCCCTTTTTCCTCCAAACATAACAATGGCCATTATGGCCAAACAGTTCTATTTTTGTTTCATCAGACCAGAGGACATTTCTCCAAAAAGTACAATCTTTGTCCCCATGTGCAGTTGCAAACCGTAGTCTGGCTTTTCTATGGCGGTTTTGGAGCAGTGGCTTCTTCCTTGCTGAGCAGCCTTTCAGGTTATGTTGATATAGTTTGTTTTACTGTGGATATAGATACTTTTGTACCTGTTTCCTCCAGCATCTTCACAAGGTCCTTTGCTGTTGTTCGGGATTGATTCTCACTTTTCGCACCAAAGTACATTCATCTCTAGGAGACAGAACGCGTCTCCTTCCTGAGCGGTATGACGGCTGCGTGGTCCCGTGGTGTGTATACTTGAGTACGATTGTTTGTACAGTTGGTACCTTCAGGCTTATGGAAATTGCTCCCAAGGATGAACCAGACTTGTGGAGGTCTACAATTGTTTTTCTGAGGTCTTGGCTGATTTCTTTTGATTTTCTCATGATGTCAAGCAAAGAGGCACTGAGTTTGAAGGTAGGCCTTGAAATACATCCAGATGTACCCCTCCAATTGACTCAAATTATGTCAATTAGCCTATCAGAAGCTTCTAAAGCCATGACATCCTTTTCTGGAATTTCACAAGCTGTTTAAAGGCACAGTCAACTTAGTGAATGTAAACTTCTGACCCACTGGAATTGTGATACAGTGAATTATAAGTGAAATATTCTGCCTGTAAACAATTGTTGGAAAAATTACGTGTCATGCACAAAGTAGATGTCCTAACCGACTTGCCAAAACTATAGTTTGTTAACAAGAAATTTGTAGAGTGGTTGAAAAACGAGTTTTAATGACGCCAACCTAAGTATATGTAAACGTCCGACTTCAACTGTATTTAGGAATGGACTGTGCATGTATAGGAAAAGATTACGTAAATGCACATCCACAGTTAGAGTAGAATGTGTTCAGCTAAACATTAAAGAGGTGATGCACTCATATGCTCACGTGTTGCGTATTTTCAGCAACATGGAATGATAATAACCATTGATTAGATGTAGCAATTTCCAGATGCTCAATGTGATTTAAATAGGGGAGAGTGGGGTAAGTTGACCCAAAGGGGTAAGTTGAGCCACCCTTGTTTCTAGGAAACCATACACAATAATCATTTGACCAAATATTTAGGAAAAGGTCATCCTTTCTGGAGTCTGTGAATGAAGAAACCACATGGAAAAAGTGGAAAGCAAGTTAGGTCCAAAAAAAATTGATTTTCACAAAGTCAAATTAATGTATTGTGTATTTTTATGATGCTTGTGTCTAAACCAAAGTAGATCATTTTAAGATTGTTCTATACATCAGTTTGGGTCTCTATAAGCTTCAACATGAGGTCCTAAACCTAGCAGGACAGTGCATCCTTGTAGCTGTGTGGGCTAATATAGTGGAAATGTTTGCCTTGGGGTAAGTTGAGCAAATGTATGTGTTTTCTTCCCAGGTGTAATGAAAGGCATTATCGCTGGGATATGAGGTAACAACAGGGCCTCAACAGTATCCTGTGTGTGTCAAGAATGGTCCACCACCCAAAGTACATCCAGCCAACTTGACGTAACTGTGGGAAGCATTGGAGTCAACATGGGCCAGTGTTCCTGTGGAACGCTTTCGACACCTTGTAGAGTCCATGCCCCGACGAATTGAGGCTGTTCTGAGGGCAAAAGGGGGGAACTCAAGATTAGGAAGCTGTTCCTAATGTTTAGTATACTCAGTGTATGTAAATATCTTTGTTAGAAAGAATACTATATTTCCCTTGACGGAGTCACATTACCCCACTCTCCCCTACTGTAGTAACGGGAAAACTCACCACCACCACCCAGAACCCTTCCACCACCAATGGAATGAAGACCTATGTTTTTTTTTTTTTTACCTTTCTTTGGTTTACCATGCATCTCATGTTTCCCAGGCCCCTCACCTTCCTCCTCTCTGGGCGGGTCATCAAGGAAGACGGGGGACTCTGGGGAGTCGGGGACAGAGGAGGGGCAGGTGGTGGAGGAGCGGGACACCAGACTACCCCTCTTACTGTCCCCATTCAGACGGACCAGCCAGTGGTCCGACATGGAGGAACTGGTGGAGCCTACAGAGGGGAGAGATACGTTTCTGTGACTATGGGCACTGGACCAGAAAGACACATGTCAGTTCCATTCCAGTCAATACAGAAAACACAGAAAAACTACACAGATAATTCCTATATACTATATAGCATTCAGCAATAGAAATATAAAATTGTGGTTTTGCTGGTTCAGGTAGTTGAGAATGGTGCTTGGAACACCATACATTGCAGACATGAGTGAACCCTGCAGTTATGAGTTAACCTTTAGTGGATAAAGGCTGAATGGTCTTGTTGTTTGTAAGACTATCTGTGTACGGAGTACAGCTGTAATGGAATGGAACCCTGAGTGAACTCTCTCCTGTGATGTGTGTGTGTGTCCATGCCTGTGTGTGTGTGTGTGGTACACTACCCACCTCTGATTGAGCTGCTGGCGGACCAGGGGGGGATGACGTTACGCCTCTGGTAGAACAGTATGTAGGCCCCCCTGGTACACACCTCCTCCTCAGGCACCAGGTCCACACTGCTGTCGTCATAGCTGTACCACTGGCCGTCCACTGAGTTCCTGCAGTACGCTGCAAAACGCACACAGGACTGTAGAGACAGGCTGCACCACAATCCTTATGTCCTGGGTATAGTAATGTAAGTTGATGTGACCACTGAAGAGGAGGGCACTGTATTGTTATGCATGTCCTATGAATCATCGTTATTTGGCAGTAGGCATCTCTCTCACTAACAATATTCTCTCCTCACTTCTCGATCAACAGCCAGTCAGTATGCCTCTCTCATCAACATCACGTCTCCTATACCAATGTACCTGTGTAATGTCCGCCGTGCATCCCACCATGGTGGTTACACACTGCATAGAGGTCATAGAGGAAGTCAGGAGGCAGGGCCATGTCTGGGTGACTAATATGATGACTGCTGCCTTCAGGCTGTTTCCATGTGGGGGGCCAGGGTCCCAGGTCCCCCAGGTTCCTCATGCTCTGGGACCTCTTCACCACGTGGGGGGCCATGTCCAACCCGGCCAGGGGGAAGCGCACCTGGGTGGACAGCTTGTTGCGCCGCTCGCCCACCTGATTCATTGAATTTTTCAAAAGACCAGTACTGCCGTTTAATCAACTATCAAAGGTTAACACAATAAATGGCTTATTTCCATTGTGGTCCTTTAAGGAAGAACAGACAGGCATGGGAAGAATGGCAATCCGCTACATGTGATCGGATCCAGTTACCTGTCGGAAGCGTTTGAGGTGGAGGATGAGGATGTCGGGGAGGGTCCACAGGGACATCTTCACCATGCCCTGCTGGAGCTGCTTACAGTGGGGACACTTCCATGCGTCGTCTGGGGCCAGCTGGAGAGATAAAATGCACGGTCAGTTGGGAAGTCTCAGGTAAAGTTATATTCTCCATACATTCCGTTTGTCCAAAGCCATATAAAAATACACAGGGAGTGGAAATATGAGAGAGAGAGAGAGAGAGAGAGAGAGAGAGAGAGAGAGAGAGAGAGAGAGAGAGAGAGAGAGAGAGAGAGAGAGAGAGAGAGAGAGAGAGAGAGAGAGAGAGAGAGAGAGAGAGAGAGAGAGAGAGAGAGAGAGAGAGAGAGAGAGAGAGAGAGAGAGAGAGAGAGAGAGAGAGAGAGAGAGAGAGAGAGAGAGAGAGAGAGAGAGAGAGAGAGAGAGAGAGAGAGAGAGAGAGAGAGAGAAAGAGAGAGAGAGAGAGAGAGAGAAAGGAGAGAGAGAGAGAGAGATAGATAGAGAAAAATGGAGAGAGAGAAAAAAAAGAGAGAGAGAGAGAGAGAGAGAAAGGAGAGAGAGAGAGAGAGAGAGAGAAAGGAGAGAGAGAGAAAGGAGAGAGAGAGAGAGAGAGAAAGGAGAGAGAGAGAGAGAGAGAGAGAGAAAGGAGAGAGAGAGAGAGAGAGAAAGGAGAGAGAGAGAGACAGAGAGAGAGAGAGAGAGAGAGAGAGAGAGAGAGAGAGAGAGAGAGAGAGAGAGAGAGAGAGAGAGAGAGAGAGAGAGAGAGAGGAGAGAGAGAGAGAGAGAGATAAATCAACAAATGCAATATATCAAAGCTGCAATATGTACTGTAACGTTTTGGCCGACTCGACCCAATTCACATAGAAATGTGTGTTATAGCGCTGTCATTCTCATTGAAAGGAGGTACAATTCTGCATAGTGCATCTTTAATGTTTAGTACCCCAAGGACAGGTTAAGACCAGTTGCATTGGACAGTATTGTGTATTCCATGTTACCTGTTCCTCTTTGGTGTAGAGCTGAAAGCACTCGTCCAGGGTACAGCTGTGCTGCTGCTGGTGCTGCTGCTGCTGGACTCTCACACTCTCTGAGTCCTTCACCACCTCCTCCTGGATGTTACCAAACAGACTGACACACACATACACACACGTACAGACAAAGAAAGTTGGGGGTATGAGTGTGTGTGTTTGTGAGAGGGGTAAAGATAAAGACATTGTGAATCCTTCTATACAATAAATAATGAATGTGTGTGTGTGTGTGTGTCCAGTGCTCACCATTCTTTGATCTTGTGTTCCCACTCAATCACCAGCTTCACGTGGGGAGGTCCTCCCGGGCCACATAACTTCAGCGCTCTGGAAAAAATTATACATAATGAATACACACTATCTTCTGGGTACAATGTCTACCTGACTACCACTGGATACAATGTCTACCTGACTACCACTGGATACAATGTCTACCTGACTACCACTGGATACAGTGTCTACCTGACTACCACTGGATACAGTGTCTACCTGACTACCACTGGATACAATGTCTACCTGACTACCACTTGATACAATGTCTACCTGACTACCACTGGATACAATGTCTACCTGACTACCACTGGATACAGTGTCTACCTGACTACCACTGGATACAATGTCTACCTGACTACCACTGGATACAATGTCTACCAGACTACCACTGGATACAGTGTCTACCAGACTACCACTGGGTACAATGTCTACCTGACTAACACTGGATACAGTGTCTACCTGACTACCACTGGATACAATGTCTACCAGACTACCACTGGATACAATGTCTACCAGACTACCACTGGATACAGTGTCTACCTGACTACCACTGGATAAAATGTCTATCTTACTACCACTGGATACAATGTCTACCTGACTAACACTGGATACAGTGTCTACCTGACTAACACTGGATACAGTGTCTACCTGACTACCACTGGATACAATGTCTATCTTACTACCACTGGATACAATGTTTGCCAGACTACCACTGGATACAATATCTACCAGACTACCACTGGATACAATATCTACCAGACTACCACTGGGTACAGTGTCTACCAGACTACCATTGGGATAGAGCGAGCCTTAGGTATCCCATACAGTCATTTTTTTCAATTAGACAAAGGTTTGAGTCTCACTAATGTTTTAAAATGCCATTACGATGGGAGTTGTATTATATGTGGTATTAAACTGCATTTATTGAAGTCCATCTGTAACTGACACTGTAATACACATCAGTATTCTGCAGCATGATACTTTTGTATCAGTTTGTAGGCACAGTCGTCAAGCCTTCAGAATCCAAAAGTGTCAGATATTGTTTTGAGATGCCATCACGTCCCTGCTAACCTTTCCCTGTTAGTTATGGTGTATGTGTGGTTGTGTGTTTGTGTGGATGCAAACAAACATCAGTATTCTGTATTCTAAGTCAAATCATTGTTTACCTGAGACTTCAAGCATGGTAAAATGCTCCTGACTCAAACGTACAGGTAGTCTTTGTAAGTGAGTCTGATTGATGATAAGAAGTGCTGACACAGTGAAATACAATGGGCATCGGTTCGTGGGCACAGTGGGAAGCTCTGAAATGCACCACTAGGTGTCAGGCTTCCATAAGGTATTGACGCCAAGAGCAAAATCAAACCACCTTGATCACAGTGTTGATTACTAAAACAACACGAAATTAAAGTGACTGAAAATAAATAGATTTAATGAAAGAGACTGCTCTCTGTTGGAACTGTAAACGGAGTGCTTTTGGTCTCACTGACACAAAGGGGTGCTATAGAAGGCAACCTTCAACGTCTCTCTCTTCAACAATCCCTCTCCAGGAAACAGGCAGTTCTGAGGTAGAAACACAGACGGAGAAATCCATCCGGGGAATCAACTTAGTGTCTGAAGCACTGCTGTCAGAAGTGTGAGAGGATTCATTTGGTGTGTGAGCGTGTGTTTGTTTGTGTCCTTGAAAGTGTACATTGTAAAGGTAAGTTAGTCCTCGGTTGTGTGACGGTGTGTGCTGCTGTCTGCCTTGGACTCAACCGAAGGTCACAGTCCCAGACAGACAGACAGTGATGAGTGATGAATACACACTGAGATAGATCTAACACTTCCTCTACCAGCAGGACACTGGGACATAAAGGACACTGCTTCAATAGTGGATGTCGTCTGACTTCGCTCTCTCTCTCTCTCCCTGTGTGTGTGTGTGTGTTCATGGACCAGGGAGATCGCTTTAGTTTGAAGTCAAAGGAGAGACATCCATCCAGGTCCCAAGAACGTGAATAGAATTGCCTTCAAAAACCGGCCACTAGGGGGAACGGTGAGTGCTACTACTTTTAAGTAGGCTGTTGGCTTGCTATAGGGCATTGTGGAAAGGGATGGTGGATGGGTGTAAAAGTTGAGCTCTGGCGCTGAGGGTTGCGTGTAAAAATAGCTTTTTAAGCCTTTCCTAAACTTGAACTCTTAACTTAACTGAGAAGTGAAACCCCCAGCCCGACGCAAGTGCTTGTAATTTAATTTATGGGGAGTTAGGTAACAGTGTCTCAACTTAAAACATCAAAAACCAACGTTTACCATGACTTCACACATAGACGTTTGGAAAAACATGGACAAACCTCAAATTTCAAAGTGAAACTTTTAACTTGTTAGCATGGACTGGTGTGTGCAAACATACTGTATGAGCAAAAATAGCTGAATCTGTAAAGGATGTGTTGTTTGTGTGTGTGTGTGTGTGTGTATGTGTGTGTGTGTGTGTGTGTGTGTGTGTGTGTGTGTGTGTATGTGTCTGTGTGCGTGTGTGTATGTGTGTGTGCATACAATCGTGTCTGGATGCATGTGCATTGTGCTCATCAATATCACCTCAGAATTAACAGCCAGCTTCCCTCCACAGACGACCGCGGCCCCATTAATTCCTTTCACGTTCACACATTATTCCAACCCGCCTTCAAATCCACGCAGAAACAATTGCAATTAAGGAAGAGAGGCTGCTTGTCAAAATGAATCTGACTGTGTAATTCAGAGCTGAAAAGTCTGCCACGGTCTGGACCCAACGGTTTAAATGCCTGCTTATGACTTTACTAACTGGGGGGCAAAGAGCACTTAGGCACTATAGCAGAGCTGCTTATAGGATTTGTTTTTGTCTCCCTGTCATGGAAGAGATTAAAAAAGAGTTACAGAGATGAGGAGAGAGAGTATGATGTCACTGTTATTCTTTTATTGGATAAAAAATGCTAATCCTACAAAAGGAAATCAAGGAAGACAACCTCGTCCCCCCCCCCCGGACTGTATCTTCAGTACAGGATGACCGTGTCAAGATGCACTGGTGTCAACATTCTTTACATTGGATCTTTGTCATATGTACTCTGACTTGATTTATATATCCCTTCTTACATCAGCTGATATCTCAAAGTGCTGTACAGAAACCCAGCCTAAAACCCCAAACAGCAAGCAATGCCGGTGTAGAAGCACCCCATTCAGCCTCAATACACTCAGACCAACAATGCACTCTGATTCAAAGCACTATTGGGGTTCCAATGGCTCTTTCATCCACATGTATACTTGTCACACACACACACACACGCTCCTTCAAAGCCATGCCTGTGTCTCATCCCCTGTCTGTCACACGCCATTCTAATTCCCTTGAGAACAGTCCTACTTCTCAAACCTCCCCCTCCTCTTCACCTTTCCTTTCCCTGCCGATCAATACCACTTCATTTTAGAATACCAGACCTCCTAATACTCTGAAGGAGCGGTTGAAATTAGCACCAGGGGAAAGAGCGAGACAGAGAGAGACGTACACATGCATGCACACACTCCCAGAGAGGGTGGTGGGTGGTAGGAAGCCTGTCGAGCCCTTTCTCAGTGCCCTTGACCTTTCTCAGTGCCCTTGACCTTTCCTCGTGCCCGTTCCCAGTGCCCAAGGGCCTCATCTCTGACCTTCAGAGGATCACTCATTCATGGGAGAGCGAAGCTCAGAACCCTTGAAGAGTGGCTGATGATGATACCATGTCCCCCTGCTGTACAGAGCTGTCCACCTACTCAGTCCTCAGCCAACCAGCTACTTGTCAGTCAGCTGTTATTACCTGTGTCACTCTCTCTCCTCCTGTCTGTATACTTGATCTGAGGAGAAAGTCTCCTGTCTCCCTGTCTGTCTGTGTTTGTGGCTCACCTTCCCCTCTGCATCTAGCAGAATACCTACCTGACCATACAAATCCCCAATGTGGTTCTTTCCTAAAGACTCCTACTCTTTAATCGAATCGTGTTCATACCTGAAATTGTTGCCTCAGGCTATGTACTGTTCCTGAGGAACATCATGTTCGACATTGGCCAGGGAACATTTGATGAAATAACTTCCATATGACATGTTTGTAAAGCTAACGCTGTATAGAGGTCAATACCCCAAGTCTCCTTGCCTGCTCGTTTATGAAAAATGAGTTGGTGCAATTACATTGTAAGAGGAATACAGTAATACTGTGTTATGATGAAAATACACGTTTTTAAATATAAAGGCCTAACAGGGCGGCTCCTCTCTAGCTTTAGGGAAGAACACAATTGAAATAGTAACGGTACCATGTTTTAGTTTATAACCGCATCGTAATTCAAGGACCTTGGGAACTGAATGGCCATGATCTTGAGTGAGATACTGTCCCTTCAGTATACTGTATACAGTATACTGGACAACTCAAAGATGATCCAGATCGAGACGGTTTTCTGATCAATCTATGTATCTCTGCATATAACGGATATGCGGTTTAACATTCCATGACACATCTTCTCTTGCAAACGCTGATGAGAGAGGGTCACACAGACAAGCCCTCTTCCCCGAACTCACCCACCCTGAGACAAGTTTACTTTTACCGAGCGTCTGACCCCATGTCCCACCTCCTCAGTAGAACTACTCCACTATACCGTCACATCACAACAACAGCACAGCTTTAGATGGAGCTCCCTGTGGCTCCTACGACAGCTGAACCCGCTCTACAGGAGGGAGAATAAAGGCTGTTGTCTTATCTTCACTGCTACTTGATTCCTCTACTTTTTTACAGTAAACAGTGCCTTTGGCTTCTCAAAGGCACTGCTTGCACAGAATAGGCAAGTGTTCAGAGACACCATGATTTACCATTTTATGTCTGACAGTGGCAGTTCAGTAGACTGGAAAAGCTACTCAATGACAGGCATTTTAGTTGGCTTTATGTACGAACAGTACCTTAGTTCAGGTATTTTAGACTGACTGACTGACAGACAGAGAGAGATACAGAGAGAGAGAGAGATATACAGAGTGTGAGAGAGAGAGATACAGAGTGTGTGAGAGAGAGAGAGAGATACAGAGTGAGAGAAAGAGAGTGTGAGTACAAGAGAGTGAGACAGAAAGAGCGAGAGAGAGATGGATAATGCAGGTGCTGGTGGTCTTACCTGTCCACGGCAGGGTGGAAGAGAGGGCGTCCATCTTGTGGGGACAGGTAGCTGTAGGAGGCAGATCCTCCCACCACTCTGACCTTGAACAGCGACCCTGCATTCTGCAGGGAAACACAGACATTCAACGGGATAAGTGAGACATGGGATAAGACGAGAAGAGGTAAGATAAGACGCCATGAGATGAGATATCGTACATTTGCAGTGAACCTTGCTATGCATCTGAAAGCTGCCTGGTCACCACAACAGAGGTGGTCGAAAATGTTCAAACTGCTTCTATCGTACCAGTGCATTGTAATACTATAAGAACACTGCGGGACCAAGCAATACGGTATCTTTCTTTGGCTAAAATAAAAATGTATCACAAACGGACATAGGTTCCACGCATAACAACAGGTTTGTTAGCGGTGTCTCTAGCTCCACAGCCCCACCCTTGACTGAACAAGGTGCATTAGGAGATGAATTAGACAAGAGGGGCTAAGTTATTAGAAGGTAGAGAGGAGAATCACGTCGCAAATTAAACCTAATGGTCTCATTTGGAATGAAGGCCGCTGGAGAATAGAGCCGCAGCCAAGCATACAGAGAAATAAATGAGTAACCCTGCGTCCCAAACGGCAACCTATTCCCTACACAGGGCACTACTAGAGCCATAGGGCTCTGGTCAAAAGTAGTGCACTGTGTAGGGAATAGGGTGACATTTCGGATGCATCCTAGTTAATAAGACTGTGACCACCAAATGAAAACGGCAAAGAAGTATTTTGTTTGGGGGAGTGGACCATACACATGCGGGTGTGGGGTTATCTTTTGTAAGACCATAATGAACAACTCTGCGTTGATGAGCAATTAGGCTGAGTTTATAAGTGAGTTTGGGGAAGTTTGAGGGAAGTTTGGAACTCGAGGGAACTTCTTTGGATGAGGGAGAGTGGAGTGAAAGTGAGTGGAGGAGGTGTGTGTGTGTGTGTGTTTGTGTGCATGTTGAAGAATAGATAAACACCTGTTTATTTAATGCCTGTGAAGATTCCTGTCATACCACTGTCTTTCTGGAGGATATCTGTAATACGTTTAATCTGTCTGGATTAGGGACAAATCAAGTGGGATTAAATATTAAACCGACAAAGCCTTGAGGAGAGAAAATCCTTATCTTCCTCTTCAGCAAATGTTTGTGTATTTGTTGGGTACAGACATAAATGATCAAAAAACACAGCTCGCGAGAACAACAAACTGTATGGTGCAGAAAATACACCAAGCCTGGATAAAATCACAGGTCTGTGTCTAAAATGGCACCATATTCCCTATATAGTGCACTACCTCTATATAGTGCACAACACACATATCTTTTTCAAAGAGACACATCCTCTCTGAGCCTCAAAGTAATATGTCTTGTACATTATTATCTGTCTTGTAGATTTGATCTAACAGTTATCAGTATACTGCAATCAAATTGGATTAGTCACATGCGCCGAATACAACAGGTGTAGACCTTACAGTGAAATGCTTACTTACGAGCCCCTAACCAACAATGCAGTTTCCCCCAAAAATATGAATAAGAAATAAAAGTAACAAGTAATTAAAGAGCAGCAGTAAAATAACAATAGCGAGACTATATACAGGGGGGTACCGGTACAGAATCAACGTGCGGGGGCACCGGTTAGTCGAGGTAATATGTGCATGTAAGTAGTTATTAAAGTGACGATGCATAGATAATAACAGAAAGTACAGGGGGGGGCAATGCAAATAGTCTGGGTAGCCATTTGACATGATGTTCAGGAGTCTTATGGCTTGGGGGTAGAAGCTGTTTAGAAGCCTCTTGGACCTAGACTTGGCGCTCTGGTATCACTTGCCGTGCGGTAGCAGAGAGAGCAGTCTATGACTAGGCCTTCCTCTGACAACGCCTGGTATAGAGGTCCTGGATGGCAGGAAGCTTGGCCTTAGTGATGTACTGGCCGTACGCACTACCGTCTGTAGTGCCTTGCGGTCGGAGGACGAGCAGTTGCCATACCAGGCAGTGATGCAACCAGTCAGGATGCTCTCTATGGTGCAGCTGTAGAACATTTTGAGGATCTGAGGACCCATGCCAAATATTTTCAGTCTCCTGAGAGGGAATAGGTTTTGTCGTGCCCTCTTCACGACTGTCTTGGTGTGCTCGGACCATGTTAGTTTGTTGGTGATGTGGACACCAAGGAACTTGAAGCTCTCAACCTGCTCCACTACACCCCCTTCGATGAGAAAGAGGACTGAGTACGCCCCCATTTTCCTGTATTCCACAATCATCTCCCTTTGTCTAAAGTTGACACAATGCTGGAATGACTCATATGTAGGTGGGTACTAAAGCTTTTATGTAGTGTGGGATCTAACGAGTGCAAGATCTGACCTCTACAACACATGGTGTGGCGAGGAACTTACCAAACCATAACAGACACTTCTCCTCGCATGTTCTCATTTCACTGGTGTATTGCCTGTAAATTATGAATCTTTAAAGCAATCTCTTCCTTCCTCTTCCCTGCTAGAGGACAGTTTTGGTGGTGATACAGGGTAGTATATAGTGCTCAAAACATCACTTGTTACAGTGCCTTCAGAAAGTATTCACACACCTGTCATTTTTTCCAAATGTCGTTGTGTTACAGCCTGAATTTAAAATGGATTAAATTGAGATGGTTTGTTATTGATCTAAAAACAATACCCCATAACGTCAACGTGGAATTTTGGTTGTAGAACATTTTATATATATTTATAAAAAACTAAAGCTGAAATGTCTCGAGTCAATAACTATTCAACCCCCTTGTTATGGCAAGCCTAAATAAGTTCAGGAGTAAAAACGTGCATAACAAATCACATAATAAGTTGCATAAATTAAATTGATTTAACATGATTAAATAGACAATTACACACAATACTCCATAACGTCAGAGTGTAATTATTTTATGGGCAAATCCAACACAACACATATTTTATAGTGTTGGCTGCATTATGTTATGGGTATGCTTGTAATCTTTAAGGACTGGGGAGTTTTTCTAAATAAAAAGAAATGGAATGGAGCTAAGCACAGGCAAAATCCTAGAGGAAAACCTGGTTTAGTCTGCTTTTCACCAGATACTGGGAGATTAATTCCCCTTTCAGAAGGACAATAACCTAAAACACAAGGCCCAATCTACACTGGAGTTGTTTACCAAGAAGACAGTGAATGTTCCTGAGTGGCCAAGTTACAGTTCTGACTTAAATATCCTTGAAAATCTATGGCAAGACATGAAAATGGCTGTCTGGGAATGATCAGCAACCAATTTGACAGAGCTTGAACAATTTTGAAAAGAATAATGTACAACTGTTGTACAATTTTGAAAAGAACAATGGACAAATGTTGTACAATCCAGGTGTGGAAAGCTTTTAGATTCACAGCTGTAATTTCTGCCAAAAGTGCTTCTACAAAGTATTGACTCAGGGGTCTGACAATTTATGTAAATTATATATTTCTGTATTTTATTTTCAATACAACATTTTTTTTCTTCTAAAAACTTTTTCATTATGGGGTATAGTCTGTAGATCAATTTAATCCATTTTGAATTCAGGTTGTAATACAACAAAATGTGTCAAGGGGCATGAATACTTTCTGAAAGCACTGTATGTTGTTGAGAAACCTACAGGGGGCTGCATAACATCTTATGAATTTCCTCTACCACAAAACAAATATGAATGACATAAAAAGGCCGGACAAACTACACTTTGAAGTGAAAAAAAAACACCTCAAATACCAAAAAATAATTCTGTCCTGAAACTTAACTATGAATTCAGTCTGCATACAGTTTGGCTATGAATGAGAAGTAAAGGGAACCAGACAGTGCAGTTGATGGTCACACAGCTTGACAGAGTGAACTTGACCAGGAGCTTGTTGCCGTGGAGATACAGATCAGTGTGTCAACACTAGGTGTAAAGAAATAGTTCCGTCTCTGTTGAGGTAGGACCTTGTCTGGGGCTTATCAGCCTTAGAACTACCTGAGACTTTGAGCCCAGGGCTGTTTGCTCTGGATAAGGCCTCCTTGTCAAACACTGCACATCACCATGGTGTCTCCCATAGCGACAGGGCAGCCCGCCTTAGGAGCTGAGGAGAGTTGTGTGTTGTGTGTATATAAAGGAATGGTCAAGGTGAAGTGAGGGGGTCATTGTGGCAGTGTTGAACTCCCTTGTCTACAGCAGTGGTCCCCGGCTGGTCGATCTCCAAGGCATTCCTAGTTGATCGCCCACCATTTATGTAAAAAAACAACAACGAAAAAGCCTTCCGTTAATATTTTTTACATTTGTCTCACGCTGTTGGCGGCAGGTGCACCCGATTCAGCTGCCCTGCGCGCCAGGTAGGCAACATGTTCCCATTTTGAACCATTTCATATGTCTGGAGGTACAAACTCTGCCTTCCCGGCGGGCCCGGTTGGAGCAAATCAAGTGCACTCGGATCGGATGTCTGCAGTAACATAGAAGGCGTAAAAGAAAGCAACAGCAAAGTTGAGACTGAGATTTCTAAACGTTTAAAACCATGACTAGAGAGAGACCGTCAATGAATACAGCAAACAGCTACCTTTTGTATGACTGAGTTCATGTTGATGTTTTTACTCAGCACTGTCAACACTTTGATAAGCCATGAAATGTTCATTCTCCCTACTTCCACTAGCGCTACAACCAGCACTGCAGCTGCAATGAATGAGTAGGAAAGTGTATCTGTAGGCTTGCGTTGTTGTTATTAGCGGCTTGTGTCTCTTTCAATAGCGAGGAATATTTCACTTTCTCTGTGCATTATATAGAACTAATGGGGTCCAAGGCAACATTCTCCATCAGCTGGAAGACGGTGTTGAGAGGCGGACCCTCAGTCTGCTGCTCTCTCCCTCCGCTGAGACTGACCATCAGATGCAGGCTCCATCAGCCCAGTAAAATAAGAAAAAGCTAATTATATAAACGTACGCTCACTCAGCTGTGCCTCCCAAGTAACAAAACAAATGATCTATTACCGGCGTGATCATATAGCCTACCTCAAATGTTGAAATATGAAATAAAAATGGTCTGAGAAGAACAACAATGGATTGGCAGGGCAATATACAGAGATAATGTTTTGGGCCTATAGCCTACTGCACAAACCTCACTACTACAGTACCGTTTTTAACAGGTTAATGTGACATAGGCTTACGTTTTAAAGTCACATCCCCGACAAAATGTAACGGTAGATCTCGGCTTCCATTTTCACTCAGAAAGTGATCTGGACTCAAAGAAGGTTGGTGACCCCGGGTCTATAGAATAAATAATGCATGCGTACCAAACCATGGTTCCTGCTTAATGTGTGTATAGAGTATCTCTACAGTGTATAGTGAATGCAGGATGGTCAGGGAAAGGGGCTCATACAGTACTCTTACAGTACTTATAATGTCTATCGTGGATCCACTGTAACAAACTGAGGACATACCGGTCTACATAACAGCGGTCTTGTCTTTAGTCACTCCCTGTATCCTGGATCAAATCTGTGTGTTATCAGGGCAGAAGCCCCAGTGTGATGTATGGATGCTGACCCCACTTTGCTCAGTGCTTCTAGAGTTAATTGCTATGGTGAGAGAACAATGGGGCTGTCCTGGCCGCTACATTATCTATGGAGAGAGAACAATGGGGCTGTCCTAGCCGCTACATTATCTATGGTGAGAGAACAATGGGGCTGTCCTGGCCGCTACATTATCTATGGAGAGAGAACAATGGGGCTGTCCTGGCCGCTACATTATCTATGGAGAGAGAACAATGGGGCTGTCCTGGCCGCTACATGATCTATGGTGAGAGAACAATGGGGCTGTCCTGGCCGCTACATTATCTATGGTGAGAGAACAATGGGGCTGTCCTGGCCGCTACATTATCTATGGTGAGAGAACAATGGGGCTGTCCTGGCCGCTACATTATCTATGGTGAGAGAACAATGGGGCTGTCCTGGCCGCTACATTATCTATGGTGAGAGAACAATGGGGCTGTCCTGGCCGCTACATTATCTATGGTGAGAGGACAACGGGGCTGTCCTGGCCGCTAAATTATCTGCTGTGTCACTGCTCCTTGTGTCTCAGGCCACTCCGGTTAATTGTAACGCCTCCTGTTTGTAAAGCCAATTCCCTCTCACGATGGGGTTATTTCATCCAGGAAGTTGTTGAGGACACACATGCACACACACGGTGGCTTGTGTCTTAAGAGTGTCTGCATATGTCATTATGTGTGTGTGTGTGCGTACTCCCGGATGTGTGTGTGTGTGTGTATGAGAGACTCACTAGATCATTAGGATCTCCACCACTCTCCATTAGTGCATATTGGTAGGCTGAATGTTATTTCTGGTGGTAGTAGCACTAGGTAGGAATGTAATACTGTTTCAGGAAGTAAAGAGTAGGAACCAGTAGTAGTAAATGAATGGTAGTGACCAGTGGTGCCAGTGTTAACTGACCTGAGCCTGTGATCCGTTCAGCATCAGGTAATAGAGCTTGCTGAGGATACTCTGCTGGAACTGGTCCCAGGACATGGTACGCTCCTCTCTCATGAGGAAGGGAGGGCCGAACCTGGAGGGGGGTGGGGGTGAAGGAGAGGGAGGGAGAGAGAGAGAATGATGGAGAGAGGGAGAAGGAGGAGGGGAGAGAGAGAGGGAGAAGGAGAGGGACAGAGAGGAGTGAAGGAGAGGAAGATGGAGTAGGGGAGAGGGAGAGAGGAAGAAGAAGAGGTAGCGAGATAAGAGAGAGGGGGGAAAAGAGAAAGAGGGAGACAGAACGGGATAAAAAAATACTATGTTATTCTGCAGTTGTTTGAGAGAGGCAAACATATGTTTGGATTTGCAGAAAGTAGAGTACATTACAACCCTGTGGCCTTTTGAATGTGAAACGTAGTTAAACAGGTCTCTCAACTCAACATGTATTTAATGACCACAGGACTACAAGTGAAGAGAAAGCCAGTATTTTCAATGCGGCACTGTAAGCATATTTCAGGCATGAGAACATTTTGGCTGAGAATGTCGTTTTTTAAAATGATGGATTTACATTTCCAATAGCATTGTGTGGATTTGAGAGAGAACTAGTCAGTGATCCGAATGAGAAAACCTAGAAGAAAGCACTTTCATTCAATGAATTGAACATATTTTCCATCTACTGCTTAGATTGGTTTTCTCATAAAACCAGAGGAGCCTGCCTTGAGACTTCAGTGTGTGTGTGTGTGTGTGCGTGTGTGAAACATAGTCTGTCCTCGCGACCAGCGCCATTCCGTCCCTCAAAGCGGTTTATTCGAGTGAGCAGGCAAGCCATTGGCCCAAACTCTACCTCAAAGATCTATGATCACCATCCATTCAAATGTTCTGTTAGACACAAGGTGAGCCCAGGGTGAAAATCCTCAAATGATGACCAGGATGTAACAACTCAATGGACTGGTTACCTGGACACATTCCTGGAGAATCTCTATTGCATTTTAGTCCAGGACTGAGCTTAATCTGTGTCTGTGAAATGGGCCCAATATCAACCACAGCAGCGTATTAATACCAGTATGTGGTTATGAGTGGTAGGTTTTTCCTCTGTTGTAGAGACAGTTGGGGGGGGGGGGGGGGGGGTCTATTTGACAGTAGGTTTCTGTCAAACAGGCAGCAATCTGGGACAACCACAGTTGAAATGTGCCAGTCAGGGGTCATACACAGACCACCGGTCTCCCCATGGGGCGAAACATAAACACACGGGGCTAAGATGGGGCCTCCACAGGTACTCAAATATCCTCCTGACATTAACAAGCTGACCGTGGGACTATCCCTCCTCTGGTTCCCCGTACACACACACACATACGTGCACAAACGAGCATACACACTCAAGAGGAGTATGTGGAGGAGGGAGCAGACAGACAGTATATGATAGCATACAAAACTCAAAATGACTTTTGATTGACAAGCATGGGCCAATAGTGGGCAGTTGGCTGGAGTGAATGTTATTACATCTCTCTCTCTCTCTCTCTCTCTCTCTCAATTCAAGGGCCTTTATTAGCATGGGAAACATATGTTAACATCCCCAAAGCAAGTGAAATAGATAATAAACAAAAGGGAAATAAACAATACAAATTAACAGTGAACATTACACTCACAGAAGTTCCAAAAGAATAAAGACATTTCAAATGTCATATTATGTCTATATAGAGTGTTATAATGATGTGCAAATAGTTAAAATACAAAAGTGAAAATGAATAAACATAAATATGGATTGAATTTACAAATAGTGTTTGTTCCTCACTGGTTGCCCTTTTCTTGTGGCAACAGGTCACAAATATTGCTGCTGTGATGGCACACTGTGGTATTTCACCCAGTAGATATGGGAGTTTATCAAAATTGGGTTTGTTTTCGAATTCTTTGTGGATCTGTGTAATCTGAGGGAAATGTGTCTCTAATATGGTCATAAATTTGGCAGGAGGTTAGAAAGTGCATCTCAGTTTCCACCTTATTTTGTGGGCAGTGTGCACATACAGTAGCCGGTCTTCTCTTGAGAGCCAGGTCTGCCTACGGCGGCCTTTCTCAATAGCAAGGTTATGCTCACTGAGTCTGTACAGCGTCAAAGTTTTCCTTAAGTTTGGGTCAGTCACAGTGTTCAGGTATTCTGCCACTGTGTACTCTCTGTTTAAGGCCAAATAGCATTCTAGTTTGCGCAGTTTTTTTGTTAATTCTTTCCAATGTGTAAAGTAATGATATTTTTGTTTTCTCATGATTTGGTTGGGTCTAATTGTGTTGATGTCCTGGGGCTCTGTTTGTGAACAGAGCCAGGACCAGCATGCTTAGGGGACTCTTCTCCAGGTTCATCTCTCTGTAAGTTTAGGTTTTGATAATTAGCGGGTGTCGGCCTAATAGTGTTTTACGTTGTACGCAGAGGATATTCTTGCAGAATTCTACATGCAGTCTCTCTCTCTCTCTCTCTCAGACATTGAATAATTCAAAGCTGTTTACTGGGATTTACAGTATTTGGTTTCTCTCAGGAGCGATGCTCCCTTTGATTCTTAGTAGGAAAAAATACATGTTTTAAAAATATGTCAAAAAATGATGATGACCTATATTACCAATTAGTGGAAAAAGATCAGAATTGTTCTCCCTGTGTAAACGCAACCTGTGTAATGTGAACTGGAAAATGGAACTCGGAGCACGTCCCCTTGGGCCCAGTGGGTACTCGTTACAGCTGGAACTAGTAAAGAGAGAGCAGAGCTTTTGCCCTGATAAAATACACTCTGTTCAAACTGTTGGTGCATATCGTTTATCATAACTCCTCTGTTCACCCATGAGATACTGTTTCGCTATAATCTAAAAAGGCTTGTTTGATTCACACCTAACCTCATATTTTCAAAATGACCTCTCTCCATCACACCCAATCCAGACTCCCACCCACCCAATCGACCAATCCAGACTCACCTGACGGCCTGCTGGCCAGAGCCTGCCGTGTTGCAGATTACGAGGAGGACCTTGGTGGAACCACCGTGGTTCAGAAACTCTGAGGACAGAGTGGTCGATGGGGGTATCCTTTTACCCTCTGGCCCAGAGGTGTACGGCGAGGATGGGAGGCTGTGGTGGAAGCCTGGGAGAGGAGAGAGAGTTTAAAGGTTAGACACGGGCCGAGAGAGGTCAAAGTTGAGCTCAGACACAAGACCGTATACATAACGGGGGTAGCTTGTGCCAGAGTGTGCTCAAGAGGGGTTCTATCAGGTCTCAATGACTCAAAATGAAACCACTCACAACTGTGAAAACGAACTGTATCAAGTGAAAATCATTATACAATGGAGCAACGATTGTGATTTACCCAAAGGGTGGCATTGTAAAATTGACATCTGTTACGACATGTACACATTAATCGTAGGTAATAGCTACAGGGGGAGTGTGTAGGAGGCTGAATCTCTGTCTCCCGGCCAACGTACACATTGTAAATGTTGACATTATCTGAGGTTTTAATTAAACACACTTGTTCAACGCTGCCGAGCAATTAATCACTGTCGCTGTAGAAATGTGTCACATACACACACACACATAAACAAGTACACACACACAGCGGTGCATGTACTGAGAAACTCTAATCATTCAGGAGCACAGGAAGTGTATTGTAACATCGTATCATGTCAACTCAGATATCGAAGCTGGCAGAGAAAAGGCCACCACTTGAGTATCAACGAATGTATTCACCAGTGCATGGCCTTTGGTGAGTAAGACTAAGTGAATGAATAATCAAGTATTCCATTTTAATCAAGTACCCCCCCCCCATATTAGACTCGTCCCCCTCTCTGTTATTGAATTCCCCAATGGGAAGGTAAAAGGCACTGAAAGGTCAAAGTCAGCTTCATTTCAATCCACACAGAAAGGCTAGCCTGTTACCACGACAATAAGGAGCATAAGCAAATAATTAAATACTAAGGACACAAAAGCTTACTTCTCCCACAAGACGATACCAGTATTCTATTTTAAACATATACAAAACCTACACTTCTATGTCCTAAAATGACAGTGCTCTGTTGGGATAGCTGAGTCTGTGAGGAGTGTGGGTGGGTCTGTCTGGCTGGCTGCTCTATCTTCCAGACAGGGTCTGAGGGGAGAACCCCATGCCAGACTCCCATTCTCACAACCTCGCCCTCATTCCTTCTTTCTCAGCCAGCCAGGAGAGAGGGATATATAGAGTGAGAGAGAGAGAGAGAGAGAGAGAGACAAGGAGGAGAGAGTAGGAGGGCAGTGCTAGTAGAAGGGGAGTGTCGCTGAAGTGTCTCTTCAGGGACTGAGCTGTTTAATTACAATTGTCACACTCCCACAGCTCTTCATCTCCATCTCCCTCCCTACTTCTGTCTCTCTATCGCTCTCTTTCTCCGCCCCCCCCCCTCTTTTTAGACCTACTATTCCACTATACTTTTTCCACACGCAGACACACACACTACAATTATCTCTCTCTCTCTTTCTTTAGCTATTCCATTGATGCTTTGGGGCTTACCTACTCCAATATTCCATTGCTGCTTTGGGGCTTACCTACTCCAATATTCCATTGCTGCTTTGGGGCTTACCTACTCCAATATTACATTGCTGCTTTGAGGCTTACCTACTCCAATATTCCATTGCTGCTTTGGGGCTTACCTACTCCAATATTCCATTGATGCTTTGGGGCTTACCTACTCCAATATTCCATTGCTGCTTTGGGGCTTACCTACTCCAATATTCCATTGCTGCTTTGAGGCTTACCTACTCCAATATTCCATTGCTGCTTTGGGCCTTACCTACTCCAATATTCCATTGATGCTTTGGGGCTTACCTAATCCAATATTCCATTGCTGCTTTGGGGCTTACCTACTCCAATATTCCATTGCTGCTTTGGGGCTTACCTACTCCAACATTCCATTGATGCTTTGGGGCTTACCTACTCCAATATTCCATTGATGCTTTGGGGCTTACCTAATTAACTTCATTGTATCAATACTGCAGTGAACAAAATCAGTGTCTAGAGTTGATATACACTACCGTTAAAAAGTTTGGGGTCACTTAGACATTTCCTTGTTTTTGAGAGAAACATCAAATTGATCAGAAATACAGTGTAGACATGGTTAATGTTGTAAATGACTATTGTAGCTAGAAACAGCAGATTTTTTTAATGGAATATCTACAGTACATAGGTGTACAGAGGTCCATTATCAGCAACCATCACTCCTGTGTTCCAATGGCACATTGTGTTAACTAATACAAGTTGATAATTTTAAAATGCTAATTGATCATTAGAAAACCCTTTTGCAATTATGTTAGCAGAGCTGAAAACTGTTGTTCTGATTAAAGAAGCAATAAAACGGGCCTTCTTTAGACTAGTTGAGTGTCTGGAGCATCATCATTTGTGGGTTCGATTACAGCCTGAAAATTGCCAGAAACAAAGCACTTTCTTCTGAAACTCGTCAGTCTGTTCTTGTTCTAAGAAACAAAGGCTATTCCATGCAAGAAATTGCCAAGAAACTGAAGATCTCGTACAACGCTGTGTACTACTCCCTGGCTCTAACCAGAATTGAAAGAGGAGTGGGAGGCCCCGGTGCACAACTGAGCAAGAGGACAAGTACATTAGAGTGTTTAGCTTGAGAAACAGACGCCTCACAAGTCCTCAACTGGCAGCGTCATTAAATAGTACCCACAAAACACCAGTCTCAGTTTCATCAGCACAACAGTTTTCAGCTGTGCTAACATAATTGCAAAAGGGTTTTCTAATGATCAATTAGCCTAATTCAATTATACATTTGGATTAGTTAACACAACGTGCCATTGGAACACAGGAGTGATGGTTGCTAATAATGGCCCTCTGTATGCCTACGTAGATATTCCATAAAAAAATCTACAGTTTCATGCTTCAATAGTCATTTACAACAATAACAATGTCTACACTGTATTTCTGATCAATTTCATGCTATTTTAATGGACAAAAAAATAAGCTTTTTTTTCAAAAACATGGACATTTCTAAGTGACCCCAAACCTTTGAACGTGTATACTGACCAAAAATAAACACAACATGTAAAGTGTTGGTCCCATGTTTCATGGCCTTAAAATAAAAGATCCAAGACATGTTCCATACACACAAAAAGCTTATTTCTCTCAAATGTTGTGCACATATTTGTTTACATCCCTGTTAGTGAGCATTTCTCCTTTGCCAATATAATACATCCATCTGACAGGTGGGGCATATCAAGAAGCGGATTAAACAGCATGCTCATTACACAGGAGCACCTTGTGCTGGGGACAATGAAATGCCACTCTAAAATGTATAGTTTTATCACACAACACAATTCTACAGATGTCTCAAGTTTTGAGGGAGGGTGCAATTGGCATGCTGACTGCAGGAATGTCCACTAAAGCTGTTGCCAGAGAATTTAATGTTCATTTCTCTACCATAAACTACCTCCAACACCATTTTAGAGAATACAGCTGTACACCCTACCGGCCTCACACCCTACCACACCAGCCCAGGACCTCCACATCCGGATTCCTCAGCCACGGTATCGTCTGAAAACAGCCACCAGGACAGCTGATGAAACCGAGGAATATTTCGGTCTGTAATTAAGCCATTTTGTGGAGAAAAAATCATTCTGATTGGCTTGGCCTGGCTCCCCAGTGGGTATGCCCTCCACACCCCTCCTATCGCTGCGCCCCTGCCCAGTCAAGTGAAATCCATAGATTAGGGCCTAATGATTTTTTTTTCAATAGATTGATTTCATTATATGAACTGTAAAATCGTTGAAATTATTGCATGTTTGGTTTATATATTTGTTCAGTATAGAAGATGTAGGGATGCAGGGTGGTCGCACGAGGACATTGGAACACTGTAGCACACTGCACCAGAGCACCCGCAGCACCTGTCTCACAGTCAGATAGGAGGAGGGATACGTATTGTAATGAACACCAAAATAACTACGGCTCTAATATATATATATATATTTTTTTTTAAAGTAACCCCCAGGGATCTACTTCTTCACCGCAGTTACTAAGGCCTACTTTTTTTTTGCTTCACTCCTTTAAGCTAGTTTTAATAACAGAGCCTTATTTAAAACTGTGTTCCCTGAAGTACCATCATGCCGGATGACGACTCGATTATCTCTGTCTGACAAGATAGTGAGAATATATGAATACTGGCTCATTGATGATGACTTGACATACTAGTCTCTTCTATGACAGGGGGATTAAAACATAATACTTTTGAGATGTCAGTAGAAAAATAAAAGTGGGTTTACAACCTATTTGTGAATATAGGTCATAGGCATAAAGCTGTTGTTATCTGGCGAGCCTGCAGGCTTCAGCACATACAGAGCTGCTTCAGTTTAGTCTGACCATAACATTCCAGCTGGTTGTTGTGCCTGTGACTGCTGAATTGAATGCTCAACCGAAATCAATTATTACTGTGTACTAGTAAATATCACAAAATCATGCTTTTCAAATGCTTTTCTGCTACTACAAGCTTAGCTGTCTTTGGTTTGTCACCTAGACGAGTGACCCCTGTCAATTCTGTCCACACTCTGAGCTAAAAATACCCAGGGGGTAGCTCTAGACGAGACAGACATCGCAACATTTCCTGTGTCTGGTTGCCGTCACCACAGGTGACCAGAGGACACCTGAGTTGTCTACTGCTTGAGTAAATGACAGATGGAGGAAGACAGCAGAGAGAGAGAGAGAGAGAGCGAGAGAGAGGCACTGTATAAACCTGCCACACCTGCTCCCCCTTGCCGGATCCCAAACCTGCATCTCATCACCGCCACACCAGGTCCCCAAAGACCTCCGACCCCTATGATTGATTCCACGGTTGCCTCCCGGTATCTCGGCAACATGTATCTTGATAAAGTATCTATCTGTGCTATCTATAGTGAATTAGTAAAAAAAGGAAATAGGGTCTAAAATCTTGGGTCTTATGTCTAAAATCTTGGGTCTTATGTCTAAAATCCAGTAAATTATATGACACAGAAAGTCAGAGATTATAGAGGCTGTAAGACAAGCAGGGGAAGAGCTGGCTCACTGATGGAATGTTGGTATGTGGTTGTGATTGTGATCAGGCTGATGCATCCTCTGTGGGTGTATAACTAGAGTCTAAAACCACAACTACACAACTGGTCTATTCACATGGATGGCATTCTTTACTGACTTTAGACCTGTGCCCTCCCTCTTTCTGAATGGCTATCGCCCCATCCTGCCTATCTCTGATTGGATTGTGGAAAATATGCCATGACACTACTCCGGATGTTTACTCAGAAGTAAACAATAACGATGAGGAAAACAATTAACTCATGTTTCTGAAGCAATTATGTTGACGTAACAGTATATCAGTGACAGAGATGAAACACCACGGCCATGCTGCTAACAGCTAAAAGACTGTCTTTCAACATACAGTTGAAGTCGGAAGTTTACATACACCTCAGCCAAATACATTTAAACTCAGTTTTTCACAATTCCTGACATTTAATCCGAGTAAAAATTCCCTGTCTTTGGTCAGTTAGGATCACCACTTTATTTTAAGAATGTGAAATGTCAGAATAATAGTAGAGAGAATGATTATTTCAGATTTGATATCTTTCATTACATTCCCAGTTTGTCAGAAGTTCACATACAATTAGTATTTGGTAGCATTGCCTTTAAATTGTTTAACTTGGGTCAAACGTTTCGGGTAGCCTTCCACAAGCTTCCCACAATAAGTTGGGTGAATTTTGGCCCATTCCCCCTGACAGAGCTGGTGTAACTGAGTCAGGTTTGTAGGCCTCCTTGCTCGCACATGCTTTTTCAGTTCTGCCCACAAATTTTCTATGGGAATGAGGTCAGGGCTTTGTGATGGCCACTCCAATACCTTGACTTTGTTGTCTTTAAGCCATTTTGCCACAACTTTGGAAGTATGCTTGGGGTCATTGTCCATTTGAAAGACCCATTTGCGACCAAGCTTTAACTTCCTGACTGATGTCTTGAGATGTTGCTTCAATATATCCATATAATTTTCCTGCCTCAACTTAGTGTATGTAAACTTCTGACCCACTGGAATTGTGATACAGTGAATTATAAGTTAAATAATCTGTCTGTAAACAATTGTTGGAAAAATGACTTGTATCATGCGCAAAGTAGATGTCCTAACCGACTTGCCAAAACTATAGTTTGTTAAAAAGAAATTTGTGGAGTGGTTGAAAAACAAGTATACAGTGGGGCAAAAAGCTATTTACACTGTTTGAGGTTGTGGACAGGTGTCTTTTATACTGATAACAAGTTCAAACAGGTGCCATTAATACAGGTAACGAGTGGAGGACAGAGGAGCCTCTTAAAGAAGAAATTACAGGTCTGTAAGAGCCAGAAATCTTGCTTGTTTGTAGGTGACCAAATACTTATTTTCCACCATAATTTGCAAATAAATTCATAAAAAATCCTACAATGTGATTTTCTGGATTTGATTTTCTAATTTTGTCTGTCATAGTTGAAGTGTACCTATGATGAAAATTACAGGCCTCTCATCTTTTTAAGTGGGAGAACTTGCACAATTGGTGGCTGACTAAATACTTTTTTTGCCCCACTGTATGTAGTGTATATAGTGTATGTTAACTTCCAACTTCAACTGTACTCTTAGAAAAAAGGTCTCCAAAGGGGTTCTTCGGCTATCCCAATAGATGCGTTAAAGGAGTCAATCGAACACAGTCGTTTCATTGACCAGATTGGCGCACATTCAACAAATCTGATCGAACAAAGTTCATATTTGTCAAATGGTTCCCATTCAACTTTCAAACTACAGTATTTCTATCCCAAGTACTTCTGATGATGGGTTTAAACAGCTCATCATCAATCATTGAAAAACTGCCTTGTAAAAGCAGATGGAGATATGTGGGCTGAGCCATTGAGCACAGCTGGGCCTTTTTCTCAGCATTCTCTTCACCACCCATTAGCAGATACATCCACAACCTGTGTGTGTGTGTGTGTGTGTGTGTGTTGGTTTAAAGATGCTTGCTTGAGTGTGTAAATATATATATAATAATAAAATGTGCCCACTAAGGGCAGAGCTAATGGGCTCTGTGTAAGTGCCAATGCATCCTCCACTGCTCAGACAAACACCTCAGAGCTACACAACATTCAACCCCAACCATGTCTCCAGTCAATAGCTTTTAGCATTGTGATAGGATGAAAGGAAACTCGCACTGAGATTCTACCTGAGGACTTTCCATAGAACTCCTCTGTCCATTGTGAAGGGAGATGAATACTGAATACAATGGTGGAGAAAGAGTGAGAGTGTGTGTGCGTGTGTGCTTGTGTGTGTCTGTGTCCATTGACAGATTTCTTTATCTGGGTGGATATGTCCCTGCTTCGCCACCTTTCCCAGAGGGCACCTCTTCTTTCACACAAACCCCCTCTCAGCACTGGTTCTCTGACCTCACCAAACAGACAACTCTGTCTCGAGAGCTTGATAGACTCTTTGATTACCTCAGGGACAACAGGCCTTTTGTAGAGTAAGAGTGTCTACAAAAGTTGGTAGGAAAGTTTCAAAGATTTCCTCAAACGGAAGGTTTTATGTACTGTAATAGACAACTGACATATCTGTTCTGTTGAGAGATGAAATAGGTTTCCTTGATTTTTTGAGTGTTTTCTATCATGTGCGCTTGACTCCATGGCTACACTGTTTCCCCAAATAACAAATCTCATTACTACAGTATATGAAGGAGAAGGGTTGATCCAATATCCCTAAGAATGTCTTCCTGTGGTTTCCAATAACTTCTAATATGAAAACTCAACAGAAATTCAGAACCATGAAACGGTGGAGACGATTCCTCCAGAGCAAAACCCCCATCCATAAAATCCGTCTCTTAAAATAGACTATGACTTCCGCCTAAAAACATCTCACCTAAAGTTATATTTGTCCTTCTCTTCTGCCAGTGCAACACAAACACATGCCATTGTTCTACCAGCCAGTGTGTATTGTATACCTCTCTCTCTCTCTCTCTCTCTCCCCCAATGTTTTCAACAAATTTCTTAGGCTCTGCTAATTTTGACTCCCCACCAGGAGGCAATGGGCCTGATTCCCAGTCCCCCGCTGAGCTACTTCCTCTTATCCGACATGAGAAATCGTAACCTTTCCTTCGCTAACCAAATTCCCCGTTTCAATTTGGGACTTTTATTAGCCAGTGAGCAGATTGGCTTTGTGCCTCTGCTGTGCCCGCTGGGGCTCAGATTGTGCCGATGTTGTAGAGAGAGTTATGAGGCACACACACACACACGACACAGAGATAGACAGACAGGCAGACATGCCTGCACGCATACACACTCACACACACACTCACGTGAAATGAGATTACACACACAGGGCCATTAATCATGGTGAGGAGACTGGACCACGCTGGGGGTCAACTGTGTGACCGTCTGTCTGTAGCCCAAGGGGGGAGTGACACATAGGCTAAGGCACACATGTACCAGCCAAAGGAGGGGCTGGGATGTGTGTACATGTGTGAGAGAGAGAGAGAGAGAGAGAGAGAGTGAGGGTGGGTCGTGCCTGGCTGATTTGTACCGCCAAATGAGGGCCTGTCTGGTCACAGGTTTAAACAGCCAACGGTGTCCATAATTATACATATTTCTACAGCGGAAGAGAGGGAGATACTACAAGCTTAATACAGTCAATATGGGTGGAGACAGCAGTGGTTTGAATGCTCGCCCATATACATATACGTAAGCATCCGTTGTTTTTTTCCGACGATGACAGCAGTTTACTGACAGGATGTCGCATTCTAACATGGCCCCATTGAAATGAGGCTCTAACAGTCTGCCAAGGTTCCACATCATCTTTCTGTGGCCACAAGAGGTAGGAATGTCTGGGTCTTGTTTGTGACAGACTCAGCAGACAGAGCCGTCACACCAATGAATTCTTAATTAGGACAATTTCCTTATTAATTGTGGCTTGGCATGAAAATATCATTACAGCCTAGCCTACATCCTAAAATATATTATCAACCCAGCCCCATTGTTCAGTATAACATTTCTATAGCTGTTCGATAAAACAAAGTGGGTGAATGCGGTACCGTATGCTGAACCCACAGCGTTATAGTGCATATAATAATGCATATTTCAATGGCTCATTTGATTACATCCACATCACCCAGGGGTTCTGATTGAGTGATGATTACAGATGATTACAGTAATTGGCTACTTAACCAGCACAATAAGGAGCACACGATCCAATTAGACAACAATAGGATGTAACAATATCTCATCACGTCCTCTCCACAGCTCTGTAAAGCTAACAGTGCACGTGCGCACACACACACACACGCACGCGCACACACGCACACACAATGTTACTCAGGCTTCTATTCAATCTATTCCATTAAAGCAATGAAGACCCTATTCAATAAACCTGTTACGAGCGTTTAGCTGTTGTGAAATGACCCGCCATTGTTATGGAGACTGTGGGGTAGTTAAGATGGCAGGGAGCTGTCAGAAACAGTAATGACGGTTGCAGTACCTGAATGCATGTTATGTTGAGTCTAATCAGTTCAGCTCAGGTTTTGAATCATTACATTGGTAATAGGAGTTCATTCATCATTCACAGTAGAGTGTGTATAAAAAATAGATAGTTATTGTATACATGTGCGTAATGCATGTGTGCTAATGAGTGTGTCGGTGTGTGTGTGTGCCTCTTCCTCTGTCCTCTACCCTTAGTCTGATCACCTCCATTAGCGCTGGGACATTATTTTCTCTCCTCTACCCTTAATCTGATCACCTCCATTAGCGCTGGGACATTATTTTCTCTCCTCTACCCTTAGTCTGATCACCTCCATTAGCGCTGGGACATTATTTTCTCTCCTCTACCCTTAGTCTGATCACCTCCATTAGCGCTGGGACATTATTTTCTCTCCTCTACCCTTAGTCTGATCACCTCCATTAGCGCTGGGACATTATTTTCTCTCCTCTACCCTTAGTCTGATCACCTCCATTAGCGCTGGGACATTATTTTCTCTCCTCTACCCTTAGTCTGATCACCTCCATTAGCGCTGGGACATTATTTTCTCTCCTCTACCCTTAGTCTGATCACCTCCATTAGCGCTGGGACATTATTTTCTCTCCTCTGTCTCCAGGTGATAAAGATATCATTCTATCGTTCCCGGAGAGAGATTGAGGATCGTACATTTTTCATGACTCCTTTGAGCACATTATTGAATTATTGATGTGGCCCTTTTCAGGAGCTAAAGAACGTTGGAAAAACACAGTAAGGGTTTCGTTTAGCGGTGTGTTGCTCTGAGCGTAGCCTTTCGGTCGGGCGTCCCCCAGGGATAAGAGTTAAGACACCCTCCTTTTGGAAACGGGTCAACTAGATAGGAGTCAACAGGTGAAAAAAGGTGTGTGTGTGCATGTGTGTGTGCGTACATGCGTGCATGTGCACTCGCCATATCAATAGTTAATTTGACGGCGCCTGGCAAATCTGGGGCTGATTTCAAAGGGATGTGATGCAAGGCTGGCTCCATCTCAACCACGTTCACGATTCAAGTATGTGAGAGAGTGAGTGTATGTGTGTCGTGTGTGTATGAGTGAGAGCGAGCCTTTACCTCAGTACATCAAGCCCTGAGCTAGATATGAGACCGTCAGGGACACTGTCTGAGAAAATGTAATAACCTAGACAGAAATACAGTACCTGTCCATGAAATTGAAACAGCTAAGAACTGCACTATAGTGTTCAACAAATCCATTGTGCTGAAGCCAAATAGCTTCAGGCTAGCCTGAGAGAGAGAGAGAGAGAGAGAGAGAGAGAGAGAGAGAGAGAGAGAGAGAGAGAGAGAGAGAGAGAGAGAGAAAAACACACACACACACACACTTGGGGCTGTGGATGCAGCCATGGTTACCCGAGATTCTTGTGGAGCCTCCCCGTGTGTGGAGGGGCGGAGCCTGGAAGGCATAGACCACATCGCTCTCGGCAACGCTGGTCAGATCGTCGTCGTCAGAGAACGAACGCTGGAAGCCGGTGGCGTAGAGCTCTGACAGGACCACCTGGAAGGGGGCCGGGGGGGTGTTGGAAGGAGAGAGAGAGTGAGGAGGAGATTTGTTTAAAGAGATGTACATTGCTTAATACAGACACTTAGCACGGAAACAGACTTTATGTATAAACAGCCATGGACATGGCTAAGTGGCTTAGCATGTGGGTCAAACACACACATACACAGGCTACAAATTGTAGACAGACAAGCTATAGAGGACAAACAGGGAATATATGTGGCAAAGCAAACAGAGCAGACATGCTATATTTGCATTATAAGTCTGTTCAAGATCCTTCTAAAGTAAACACATATTAAAGGCCCAGTGCAGTTGAAAATGTGATTTCCACACTATGAGGTTGGAATAAAACTGATATTTAAAAAAAAAAAATGATAGTGTAAGAGCTGTAAGAAAAGATTGCCTGAAATGTCTGCCTGTTTTGGTGGGATGGAGTGTTGGACTGCCTGGTGACATCACCCCTCCCCACTCAGACTACTGTCTGACAGTCCTGGCAAAACTCTTGTGCCGTGATTTGACGATAATATTAATCTGAAGATTTGTTATTTATCTATTTAACTAACTATGTTTAATTGTTGCCTGACTAAATGAATAATGTAACAATTAACTCATTAGGATTTGGGGCATCACAAGGGGGGTTGCTTAAAGAGTTACCATCTCCTGAATGAAACTCTAAAAGTTCTTTACCTATCACATCCATAAACACACAACTTTTTAATCGTAACAAAAATCACTAAAGCTGGAGACTCTTACCTCCCTCACTAGCTTTAAGCACCAGCTGTCAGAGCAGCTCACAGGTCACTGGACTTGTACATAGCTCATCTGTAAATAGCCCATCCAATCTACCTCATCCCCATACTGTATTTATTTATTTATCTTGCTCCTTTGAACCCCTGTATCTCTATTTGCACATTCATCTTCTGCACATTCTACCATTCCAGTGTTTAATTACTATATTGTAATTACTTCGCCACCATGGCCTATTTATTGCCTTACCTCCCTTATCCTACCTCATTTGTACATGCCGTATATAGACTTTTCTACTGTATTATTGACTGTGTGTTTGTTTATTCCATGTGTAACTCTGTGTTGTTGTATGTGTCAAACTGCTTTGCTTTATCTTGGCCAGGTCGCAGTTGCAAATGAGAACTTGTTCTCAACTGGCCTACCTGGTTAAATAAAGGTGAAATAAAAATATAAATAAATAACCTCGTATCATATCACCATTCTGAACAGTCATAACCTTTTGCATCTGCAAAAACCCGAGCTTTACTTATGATTCTGTTCTACACAAATTGGTTTAATTATTTATTTACTAGCTAATTAAATGGGAACACAGGATAAACATGCATACTACACTGATATTGGAGATGTAATACGCTAAAAACAGATCCCAAGCAGAATGACAACATGGATAACATTGCCACATTCACAAACTACTCTCACCTACAATAACCATATACTTTCCACACGAACCGCCGCCCGCTTTGAGCAAGAAATCATTAATGTATTTACGTGAAATGTCTGGGTTCACTGGGGATCTCTCGGTGAATGGGGCAGCCTTGGAAAGGGGGTTGGGCCTTTTTGTGGCACACTTGTAATGCTCTGATTGCCCGAAATGTTCCAACAATTCTTCTACTGATGTCCTTCTTCATAGTTGTCCGGTATCCAGTGACTTGTCGTGTAGTCCTGAACAGAACTACAGAGTTGATTTTTGCCTTCCATTTACTATTGAAGATGCTTCTTTGAAGATGGTTCGATGTTTCCCCACTGGGGTGATGAGAGTGGCGTAATGGTTTGAGCAGAGTGACAGGATGGTTCTACTTAAATGTGCTTTTGAAGACACGTTACTTAAGACAGCTATTCTGCCGTATCAGTGATTGTCCAAGTTATTTTATCATCTCCATCTCATGTTGAGGAGGTGGGGACGATGTCATCGATGCACTTATTGATGAAGTCAATGACAGATGTGGTGTACTCCTCAATGCCTTAGGAAGAATCCCGGAACATATTCCAGTCTGTGCTAGAAAAACAGTCCTGTAGCTTAGCATCTGAAAGCAGGAATCAGGAGGAAGGAATTATGGTCAGATTTGCCTAATGGAGGGTGAGGGAGAGCTTTGTATGTGTCTCTGTTTTTGGAGTATAGGTGGACCAGAGTTATTTTCTCTCTGGTTGCACATTTAACATGCTGATAGTAATTTGTTAAAACTGATTTAAGTTTCCCTGCATTAAAGTCTACGGCTACTAGGAGCGCCGTCTCTGGGTGAGCGTTTTCTTGTTTGCTTATGGCGGAATACAGCTCATTCAATGCTATCTTAGTGCCAGCCTCTGACTGTGGTGGTATGTAAACAGCTACAAAGAATACAGATGAAAACTCTCTAGGTAGGTAGTGTGGTCTAGAGCTTATCATGAGAAACTCTACCTCAGGTGAGCAATAGATTTCCTTAGATATCGAGCACCAGCTGTTGTTTACAAAAATACATAGACCGGCGCCCCTTGTCTTACCAGACGCCACTGTTCTATCCTGCTGGTACATCGTATAACCAGCCAGCTGTATGTTTTTTTAATTTTTTAATTTTTTATTTCACCTTTATTTAACCAGGTAGGCTAGTTGAGAACAAGTTCTCATTTGCAACTGCGACCTGGCCAAGATAAAGCATAGCAGTGTGAGCATACAACAAAGAGTTACACATGGAGTAAACAATTAACAAGTCAATAACACAGTAGAAAACAAAGGGGGGGTCTATATACAATGTGTGCAAAAGGCATGAGGAGGTAGGCAAATAATTACAATTTTGCAGATTAACACTGGAGTGATAAATGATCAGATGGTCATGTACAGGTAGAGATATTGGTGTGCAGAAGAGCAGAAAAGTAAATAAATAAAAACAGTATGGGGATGAGGTAGGTGAAAAGGGTGGGCTATTTACCAATAGACTATGTACAGCTGCAGCGATCGGTTAGCTGCTCAGATAGCTGATGTTTGAAGTTGGTGAGGGAGATAAAAGTCTCCAACTTCAGCGATTTTTGCAATTCGTTCCAGTCACAGGCAGCAGAGTACTGGAACGAAAGGCGGCCAAATGAGGTGTTGGCTTTAGGGATGATCAGTGAGATACACCTGCTGGAGCGCGTGCTACGGATGGGTGTTGCCATCGTGACCAGTGAGCTGAGATAAGGCGGAGCTTTACCTAGCATAGACTTGTAGATGACCTGGAGCCAGTGGGTCTGGCGACGAATATGTAGCGAGGGCCAGCCGACTAGAGCATACAAGTCGCAGTGGTGGGTGGTATAAGGTGCTTTAGTGACAAAACGGATGGCACTGTGATAGACTGCATCCAGTTTGCTGAGTAGAGTGTTGGAAGCCATTTTGTAGATGACATCGCCGAAGTCGAGGATCGGTAGGATAGTCAGTTTTACTAGGGTAAGCTTGGCGGCGTGAGTGAAGGAGGCTTTGTTGCGGAATAGAAAGCCGACTCTTGATTTGATTTTCGATTGGAGATGTTTGATATGAGTCTGGAAGGAGAGTTTGCAGTCTAGCCAGACACCTAGGTACTTATAGACGTCCACATATTCTAGGTCGGAACCATCCAGGGTGGTGATGCTAGTCGGGCATGCAGGTGCAGGCAGCGACCGGTTGAAAAGCATGCATTTGGTTTTACTAGCGTTTAAGAGCAGTTGGAGGCCACGGAAGGAGTGTTGTATGGCATTGAAGCTTGTTTGGAGGTTAGATAGCACAGTGTCCAAAGACGGGCCGGAAGTATATAGAATGGTGTCGTCTGCGTAGAGGTGGATCAGGGAATCGCCCGCAGCAAGAGCAACATCATTGATATACATTGATGTTGTCTTCGTTCAGTTTAATCTTAAACGTAACTCGTCAATTTTATTGTTCAGAGACTGCACATTTGCTAGCAGAATTGAGGGAAGTGGGGGTTTATTCGATCACCTACGACTTCTCAGCAGGCAGCCCGCTCTCCGGCCTCTCTTTCTCCGCCTCCTTTTCACGCAGATCACTGGGCTCGGGGCCTGTTCCTGAGAGAGCCGTATATCCTCCGCCTCGGGCTCGTCAGAGTCGTAAAAGAAGAAAAAGGATTCTGCTAGTCCGTGGTGAGAAATCGCAGTTCTGATGTCTAGAAGTTATTTTCGGTCATAATAGACGGTAGCGGCAACATTATGTACAAAATGAGTAAAAAAACAAGTTACAAACAACGCAGACAAACAAACAAAAAAACTCAATCAGTTGGGGGCACATAAAACGTCTGCCTTCTGCTCCGGTGCCATTTTATCTTCTCCCTTGATTTACGACCGGACGTGAGTTGTTAATCACAACTAGTTATTTCCTTCCCCCTCTATGGGTGTAAGGGGGTCTGATTGAGGTTATTCACTGCAAACCTGATTCTCGTGGTCAGTCATGAAACTTGCTTGAGAAATTGCTTTTTGCTAAGAAGCTTTTTTTGTTTCTTTTCTGACCATTTTAATTGAAAACAATCACAGTAAGACGCTTAATTGTCACCCAGAAAGGATTTGATATTGAGATAAAAATGGCTGCATTGGACCTTTAAGGATTCCTTACTCTCTCCTCACATCTGTTTTTTGAGAAGGCTTTTATCAAATCACAAACAAACAGACAGACAGACAGTGATGTCCCATCCTGCTCCTTCTCACATACCATGATGAGACATTAGGCCCAGCTGTGGGACTGACAGCAGAGTGTCTCTGTCTGAAATATTCCTATCTTTCTCTGTCTATCTGTTCCCTCTCTTCATCTCTGTCATTCTACATGTCTGGTGTGCTCCAGTCTCTGTCATTCTATGTGTCTTGTGTGCTCCAGTCTCTGTCATTCTATGTGTCTGGTGTGCTCCAGTCTCTGTCATTCTATGTGTCTGGTGTGCTCCAGTCTCTGTCATTCTATGTGTCTGGTGTGCTCCAGTCTCTGTCATTCTATGTGTCTGGTGTGCTCCAGTCTCTGTCATTCTATGTGTCTGGTGTGCTCCAGTCTCTGTCATTATATTTGTCTGGTTCTCCAGTCTCTGTCATTCTGTGTCTGGTGTGCTCTAGTCTCTGTCATTATATGTGTCTGGTTCTCCAGTCTCTGTCATTCTGTGTCTGGTGTGCTCTAGTCTCTGTCTGTCTAGCCCCTCTCACTTTCTCTTTCTCTGTCTAGCCCCTCTCCCTTTCTCTCTCTGTCTAGCCCCTCTCCCTTTTTCTCTCTCTGTCTAGCCCCTCTCCCTTTCTCTCTCTGTCTAGCCCCTCTCCCTTTCTCTGTCGGTCTAGCCCCCTCTCCCTTTCTCTCTCTGTCTAGCCCCTCTCCCTTTCTCTCTCTGTCTAGACCCTCTCCCTTTCTCTCTCTGTCTAGCCCCTCTCCCTTTCTCTCTCTGTCTAGACCCTCTCCCTTTCTCTCTCTGTCCAGCCCCTCTCCCTTTCTCTCTCTGTCTAGGCCCTCTCCCTTTCTCTCTCTGTCTAGACCCTCTCCCTTTCTCTGTCCGTCTAGCCCCTCTCCCTTTCTCTGTCGGTCTAGCCCCCTCTACCTTTCTCTCTCTGTCTAGCCCTCTCCCTTTCTCTCTCTGTCTAGCCCTCTCCCTTTCTCTCTCTGTCTAGACCCTCTCCCTTTCTCTGTCTGTCTAGCCCCTCTCCCTTTCTCTGTCCATCTAGCCCCTCTCCCTTTCTCTGTCCATCTAGCCCCTCTCCCTTTCTCTGTCGGTCTAGCCCCTCTCCCATTCTCTGTTGGTCTAGCCCCCTCTCTTTATCTGCCTGGTTTTCCTTTTTCTGTCGGTCAGAGCAGCAGGCCTTTCCATGATGATCCTGTTACAACGGGTAAAAAGCCTCTGTCTGGGAGGTATGGTAATTAACGGACAGAGATACTCACCACGAGAATGTTACATTGAGTGAGTGGAATAATGAATTTACACCCCATAGACATAGGATAGAGCAGGATAGGGCCTTTAAGATTTAGTAGGCTAACAAGTCTGGCCCACTGACCATGTGTGTGTGCGACCCTTACCTGGTCTGGCGTGGTCTTGCCCTCCTCAGCAACCATGGCACGCAGGCAGGAGATGGAGCCGATGAGAGGCACAGCCAGACCGACACGTAGATACCTCTGACCCTTCGTACTGAACACCAGGGTCACACGCATACACCTGGAGAGGGAGAAAGAGAGTCTTGTTCCAGACAGTTCTTCACAAGCACACACACAAAGACATTACACTTGCTGTGCTGGTCTCTTATCCCCTCCACAGTGTCTGTCTGGGCATGCCTGACTGCAAGGTGATGCTAACGTGTTAGCATTAGCACCACAGGGAGCCTGTCTGTGTCTGCTGAGGCATGCCTATCTACAATCAACAGGAGCTAGCTAGTGCAGAAGATGTGGGCATGACAGGTGGAGCAAAGGAAGGATGGAGGGATGAGCACTCAAGGCTATTTGAGGCCACGGGTTTGAGGTACGACTCCGTTTCTAGGCAAGTCAGTTAAGAACAAATTCATATTTTCAATGACGGCCTAGGAACAGTGGGTTAACTACAGATTTGTACCTTGTCAGCTCGGGGGTTTGAACTTGCAAACTTCCGGTTACTAGTCCAACGCTCGAACCACTAGGCTACCCTGCCGCCCCAGTTGAGGGAAGAAGGGGTGGAGAGATAGAGAGATGGAGGGATGGATAGAGGAAAGTCTGGCAGAGAGACAGGAGCTCTGATGACGCCCCGGCTTCCTGCTTTCCCATCATGCATTATTCAGGAAGTGTCGTCGTCGTCGCTAACAGAGTGCTCAAAGAGCAGAGACACGGGGAGGATGTGAGCGCTGGTTTGTTGATGTTGTTAGACATGCTGAGATGAGACGAGACTGGATGAGAGGCGGAGATGCGGTGTACAAAGTAAGAGCCGGTGATGTTAGTTAACCCCCTGCTGATGTAAGAAGACACAACCATTATTGAGATCTCACTGAGATTTCAGTTGGAGACAGCGGAGCGATAAGGGGAATATGCCATCGGTAAGTGAGGACAATGACATGAGAGAATTACATCCCTCCCAAAATCACTAACTGTGTGGGTCTCACTTGAACTGATGAGGATTCATGAAGTCAGTCTCTTGGTTTTAAGGTCATATACTGGATATGCAAGAGCTATACAAGAGTTATACCTTAATACAAATGCGGTAAGTTGCATCGGATAAGAGTGTCTACTACCAAACTAGCATGTTAATAGCATCAGTATATACCGGCCCTGTGGATAGACTGTCTGTGAGTTAGAGAGGGACAATGCGATATATACTCTATTCCAGCAAGCTGTTGTGTATCTATCAGAAACGCCCACCCTGCTTACCACTTGATCATATTCCACTGTGTCTTGTCACAAAAAGGGAGAACTGGTAACATGAAAAGTGTACATGTCACACACACACACAAACACACGTGCAGTGGCTTTATGACTGGTGTGGCTTACCTGGTTTGCCGTAGGGGAATGGGCAGTGAGATGCAGAGGAAGGGGTCAAAGGTGTTGCTCTGTTTAAGGCAATGTGGACATGTCAGGGAGGACCTACAGACACAACAGAGAGAAGGAGAGAGGGGGTTGGGTTAAAGGGATATTTCACCCCAATTACTAAATGACATATTGGTTTCCTTACCCTGTAAGCAGTCTATGGACAAGGTAAGACAGCAATCCACGCTTTAGTTTTGTTTACCGGGACACTGTATCAAATGCTACCTTTTAAGCATTTGTAGCACAAATCCAATGCAAGTCAATGCTAACTATATTAGCATTTTTGCGCTTCATGTCCAAATCATCTACGTCACACAACACATGTTTTGATATGTTAGGAAGCCAGATCCAATCGAGGGGCAACCTGGTCAAATCGATTTTCCAACCAGCTCCTCTCACGTGAGGTGAGATGGTGTGGTACATAGACACATGATCTTGGGCACCGTGTGTGTGTGTGTGTGTGTGTGTGTGTGTGTGTGTGTGTTTAGGTTGAGTGGAGAGATAGAGATCTAACCTCACCTGGCAGGGCTTCTCTATATGTGTAACGTTATGCATGGCGTATTACAGAGTAGGTGGGCAGAACAGAGAAAGTACATTTAGCTCCACGAGAGACAACACTACACCTGGAGCCTCACATCCCCAGTTAGGAAGCACACCGGAATAGACTGAAATATTCACAAGAAAGGAGAGAAATAATGTGGTTTTATTTGAATATTTCAGCAGCTGTTCAAAAACCGTGGTGGGAAGAGAGGAATGTGGGAACGAAAAAAGCCAAGAAAGAAAAAGAGTCACACAGCAGAAATGGAGTAGATGTAGGGAGGTTAACCGCTACATCGCTTAGCCACCTTAAATACATTTGACCGGTAATGCTTAGGTTCATTTTCATACTTTTGTAGGATTAAATTGGCCCGCTTGTATTTCGTTAGTCGTCATGCATCTTATTCGTCACACGTGCACAGCATGCAGAGCCTAGTTTGAGGAGAGGAATAGCCTACTTACTACAGTGAAAACTGCTTTCGGAAGCCCAATCATTGAGTAACAAATAACAATTCTAAATACAATCTCTTGTTTAAAAACATTGGTGTCCATGATTAAAAAGGAGTTATTTTTATTTCTCAATATCAACTCGTAAAGCGCGCCTCCCATTCGCCATTCGGATGCATATGCTATAGCCTGCCTACCGTTGACTATCAGCGCGTCACCCACCATTTTAAAATGTGAGCGTGAGGCAGTATAATTGTTTGAAACTTGAACGTTTACGTCACTTCAAATAATGAGGCATGTGTTACCTTGCTTTAAAGTAGCCTAGCCAAAATAACTCCATAGAAACATGGAGGCAATTATTTTATAAAGACTTCCTCATGCCATTAACCAGCATTTCTCTCCTGTTCTATTGGTTTTCATATCAACTTTCTTTCATTGTCCAGCAGCCAAAGGCACAATCTTAATCACATTAGCAACCCATCATAGTAGTTGCTATTAGATTCCCCCTCTTTCTAAGTTTCTAATTGAGATGTCATCTCTGTCAAATGGAACTGCTCCATTAGCTGCACAGTTTAGAACTGGCTTTTCCACCAATTGCATTTTGGGTAAATGTTTGAAAAGGAAGTTTTATTAGCTGCTTCATTACAGGAGTTGCATGTTAAATAATAGGCTACAGCCTTTTGACTGTAAGACGATAGCTTTGTTCCATTATGAAAATGAATGAAAAATGTCTGGTCCTTGTATGCATGCATAGTATTAGAGAGGAAGAGGTGAAACGAGAGGTTTCACTCTCGCCAAAATAAGTCCAATGCGTTTCTATTAGGGATGCACTGACATGACATTTTTGGCCGATACCCATATCCAATATTTTCCTTGCCAAAAGAAAAACGATCCCGATAACCGATATTTACATTTATTGCGGCCTTTTCAGCATTCTAGTTCAGTTAAATAGTTGAAACACACACGCACACACACACACACTGACCAAAAAGTGATTTTGTTGGCATTTACGTATGTCCCCATTACCAGTAAAACATAATCAATACCAATTTATTTCAGTTAGGCCTACTTGCTGTGCCGTTTCCTTGTTCATTTCTTCAGTCTTAACCAGGATTTCATCATACATGTCAAGCAGTGACGTTTCAGCTGTCTGTCTGTCTTCTAATGCGCACTGCCATTGTGTCCGTTTCCATCTTGTCCAACTGTGTCTGTAACATTTCACATAAACCCTGTTTCTTGTCTGCATCGAAGTAGCGTTCCTTGTACCTAGCATAGAGCATGGTGGAGGCACAGTAGAGGCTCAGAGAGAATGCCACGGAATCTCTTGTTTACAGCCTCTTGTAGAGTACCTTTACAAGTTTTAACCCCAACGGTCTGTGTCGGTGGTTTTGTTGAGCAGCGTTTCAATGCCATGACAGAGGGTATCACGTCTTCTGCAGACACAGTTGATGAGCTTATTTCTCCAGTCAGTTGTTCTAATGGCGCTAGGAGTGTTCATGTTTCCAAGTTTCAAACATGTTCTCAAATGCCATTGAAATGGCAACAGCGGTATAAGAACCAGCACATTCTTGAGCATGCGGCTTTCCTCAATCCACGTCGACCCACTGTGCTGTCAGACTCAGCATGCTCATGTGGTTGACACCGCTGGTCCAAATGTCAGTAGCGAAGCTAATAGCAGTGACGCCCATAGCAAGTAGCTCATGGATGTGAGTTTCAACAATACCTTGTAACTACGGTAGGGAAACATCTGAAAAATAGCACCTACTTGGTAGTGTGTACCGGTGCTCGACCAGTCGGCGAAATCCTACATCATCCACGATAGAGAACGGTTAATTGTCAAGGGCAATGAATTACATTATCTTGGCTTGAATGGATTTTGCCTTTGAGTTGTCTCGCTGAAATTTTCATACTCTTTCAAATGACGGCTCGACTTGTTGACTGATCGATCCACACAGCAGACATTGTAGGCTAGGTTAGGAATGCTGTGTAGAGCTATATTTTTCGTGGCGTCATTACATCATCTACCTACGTTATATAGGTATACACGTCAGCTTAGACATCGGTTTTGCACATTGGCGTTAAACTAGACATCGGGTCGATGCCGATGTTGGCATTTTTAGCTAATATCGGCCGATTCCGATATGCTTACAGATATATTGTGCATCCCTAGTTTCTATGGACTTATTTTGGGCCTAAGCTTGTTGCCTGCCTTCCAGTCTTTGGATGACTCCCATTGCTCTGATGTGTCGATCACGTCATTAAAAAAATATATATATATATATTTTTTTACAGTTAGTTGATGATCCGTTAGTTGGCAGCAAGATTGACCGAAATGTCTATCCCTAAGTAGATGTGGTTATTAGAAAAAGAGAAGTGCAGACGGAAACAGAAGAGAGAGCACCAAGTCAACTGAGAAGCAAGGACATCCAGATTAACAGGGACATGACATCTGCAACATCATCCCAATGCAAAAGATTCACTACCCCGTCTCCTCCTCCCGTGTCATGCAGGGCATCCACTACCAGTGTCAACCAACACAATAATGACTCCAACATGAATACCTCCCTGGCCAGTGGCCCAGCCAGAGTACACCCAGGGGGATTTAGTAGTGGTGTGGGACAGCAGAGCCACAGAGGTGATCAGCCCTACAGGGGGATCAGCAGGGGATGAGCCTGGGGGTTAAGCACAGAAACATGGAGGACAGCCAAGAGGACTGTGTCAGCAGCATCCCCAGGGGGAGGGGATGAGAGGGGGAGAAGGGAAAGGCGGATGTAGAGAGAAAGATGGAGGCAGAGGAGAGAAGGAAGGATGCTGGTGGTAGAGAGACAGAAGGATGGTGGTTGTGGTAGAGATTGGTTGGAGAGAGAGAGGCAGCCATTAGCTTGTGTAGAACATATTGTGTGGAACATATTAGCTCTACCGTGCTGATACATCTTACTGCTCCTCTCTCTGCTTTCTCTGCTCTCTCTGCTCTCTCTGCTCTCTTTTTTCCTCCTGGTTGTTCTCAGCTGAATGAGTCCAGGTTATCAGGTGTTCTGCTGAGTCACTCCAGGACAGTAATGCACTCAAGTATAGTTGGTACAGGTCTGAACAAGAGTTGTTACAACACAGGGCCTGTATCCACAAAGAGTCTCAGAGTAGGAGCGCTGATCTAGGATCATGTCCCCCACCTGTCCTTATAATCTTATTCCTTTTGATCTAAAAGGCTAAACTAATCCTAGATCAGCACTCCTACTCTGAGAGGTTTTGTAGATATTGTCCCAGATATAATAGAAATAGCATTACTATTTCAAAAGTATTACTTAGTTATTCTATTTCTATGAATCTAGTCAATCTATTTCTATGGATCTAGTCATTCTATATCTATGGATCTATCACACATTCTGAGAGTTGGTTAAAATGATTCCTGTATTTACTCTGTTTGGGAAAGTGACAGTCACAGCATTAGTGGGGCTTACACGTTACAACATCACTTAGAATGCTCTCCATGGAGTCTGACGCGCACGCACACGCACACACACACACACACACTGGCATTGCTTAAAACTCTGTATGTGGAGGCTGAAAGCGTTTCCAGTCTGGGGTGTGTGTATGTGTGTCTGTGAGGAGAGAGTCTGACAGTGTGTGTGTGCCTGTGAGGAGAGAGTCTGTCAGTGTGTGTGTGTGTCTGTGAAGAGAAAGTCTGTTAGTGTCTGTGAGGAGAGTGTAACGTAATCCGTCTTCCTCTGACAAGGAGTATGAAATATCGGACCAATGCACAGCATGGTAAGTGTCCATGTTCATATTTATTTAAACTCAGAACACTAAACAAAATAACAAAGATAATGAAATTAAACGAAACAGTTCTGTAAGGTGACATACACTAAACAGAAAATAATCACCCACAATTTAAATGGGGAAAACAGGCTACCTAAGTATGATTCTCAATCAGAGACAACGATCGACAGCTGCCTCTGATTGAGAACCATATCATGCCAAACACAGAAGTACAACATAGAAAAAAGAACATAGACTACCCACCCCAACTCACGCCCTGACCAAACTAACACAAAGACAAAATAAAGGAACTAAGGTCAGAACGTGACAGAGAGTCTGTCAGTGTGTGTGTGTATCTGTGAGGAGTCTGTCAGTGTGTCTGTGGAGACAGAGACTGTCAGTGTGTGTGTGTGTCTGTGAGGAGAGAGTGTGTCAGTGTGTGTGTCTGTGAGAAGAGTGTGTGTGTCAGTGTGTGTGTGTGTGTCAAACCTATCCTCTCACCACCGTCCACTCTGCATTTGGCTGACTCTCACAGCACCAATCCCCTGACCTCTAGCCCACAGCAACGAGTTAGCAGTCCTAGCGACCGACGGTCTACCAAAAACCATTATTCATCATTTATACAGATGAGGTTTTGAACAGCCTCTCTGCACTACCTAAATAAATAGTACGTGACCAGCATTACTAAACACGTAGCCTCATATCACCTTCCTTGAATGCAGCATCTATATCGCTCAAGACCACTGAATTATGAGATAATAATCCAAACAGCATGACTGAACTTGCAAGCCTCACCCTATTGGAATGCAGCTCTCGTGTCATAGGCCTACATATAGCACATGTTACGCATCAACATACATGAGACAGAATTCAAACATCATGACACAGACATATTGCTTTTAGAGAAGGTCTGACCAGTAAATCGGTCCAAGAGCTTTCTTGAACGCAGCTCTCGTAGCAAGCAGCTCGTACCGGGCATTACCCTGAACCCACATGAGACAGAATGAAGATACTGTATCAAACACACAACACAGACCTTCTTGGTGAATACATTTGAACCCACGGTGAATCAATCCCCTTTTCCTTTCAGTTTCACCAGCTAAAAACCCCTCTCTGCTTGAATAATGTATTTCAATGGAGTCACAGTCGATTTTATCCAAAAATTGAGAGGACAAATGCGAGATATAACTTCCCCAGGGGTTGGAGTCTGCCGGGTCTCATAAATACCCATGTGAAAAGCCCATTTGAGAGTCAATATCGCGCCATTGGTGATTTGCATTTTCCACAAAAGTGGCTAAAAGCGAAGTGGTAGAGAAACATATTGGTAATGGCTGGGGTGGAAAATGATGCCTGAACAGAAATACAAGGACCCCAATCCCAACTGTGTCTGTAACATTTCACATAAACCCTGTTTCTTGTCTGCATCGAAGTAGCGTTCCTTGTACCTAGCATAGAGCATGGTGGAGGCACAGTAGAGGCTCAGAGAGAATGCCACGGAATCTCTTGTTTACAGCCTCTTGTAGAGTACCTTTACAAGTTTTAACCCCAACGGTCTGTGTCGGTGGTTTTGTTGAGCAGCGTTTCAATGCCATGACAGAGGGTATCACGTCTTCTGCAGACACAGTTGATGAGCTTATTTCTCCAGTCAGTTGTTCTAATGGCGCTAGGAGTGTTCATGTTTCCAAGTTTCAAACATGTTCTCAAATGCCATTGAAATGGCAACAGCGGTATAAGAACCAGCACATTCTTGAGCATGCGGCTTTCCTCAATCCACGTCGACCCACTGTGCTGTCAGACTCAGCATGCTCATGTGGTTGACACCGCTGGTCCAAATGTCAGTAGCGAAGCTAATAGCAGTGACGCCCATAGCAAGTAGCTCATGGATGTGAGTTTCAACAATACCTTGTAACTACGGTAGGGAAACATCTGAAAAATAGCACCTACTTGGTAGTGTGTACCGGTGCTCGACCAGTCGGCGAAATCCTACATCATCCACGATAGAGAACGGTTAATTGTCAAGGGCAATGAATTACATTATCTTGGCTTGAATGGATTTTGCCTTTGAGTTGTCTCGCTGAAATTTTCATACTCTTTCAAATGACGGCTCGACTTGTTGACTGATCGATCCACACAGCAGACATTGTAGGCTAGGTTAGGAATGCTGTGTAGAGCTATATTTTTCGTGGCGTCATTACATCATCTACCTACGTTATATAGGTATACACGTCAGCTTAGACATCGGTTTTGCACATTGGCGTTAAACTAGACATCGGGTCGATGCCGATGTTGGCATTTTTAGCTAATATCGGCCGATTCCGATATGCTTACAGATATATTGTGCATCCCTAGTTTCTATGGACTTATTTTGGGCCTAAGCTTGTTGCCTGCCTTCCAGTCTTTGGATGACTCCCATTGCTCTGATGTGTCGATCACGTCATTAAAAAAATATATATATATATATTTTTTTACAGTTAGTTGATGATCCGTTAGTTGGCAGCAAGATTGACCGAAATGTCTATCCCTAAGTAGATGTGGTTATTAGAAAAAGAGAAGTGCAGACGGAAACAGAAGAGAGAGCACCAAGTCAACTGAGAAGCAAGGACATCCAGATTAACAGGGACATGACATCTGCAACATCATCCCAATGCAAAAGATTCACTACCCCGTCTCCTCCTCCCGTGTCATGCAGGGCATCCACTACCAGTGTCAACCAACACAATAATGACTCCAACATGAATACCTCCCTGGCCAGTGGCCCAGCCAGAGTACACCCAGGGGGATTTAGTAGTGGTGTGGGACAGCAGAGCCACAGAGGTGATCAGCCCTACAGGGGGATCAGCAGGGGATGAGCCTGGGGGTTAAGCACAGAAACATGGAGGACAGCCAAGAGGACTGTGTCAGCAGCATCCCCAGGGGGAGGGGATGAGAGGGGGAGAAGGGAAAGGCGGATGTAGAGAGAAAGATGGAGGCAGAGGAGAGAAGGAAGGATGCTGGTGGTAGAGAGACAGAAGGATGGTGGTTGTGGTAGAGATTGGTTGGAGAGAGAGAGGCAGCCATTAGCTTGTGTAGAACATATTGTGTGGAACATATTAGCTCTACCGTGCTGATACATCTTACTGCTCCTCTCTCTGCTTTCTCTGCTCTCTCTGCTCTCTCTGCTCTCTTTTTTCCTCCTGGTTGTTCTCAGCTGAATGAGTCCAGGTTATCAGGTGTTCTGCTGAGTCACTCCAGGACAGTAATGCACTCAAGTATAGTTGGTACAGGTCTGAACAAGAGTTGTTACAACACAGGGCCTGTATCCACAAAGAGTCTCAGAGTAGGAGCGCTGATCTAGGATCATGTCCCCCACCTGTCCTTATAATCTTATTCCTTTTGATCTAAAAGGCTAAACTAATCCTAGATCAGCACTCCTACTCTGAGAGGTTTTGTAGATATTGTCCCAGATATAATAGAAATAGCATTACTATTTCAAAAGTATTACTTAGTTATTCTATTTCTATGAATCTAGTCAATCTATTTCTATGGATCTAGTCATTCTATATCTATGGATCTATCACACATTCTGAGAGTTGGTTAAAATGATTCCTGTATTTACTCTGTTTGGGAAAGTGACAGTCACAGCATTAGTGGGGCTTACACGTTACAACATCACTTAGAATGCTCTCCATGGAGTCTGACGCGCACGCACACGCACACACACACACACACACTGGCATTGCTTAAAACTCTGTATGTGGAGGCTGAAAGCGTTTCCAGTCTGGGGTGTGTGTATGTGTGTCTGTGAGGAGAGAGTCTGACAGTGTGTGTGTGCCTGTGAGGAGAGAGTCTGTCAGTGTGTGTGTGTGTCTGTGAAGAGAAAGTCTGTTAGTGTCTGTGAGGAGAGTGTAACGTAATCCGTCTTCCTCTGACAAGGAGTATGAAATATCGGACCAATGCACAGCATGGTAAGTGTCCATGTTCATATTTATTTAAACTCAGAACACTAAACAAAATAACAAAGATAATGAAATTAAACGAAACAGTTCTGTAAGGTGACATACACTAAACAGAAAATAATCACCCACAATTTAAATGGGGAAAACAGGCTACCTAAGTATGATTCTCAATCAGAGACAACGATCGACAGCTGCCTCTGATTGAGAACCATATCATGCCAAACACAGAAGTACAACATAGAAAAAAGAACATAGACTACCCACCCCAACTCACGCCCTGACCAAACTAACACAAAGACAAAATAAAGGAACTAAGGTCAGAACGTGACAGAGAGTCTGTCAGTGTGTGTGTGTATCTGTGAGGAGTCTGTCAGTGTGTCTGTGGAGACAGAGACTGTCAGTGTGTGTGTGTGTCTGTGAGGAGAGAGTGTGTCAGTGTGTGTGTCTGTGAGAAGAGTGTGTGTGTCAGTGTGTGTGTGTGTGTCAAACCTATCCTCTCACCACCGTCCACTCTGCATTTGGCTGACTCTCACAGCACCAATCCCCTGACCTCTAGCCCACAGCAACGAGTTAGCAGTCCTAGCGACCGACGGTCTACCAAAAACCATTATTCATCATTTATACAGATGAGGTTTTGAACAGCCTCTCTGCACTACCTAAATAAATAGTACGTGACCAGCATTACTAAACACGTAGCCTCATATCACCTTCCTTGAATGCAGCATCTATATCGCTCAAGACCACTGAATTATGAGATAATAATCCAAACAGCATGACTGAACTTGCAAGCCTCACCCTATTGGAATGCAGCTCTCGTGTCATAGGCCTACATATAGCACATGTTACGCATCAACATACATGAGACAGAATTCAAACATCATGACACAGACATATTGCTTTTAGAGAAGGTCTGACCAGTAAATCGGTCCAAGAGCTTTCTTGAACGCAGCTCTCGTAGCAAGCAGCTCGTACCGGGCATTACCCTGAACCCACATGAGACAGAATGAAGATACTGTATCAAACACACAACACAGACCTTCTTGGTGAATACATTTGAACCCACGGTGAATCAATCCCCTTTTCCTTTCAGTTTCACCAGCTAAAAACCCCTCTCTGCTTGAATAATGTATTTCAATGGAGTCACAGTCGATTTTATCCAAAAATTGAGAGGACAAATGCGAGATATAACTTCCCCAGGGGTTGGAGTCAGCCGGGTCTCATAAATACCCATGTGAAAAGCCCATTTGAGAGTCAATATCGCGCCATTGGTGATTTGCATTTTCCACAAAAGTGGCTAAAAGCGAAGTGGTAGAGAAACATATTGGTAATGGCTGGGGTGGAAAATGATGCCTGAACAGAAATACAAGGACCCCAATCCCAGACACTGATGGATACAGGCCGGCACATAGGTTTTGATGCCATTTCAGCCCAGTGCCACTCCAGGACAAAGGCACAGGCTCGAGTATCCCCTCAGTCGTCTGACTAACCAATCAATCCACAGAGAAAAGTCTACAGTATAGCGTCTTCTGCCCTGTAATTAGCATAACGTCTAAAGTGGAACACATGACAAGTCCTTCCAGACTTTTACTCTACAGGTCAGCAGACAGTTCCTCCTCTGCTCCCTCCTTTCCTCTCTTCCTCATTTCCTCTCTACCTCGTTTCCTCTCTTCCTCATTTCCTCTCTACCTCATTTCCTCTCTACCTCATTTCCTCTCTACCTCATTTCCTCTGGCGAAACGGGGAGGGCCAAATTCCCCTGTCAGTCAGTCTGTCTGGGTTGCTGGTGTTTGCGTTGGGTTGGATGAGTGCACTGAGGCTGATCTGCCTCTATCTGCTTCTCCATTAGAGACCTTTAAACAAAGGGCCCACGCCATGGGAAATTAACAGAGGGCTACGCCTCAAATGGGGGTGGGGGTAGACAATTGTTTTCGGCTGCCTCTCTCTGAGGGGTGTGACGAGTTGGAAGATGAATTCTGGGAGCTAATGCAACGCGGGTTAGGAGACAAGCTGATTGGTCTGTTGAATGCTTCCTGTGCTGGGACATTGTGTTCAACTTCAAGAGATTGAGTGTTACATTTGTGATATTGGAGACAGCACTAAGCCAGAAAGGATGTTCATTTGTTTAAAAACTTTGAGTTGAACCCCCCCAAAATAGTTGTTGTGACCTTCATCTCACAGTGTTGATGAAGTTTAAGGTTGACCATCCTCATCATCCTGCTCTAGTATTTCCTCTGTTGATGATGAGTACTATCTCAGAGAGTGGCCTTTACAGTTTCAGTGTGTTCATGTCAGAGAGCTCATGAATATGCGTACGGTTACTGCCTCTATCCACTCAGAGAAGGGTATCTGCATCCGTGCCTGTGTGTGCATATCCTGCTTGCATACTGAGAGGGGCGACGCGCTCTCGTCCCCATCTGCAGTGTGGAGATATGAGGCTAGACGAGGCTCTAAACATCCCTCTGTCTCTCTGGTCTCGATCCAGGCCGTTGACAGCCTCCTCCTCCACGTCACCGGAGCATTGGGGACCCGGACACCAGTTGGTGAACTCATTCTCTAAACAAACAACGGCGCTGGGCTATCATCTCTGGCAAGCTCCAACTGCAACCACTTACTCTGTAGGCTCCTACAGTACAGATCCAACTCCATAAAATTCAAAGGTACATTGTGAGTGGGGCACGCACATCTGAGAACTCTCAGCTCCTCTCTCAGCTTAAGTACGCAATTTCTCTTTTTATTACCTCAGTTGTTACTGGGGCTTCAACAAGGAGGAGGGAAAACATATTGGCAGTCCTCACAATTACTCCACCGTCCTCAACCACTAGAGTCAATCACATCATGAAAGAGTGTAAATAGTTTCAGAGAGTAATAAAGTGCATCAACTCTGACAGTACTGGGTCAATACAATTGTATTGGTGTTTGCTTGGCAGAGAGGGGCCCTGAAGGGTAAGTAAACAGAGTAAACTGAACTACTGTATTAGTGGGGTAATTGGCAGACCTGTGTGTGTGCGAACAGTGTGTGTGTGTGTGTGTGTGTGTGCGTGCGTGCGTGTATGTGTGTGTGTGTGCGTGCGTGCGTGCGTGCGAGAGAGAGAGAGTAAGTGTTAGTTGATGATAGTTAGAAGGTGTCGGGTCAGAAAGAGGAAGCAGGGCAGAGTCTCTACGCTCTGTACGTTCACAAAAAAAACACCAGTGGAGAGATCAAAGCAGCCCTCCACTTCAACAACTCTCTAACCCCCACTTCAAAGCATCCAGCCTGGGATGGGATCAGCTCAGAGACGCCCCAGGTAAGGTCATGGTGGAAGGGGGGAAGATGGCAGCCCAGGAGGCCTCCCCGATGAAGAAGGGGTGTAAGTGGGTCATCGTGGTAATAAAATCAAAGGAGAGGTTGAATGAGGAGTGACTGTGAACTCTGGATAATCTGCTTTAAAAGGTTTGGCTACAGAAATCTGCACCGCCATCTTGGGCAGCTGTGTTGAACTGAAGACACAGGGGAGAGTACGAATAGAAAGACAATATCTATTTCCTCAGTCCTTTGGGTGCCTCCCAAATGGCATGCTATTCCCTTTATAGTGCATAACGTTTAACCAGGGCCCGTTGAAGTTGTGTAGCCTACTTTAAAAGCAATAGGGTGCCATTTGGGATGCTACCGTTGACACTAAGAAAACCAACATTCCAAACTCAACATGACAGACTGAGGATGTAGACCAAGACTCATTTGAGGCTGGAAAGTGACTGTCGCTTGTCTCTCTTGTCTCTGCAGCCTAACCCACCAGACAGCCTCCACTCTAATCGCAAACATTTATTCAGATCAGAACGCCCCCGAGGAGTATCACAGATATAAAAAGACTGGCAGAGAGAGAGAGAGAGAGAGAGAGAGAGAGGATGATTGATTCAGAAAGAGAATGAAAGAAAGACAATGAGACTGACAGGTTCAGAGAGATAAATCCCTTAAATTGAAATTTAATTGAGAGAGAGCGAAACAAACTAAGAGTGTATATTATTTTGTTTAGTCTTGGTATTAGAAATGAGCGCCATGGCAACCGCAATTATAGAAGGACAATAACATAAGGAGAAAGTGTGGAGGACGAGTCACAGAACCCAAACTCATCAGTGCCAATGGGTGTTTCTCGATATGTGTACTACCATGCTCCACACTCTCATGCTCCAATGACGTTCTCTTGACTACGTTCTTGTGAGGACGAGTATGGAGAATGCATAAAACATTACATTTGAGAAGCACTTCCCCTACTGTTTTATCTCACACTGCAGGACAATGGCAACGATAGACAAAACAAGATATACACAAAGCAAAAGTTTTATTTCATAATTATCAGATAGATGTTTGAATCAGCTAGTTAAACAGGCAAAAATGACCTAAAACTAATGTTAAACAAGGTAGAGTTGAAGTCGGAAGTTTACATACACCTTAGCCAAATACATTTAAACTCAGTTTTTCACAATTCCTGACATTTAATCTGAGTATAAATTCCCTGTCTTAGGTCAGTTAGGATCACCACTTTATTTTAAGAATGTGAAATGTCAGAACAATACTAGAGAAATGGATTTATTTAAGCATTTATTTATTTCATGACATTCCCAGTGGGTCAGAAGTTTACATACACCCAATTAGTATTTGGTACTCTTGCACGTTTTATAGTGTTCAGCTTCGCTGGCGATGAGAGAGAAAGCAAACAGCCAGATCTTACCTCGTGACTGTCATTATGTGTGTGTGTGTTTGCGTTCCCATGTAATTCACTTTCCTCTGAGCATTGCTGACCTTGGCTTGGAGGGAGGTCGATGAGAGTTGGGTAAAAGGGAGAGCAGTAGGTAGGTACACACATTAAAGTGAATATACTAAATCTGGGTTGAATCAAAACAAGTCGGTCCGGCTGCCCACTAGGGCTGTAAAGGTTCACCAAATCCACGGTTCGGTGGTACGTATTGCGGTTTTGGGGTTACGGTTCGGTTAGGTTTGAGTACAGCGGGAAAATCAGACGCCAACTATAATGTAGTACATTTTTGTTTACTTAAGAAATACAAAGTGCTGATATTCCTGATTCCATATACAGTTGAAGTCGGAAGTTTACATACACCTTAGCCAAATACATTTAAACTCAGTTTTTCACAATTCCTGACATTTAATCTGAGTATAAATTCCCTGTCTTAGGTCAGTTAGGATCACCACTTTATTTTAAGAATGTGAAATGTCAGAACAATACTAGAGAAATTGATTTATTTAAGCATTTATTTATTTCATGACATTCCCAGTGGGTCAGAAGTTTACATACACCCAATTAGTATTTGGTACTCTTGCACGTTTTATAGTGTTCAGCTTCGCTGGCGATGAGAGAGAAAGCAAACAGCCAGATCTTACCTCGTGACTGTCATTATGTGTGTGTGTGTTTGCGTTCCCATGTAATTCACTTTCCTCTGAGCATTGCTGACCTTGGCTTGGAGGGAGGTCGATGAGAGTTGGGTAAAAGGGAGAGCAGTAGGTAGGTACACACATTAAAGTGAATATACTAAATCTGGGTTGAATCAAAACAAGTCGGTCCGGCTGCCCACTAGGGCTGTAAAGGTTCACCAAATCCACGGTTCGGTGGTACGTATTGCGGTTTTGGGGTTACGGTTCGGTTAGGTTTGAGTACAGCGGGAAAATCAGACGCCAACTATAATGTAGTACATTTTTGTTTACTTAAGAAATACAAAGTGCTGATATTCCTGATTCCATATACAGTTGAAGTCGGAAGTTTACATACACCTTAGCCAAATACATTTAAACTCAGTTTTTCACAATTCCTGACATTTAATCCGAGTATAAATTCCCTGTTTTAGGTCAGTTAGGATCCCCACTTTATTTTATGAATGTGAAATGTCAGAATAATACTAGAGAAATTGATTTATTTCAGCTTTTATTTCTTTCATCACATTCCCAGTGGGTCAGAAGTTTACATACACTCAATTAGTATTTGGTAGCATTGCCTTTAAATTGTTTAACTTGGGTTAAACATTTCAGGTCGCCTTCCACAAGCTTCCCACAATAAGTTGGGTAAATTTTGGGCCATTCCTCCTGACATAGCTGGTGTAACTGAGTCAGGTTTGTAGGCCTCCTTGCTCGCACACACCTTTTCAGTTCTGCCCACAAATTTTCTATAGGATTGAGGTCAGGGCTTTGTGATGTCCACTCCAATACCTTGACTTTGTTGTCCTTAAGCCATTTTGCCACAACTTTAGAAAAATGCTTGGGCTCATTGTCAATTTGGATGACCCATTTGCGACCAAGCTTTAACTTCCTGACTGATGTCTTGAGATGTTGCTTCAACATATTCACCTAATTTCCCTTCCTCATGATGCCATCTATTTTGTGAAGTGCACCAGTCCCTCCTGCCTCAAAGCACCCCCACAACATGATGCTGCCACCCCCATGCTTCACGGTTGGGATGGTGTTCTTCGGCTTGCAAGCCTCCCCCTTTTCCCTCCAACCATAACAATGGTCATTATGGCCAAACAGTTCTATTTTTGTTTCATCAGACTAGAGTACATTTCTCCAAAAAGTACGATCTTCTCCCCATGTGCAGTTGCAAACCGTAGTCTGGCTTTTTTATGGCGGTTTTGGAGCAGTGGCTTCTTCCTTGCTGAACGGCTTTCAGGTTATCTCAATATAAGACTTGTTTTACTGTGGATATAGATATTTTTTTACCTGTTTCTTTTGTACCAGCATCTTCACAAGGTCCTTTGCTATTTCTTTGTGGCTATCTGACTAGCTAGCGAACAGTTGTAGCTAGCCAGTTAGCCCTATTGACTTATTATGGGCTTGTGTTCTATGGTACGTAAGCAGGTGAACATATTAAAATTTACACAGCATGTATTTATTAACATATCAACATAAAATATTCTAGTCAGGCAACATTTTACATGTGAATAAGCAGCATTTCACATTCGAGAAGTTCCCTCCGTGCTCCGCTTCGGCTACTTTGATTTGGAGTCATACTCCGACCCTCCCGTGCTCCAATTTGGATACTCGGAGCACGGTAGTATGCATTTTGGAGAAAAAAAACATTGTCTCAGTCACACTACTACACTACCTGTCTTGTGTCTTTAGAAGTCTGGAAGTTAGAACACAGTCAATACTGCAACGTTGAGTTAGAATGTTGGAACAGAGCCCAATGTAACACAACAGTGAGTGCAGTGGATAGGATACATTACTTGTGTTGATTTGTATTCATACTCAAATGCACTTGCATGAACAGAAGCACAGTTATAGGCAGGCACAGTGCATTAACGTCACATACAAAATCAACTTTAAAGATGGTCCCATGGAATGCCAGGCCAGGCAGGGGTGGGGAACAGCCAGGCAGGCTCTACCTCTCCCAGGCTCAACCTGCAAGGTCATCTGTAAACAAGCCCTTCAGCCATCTGCCCCCTCCATCTGTACCTCCCCCCACCACCCTCCAGCCAAACCAGACAGCCGTTATCCTGCTACCTGGGTCTGTGTCCAAAACTCCGGAATTGCAATTACAGTGTAACCCTGCTACTCTCTAACATTTCAAGCTGTTGAGGTGGAGCCAGGCAGAAAATGACAAGGTGCGTTGCGGGAGAAACAACAGAGTTTGGAGTAGTTCTGTAATCACTTTACAGTAGACTGCATAATGTGACAACAACATGTACTCAACACTGAGACGTATCCTTAGGGAGCAGACCATCAAAGTACTAATTACTGGTGCTTTAAGTGTTGTTTTGTAATCCCTGACTAAACACAACACACTACAGTCTACACTCTTTTCTTTAGCTGTCCCCATTGGAGAACCCTTTGAATAACCCTTTTTTAGTTTCAGGTAGAACCTTGTTGAGTTCCATGTAGAACCATTTCCAGAGTGGGTTCTACATGGAACCCAAATAAGTTCTACCTGGAACCAAAAAGGGTCCTCCTATGGGGACAGTCAAAAACCCCCTTTGGAACCCTTTTCTTCTAAGAGTGTACTACTACACCTTGGGCGTACAAATGTAGGATCTTAATTCAAGCTAGTTTGCTACAGCAGGAAAATAACACTGCAGCAATGGGAAACATAAAAATAATTATGTGGATTATAATGAATGAAAATTTTTGTAGGGATGGATACATTGTTCGTTATGGCAAATCAATTCTGAAATTTCAAAATTGAAACTACAAACTTTAGAAGCCTTTTGAAAACTAAAATGCACTAGAAGTTTACATTTCCTGTTTTGCAGGAACATTCTGAGCAACAAAAGTGGGATTAAATTAAGATCCTACATCTGTATAGCCATCCACCTGAGGGGGAAGGATGGTGAGTCCAGACACTTCACAGCTGTCAGCCAAAACTGTTTGTCTAAGTAGTGCACTATGAAGGGAATATGGTGCCATTTGAGACAAGAGACAAAATTGTTGATGAGAGGAGCTATTGCATTAGCATTCTTTACTAAGCTTTTTAGGGATGCATTTGGAGTGTCTTGAAGGTTACGTCTCAGATTTCCCCTAGTGTCGCTACTCTTATCTGCTAATGAATTAACGGCTAATCTGATAATAGGACGTAAACACATCATAGCCAACAGCCAAGGGGGTTGGATGTTAAAGAAGACACTTTACTTTGAATAGCAGGAGGGATCATCATCACATTCAAGGGAACACCCGGAATTCCAATATTCCATCTCGGAATTCCGATATTCTGCCTCAACATTCCGATATTCCATTTTAGACACACATTTTTCCATAAGGGAGGATGGATTCGGAGAGCAATTTCCAATTAGCAGCCTGGAGAGATCAGTCTCCGCAGGGATACAGTGGGTTTAGATAAGTGTATAATCCATAATCCTGTGATGAGGGAGTGGGAATCATAATCTCGTGATTGACTGGGTGGTTAACCCCCGCGTCGGCATCAATACAGTCTAACTGTCTGGGGTTAACCCTATATTGATAGACTCACACTAATCTGCCAGCATGGTGTTAAATCCAATACTAAGCCCGATACAACTGGAGTTCTTTGTTATAGAGAGAAGGGCTGCCTGTTGGCCACAATCGACTCCCAGCAGATTCTGTAAATTTCAGGTCTAATCTCATTCTCTATACAATATACAATGTGTCAAAGTCTAATCATCCGTTAAACTGCTCAGTCAATCCATGTGGTATACAGATCATTCGTTGGTATCACAAATCAACAAGTGGAACGTTTCAACAGATTGATCTAAGAAGAGGTGGATGGGGAGGAAAGGAGCTGGAGAACATCATGACAAGACTAGCAGAGGGTCACTGCATTTTTATTAGACTGGCTACGCAGGGATCCTGCTGCTGCTGCTGCTTCGTGTGTGTGTGTGTGTGTGTGTGTGTGTGTGTGCGTGTGTGTGGGTGCGCGGGTGTGTGTTTGTGTGTGTACCGCAGACCAGGAGGAAAAGAGCCAAACAAGATACAGACTAATCCCAGAAAGTGTTCACAGCTAGCTCAACGTGACCTACTTTAGCAGGCTAGCGGTTCTTAACCACAGGAGGGAAAGTGCATGCTCACCTGTTCTGAATACCTATACTATATATAACGGCATGCTATAGATTCTGGGGAGAGAAAACTAACTATGCACACAGACATTACAAAAGCCTTGGGATGAGAAGTTTAGGTGTTTGGGTACTCCATGAAGCCTCATGGCGTGAGAAATCGCTATTGAATTGCTGCATAACTTAAGTATGCGTTATTACTTGACCTGTACTAATTGAATGTGACTCTCACCTCTTATCGTCTGTGACTACTAAAGCACCTGTATGATATTGTCTATGACTCGTACCTGTACTGTGCCTGAAAGTGGTCCTGGACGAAGCTGTGCCGAGTCCCAGGCTGTTGTGCTGCTGCTGGGCCGGAGACAGGGCTCTCCTCCCCTCCACCCAGCGGGCCCTGGAACAGAGTGTGAGAGAAATCGTGAATGTGTGAATGACCTGTATGTATAGGTCTGTGTGTGTGTGTGTGTGTGTGTCTGTGTGTGTGTGTGTGAAAACGTCAACACTGATGCTAGAGCTGGACACCAGCAGGGTAACAAGGTGTTTCAGAGCAGATGTAAACAGGAGCACTACAATAGGACAGGTGCTAAATGAGGTGCTAATGCACGTTAACACACTGTTGTACGTTTTCATAGTGTTCAGCTTCGCTGGCGATGAGAGAACGCAAACAGCCAGATCTTACCTCGTGACTGTCATTATGTGTGTGTGTTTGCGTTCCCATGTAATTCACTTTCCTCTCAGCATTGCTGACCTTGGCTTGGAGGGAGGTCGATGAGAGTTGGGTAAAAGGGAGAGCAGTAGGTAGGTAAACACATTAAAGTGAATATACTAAATCTGGGTTGAATCAAAACAAGTCGGTCCGGCTGCCCACTAGGGCTGTAAAGGTTCACCAAACCCACGGTTCGGTGGTACGTATTGCGGTTTTGGGGTTACGGTTCGGTTCGGTTTCAGTACAGCGGGAAAATGAGACACCAACCATAATGTAGTTCATTTTTGTTTACTTAAGAAATACAAAGTGTTGATATTCCTGATTCCATATACAGTTGAAGTCGGAAGTTTACGGGATCGTGATGGCTAGTAGACCGGCGACGCCGACCGCCAAGCACCGCCCGAACAGGGAGAGGAGCCACCTTCGGTTAAGTCATGACACATTGCCTTTAAATTGTTTAACTTGGGTCAAACGTTCTGCCCACACATTTTCTATGGGATTGAGGTCCGGGCTTTGTGATGGCCACTCCAATACCTTGACTTTGTTGTCCTTAACCCATTTTGCCACAACTTTGGAAGTATCCTTGGGGTCATTGTCCATTTGGAAGACCCATTTGCGACCAAGCATTAACTTCCTGACTGATGTCTTGAGATGTTGCTTCAATATATCCACATAATTTCCCTACCTCATGATGCCATCTACTTTGTGAAGTTCACCAGTCCCTCCTGCCTCAAAGCACCCCCACAACATGATACTGCCACCCCCGTGCTTCACGGTTGGGATGGTGTTCTTTGGCTTGCAAGCCTCCCCCTTTTACCTCCAAACACAATGATGGTCATTATGGACCAGAGGACATTTCTCCAAAAAGTACAATCTTTGTCTCTATGTGCAGTTTTAAACCATAGTCTGGCTTTTTATGCGGTTTTGGCTGATTTATTTTGATTTTCCATGATGTCAAGCAAAGAAGCACTGAGTTTGTTGTTGTTCGGGATTGTTCGGGATTGATTCTCACTTTTCGCACCAAAGTACATTCATCACTAGGAGACACAACGCGTCTCCTTCCTGAGCGGTATGATGGCTGCGTGGTCCCGTGGTGTTTATACTTGAGTACGATTGTTTGTACAGATGAACGTGGTACCTTCAGGCATATGGTAATTGCTCCCAAGGATAAACCGGACTTGTGGAGGTCTACAACTGTTTTTCTGAGGTCTTGGCTGATTTCTTTAGATTTTTCCATGATGTCATGCAAAGAGGCACTGAGTTTGAAGGTAGGCCTTGAAATACATCCACAGGTACACCTCTAATTGACTCAAATTATGTCAATTAGCCTATCAGATGCTTCTAAAGCCATGACATAATTTTCTGGAATTTTCCAAGCTGTTTAAAGGCACAGTCAACTTAGTGTATGTAAACTTCTGACCCACTGGAATTGTGATATAAGTGAAATAATATGTCTGTAAACAATTGTTGGAAAAATTACTTGTGTCATGCATAAAGTAGATGTCCTAACCGACTTGCCAAAACTATAGTTTGTTAACAAGAAATGTGTGGAGTGGTTGAAACATGGGTTTTAATGACTCCAACCTAAGTGTATGTAAAATTTCGACTTCAACTGTATATATTTTTATCTATTCATTCGGTTTCCCAGTGTGGACCAAACCAAAGGAAAGAAAACTAAAGGAAAATGAAGGAGGTTTGAGTTATTGTAAGATGTGATACAGTAAATAGAGGTTTGCCACTGAAGGAACGTTGAGAACCCTGACAATTCCAAATCTCTCTCCAACAGTAGATATATCACAGCTAAAGACTGTGTTATTACCCAGATCGACAGGTAAATAAACATATTGATCATACAAGCATAAAGTATAGAGCTGAACCCGTGAGTCACTTTTTGAGAGGGAACCAGGCTGTGGCACGGACGGACCTGAAATCCATTCTGAAATCAGTCACAAACCGCTGGTGTATGAATTGACGGCTTTCACAGAGGAAAAAATGGCATTTGGCATAACGTGTCATCAACCTGCGGGATATATTTCCTTTTTACCACAGCCAGTCATCATCTTCTGGCTTTCTTACAAAATCATTCCCAGAAATCATAAGATCGATTATTTTCGCTCCCGGGGAACGAATGGGTCTTTGAAGCAATGTTTTCCACACGCGGGCAAGCGCACACACATTGCCACCATATATATGATGGATAAGTGGAGCTACCAGGCACTTACTGTATGTGACTGAGTGGCATGACAGTAGTGTGTCAGTCTAAATGACACAATAGGAAAAAAACTGATTATTAGGGGGGGGGGGTCTTTCAACAGGCTGATTTGAAGAGATCTGCCTCTACTTTTTAGTTTTGATAGTAGCGCTCATGAGCCAAAAGTGTTTCCTGTGTATGCTGCTTGATAGCAGTCACTCAAATGGAGAAGGGCTGAAGCTCATTGACTGGAACTCGAATTGCTATGGGGCTGGTCCATGTGTTAGAAAGTGTAGGGAAAATGGCACTGCACATTTGCTTTCAAATTTTGGATTTTGTGGATAATTGAGGTACGAAAGTAATTCTGCTCATAGATTTTGCATGAATGAACTACACATTTACACATCCAGCCCAAAGTGGAAGGTTTAAAGAATACTTTCTTCGTGGCCAAAGTTCCGTTTACCTGACGGGGTGAGAGAAACTGCATTAACCCACAACTATAATTTATTAAAGTGCTTTGGTAGTTGGTGTTTTGAGCTCTGTTCAGTGGACAGCGAAATCAAACGAAGGAGAGAGTGAATCACTGTGAATCACATAATTACCTGAACAGTGCCTGCTTGATGTAATCAAAGAGCAGCACACTGATATATTTTCCACAAGAGCTTCTAGACTCAGGTGTGTTATGTTTTGGAGTGCCTTTAAAAAGACATTAGTCCTCATAACCATACTAATCACTTCCTGCTAAGCTGAAGGAGACAGATCCACTGGATTATGGAGCTTATAGAGCTATATGCTTCCATACTGGATATTCATTGATACTCTCAGCCAATGAAAATGATCAAATAGACATTTCAATCAAATGTTTTGAGGCGTATATTATTTGGAACATGGGGAAATGTGTGTTGTGTGATGACTTTCAGTGTACTGGCTCGATAAGATGATTATTGTTGTCTTGGTTGGAGTAGAGGTCGACTGATTAATCGGAATGGCCGATTAATTAAGACCGATTTCAACTTTTCATAACAATTGGTAATCATCATTTTTGGACACCGATCATGGCCGATTACATTGCACTCCACGAGGAGGCTGCGTGGCAGGCTGACTACCTGTTATGCGAGTGCAGCAAGAAGCCAAGGTAAGGTGCTAGCTAGCCTTAAACGTATCTTATAAAAAACAATCAATCTTAACATAATCACTAGTTAAACTAGTAATACTAGTGACTTAAGGCTCATATTTCTGTGTGTTATAATATTATAATTAAGTCTATGATTTGATAGAGCAGGCTGACTGAGCGGTGGTAGGCAGCAGCAGGCTCGTAAGCATTCATTCAAACAGCACTTTCCTGCATTTGCCAGCAGCTCTTTGCAATGCTTGAAGCACAGCGCTGTTTATGACTTCAAGCCTATCAACTCCCAAGATTAGGCTGGCGATACTATAGTGCCTATAAGAACATCCAATAGTCAAAGGTATATGAAAAACAAATGGTATAGAGAGAAATAGTCCTATAATTCCTATAATGACTAAAACCTAAAACTTCTTAACTGGGAATATTGTAGACTCATGTTAAAAGGAACCATTAGCTTTCATATTTTCTCATGTTCTAAGCAAGGAACTTAAAAGTTAGCTTTTTTACATATTGTACTTTTACTTTCTTCTCCAACACTTTGTTTTAAAATTATTTAAAACAAATTGAACATGTTTCATTATTTATTTGAGACTAAACTGATTTTATTGATGTATTATATTAAGTTAAAATAAGTGTTCATTGTCACGTTTTGACCTTTATTTCCTTTGTTTTGTATTCACTATTTAGTATGGTCAGGGTGTGAGTTGGGGTGGGCAGTCTATGTTTGATTTTCTATGATTTGGGGATTTCTATGTTTTGGCCTAGTATGGTTCTCAATCAGAGGCAGGTGTCATTAGTTGTCTCTGATTGAGAATCATACTTAGGTAGCCTGGGTTGCACTGTTTGTTTGTGGGTGATTGTCTATGTTGATTGCTTGTTTCAGCAGAGTTCGCATTAGCTTCACGGTTGTTATTTTGTTTATTGTTTTTGTAGTGTTCAGTGTTTTCTTTATTAAAATTAATGATGAACACATACCACACCGCATTTTGGTCCTCCGATCCTTCTCACCTCTCCTCTTCAGATGAGGAGGAGGACGACCGTGACATTTCATTCAGTGTTGTAATTGTCATGATTACAAATAAATAAAGAAAAACTGTCCGATTAATCGGTATCGGGTTTTTTTGGTCCTCCAATAATCGGTATCGGTATCTGCGTTGAAAAATCATAATCGGACGACCTCTAGTTTGGAGTGTTGTATGAAGCTACATACTTCCATACTATTACTCTTTCTGTGAATAGCCTACGAGAGAGGCCTTCAATTAGTTGCTATGCAAAAGTTAGCCTCAGCAAACAAAGGGGTGACATATCCAAGCTTTTATGGGGTTACAACTGATTTAATTGCAATCCAACTCATTCAGTTGAAACCTTGTAGTGTAACGGCGTTCTTCGTTTGTTGAGAGAGAGTCGGACCGAAATGCAGCGTGGTGGTTAATCATGATCTTTAATAAAGAAAACGGCGATACATGAAATAACTAAATAAATACAAAAACAACAAACGGAACGTGAAACCTAATTACAGCCTATCTGGTGAACACTACACAGAGACAGGAACAATCACCCACGAAAGACAAAGCGAACTCAGGCTACCTAAATACGGTTCCCAATCAGAGGCAACGAGAAGCACCTGACTGCTGATTGAGAACCGCCTCAGGCAGCCAAGCCTATACAACACCCCTAATCAGCCGCGATCCCAAATACTAAAAACCCCAATACGAAACACAACACACAAACCCATGTCACACCCTGGCCTGAACAAATAATTAAAGAAAACACAAAATACTAAGACCAAGGCGTGACAGAACCCCCCCCCCCCCCCAAGGTGCGGACTCCCGGACGCACCTCAAAACCATAGGGAGGGTCCGGGTGGGCGTCTGTCCATGGTGGCGGCTCTGGCTCGGGACGTGGACCCCACTCCATAAATGTCATAGTTCCTCCCCTTCGCGTCCTGGGATAATCCACCCTCGCCGCCGACCATGGCCTAATAGTCCTCACCCAGAACCCCACAGAACTGAGGAGCAGCTCGTGACTGAGGGGCATCTCGGGACTGAGGGACAGCTCGGGACAGCTCGGGACTGAGGGGCAGCTCGGGACTGAGGGGCAGCTCGGGACTGAGGGGCAACTCGGGACTGAGGGGCAGCTCGGGACTGAGGGGCAGTTCGGGACTGAGGGGCAGCCCGGAACTGAGGGGCAGCCCGGAACTGAGGGGAAGCCCAGTACTGAGAGGAAGCCCAGTACTGAGAGGAAGCCCAGTACTGAGATGAAGCTCAGGTAGGTAGTAGGCTCCGGTAGATCCTGGCTGGCTGGCGGATCTGGAAGATTCTGGTTGACTAGCAGATCTGGAAGATTCTGGTTGACTAGCAGATCTGGAAAATTCTGGTTGACAGGCTGATCTGGAAGAATCTGGTTGACTGGCAGATCTAGAAGATCATGGCTGACTGGCGGATCTAGCTGCTCTATGCAGACTGACAGCTCTGACTGCTCCATGCAGGCTGACAGCTCCTTGCAGACTGGCAGCTCTGGCTGCTTCATGCAGACTGACAGCTCTGACTGCTCCATGCAGGCTGACAGCACCCTGCAGACTGGCAGCTCCTTGCAGAATGGCAGCTCCTTGCAGACTGACAGCTCCCTGCAGACTGACAGCTCCCTGCAGAGTGACAGCTCCCTGCAGACTGACAGCTCTGACTGCTCCATGCAGGCTGACAGCTCCTTGCAGACTGACAGCTCCTTGCAGACTGGCAGCTCCTTGCAGACTGGCAGCTCCTTGCAGACTGGCAGCTCCGACTGCTCCATGCAGGCTGACAGCTCCTTGCAGACTGACAGCTCCTTGCAGACTGGCAGCTCCTTGCAGACTGACATCTCTGGCTGCTTCATGCAGGCTGACAGCTCTGACTGCTCCATGCAGGCTGACAGCTCCTTGCAGACTGACAGCTCCTTGCAGACTGGCAGCTCCTTGCAGACTGGCATCTCCTTGCAGACTGGCAGCTCCTTGCAGACTGGCAGCTCCTTGCAGACTCACAGCTCCTTGCAGACTGACAGCTCCCTGCAGACTGGCAGCTCCTTGCAGACTGGCAGCTCCTTGCAGACTGGCAGCTCCTTGCAGACTGGCAGCTCCTTGCAGACTGGCAGCTCTGGCTGCTTCATGCAGGCTGACAGCTCTGACTGCTCCATGCAGGCTGACAGCTCCTTGCAGACTGACAGCTCCTTGCAGACTGGCAGCTCCTTGCAGACTGGCAGCTCCTTGCAGACTGGCAGCTCCTTGCAGACTGACAGCTCTGGCTGCTTCATGCAGACTGACAGCTCTGACTGCTCCATGCAGACTGGCAGCTCCTTGCAGACTGACAGCTCCTTGCAGACTGGCGGCTCCTTGCAGACTGACAGCACCTTGCAGACTGACAGCACCTTGCAGACTGACAGCTCCTTGCAGACTGACAGCTCCCTGCAGACTGGCAGCTCCTTGCAGACTGGCAGCTCCTTGCAGACTGACAGCTCTGGCTGCTTCATGCAGACTGACAGCTCTGAATGCTCCATGCAGGCTGACAGCACCCTGCAGACTGGCAGCTCCTTGCAGACTGGCAGCTCCTTGCAGACTGACAGCTCCTTGCAGACTGACAGCACCCTGCAGACTTGAAGCTCAGGCTGCTTCAAACAGGCAGGAGGCTCCGGCAGCGCAGGAGAGGAGGAAGGCTCTGGCTGCGCTAAACAGGCGGGAGACTCCGACAGCGCAGGAGGGAAGGAAGGCTCTGGCTGTGCTGAACAGGCGGGAGACTCCGACCAGGCAGGAGGGAAGGAAGGCTCTGGCTGTGCTGAACAGGCGGGAGACTCCGACAGCGCAGGAGAGGCGAGGCGCACTGTAGGCCTGATGCGTGGTGCGGGCACTGGTGATACTGGAGCGAGGACACGCACAGGAAGCCTGGTGCGGGGAGCTGCTACCGGAGGACTGGTGTGTGGAGGTGGCACAGGATGTGCAAGGCTAGGGATGTGCACAGGAGGCCTGGTGCGTGAGGCTGGTACCAACTTCACCAGTCGACTAACACGCACCTCAGGACGAGTATGGAGCGCTAACTCAGGTGCCATCAAATCCCCGACACGATCCGTCGGACGAATATGATATCTATAGCACCAAGCTAGCAACTCCCTCATTACTCTCCACTCCACTTTCCCCATTAACTCCTTCACAGTCTCATCTTCGCTCACCTCTAACACCGGCTCTGGTTCTGGTCTCCTCCTTGGCTCCTCACGATAAACAAGGAGAGTTGGCTCAGGTCCATCTCCTGACTCAGCCACTCTCCCTCTAAGCCCCCCCCCAATACATTTTTTGGGGTGACTCTCGGGTTTCGCTCTGCGCCGCCGTGTCTGTTTCTCCAACTCCATTCGCCTATAGCCTTCTTCGCACTGCTTTAGCGAATCCCATGCGGGCTCCTGCACTCTCTCTGGGTCGGCCGCCCACCTGTCGATTTCTTCCCACGTCGTATACTCCATGCCATTGCTGTCCATAACGTCCTCCTTTCGCTTTTCCTGCGGTCGCTGCCTGTAACCACGCCGCTCGGTCCGTATGTGGTGGGTGATTCTGTAACGGCGTTCTTTGTTTGTTGAGAGAGAGTCGGACCGAAATGCAGCGTGGTGGTTAATCATGATCTTTAATAAAGAAAACGGCGATACATGAAATAACTAAATAAATACAAAAACAACAAACGGAACGTGAAACCTAATTACAGCCTATCTGGTGAACACTACACAGAGACAGGAACAATCCCCCACGAAAGACAAAGCGAACTCAGGCTACCTAAATACGGTTCCCAATCAGAGGCAACGAGAAGCACCTGACTGCTGATTGAGAACCGCCTCAGGCAGCCAAGCCTATACAACACCCCTAATCAGCCGCGATCCCAAATACTACAAACCCCAATACGAAACACAACACACAAACCCATGTCACACCCTGGCCTGAACAAATAATTAAAGAAAACACAAAATACTAAGACCAAGGCGTTACATGTAGAGAACCCTTTGAGAGCTTTTGGGCCATGGGGCCAAAGTAGTGCGTAACCCCATGATACATTACATAGTGTATGTAAGCCTATACTGACTGGACATGGGGCCAAAGTAGTGCGTAACCCCATGATAAACTACATAGTGTATGTAAGCCTATACTGACTGGACATGGGGCCAAAGTAGTGAGTAACCCCATGATACATTACATAGTGTATGTAAGCCTATACTGACTGGACATGGGGCCAAAGTAGTGCGTAACCCCATGATACATTACATAGTGTATGTAAGCCTATACTGACTGGACATGGGGCCAAAGTAGTGCGTAACCCCATGATACATTACATAGTGTATGTAAGCCTATACTAACTGGACATGGGGCCAAAGTAGTGCGTAACCCCATGATACATTACATAGTGTATGTAAGCCTATACTGACTGGACATGGGGCCAAAGTAGTGCGTAACCCCATGATAAACTACATAGTGTATGTAAGCCTATACTGACTGGACATGGGGCCAAAGTAGTGCGTAACCCCATGATAAACTACATAGTATACATAAGCCTATACTGACTGGACATGGGGCCAAAGTAGTGAGTAACCCCATGATAAACTACATAGTGTACGTAAGCCTATACTGACTGGACATGGGGCCAAAGTAGTGCGTAACCCCATGATAAACTACATAGTGTATGTAAGCCTATACTGACTGCTTTCAGTGAGAACAGTACAGTTGACGGTAAAGAAATTGATCAATGTGTGAATAAGATGAAGGAGCTATTTGAGTGGCTCTGCCCCTATACATCACTTTAGTAGCTGTTGCCGACCTGGATGGTAATGGTCAATTTAGATGCCCTGCGTGAGGTAGTGAGATAGAAAATTGTCACCTGGGGACCAGAGCTAAGGGTCGGAGGCGATTTTGAAGTCGACATCAATTTCCGTTTTCGGGGTGAAAGTTCCGCCCTGAAGTTTGTGCCTGTCTAAAAATCTCTAATTACCTCAAACTAATTTAGGACACATTTACAGCAAGGTCACATACACACATACAATATCAATATCTTATGTTGTGATATTGCATCCAAATGTGTATCAATAAAACATTAGTACTGTACAACCAAGATTGACAACATAACCCTGGAGAATATCTGTCAGCTTTGTTTCGTCAACATCTGTGATGTCATCAATTATTTGACACACTTCTGTGTCAACAGCAAAAAGTCTAACTGTTATTTATACCTCTCCTCCCCTCTTCGCATCCTAAATGTGTCACCATGTTCTTAAAGAAAGGTAAGAAAGTTCAATATGCTTCCTGTGAAGAAGATGTGTGTGGTACACTTTCCTAGCCTCCCCAAAGGCAGGACAATCTCATCGAGCCACTAGAAACACTCTCTTCAGAAAAGCACTCACCTACTTTAGGAATAGCAGCAGTAGAGTGTGTGATGCATCTACAGTAAGTTTTAGTAAGAAACTATAGTGGTCTGAAAGTGTGTGAGGCATCTACGTGTTAGTAAGAAACTACAGTGGTCTGAAAGTGTGTGAGGCATCTAAGTGTTAGTAAGAAACTATAGTGATCTGAAAGTGTGTGAGGCATCTAAGTGTTAGTAAGAAACTATAGTGGTCTGAAAGTGTGTGAGGCATCTAAGTGTTAGTAAGAAACTATAGTCGTCTGAAAGTGTGTGAGTCATCTAAGTGTTAGTAAGAAACTATAGTGGTCTGAAAGTGTGTGAGGCATCTAAGTGTTAGTAAGAAACTATAATGGTCTGAAAGTGTGTGAGTCATCTAAGTGTTAGTAAGAAACTATAGTCGTCTGAAAGTGTGTGAGTCATCTAAGTGTTAGTAAGAAACTATAGTGGTCTGAAAGTGTGTGAGGCATCTAAGTGTTAGTAAGAAACTATAATGGTCTGAAAGTGTGTGAGTCATCTAAGTGTTAGTAAGAAACTATAGTCGTCTGAAAGTGTGTGAGTCATCTAAGTGTTAGTAAGAAACTATAGTCGTCTGAAAGTGTGTGAGTCATCTAAGTGTTAGTAAGAAACTATAGTCGTCTGAAAGTGTGTGAGTCATCTAAGTGTTAGTAAGAAACTATAGTGGTCTGAAAGTGTGTGAGGCATCTAAGTGTTAGTAAGAAACTATAATGGTCTGAAAGTGTGTGAGTCATCTAAGTGTTAGTAAGAAACTATAGTCGTCTGAAAGTGTGTGAGTCATCTAAGTGTTAGTAAGAAACTATAGTCGTCTGAAAGTGTGTGAGTCATCTAAGTGTTAGTAAGAAACTATAGTATTCTGAAAGTGTGTGAGGCATCTAAGTGTTAGTAAGAAACTATAGTCGTCTGAAAGTGTGTGAGTCATCTAAGTGTTAGTAAGAAACTATAGTCGTCTGAAAGTGTGTGAGTCATCTAAGTGTTAGTAAGAAACTATAGTCGTCTGAAAGTGTGTGAGGCATCTAAGTGTTAGTAAGAAACTATAGTATTCTGAAAGTGTGTGAGGCATCTACAGTAAGTGTTCATGAGGACGTGTTAAAGAGTCTCAATAGGTTTGAGTCAGACTCATAATGGCCGTGCTTTCTTCTGACAAACTACATTAGAACAACGTTTAGCAAGATCTAAGGACGAGGGTACACCAATTAGAAATAGGCTTACGCGTTATTACATTATGAAAGTGAGGAGCAAAACCATGACAACATTTTACAACAACCATTAAAAATAGTTGCATAATAGCCTCCATAATAGCTTGTCATCCAATGTAAATAAAAAAAACACACACAAAAGAACATTATGATGCACAGCAAACTACAAACTAGCTAGTAATAATATTGTTTTAGTCTCTTATTAAGTCTTTTCAACCAAGAAGCTATTCCACTGATAATGATGAGCCAAATGAACAAGATGTCTCTTTCAAGCCGTCGAATCCCCAAAGCAATTTTTTCTGTCGCTAACACAATTAAAGATGAAATACAGACATGGATGGCCTGAGACGTGTTGGGGAATAATGGTTTATTGGAGCTATTAGCGCACTCATGAGAGAGAGCGAGCTAGAGAGAGAGAGCGAGAGAAAGCACTAGAAAATATTACATCTAGGGATTCTGCAAATTCTACAACACAGTGCAGAAGTTGCGCCATTAGAGAGGTGAATTTGAGTCTCTTGGTTTTGTCTTGTTAGCAGGGTTGTGTACCCGGTAAGGTTGGAAGCTGACACAGATATGTACAGCGCTACTGGTCAGCTAACTCAAATGTGACCTTCCTTTCTTTCAAAATGTGGACAAAAACACAGGATATGCTAATAGGTACAGTCCTTCAGGTTAGCTAACTCAAATGTGACCTTCCTTTCAGTCAAAATGTGCACAAAAACACAGGATATGCTAATAGCTGACAGTAAAAACCGAGACCAATAGCTTGAGTAGATTGAAGAATCAACACAACTACAGCCAGAGACAGAACTAAACCAATGTCAGAGATAGTATAGTATACTAGCATAGTACAGAATCCTCAGCTAAGTAGCCTGGTCCCAGAACTTACACAAATCACCGTGGAAGCATTGGGTTCCTTTCCCATCAAAATGTGTACTGAGGAAGACATTTTTCATTAAACACAGCATCTCCTTGGAAATGAGTTGTGAGCTTAAAACCACGAAGCACAAACTCTCCCCGCAGCAATTCATCAAATACCTCAACATGCCTTTTAACAGTTGCATATTGCAGAGTTGTGTTTATTCTCTTTTCCTGATAGAGAGGGAGGGAAGCTAGCGGGCTTAACCTGGGTTCTATTGCTTAGGTACCAAATGGGGAAAAACAGACAAACAGGGAGGAACTAGCTGATCTTGATCTCGTAGAATAAGAAGTGCTTTTTTTAGTTCTCAAGAATGTGTTATTGTAAGAGGTTCACAGTTTCGCAACTCTGCACTACGGAATGTGCTTTTACCCATCCAATTGTTTATAATGCCACTAACAGGTTAAGGTAATACGTAAGGCTTTACATAAGTAGATAGACACACTGTCCTGGGGTGTGTAATTCTGTCGAGAGTGAGTGGCTGTTAAAGAGAGGCTCCGGGCGGATGCTGCAGTAGTAGCAGCAGGAGTGTATAGTGGAGAATACCAGCCGACCCAAGGCATGTGTTGCCAGGCACTGCAGCGAAGGCTCGGGCTACTTAATTCTCTATTCATAACAAATCCAAAGCACTGGTGGGCTTCGCTGCACACTAGAACAGGCACCTTCCCCACAAGTAGGTCAACAGGCACTTAGCTGGACCTTAGAACAAACAACAGATGCCTCCATTCAACTGCGATTTCTCTAAAAGTAGGTGTGTGCGTGCACTAACATTTTCTTATATCTGGGAACCAGTGATGAATAAATACCCCTATGGTATGTTTCCTTGCTCTGCCATTGTCTGCCAAGGCAGGCGGGGCCTGCCAAAACTACATGCGAAGCGGGAGCTAGCGTAACGTGAGAGATGCTAATATCCAAAAAGTGCTCAAATGTTAAATTGTGTAATCCAAAAGCACTGAATGCTAACAGCTAACAGATCCAGATCCATTTTCTGGGGCCCCTGTTGCTCAGAGGAGAATATTAGCAGTGGCGTCCAAACCCCTCCAGGCTGTGAAATTGATTTCCAGGATTTAGATGAAAGGAGCAGAGCAAGATTTCAGAAGTTATTCCACAGCTAAAGCAGATATATATATATATATATATACAATATACACTGTCTATGTGAATCTTGTATCAAAGAGGAATCTATTCCCAAGCAGACAGAAAGTGCGATGTGTCTTTGGTAAGGTTATTATATATACTGATAGCTTGCGGAATGGGTTTCCCTAAAGTTAGGTGAGAAATAAAGCTTACAGAACTTCAGACATGGTAAGTCAAGTGATCATGTGTATGATCATGCACTGTGTACATCCACCCATTGTGTGTATTGCTAGGCGATTACATAAACAATACATATAGTTTCATTCTACGTCTGGTTTCTCACCATGCTTGCACTGAACATTTCTGCCCTAGAGCATGTATTGAACACAGGCATGAAAATAACCTATGCCTTTTCTCCCTCAGAAGACCCACGATCCTTTTCCGCTGTTGCTTTTGCCATGACGTCAAACAGATACATATCGCTGCAATCAGCAGAACTAAGGCAGCGTCGCAGGGAGGAAAACACAAGGGTATACTCATGGGTATTGGGTATCAGAACATCACATTTTTGCACACGCACGACCCGTAGACTCAAGGGCTGAATCCCAAATGGCACTCTATTCCCAGATTATAGTGTTTCCTACGAGCCCTGGTCAACAGTATTCCATTTCAAAAGGCAATAGATTCCCATTTGAGACAAAGCCCAAGGACACGCCCTCTCTTCCGTAACACGAGGTATCAATAGGACGGACCGGTCCGCTCATGCGGACTGGAACAGCTCAATACGTCACAGCCATGTCCGCTACAGTACGTGTCTGTCTCGATAGTGTGATGATCTCATCAGAGGACACAAGTATCAATAGGACTCTTTAATAAGTCCCAGACAGACGTCTCCTGCGCGTCCGTCTTTGCTGGACATACCGGGGGATATACTCACGCAGGGGGTGTGTGGCTGTGTTTTTGACACAGACATTGCGTGATCCTGCCAATCTACTCGGAGACATGGATACAAGCTGGATGGATGATGACCACTGTCACTTCTGGATTTGGCTCAATGTAAAAATGCAGAGTTGAAGAGTAAGTCTCTTATATGAAGCGGTGACCGAATGACATCTTCTCACGATGCCGAGCAACTGCCCCCAAAAAACTGGACCGCTCACTTTTTCGTAAGTGAGGCCGTGTATGCCAGCTGTAGGGCTACGGCAGGACTGGGCAGGGAGGGGACTACCGCTGAGTTTAGCCCAAAAATAGAGCTCTGCTGGCGGGGAGGCAAGCCGTTGTCCTCCCCTGCCAGGACCCACGGACCTAGCACACCTTCTGCAGGAGCATGAGAGACGTTGTGAGGTGTTGCTCACTGTCCCACCATATTCTCAGTGCTGACCTAAAAACACACTGTTCCTGGGCTGTTGCATCCTGGGCCGTACTCTCCCTCCTGTCTGGGACTCACTATAGGAGATTGAGGTACTTCTGTATAGTAGGAGCTCAAGCTCTCTAGGGGTCCCTGAAGCTAGCCTGTGACTATACCGCTGGGTATGCAGAGGTAACCTTACAGGTCCCAAAGCAAACAGGTTCTGTTTGTCCCCAACAGGGCTCCTGTACAATTCAACTCACACTCACAACAGTCACAGTGTGAGGCCTAATTTATTCTGTTCAGGTCCTGTGATATCTGAGAGAAACAGACAGAAGCAGCAGCTCACATAGGACTCTCCATGGTCCTTTGCTCTGTGATCCATGTAGTGGCAGAGACGTCCCTGGTTGCTTCTTCTGAGGTTTTCATAATGCAGCAGCCCTCCAGAACATAGAAACACATGTTGTTTTCCTACCCCCGTTTCACGGTGTACCGCAGTGTGTGTATTTATGCACCACGGTGTGTGCACATAGCCGCAGGGAGAATGTTTGGAGTTGGGGGTGCTGGGCAGAGGTTGAGCAGAGGTGTTTTTAGGATTTCCACACATAGGGGGGGGGGGGGGACTGAATTTACATGATAGATTACATTAGAAAAATAATTGTAACACCAAACAAATGACCGAAATGAGTGGCTACTCTGACAGTGATAATATATTCCTCCTAGTATTGTACATTCTGTGTGTTTTTACATTGGGCTGGGCTATTGTTTGGTTTCAAGACCAGGTCATTTTTATTGCTCTCAGTAGCCTATAATAAATATATATATGTATTATAGGCTACAGTAAGCTACTAAATACACTTTCCAGAGCCACACTGACTAACCCAGTGATGAAGATGAAGCCTAGGCTGCTCACCGGTGATGGCCCATGCACTCGTGCCATAAGTCTATCACACAATGACAAAGCTACTTTCAAAAACAGTGCCGTAAACTCTGAATCGCTCAAAAGTTGTTGAAATAAATTGTTTCGCTTCTACAGACAGACGAGTCTTCGCTTTTCAGCATTAGTCATTTGCTTTCCTGTACGTTTTTCCTCACAGTTGCATTTAGAAATTTGCAAAAGGTTAAACTGACAGCTGCAATCAACTGTAGATATATAACCCATAGATGGCAGTTCCGATTCAAGTCAGGACTGGCAGCCATTGCTAATGAAGCCATTAGTTTAACAGTCAAATGACCAGGGTTAGAGGTTCCAAAACCCCTCTATGGGCAACAAGCCTTCAGAAAGTATTCAGACCCTTTGCTTTTTTCAAAACAATTTGAGTTTGAGATTTTAGTTTGAGATGTTGTGTCACTGGCCTAGTGTACATACAAAACCCCATAATGTCAAAGTGGAGTTGTGTTTACAAGTTCATTTAAAACTAAGTCAATAATGTTTTCAACCCCTTTGTTAAGTTCAGGAGTAAAGAATTTGCTTAACAAGTCACATAATAAGTTACATGGACTCACTCTGTGTGCAATAATAGTGTTTAACATGGTATTTGAATGATTACCTCCTCTCTGTACCCCACACATACAATTATCTGTAAGGTCCCTCAGTCGAGCAGTGAATTTCAAACACAGATTCAACCACAAAGACCAGGGAGGCTTTCCAATGCCTTGCAAAGAACAGCATCTATTGGTAGAGGGGTAAATATAAAAAAGCAGACATTGAACATCCCTTTGAGCAAGGTGAAGTTATTAATTACACTTTGGATGGTCTATCAATACACCCAGTCACTGAAAAGATACAGGCGTCCGTCCTAACTCATTTGCCGGAGAGGAAGGAAACCGTTCAGGGACTTCACCATGAGACCAATGGGGACTTTAAAACAGTTACAGGGTTTAACTTCATTGGGATAGGGGACGGCATTTTCATTTTTGGATGAAAAGCGTGCCCAGAGTAAACTGCCTGCTACTCAGTCTCAGATGTGAATATATGCATATTATTAGTAGTACTGGATACAAAACACTCTGCAGTTTCTAAAACTGTTTGAATGATGTCTGTGGGTATAACAGAACTCATATGGCAGGCAAAAACCTGAGAAAAGATCCAACCAGGAAGTAGGAAATCTGAGGTTTGTAGTTTTTCAACTCAGCCCCTATTGAAGATACAGTGGGATATTGGTTAGGTTGCATTTCCTAAAGCTTCCACTAGATGTCAACAGTCTTTAGAACATTGTGTGATGCTTCTACTATGAAGGGGGGCTGAATGAGGGAGAATGAATCAGAGGTCTGCCAGCAGCCATGAGCTCAGTCACGCGCATTCACATGAGAGGTAGCTCCTGTTCCATTGCTTTTCTACAGACAATGGAATTCTCCGGTTGGAACATTATAGAACATTTATGATAAAAACATCCTAAAGATTGATTCCATACATCGTTTGATATGTTTCTACGACCAGTAATATAACTCCTAATATCGACCTTTCCACTGGAAGTTGCACGTTGGAAGTCCGCTGCGTGTTTCGATTTGTTTACCAAACGCCCTAACAAAAGGAGGTATATGGACATAAATGATGAACTTTATCAAACAAATCACATTTATTGTGGAACTGGGATTCCTGGGAGTGCATTCTGATGAAGATCATCAAAGGTAAGTGAATGTTTATAATGCTATTTCTGACTAATGTTGACTGCGCAACATGGCGGATATTTATTTTGGCCAGTTTGGGCTCTGAGCTCGGTACTCAGATTATTGCATGGTATGCTTTTTCGGTAAAGTAAAAAAAAAAATCTGACACAGCGGTTGCATTAAGGAGAAGTTTATCTAAAGTTCCATGCATAACACTTGTATTTTCATCAACATTTAGAATGAGTATTTCTGTAAATTGATGTGGCTCTGCAAAATCACTGCATGTTTTGGAACTACTGAACATAACACACCAATGTAAAATTTGATTTCTGGATATAAATATGCACTTTATCGAACAAAACATACATGTATTGTGTAACATGAAGTCCTATGAGTGTCATCTGAAGAAGATCATCAAAGGTTAGTGATTAATTTTATCTCTATTTGTGCTTTTTGTGACTCCTCTCTTTGGCTGGAAAAATGGCAGGGTTTTTCTGTGACTTGGTGGTGACCTAACATAATCGTTTGTGGAGCTTTCGCTGTAGAGCATTTTTGAAATCAGACACTGTATGGTTCCCAATCAGAGGCAGCTGTCTATCGTTGTCTCTGATTGGGGATCATACTTAGGCAGCCTTTTTTCCACCTTTAATTTGTGGGATCTTGTTTGTGTGTAGTTGCTTTCTGCACTGCATGTAGCTTTACGTTCGTTTTAGTATTTTGTAGTTTTTTTCGGTGTCATTTAAAATAAAAGTAAAATGTACTTCTACCACACTGCACCTTGGTCCAATCCATCTCTAAACGATCGTGACAATATTTGCAAAAATGTCTAAAAACATGTTTTACTTTGTCATTATGGTGGTATTGTGTGTAGATGGATGAGCATTTGTATGTATTTTTAACCTATTTTGAATTCAGGCTGTAAACACAACACAATGTGGAATAAGTCTATGGGTATGAATACTTTCTGATAGCACCGTATATGCCACAACACAACCAGCTGTTTTATATAAATTGCGGCCTTCTGGACTGTAAGTGCTTGTGATAAAACATCATCCACAGCTATTTTTTAGAAGCTCTCTGGTGTAGTACTTTGAATTATTTTATTTGTAAGTTCAGGCAGGGGTAATATCATTTTTGGCAAAATTATTTTAATGTATCAGGTGGCTATGGGTGTGTGTGCGTACTCATGAGAGAAGTCGCTTAGATAATCCTGTGAACTGAAGGATGAGTGGCTGTGTCGATTTGAAGTGTGATTGAATGTGTGTGTGTGTGTGTGTGTGTGTGTGTGTGTGTGTGTGTGTGTGTGTGTGTGTGTGTGTGTGTGTGTGTGTGTGTGTGTGAGTGAGTGAGTGAGTGAGAGTATACATTTGTACCTGTTACTGTAGCTTTCGCTAGTCGGCTTAACCTGCACCAAAACGCAGCTATTTTTCATCCTATAGCTTGTTATCCGAGTCAACATGTTTTCAGCACTTTTATTTCCATAACTGATCAAAACCTTGTTCTCTCATCCTCTCGTCACTCTGCAGCAGACATAGTGAGTTTGGAACATCAAATCGCAATAAAATCGCAATACACATCGTATCGGCACCTAAGTATCGTAACAATATGATATCGTGAGGTCCCTGGCAATCCCAGCCCTAAAAAAATGCTCCAAATGTTTGAATGCAAAGTCAGCGACTGTGTTTTTGTAAATGACAAACACCACAGTGAATCTTCAGTCAACGTTTAAACTGCATTAGACTACTAACCACTAAATGTAAAACTACAGTCATCAAACTACAGTCATCAAACTACAGCCATCAAAATACAGTCATTAAACCACAGTCATCAACCCACAGTCATCAAACTACAGTCATCAAACTACAGTCATCAATCCACAGTCATCAAACTACAGTCATCAAACCACAGTCATCAAACTACAGTCATCAAACTACAGTCATGAAACTACAGTCATCAATCACCAGTCATCAATCCACAGTCATCAAACTACAGTCATCAAACTACAGTCAAACTACAGTCATCAAACTACAGTCATCAAACTACAGTAAAACTACAGTCATCAAACTACAGTCATCAATCCACAGTCATCAAACTACAGTCATCAAACCACAGTCATCAAACCACAGTCATCAAACTACAGTCATCAAACTACAGTCATCAAACTACAGTCATCAATCCCCAGTCATCAATCCACAGTCATCAAACTACAGTCATCAAACTACAGTCAAACTACAGTCATCAAACTACAGTCATCAAACTACAGTCATCAAACCACAGTCATCAAACTACAGTCATCAAACTACAGTCATCAAACTACAGTCATCAAACCACAGTCATCAAACTACAGTCAAACTACAGTCATCAAACTACAGTCATCAAACTACAGTCATCAAACTACAGTCATCAAACTACAGTCAAACTACAGTCATCAAACTACAGTCATCAAACTACAGTCATCAAACTACAGTCAAACTACAGTCATCAAACTACAGTCATCAAACCACAGTCATCAAACTACAGTCATCAAACTACAGTCATCAAACCACAGTCATAAAACCACAGGCATAAAACCACAGTCATCAAACCACAGGCATCAAACCAGTCATCAAACCACAGTCATAAAACCACAGGCATAAAACCACAGTCATAAAACCACAGGCATAAAACCAGTCCCAGAGCCAGTGATTACTTCCCGAGACCCAGATTAAGTGATCATTTCAAAACAAATGTTTTCATCAAACGTAGGACTACAGCTTAATGACATTGGGACGAAGTGCTTGACTTTGGGTATTTTCTGTGTAATTCTGTGTTTGATCTATGTTCATTTGCTTCTACATCCCCTGTGCTTCCTACCACCTATAGTGGTTTTGACTAATTTCAGCAGGAATCAAACCGGTCTCTGATTATTTCAAATAGTTGGACTCTTAAGCTTAACACTATCACCTGTGCTTCCTATAGTGTCTTTTTGAGTCAATCCCTGCAGCTCCAGAAGCTCAACAGTCAGCCATAGATTCGAGCTGAATCTTAATACCCACTGGGCACAGACGTCAATTCAACGTCTATTCCACGATGGTTCCACATAATTTCATTGAAATGTGGAAACAACGTTGATTCAACCAGTGTGTGCCCAGTGGGTAGCGACATGCTCTTGTGGTCAAGAATCCAGAGCAGAGAGACATGGGAAGAGGCTTTGACAGGACAGAATTTGGTCCCCTGTGATGGTTTCTGTACTTGGATCTTTTTCCTCCCACACACACTGAATGGGATGTGTGTGTGGGAACTGTATGGAGTCTCAGAAGACTGCGTGTATGTGTGTGTGTGTGTGTGTGTGTGCGCGTGCGTGTGTGTGTGTGTGTTTGCATGCATGTGTGTGTGTACAAAAACTTTCTTTGGATATGTTCCACAGACACCCCACAGAAGCACATGCTGTAAGCCGGCAGCTCAGTGGTTCTCTGTGCTGCACGAGATGACATCTGTCCCACTGTGCGTGCGGATGAGACAAGCCAATATTGACACAGCCGGCTGTTTTCACGTTTATAGAAGAGCCCCACCGCCTCCTGTCGTTCCTTTCCAGAGTTTGGACGGCGTGAGTGGATTCAGATGGAAGGAATAGCGCAACCGTGTCATCAGCACGCTCTGAAGCTTCATAAAACACAACAGGGAAGGAAAGTAATGGGTCTAGCAGGGCTGAGGTCAATTCCAATTGAAGTAAGTCAATTCCTGAGGTAAACTGAAATTCTAATTACAATGATTATTTTCCTCATTGACATGCATTCCGTTTACTTCCTGAATTGAAATGGAGTTGACCCCCAACCCCTGGTCTCTATCCAGCTCCCTAGTGAGTTCTTCCCTCACCCAAACTTGTTTCCAACTTCTGTCCCAGCATCATGTTCTGTTCCGGTTAAAGGGGGGATTAAAAACCAAACAGTGAGAACAGAGCGACATGGCAGCATGGATGGCAGGAGTTGAAAAGAAAGGGAAGAGGTCAGCAGGAACAGAGAGAGACAGAGAGAGAGACAGAGAGAGAGACAGAGAGAGAGAGAGAGACAGAGAGAGAGAGACAGAGAGAGAGAGAGAGAGAGAGAGAGAGACAGAGAGAGAGAGAGACAGAGAGACAGAGAGAGCGAGAGACAGAAAAAGAGAGAGAGAGAGACAGAGAGAGAGACAGAGAGAGAGAGACAGAGAGAGACAGAGAGACAGAGAGAGCGAGAGACAGAAAAAGAGAGAGAGAGAGAGAGAGCTAGAGAGAGAGAGAGAGAGAGAGAGAGAGAGAGAGAGAGAGAGAGAAGAGGGAGGGGGTCTAAAATGCTTGCCCTGCAGTAAAGGGGCTGACTCACTCCTATTCTTTTAGCAGCAGAGAGCTGCTGCTAATTCGTGTCTATTCAGTGCAGGCTTACGGTAATGTGGCCGTCTGGTTGATAAGAGGGGAAACCACAGGCATTCTATAACTCCCCTCCCTTCCTTCCTTCCCTCCCCTCCTCTCTCCTTCCTTCCTTCCTTCTCCCTCCCTCCCTCCCTCCCTCCCTCCCTCCCTCCCTCCCTCCCTCCCTCCCTCCCTCCCTCCCTCCCTCCCTCCCTCCCTCCCTCCCTCCCTCCCTCCCTCCCTCCCTCCCTCCCTCCCTCCCTCCCTCCCTCCTCACACATGTAGACCATCCATCCATCCCTCCCTCCCTCCTCACACATGTAGACCATCCCTCCCTCCCTCCCTCCTCACACATGTAGACCATCCCTCCCTCCCTCCTCACACATGTAGACCATCCATCCCTGTCTCTCTGCTTCTGTCCCCTCTCTCTGTCAGTTATGATATCATTGCCCACTGTATGTCACCTCTCTCTGTCAGTTATGATATCATTGCCCACTGTATGTCACCTCTCTCTGTCAGTTATGATATCATTGCCCACTGTATGTCACCTCTCTCTGTCAGTTATGATATCATTGCCCACTGTATGTCACCTCTCTCTGTCAGTTATGATATCATTGCCCACTGTATGTCACCTCTCTCTGTCAGTTATGATATCATTGCCCACTGTATGTCACCCCTCTCTGTCAGTTATGATATCATTGCCCACTGTATGTCACCTCTCTCTGTCAGTTATGATATCATTGCCCACTGTATGTCACCTCTCTCTGTCAGTTATGATATCATTGCCCACTGTATGTCACCTCTCTCTATCAGTTATGATATCATTGCCCACTGTTTGTCACCTCTCTCTGTCAGTTATGATATCATTGCCCACTGTATGTCAACTCTCTCTATCAGTTATGATATCATTGCCCACTGTATGTCACCTCTCTCTGTCAGTTATGGTATCATTGCCCACTGTATGTCACCTCTCTCTGTCAGTTATGATATCATTGCCCACTGTATGTCACCTCTCTCTATCAGTTATGATATCATTGCCCACTGTATGTCACCTCTCTCTATCAGTTATGATATCATTGCCCACTGTATGTCACCTCTCTCTGTCAGTTATGATATCATTGCCCACTGTATGTCACCTCTCTCTATCAGTTAAGATATCATTGCCCACTTAACGTCACCTCTTTCTGTCAGTTATGTTATCATTGCCCACTGTATGTCACCTCTCTCTGTCAGTTATGATATCATTGCCCACTGTATGTCACCTCTCTCTATCAGTTATGATATCATTGCCCACTTAACGTCACCTCTTTCTGTCAGTTATGATATCATTGCCCACTGTATGTCACCTCTCTCTGTCAGTTATGATATCATTGCCCACTGTATGTCACCTCTCTCTGTCAGTTATGATATCATTGCCCACTGTATGTCACCTCTCTCTGTCAGTTATGATATCATTGCCCACTTAACGTCACCTCTTTCTATCAGTTATGATATCATTGCCCACTTAACGTCACCTCTTTCTATCAGTTATGATATCATTGCCCACTTAACGTCACCTCTTTCTATCAGTTATGATATCATTGCCCACTTAACGTCATCTCTTTCTATCAGTTATGATATCATTGCCCACTTAACGTCACCTCTTTCTATCAGTTATGATATCATTGCCCACTTAACGTCACCTCTTTCTATCAGTTATGATATCATTGCCCACTTAACGTCACCTCTTTCTATCAGTTATGATATCATTGCCCACTGTATGTCACCTCTCTCTGTCAGTTATGATATCATTGCCCACTGTATGTCACCTCTCTCTGTCAGTTATGATATCATTGCCCACTGTATGTCACCTCTCTCTATCAGTTATGATATCATTGCCCACTGTATGTCACCTCTCTCTGTCAGTTATGGTATCATTGCCCACTGTATGTCACCTCTCTCTGTCAGTTATGATATCATTGCCCACTGTATGTCACCTCTCTCTATCAGTTATGATATCATTGCCCACTGTATGTCACCTCTCTCTATCAGTTATGATATCATTGCCCACTGTATGTCATCTCTCTCTGTCAGTTATGATATCATTGCCCACTGTATGTCACCTCTCTCTATCAGTTATGATATCATTGCCCACTTAACGTCACCTCTTTCTGTCAGTTATGATATCATTGCCCACTGTATGTCACCTCTCTCTGTCAGTTATGATATCATTGCCCACTTAACATCACCTCTCTCTATCAGTTATGATATCATTGCCCACTTAACGTCACCTCTTTCTATCAGTTATGATATCATTGCCCACTGTATGTCACCTCTCTCTGTCAGTTATGATATCATTGCCCACTGTATGTCACCTCTCTCTGTCAGTTATGATATCATTGCCCACTGTATGTCACCTCTCTCTGTCAGTTATGATATCATTGCCCACTGTATGTCAACTCTCTCTGTCAGTTATGATATCATTGCCCACTTAACGTCACCTCTTTCTATCAGTTATGATATCATTGCCCACTTAACGTCACCTCTTTCTATCTGTCCAGAATCTAGATGGTCACCACTATATTCCTATTAGAGGAATACATATCAACTGTTGAAGTGGAGAGCAGTAAATATATGTAATGGGTTTCTCTCTTCACTGTTGGTTATCATACCATCAGACACAGAGAGAGAGGCCACTCCTTTCCAATTTGGCCAAAACAGGCCCACTGAGCACATATGGGCAAGCGTGTGCCTAAAAACTAGGGCAGGGACGATACCAGTATAGTCGCTACTATTGTGGCAAGGAAACAAATCACACAGTGTATTTCACTTATTTAAGACAACAGTTCTAATGATGGAAACAGACATTATGTTGTCATCCAGAGTGACATGTATTTATTTTCCAAGCTAGTACACAATATTTTACATACAGCTGGTTTTTAAAGGACCAAGTAGTTTGGACTGCTTCGTGTTATCATGTTTTCCATGAAAAAAAAACCTTACTAAAAAAAAAAAAAACTGTGAAACAGTGAAACTTGCCATCCAAGCCTTCTAACACTGATCCTAGGTCCTTTAATAATTCGTCCAAAGAGTGCTGGAACTGGGTGTATACTCTCCGATGGCATGGGGCGCAGCCAAACTCTCTGCCCTCTAGCAGTTTCTATGGAGAAGCTCGCTGAACCAACATGCACAGACGCACGCAACGCGCGAGCACACACACACACACACACACACACAAAGACAAAGACCAAAAACAGAAAACAAGAGGCCACAGACAAGAGCTCTTGGCAGCTCCTTCAGAGCCAAATCTGACTTGGCAAAGACCAGACAGGGGTGAGAGGAAAGCGGTTTTTGCACACTGGCTATGTTCACAGGCAAATATTAATTTCAGAAATAAATTATGCGACCTCAACTAAGAGCGGAAAGAGGAAGGAGAGAAAATCTATTATTTTGTGAAGAGGAACGGGTCGTAGAGGTCAGCGGTTTTTCATTTTGGTAAAAAGTGATGCTCTAAGATAAAACCACATTCCACAAGAGTGCCCATGTGTAAGAGATCTCCTACAAAGCCCCCTTCAGTGCAAATTCATTTTTAACGTGAAATGTGGAAAAAGCAGAGGATTTGTTTTCTCACTCTCTCGTTATCTCTCTTTCTCTCTCTCTGAAAAGTTACAAAGGACAACACCCATTAAAAGAAACTCCTCATATCACTTTCACATCAAATTGGGTTATAAAATCTGGTCTAGGTTGGTTTTATGGTGGGATGTCAACATGGGCCGCGCTGTAGAATGAAACCTTGAGTGTCTTTGTCGCCAAGTTGAGTGTCTACCAGACTAGAGTTCAAAGGGTTAAGTGGCAATCTCACCAAGTAAAAGAATCCACAACCATTCTTTTAAAGTGTCCAGGAAAGAGGACACTGAAAGGGCCAAACATCCAGTTAAACTGAACAGGAGACAAGAGTACGAACTACGAAGTAAACAAAATCCACTTATAAGACAGAGAGACAGAAAAAAAACAGACAAAGAGACGGTAAACCAAAACACACCTGTTGCGGTGTTACAAAACATGCTCCTGTTCCTCTGTGAAGTGGAACGCAGCCAAAAACAAACTCAGGACCGTGACCTTTCTGCCCCTCAGGGTTCAAAAATAACATTTGCTGAAGGTAGGTAAACAAAAGGGACGCTAGTCCGGTCAGGTGTTCAGTCAGAGGAGGGGAGAACAGAATGCAAATATTCTTGTCAGGCCACAAGCCAAAGGGTGTGGAAGAGAACGCCTGTGTTCCTCGGAACAGGTACAACTACATTATAGCCACCACTCCAGTTATACAGCTTCAGAGTGCCAGGAAGGTATTACCTTATATGGGAGCGATGACAATAAAGATGGGTGTGGGATATGATGACACAAGACAATGGGCCTCAAGGCCAGACATTGTTAACTTGTATTATTGTCAAACAAAAGGTACCACTGTACTCAGTTGTATTCTTTCAACACATTTTCCACACGAGCAGAACAGGTTGGCATTACACACAGCGACAAAGCGAGACAATAGGAGCGTGAAATAGTGAGGTAAGGAGATTGACAAGTCCTCAAGGCCTGTGGAGTACAGTTGAAGAGGTAGGTCTCACACAATAAAGTCACAGACAGTGCACTTCTCCATTGAAGACTTTCCTCCTATGTAGTGCACTACTTTTGACCAAGTAGTATCAGCACATTAGCGAGAGTGAACTTTAATCGGGACAATGCACCTTGTTGCTCCACCTTTCTCTTCCCTTGGTCTGTGTCTGCCACTGGCGTAGTAAGCCAGCCTAAATGAGGAACACAACAGCATCGTACAGAACGGTCCCAGCAGCGGGAGCAGTAGCCTCAGAGACTAACAGGAGGTCAACCTCATCCATGGGGACCATTATTACCTTCAGCCCAGGGAAGCTCACTGCTTACAAATCCATCCAGCTTTACTCAAATTATGCTTCAAATCAAAATAATCAGTATGCTTTTACACAGGTGTTACTCGTGTGTGTGTGTGTGTGTGTGTGTGTGTGTGTGTGTGTGTGTGTGTGTGTGTGTGTGTGTGTGTGTGTGTGTGTGTGTGTGTGTGTGTGTGCGCATTTGCCTTTTAACTCTAATAAAGTAGTCATGGAGAAATCCGCCAGGCACATAAGGAGATTTATTTTTGAATTTCATAAATTAGGAGGAGAATGAAATGATAGTGTATAGCTCTTTAACATTCAAACCATGTGTTGGTGTTCATCAAAGGCTTGAGTGGTGCTTCTCTCCCTGGCTGAGCCCAGCTCTGATTTTACACCCAGAGAGAAAGAGATCTCAATTCCTCAGCACTAACACAACTCAACCTTCCACCAACAAAAATGCTATACACACCAGGCTCGCCCTCAACTTAGTAATGAGCGTCCTTTTTCTCTCTCAAAGGAGAAAAAAATGTGTTGATGCCGCTGAATATTTTAACTATTCCTGAACTATTTAGGGGGTCTGGGCGTCTTTTGAAATATTCATGGATTTAATCAAATGTTAGCAAAGAAAAGTATTCAATATTTCAGGCAGGTGTGTGTGATCCATTAAAGGCCTTTAAAATGGCAACCCATGGCAGTCAGCCGTCTCTGTGTGGCAACTCTGAGGCACCCTACCTCTGTGTGTGTGTGTGTGTGTGTGTGTGTGTGTGTGTGTGTGTGTGTGTGTGTGTGTGTGTGTGTGTGTGTGTGTGTGTGTGTGTGTGTGTGTGTGTGTGTGTGTGTGTGTGTGCGTGTGTCTGTGTGTGTGTGCATGTGTGTGTGTGTGTGCGTGCGTGCGTGTGTCTGTGTGTGTGTGTGTGTGTGTGCATGTGTGTGTGCGTGTGTCTGTGTGTGTGTGCGCGTGTGTGTGCATGTGTGTGTGCGTGTGTATAGAAGATGGGTGGTCTGTGAAAGTGGAGAAGTGGGACAGTCACATTACTTACCTCCCTGGAGGATAGAGACATAGTAGAAAGGAAATGGAAAAAAGACAGAGAGAGTGAGAGAGAGAGAAGTAGTATGTATAAATATGAGTGTGTTTGGAAGCCATATGTACTCCGTCTGTGTTTGTGTGTGAGAGGAACTGAGGCTGAGTGCCCTTAGAAAGCCCACTGTGTGTGTCCTAGACCCCTTCAGCCCGCACTGTTAGCGCTCCACCACACACAGCACTCAGTCTCACCTACATGCATGCACACGCACACACACACATCCTGCCCCCCCCACATGCGATAGTAGAGGCGCTAGAGAAGGCCAGCCAGTCCGGATGTTACCTTCTGCCCTCTCAGCAGATCGATCCCGGGGATAATGTTCCTGCCATTAATGGAGCGGCGGCCGGCGCTCTTCCTCCGACTTTGAGCTTCTCTCCTGACCCCCAGGGAGATTCCATTTCATTAGCCCCCTGTGGGGCTTCAGGCACAGGAAATACTCTGAGAGGCCTAGCTACCCCACAACGAGTCTGGATGTCCACAGTTAGATAGGGGGTCCCTGGGTAGGGTCCCTGAGCTAGAGTGCTCTCTCTGGAGGCTCTGTGGAAAAGCCATGGCACATTGGGATGATAATAGACTCTGGGTTGACTCCTGAAGGGGACGCTGAGTCCTGACTATGCACCATGTTGTGACTGTGGCTCTCTGATGCCCCTGTGGGAGCGGTAATTGGCTTGGGCAGCAAGCAGACGCATGCACACACACACACTCTTCCTCCTCCTTTATCTTCATCACTCTGTGGCACGAGCACGACGATAGACTCCTTCTCTGACCCCATTATGACCTCACAGATGATGTCCAACAGCGCTTCAACTTTTCACTCCTTCCTCTGTCTCCCCATGTGACTCTGTCCCTCTGGTGTGCACTGTGCTGTAACCATACCTGTTAGTCTACTACCACACTTCCTGTCTGGGGGGAAGGAGGGCCAGCAGGGATCAGGGATCAGCTCAAATCCCTGGAAAGCTTCAGTGTGGTGCGAGACAGTTGTTTGTCCTGATCTGGACTGGCTGCTGGACTAGCTTTCATCTTAGCGAACCAGGCAAGCAGGATAACGGCCTGCTGGTGACTGATTAGGGCACCTGATCCACAGTGATGGTTCTAGCCAAACCACTCAGTACCACTCTCTTAGTATCTATCTCCATCTTTGGCCATCAATGAATTACTGACGGAAGAAAAGCAGGCAAACCGGAGGAGAGGTTTACAGGGCATCATCTTTTGCAAAGTAAGGCCAAGTGGAAGACAAATAACACCTCAGTCTCCAAAAAGGTTAGAGCTCTTTCAGAAGTGCTAACTGATCAGACAAACCTAGACAGAGGGGCGTTGATACCTAGACGGCTCGATTCAGCAGGTTTGACAAAAGAACACAAAGCAGCTATCTGCTCAGTTAGGTGAATCCCTGAAGCTGAGAGCTGCTGGTGTCAACAACTTTCTATTTGTCTCTCTCGATACCATTCCACTCCAAAAGCCCACCTGAAACCTTTTCTTTCTTTTATCCCTTAGAAGCATTTTGAAATGAGTCAGGGAAGGAGGGATGGGAGAGGGGATGCAAATTGGCCCTGCTCAATCATTTATCTTTCAATAGGTGAATAGTAGATGGAGCCACGTTAGGAGGAAGGAGGCTTTAAAAAGACACGGAAACGGCTCAGGGTGAATAATGGATGAAGAATCCAACGTTGAAAAAAAAAGGAGGCACGTCGAGAAATATTTGATAAGGCAGAGATTTTTTAAGCGTTTTTTTTTGTTGGTGTTGTAAATCCTATTATAAGGTGAGGTAGTGTGTGTGTGTGTGTGTGTGTGTGTGTGTGTGTGTGTGTGTGTGTGTGTGTGTGTGTGTGTGTGTGTGTGTGTGTGTGTGTGTGTGTATATGAGTGTGTGTGTGTGTGTGTGTGTGTGTGTGTGTGTGTGTGTGTGTGTGTGTGTGTGTGTGTGTGTGTGTGTGTGTAGTGTAGTGTAGTGTAGTGCTGTGTAGTGCAGTGTAGTGTAGTGTAGTGTAGTGTAGTGCAGTGTAGTGCAGTGTAGTGCAGTGTAGTGCAGTGCAGTGTAGCGTAGTGGTGGGATTAGTTCCCCCTCGGTCCCAGATTTCCTTCATTCGGGGCCACATGTTTTCAGTGATAAAAATATACACCACACTGCCACTACTACAATACTACTACAATGCCCCTCTCCACTGTGTTCTTCTTTATACAGTAGTGTAGCCAAAAAAGGGGTATTAGTGGTGATATTGATGTTACTGAGTTTTGCTTCAATTTCCTTCCTCTCCAGCTGCTCAATTTCACACAAAATAGACGAGGAAAAGGAAGCCCATCATGCAGTCAAACAGACAGGGGCAAATCCACCAACAAACGTCTCGCCCCATCTCCTTTTCTCCCTCCCTCTCTCCCCCACTCTCTCTCTCTATGCCGTGTGGAATTTGAAGCATCTGAGAAATGTCACTGGTGTTCTAATGGGATTGTGGCTGGGCTTCGGCGGGGCTGGCGGGAGAGGTGTCATTTGAAGTAACCTGTGAGGTTGAGCGGGATCGCCGGAGCAGAAGGAGAGAGAGTCTGTGGCCGTCTGCCCCGTCAACCCCTCCGCCCTGATCTTAACACTCTGGCTGCGCTGGGCAGGGCAGCTGTAGCTGTAGCTGACGTCTGGCAACAGCTTAGACAGCTCGGCCAGACAGACATGTGGAGAGATGAGTCAGAGGAGAGAGAGAGAGAAGCAGAGAGAAAGAGAGAGAGGGAGAAGCAGAGTGGAGACTGTGAGCATGGGAGAAAAAGGGAGCGAGTGAGAGAGGAAGCAAAGGAAAGATAAGCGACCTGTGAACCCCAATGTCTAATCAATATATAATACTAATGTGCAAACAGACAAGAGAGTAAAGCTGACTTCATTTACCTCCAGAGCAGTAGATGGATCACAGAGATGTCCAATGGTAGATACATTCTCTCTATATGACGGACTGCCAGTGTCAAGTCTGATGGCATAACTGAATGAGGAGTATCAGAGCTTTAACATCCCAATGGGCAAAACTGACAGGAGACATCCGATACAGCATCCATCAACCCCTACCTGTCTACCTGTCATCGACGTCTGATCTGTATAATAAACAAACACATTTCTCTGGAGAACAGGGCCTCTTAACCCTCCCATCCGTAAATGTCAAATGGAAATCCGTCTGTCAATAATATGTTCTATCGCCGCCTCGCCGGATGCCACAACGTCCAGAGACCAAATTTCCAAGTCTAAGCAGTTTACTTCCATCTATCCAGGGCTGTTTTTTATTTTCTTTCTTTCCCTCCATCCACTCACTCTGTCAACTCTCTCCGGGCGCAGAGCGAGAAGCCATCTATTATCGACATTTAAAATGAAATAATACATAGATCGTGCCTCTGTGAGTTAGGAGCGGTGTTGGGGTGCTTGGCATCGTTTACCACTACTGTCCATAGGGGGGGAGGGGGAGAGAGAGAGAAAGATCCGCTTTTAAACCACTCACTCAGGCAGGCATGCCCACTCACTGGATGGGAGGCCAAGATGTCCAGATGTAACTATTCTAAACGCAGAGGGAAATTTATGCCACGTTTGTGCCGCACTTTGATGATACAAACGAAGTGAGTTTGTCTGATTTATTTTCATTCCGACACCAGAGAAATATTGTGCAAACCGGTTTCGATAGGCCTGATACTTTCACATGATGAGAAATACTGTTGTCAAGCCTGAGGGGTTGGACGAAGGCGACACACGTTATTTTACACTGGCCCTTTAATCCCCGTCTACTACGATTCTGGTTCAAGGAGACTTGGCTTCCTTCAGCAAACATCCGTTTACTGAGCTGCCTCTGTTGACTGACTTCCTTATGTAACCTTCCACTGGCTGAGGAAAGTGAGCCGGCTCAGCTGGTCACATGGCTGGTGGTAGGTATGCTGGACCACAGGTTATAGTAGGTCCCGGTTACTGAACCAATACAGATAAAGTAGGTCCCTGCTACTGAACCTAGCGCTGGGCGATAAATCAATATCAATAATTATCGAGGTAATTACTTCCCTCAATAACGATATAAAAACGTTTAGATTCATTTTCGATAATGTCGATATAGAATAATTAGGTCCAGCAGTCCATTTCACCTCTGTGACGCAGCAGAAACGTGCGGAGAAGTGAAAATATGCACGTGGAGAGGTAAACGCCCACTAAAAACCACTTAGCACCTCGAGTGATGGAGTCACCACTATTAACCAATGAGAAATGAGTCATGTAGGCAAAAACAGTGGCAGTGGTAGCCATGGAGAAGGAGCAACTTCCAATGAAGAAATGATTGATAAAAAGGGTTAAACTGTTTCAGTAATTTGGAAGTGGTTTGGCTTTTTGAAGTCTGACAAAGAGCAGAGCAATGTTCGGTGCAAATTGTGCCGTAGACAGGTGGCTACGAAGTCTGGTACTACGACAAACCTTTTTCAACATCTGAAGCAAAATCACTCTTTGGAACATGTAGGAAGTTTGAGTTTGCGCAACGGTATTGATAAACGCCCCTCAAGCACCAGCCAATCTAGGGATGTTTGCACGAAGCAGTCAACACTGATAGTGTTTATGCCCAACAAGCAAACATCGAAAAGACAAAGACATCACAAATGCTATTATGCATTGCATTGCTAAGGACATGCTGCCAATTAGCACAGTCGAAAAGGAAGGTTTCAAGAGGCTTATCAATTTAATTGACCCCAGGTACGTGTTCCCTGGCCGCAAACATGGAACAATTTTCCTTAAAGTATAATTTTATGGGTAGCTCACATAATTGTATTATATTAATGTAACCTGTATTTAACTAGGCAAGTCAGTTAAGAACAACTTCTTATTTACAATGACGGCCTATCGGGGAACAGTGTGTTAACTGCCTTGTTCAGGGGTAGAACGACAGATTTTTACTCAGCTTGGGGATTCAACCTAGCAACCTTTTGGTTACTGGCTCAAAGCTCTAAACACTAGGCTACCTGCTGGTTACTGGCAGAACGATCGAACCACTAGGCTACCTGCTGGTTACTGGCCCAACGTTCTAACCACTAGGCTACCTGCTGGTTACTGGCCCAACGCTCTAACCACTAGGCTACCTGCTGGTTACTGGCCCAACGCTCTAACCACTAGGCTACCTGCTGGTTACTGGCCCAACGCTCTAACCACTAGGCTACCTGCTGGTTACTGGCCCAACGCTCTAACCTCTAGGCTACCTACTGGTTACTGGCCCAAAGCTCTAAACACTAGGCTACCTGCTTGTTACTGGCCCAATGCTCTAACCACTAGGCTACCTGCTGGTTACTGGCTCAACGCTCTAACCACTAGGCTACCTGCTGGTTACTGGCCCAATGCTCTAACCACTAGGCTACCTGCTTGTTACTGGCCCAACGCTCTAAGCACTAGGCTACCTGCTGGTTACTGGCTCAACGCTCTAACCACTAGACTACCTGCTGGTTACTGGCTCAACGCTCTAACCACTAGGCTACCTGCTGGTTACTGGCCCAACGCTCTAACCACTAGGCTACCTGCTGGTTACTGGCCCAAAGCTCTAACCACTCGGCTACCTGCTGGTACGTTGGGCCAGTAAGGCTACCTGCTGGATACTGGCTACCTGCCTAGTGGTTTGTTCAGGCATTAGGCATCCTTGTGACTGAAGCAGATATGCACCTTTTAAACATTATTTGATTAATATCGTGATAATTATCATTATCGAATAAAAAAATATATAGATATCGTGCTAATTTATTTGCCATATCGCCCAGCCCTACCTGAACCCATACACCAATAACAGAGGAGTGATCTTAAAATGGAGGACTGCAGGTGCATTAGCTTTGAGGTTTGGTTTCTGCTCTGTTCTATGGGCCTTGCAGGCCGGTGTGATTTGTCTTTAGTTTTGCAAAGGTGACAGTAAAAGTGGGGTGTAAGGTTGGAGAAGAATTGGAGTAGAAAGTGGATGTGTAAGGATGTTGAAACTAAGCAGTTATAGAGTTGTAAGGAAATGTACTGTAGAGGAGGAGATACAGTGAGCTACAAAAGCGACATTTTTGCTCTGTACTCCAGCACTTTGAAATGATACAATGACGAGGAGGTTAAAGTGCAGATTGTCAGCTTTAATTTGAGGGTATTTCCATCTATATTGGGTGAATCGTTTAGAAATTACAGCACTTTTTTGTACATAGTCCCTCCATTTTAGGGGACCAAAAGTATAGCGACAAATTCACTTATATGTGTATTAAAGTAGTACTGTCATTTCTAAACGGTTCACCCAATATGGATGGAAAAACCCCCTCAAATGAAAGCGGATAGTCTCCACTTTAACCTCATAGCCATTGTATCATTTAAAATCCAAAGTGCTGGGAGTACAGAGCCAGAACAAAATATGTGTCACTGTCCCAATACTTTTGGAGCTCACTGTATAAGAAAGGTACCATTCACTCAATAAAAGAGGCAGGCAGGGTCAGAATGTGTCTCCTCGGGTTTCTGTCAGGTCGGCAGATTGATCTGGGTCTTCTTTGCTCTCACTTGAAACGCCCGTTTCACAGGCTCTGACGACGGAGGTGTCACCCTGCCCTGCTCTCTCTCACTCTCAGCCCATCAATCCATACACCCATCCCTCTATCAATCTGTTCTGTCCATTTGCTACCTGTGTGTACGCTCTACGCCGCGATGCACACAATCAGTGCTCTAACACCAGCCAATGGAGAGAGAGAGAGTAGGACGGAGGCGGAGAGGAGAGCAGAGGAGACGAGGGAGGTGAGAAAGATGGAGTTATAAACAAACAGAGAATTAATTAAATTACAAAAAATAATTGGAAATGGATCACACACACACACAGCGTTCTCTGAAATAGCTTCTTCTTTCTCGGGCCGAGGCGTCGGCGGCAAAGCGGCTTTATGGAGCCCTGATTCAGCGGCGGCTAATGACAACCAGAGCCCTGAGCTGTTGACGTGGCATAAAGAGCCTCCTCTATAGCGAAGCCGCAGAGAAAGGCATTAGCTAGAAGGAGGCGTCGCGATGGCAGTCAATGAGAATAAGGACTTCATTGGCTAATAATAGCGGACGGAGATGAGCAAAAGCCAAAGAGGATATGGATATGAAAAGCAATGAAGCGAGGCATCATTGTAACCATCGCACACCCTAAAGAGGCAATGTGTATTTAAATTAAATTTATTAGAGATCACATTATAAGTCATAGTATGCCGTGCTTTCTCTGCCAGTGTGGTACACCCTCCTCTGGTCCCTTCCCCTCTGCAGCAGCAGCCAGAGGAGAGAGGAGAGGGATGGAAAGAGAGAGAATGAGGGTGGGCATCACACAGCAGGCTGCCAATTCAACAACCTCTCCTGCTACACACAAACACACAATGGCCCGTTTCAGAGGCCCCGGTGGGTAAATAGTAATACAGCCATGAGTGACACAACACTCAGACGCCGCAGTGGCTAGACTCATCATTCCCACTGAGAAAGGGACCAGGGTCGTCAAGGCAATGGGATTCTAAAGCGGCCTCATATCACACATTCCATGTCTCTTTTTCCTCAAATGCCTTAATTGATTTCCGTGACCTGGCTGGGTGAATATGACAAGTACAGTGCTTTTGTACTATTCTCTTCGGGCAATGCAAGAGGAGCTGAGGAGGGGCCTTCACGGTGGGGCCTTCATTCCTTAGCCTGCGGCCTGTGCTATTGGTCGACTCTTCTAACGAGCTGGCCTGCTCATTAAGCTGATGACCTGCCTCTCATCAAGAAAGTTAATAGTCAGTTATGTTGTCTATTGTTTTTGACTATGTTTGTTTATTGTAATACATATATATACACAATACCAGTCTAACAGTTGGACACACCTACCACTTAAAGGATTTTTCTTTATATTTACTATTTTCTACATTGTAGAATGATAGTGAAGACATCAAAACTATGAAATAACACATATGGAATCATGTAGTAACCAAAAAAGTGTTAAAAAAATAAAATATTTTAGATTCTTCAAAAGAGCCACCCTTTACCTTGATTTACCCTTTACAGCTTTGCACAATCTTGGCATTCTCTCAACCAGCTTCACCTTGAAGGAGTTCCCACATATGCTGAGCACTTATGGCTGCTTTTCCTTCACTCTGCAGTCCAACTCATCCCAAACCATCTCAATTGGGTTGAGGTCGGGTGATTGTGGAGGCCAGGTCATCTGATGCAGCACTCCATCACTCTCCTTCATGGTCAAATAGCCCTTACACAACTTGGAGGGGTGTTGGGTCATTGTCTTGTTGGGAAAAAAATGTCCCACTAAGCGCAAATCAGATGGGATGGCGTATATCACTGCAGAATGCTGTGTAGTCATGCTGGTTAAGTATGCCTTGAATTCTAAATAAATCACAGACAGTGTTACCAGCAAAGCACCCCCAAACCATCACACCTCCTCCTCCATGCTTCACGGTGGGAATCACACATGCGGAGATCATCCGTTCACCTACTAGTCTCACAAAGACACAGTGGTTGGAACCAAAAATCTCAAATTTGCACTCATCAGACCAAAGGACAGATTTCGACTGGTCTAATGTCCATTGCTCATGTTTCTTGACCCAAGCAAGTCTCGTCTTCTTATTGGTGTCCTTTAGTAGTTGTTTCTTTGGAGAAATTAGATCACGAAGGATCTGGAGAAGGTCTGTATGGAGGAGTGGGCCAAAATCCCTGCTGCATTGTGTGCAAACCTGGTCAAGAACTACAGGAAACGTATGATCTCTGTAATTGCAAACAAAGGTTTCTGTACCAAATATTAAGTTCTGCTTTTCTGATGTATCAAATACTTATGTCATGCAATAAAATGCAAATGAGTTACTTATAAATCATACAATGTGATTTTCTGGATTTTTGTTTTAGATTCCGTCTCTCACAGTTGAAGTGTACCTATGATAAAATATTACAGACCTCTACATGCTTTGTGAGTAGGAAAACCTGCAAAATCGGCAGTGTATCAAATACTTGTTCTCCCCACTGTATGTACACACACATATACAGTGCCTTCGGAAAGTATTCAGACCCCTTGACTTTTTCAAAATGTTGTTACGCGACAGCCTTATTCCAAATTGATTTAAAAAATGTTTCTTCTTCAAGCTACACACAATAGCCCATAATGACAAAGCAAAAACAGTTTTTTAGACAATTTTGCAAATGTATTAAATATAAAAACTGAAATAACACATTTACATAAGAATTATGACCCTTTACTCAGTACTTTGTTGAAGCACCTTTGGCAGCAATTACAGAGTCATTTTGGGTATGACGCTACAACCTTGGCACACCTGTATGTGGTGAGTTTCTCACATTCTTCTCTGCAGATCCTCTCAAGCTCTGTCAGGTTGGATGGGGAGCGTCACTGCACAGCTATTTTCAGGTCTCTCCAGAGATGTTCGATCGGGTTCAAGTCTGGGCTCTGGCTGGACCACTCAAGGACATTTAGAGACTTGTCCCGAAGCCACTCCTGCCTTGCCTTGGCTTTGTGCTTAGGGTTGTTGTACTGTTGGAAGGTGAATCTTTGCCCCAGTCTGAGGTCCTGAAGGCTCATCAAGGATCTCTCTGTACTTTGCTCCATTCATGTTTCCCTCGATTCTGACTAATCTCTCAGTCCCTGCCGCTTAAAAATAATCCCCACGGCATGATGCTGCCACCACCATGATTCACCGTGGTGCCAGGTTTCCTCCAGACGTGACGCTTGGCATTCAGGCCAAAGAGTTCAATCTTGGTTTATTCAGACCAGAGAATCTTGTTTCTCATGGTCTGAGAGTCCTTTAGGTGCCTTTTGGCAAAATCCAATCGGGCTGTCATGTGCCTTTTACTGAAGAGTGGCTTCCGTCTGGCCACTCTACCATAAACACCTGATTGGTGGAGTTCTGCAGAGATGGTTGTCCTTCTGGATGTTTATCCCATCTCCACAGAGGAACTCTGGAGCTCTGGCAAAGTGACCATTGGGTTCTTCTTCTTCCATTTAAGAATAATGGAGGCCACTGTGTTCTTGGGGATCTTCAATGCTGCAGACATTTTTTGGTACCCTTTCCCAGATCTGTGCCTCAACACAATTCCTTCGCCCTCATGGCTTGGTTCTTGCTCTGACATGCACTGTCAACTGTGGGACCTTATATAGACAGGTGCCTTTCCAAATTATGTCAAATCAATTGAATTTACCCCAGGTAAATCAAGTTGTAGAAACATCTCAAGGGTGATCAATGAAAACAGGATGCACCTGAGCTCAATTTCAAGTCTCATAGCAAAGGGTCTGAATACTTGTGTAAAACAGGTATTTCAGTTCTATTTTTAATAAATATGCAAAAATGTCTAAATACCTGTTTCTGCTTTGTCAATATGGGGTATTGTGTGTAGATTGATGAGACAATTTGTTTTTAAATGTGGAAAAAATCAAGGGGCCTGAATACTTTCAGAATGCACTGTGTGTATATGTATATATATATATTAATATATATATACACACATATATATATATAAAGATATTTAATAGTCATCTTGGCCGGTGTCGGACACATGAAAGGACCAGGAATTCGCTTTGTTGTCATTGAGACAAGCTCTTCATATTGAGTCTCTATTGTATCTCTTGAGAAGAGAAATATGCACTCACGGGAACCTCAGAGCTGTTTTGCTCTACTTCACTAGGAATAACCTGGTTAGGTCGTGAGCAAATCCAAGGCTTACAATATGACTCAATTGAATGCAAAAAAATACATGTTGATACATGCTAACCAAGTTCAATCTCAAGTTTGCTTATTAGTCCAGTGTTTCTCCTATATTCATTTAGCAAAGGTGGCACAACGGTGGCCCTAGCAGTAGCAATCTCTCGTCCCAACGGCCCCACCCTACACTATGCACGTGTGTGTGTACGTGTCCCGCTCTAAAGTAAGTTAGTCGATGAGCAAGGCAAGACGTGTGTGCTCATGAGTGGGACACAGGTGATATGATGACTCAAGCCTCTGCAACTCTTCCACCTGAATAAGGAGCTATTATCGGTCTCTGGAACTGTACCTCTGCTCTCACACAGCTGAGACTGATGACGCTGCTACTGTAGAATGCAGAGAGCTCTTTGCATTTCGGATTGCATCCACAGTTGGATAACATAGTACTACCATCAACAAAAAACCTTACCTCAGCTAAGTTGTTGGCTACAGTATATCTATAATGTGTCATGAGTCAGGACCGATCGATCACAATAGTGATCATTCTTTTTCAAGATGTTTCAGTTTGGTGACAGGTGTTCTTATGTTGAGATGTCAACACAAGACAATGTCTATGATACCTGAATGTCTTTGGGTCTCATGACGACAGATAAACACATCTAAACTTTGTGACAGTGTTTGGTCTGCTCCTACCTTTCCGTTGGCTTTGGTCTTGCTGCTGCTGTGGTTGTTGTTGGTGGTGGGGTTGGCATCCTCATGGACGCGGTCCAGGAGCCAGAGCAGGAACTCCAGGGCATCGTGCTGAGAGTTCCCCCTGAACTGAGAGCCGTACTTGGACACAATACTCTGGGGACAGACAGGGAGGAGGAAATCAGATGAGGACATTACAAAAGACAGAAAAAGACTTTCCAACAAACTACAGTAGAAGCTCAAAGATATTAACCTACAGGCTGACCGGTCAACCAAACAGGGAATATCGAACACGGTCAAAAAATGATGTAGGCTATGTAGTCTGTTGGCTAAATACTCTGAGGAAAGACCAGGAGGAAGAGATTAGATACGGACAAGAAAATAAATATCAGTTAGGTTTCCAGCAAAGTCCTTTAAATCTTCCGACAAAATACATGAGCTGAGAGTTTCAAAGAAACTACTGTTCAGAGTATTTATTTTTAGGAAAAGTTGTCTGGTGGTAAGTAAACAGCGTCTTTCGACAGTGTATTCAATCAGCTCCCCTTAGGCTCGGGGAGTAACTGATAACCTGTAATCAGTTACATGTTATTTGATCACAGAGAAAATGTCAGGGGTTCTTAAACTTTTGCACACAGGCCCCCCATTACCACAAAATCTATGGGCTAAAAAACCAAGCTAGAAAAACATTAGCTGACATGGGCTAGTTGAACTGGACATTTCTGACAAGTTATAAATAGCTCTCTAAGGTATGCAAAGACTAATATGAACAGAAGAAAACTGATGATGCACTGCCCAATTTCTAAATTGCACCTATTACAACTTTCAGGAGTAAGTTGAAAGCCAGACTGAGTTCCTTAAAAATATACTTTTCTAAACAACGACCCCCCCCCCCAGGCAGCACCACTGAGTTACGTTACCAGAAAAAATATTGTCATCAGATTACAGACACTTCTTGGATTACTTTTAAATTCAGAAAGTATGTTTGCGGAAATATACACTACATCACCAAAAGTATTTGGACACACCTTCAAATTAGTAGATTTGACTATTTCAGATACGCCTGTTGCTGACAGGTGTACAAAATCAAGCACACAACCATTGGCAGTAGAATGGCCTTTACTGAAGAGCTCAGTGACTTTCAAAGTGAAACAGTCATAGGATGCCACCTTTCCAACAAGTCAGTTCGTCAAATATCTGCCATGCTAGAGCTGCCCCGGTCAACTGTAAGTGCTGTATTGTGACGTGGAAATGTCTAGGAGCAACAGCGGCTCAGCCGCGAAGTGGTAGGCCACACAAGTTCACAGAATGGGACCTCTGAGTGCTGAAGCTCGTAGCTTGTAAAAATTGTCTGCCCTCGGTTGCAACACTCACTACCGAGTTCCAAACTGCCTCTGGAAGCAACGTCAGCACAAGAACGGTTCGTAGGGAGCTTCATGAAATGGGTTTCCATGGCCGGGCAGCCGCACACAAGCATAAGATCACAATGCGCAATGCCAAGTGTCGACTGGAGTGGTGTAAAGCTTGCCACCATTGGACTCTGGAGCAGAGCAAATGCATTCTCTAGAGTGATGAGTAAAGCTTCTCCATCTGGCAGTCCGACGGAGGAATCTGGGTTTGGCAGATGCCAGGAGAACGCTACCTGCCCGAATGTATAGTGCCAAGTGTAAAGTTTGGTGGAGGAGGACTAATGGTCTGGGGCTGTTATTCAATTTTCTCTTGGCCCCTTAGTTCCAGTGAAGGGAAATCTTAACTCTACAGCATACAATGACATTCTAAACGATTATGTGCTTCCAACTTTGCGGCAACAGTTTGGGGAAGGCCCTTTCCTGTTTCAAAGCGAGGTCCATACAGAAATGGTTTGTCGAGATTGGTGTGGAAGAACTTGACTGGCCTGCACAGAACCCTGACCTAAACCCATCAAACACCTATGGGATGAATTGAAATGCCTACTGCGAGCCAGACCTAATCGCCCAACATCAGTGCCCAACCTCACTAATGCTCTTGAGGCTGAATGGAAGCAAGTTCCCGCAGCAATGTTCCAACATCTAGTGGAAAGCTTACTCAGAAGAATGGAGGCTGTTACAGCAGAACAGGGGGCCCCGACTCCATATTAATGCCCATGATTTCGGAATGAGATGTTAGGTGAGCAGGTGTCCACATAGTTTTGGTCATGTAGTATATATTATGACACCTTTCTGTTTTCTCAATGACATAACATTTTGCATTGAAAATGTGGAAAGTTAAAGTTTGTTTCACCTGAGCGAGTCTGACCAGAGTCAGAGACCACTATGTCTACGATGACACACCAAATGCATTTGATTGATAATTGTTGTCTTGTTCTAATGCCTCTTTTTTTGTATTTTTTTATTTAACCTTTATTTAACCAGGTAGGCTAGTTGAGAACAAGTTCTCATTTGCAACTGCGACCTGGCCAAGATAAAGCATAGCAGTTTGACACATACAACAACAGAGTTACACATGGAATGAACAAAACATACTGTCAATAATACAGTATAAAAAAAAGAAAACAAAGTCTATATACAGTGAGTGCAAATAAGGTCAAATAAGGGAGTTAAGGCAATAAATAGGCCACGGTGGCGAAGTAATTACAATATGGCAATTAAACACTGGAATGGTAGATGTGCAAAAGATGGATGTGCAAGTAGAGATACTGTGGTGCAAAAGGAGCAAAATAAATAAATACAGTATGGGAATGAGGTAGATAGATGGGCTGTATACAGATGGGCTGTATACAGATGGGCTATGAACAGGTGCAGTGATCTGTGAGCTGCTTTGACAGCTGGTTCTTAAAGCTAGTGAGGGAGATGGGAATCTCCAGCTTCAGTGATTTTGGCAGTTCGTTCCAGTCAGTGGCAGCAGAGAACGGGAAGGAAAGGCGACCAAAGGAGGAATTGGCTTTGGGGGTGACCAGTGAGATATACCTGCTGGAGCATGTGCTACGAGTGGGTGCTGCTATGGTGACCAGCGAGCTGAGATAGGGCGGGGCTTTACCTAGCAGAGACTTGTAGATAACCTGTAGCCAGTGGGTTTAGCGACGAGTATGAAGCGAGGGCCAGCCAACGAGAGCGTACATGTCGCAGTGGTGGGTAGTATATGGGGCTTTGGTGATAAAACGGATGGCACTGTGATAGGCTACATCCAGTTTGTAGAGTGTTGGAGGCTATTTTATAGATGACATCGCCGAAGTCAAGGATCGGTAGGATAGTCAGTTTTACGAGGGTATGTTTGGCAGCATGAGATTAGATTTAATTTGATTGGAGATGCTTAATGTTAGTCTGGAAGGAGAGTTTACAGCCTAGCCAGACACCTAGGTATTTGTAGTTGTCCACGTAATCTAAGTCAGAGCCGTCCAGAGTAGTGATGTTGGTTGGGCGGGCAGGTGCGGGCAATGATCGGTTGAATAGCATGCATTTAGTTTTATTTGCGTTTAAGAGCAGTTGGAGGCCACGGGAGGAGAGTTGTATGGCATTGAAGCTCGTCGGGAGGTTGGTTAACACAGTGTCCAAAGAAGGGCCAGAAGTATACAGAATGGTGTCGTCTGCGTAGAGGTGGATTCGAGAATCACCAGCAGCAAGAGCTCTTGCTGCTGGTGATTACGTTACCGAGTTTGGGCAATCCAAAAGTTACGTTACTGATTACAATTTTGGATTACTAACTAGTAACTGTGATATTTAGAAAGTAATCTACCCAACCCTGGCTCTCCTTGAGACAGTGACGGGCGTAGCTAATAACAACACCATCATGACATCCAGGTGGCTACTTTCCATTCCCACCGGCCATTTCTCGCTCTCCCTCTCTCCTTCTCTCTTCTCCCCCCATCCACTCTCTCCGTTCTTCCCTCCGCCCTCTGAGTAACAAAGCCCGATCCCAGACGCTCCTCCACCCTTCATAAAAAATTGCTGCATCACACCGCCAGTGTTCTAAATATAAACATGGGAGAGGATGTGAGGCCCCCTACCTCCCTACTACCTGAGATGGACCACTAATGAGCTTAATCATTATGAAGGGGGCCCTCCGAGGGAATAGGCATGTTGACTGTGGCTGTATCTGAAATGGCATCCTATTCCCTATGTAGTGCACTACTTTTGACAAGGGTTCTGGTCAAAAGTAGTGCACTATATAGGGAATAGCGTGCCATTTTGGACACAACCCTTTTCACTAATCCTAGTCACTCTCTCTGCCTATCAAAGGACAGTGCAGTTATGTTATGTTGCTACCCCAGAAAGGGTAAAAGGGAAAGGGGGAAACAGAAACGGAGGTGGCGGAGAGAGTGGTGGGGACAGCAACCGATGTGTCCAAGGTTACCGTGGGCCCGCTGTGTCTGGGAAGCAGAAACCTGATGACATCACAGAGCTGTGATGGCTTCATTAGGACAGAGGGTTGAGAGAAGGAGGGCTTGGAGAGAGGGGTTATGTTCTGCTGTGTGCACACATTTTGTTGCGTTGACGTCCAGAGGTGATCCTGCTACTATGGCATGTTAATGGGTCTGCACAGCAGCACTGTTGCTAAGTAAGTAAGGACCCCATCGCATCCTTCAAAAACAGATTGCACTTTTCGTTCAAAGGAATTCCCCTTGATATCTGCATAGACATATCAACATGGTCTTTACTTTTCACACCCACCCTATGCCTGAGAGGAGATAGAGGCGTAATCCCACCAAAGTAGTACGAATAACATTCTCCAACATGTTGAGGCCTGTTTCAGTAAGCCTGTATCAGCCTCCATTTATCACCATCATCATAACCAACCAAATCACAGACATACAGCTCAGACACCTGACACTAACATTTAATGACTGGCCATGAAGGTGCCAAAACAAACATGATATACTGTGTTTCTGTCCCCACGGGGAGCATGGGAATAATAATCCAGGCTATTTGGTAATCATTGAAGGGATTTGAGAGAGCCTGGGTGTAAAATGTGTTGGTTGGGACATTTTGAATCGGATTACTATGTCAAGAAGTAGAATGTCAAATGTGTTTTACACATAGTTTGTTGGATTGAATGATTTATGACTTTGTGTGTGTGTGTCACTGTGTGACAGCTGAAGATGCCAGACCATATTTGCTCCCCTCTTTAAAAGCTGTTTGTACTCCTCAGCTGTCTTTAGGGCACTGCTGGTCTCCATGGTGAAGATGCATCTTATTCCATAACCACTGTAAACATAGGCAGACTACACGGTCCTACAGTGCACTCTCCTCCCGCCATGTCATGGTGCCTTGCAAGTTACTTCTTACTAGAGAGGTGAGGCAAACATTTGCTGGAGGGTGAGACTAGAGACAGATAGAAAGACAGAAACAATTGCAAACACTCAAAATACATTTGAGGGTGACCTAACCTAGCCTCTTAAATAAACACAGGTACACCATTAACCTGCAGTCTCCAGGGGCAGTTGACAAAGTCGCCCTCTCTCATCCTCTCACATCTAAGAAGAGGTTGAGACCCCGACACTCAGGTAATAACATTACACCACACATACACACTCACACACACACCACGCCTGCCCTGGCATCCAAGACAGTGAGCTGGAGAGTGTTTGACTTTCCCCTCTTTAGCGTTGGTCTCACAAGTACCCCACATCACCTTCAGTGTAAACAGCTAGGTATAAGGAGAGCTCCATCGGGACTAGGAATGTGCCATACATTAACAAAATGACCCCTCTCCTTCCAATACACATCTACACGGTCACCCCAACTCACCTCACCCCAACCTGGCCTGTCAAATGGACCTTGTTAGATTCCACAATGACACTCTGGGAGGGAGAACCATGAGGAATTATGACATTACATAAGCTTTAGAGGTTGTGATGTTGACCCACACAAGCAAGAGCTTGGGCACACACACACACACAAGAGTAGATGTTGCTGCATAGTGGGAATGAGGCTGGACGGTATCCATCAACATCATTTCTGGCACCTCCATTCCTTTTACATTTTTCTACAGCAGCCTTGTGTTGCTGGTTGGCGATCCTCTCCTCCGATGACCAAGCAGACACTGACGTGTCATCACTTAATTCCTCTCCTGCCCTGCCTCTCCTTCCATTCCCTCCACTCAATAAAGCCTCCCCCTTCTGCTCCCTCTTTTCCCCCATACTCTACCTCCCTCGTTCCCTCTCCCATTTTCACCATTCTTTCCACTCATCAATCTCAGCTGAGCTCCAGACGACCCAGCCTCCCCCCGTTTCTCCCCTGGAGAGAAACACAAACCTTGGCCCACCGCAGTCCCAGCCACCAAGCAAATGCTCTTGCCTGTCTCCTGGCTCCCCACGCTAGACGCCCCCGTCTGAGTTTTTTTAAGCCTAAAACTCTTTGATCCTGATTAATCTGAGTTATACTGTATCTGAATTCACCCCAAAAAATATATATGATGGCAGAGGACGTACTAGTTTGGATGCTAGACTTCATGTATTCACCTCCAAAAGAATGAAAACCACTATTTATTATGGCAAGACAACATAAGATTTTGGATGCAAGGCTCTCCAAGATTTCATTTCCTCAATATTCTCGGTAACATAACATGAAATTCTCCTCCAGATATGCTGCCAGTGTGTCGAGAGAGTAAAGCCCAAAGCCTTTGCCTTGTCTCCGCGACGATGACCCTAATGTGGGATTTACTACCATCAAGAATAGAGAAGGAAACAAAGGATGAATTGCGATTGGTCATAATCATCTTTGAGTGGTTTACAGCCTGGGAAAGGCTCTCTGTTAACACTACTGTAATGGAGAACTTTAAACTCCTATAGTTGCATCCCAAATGGTACCGTACTTGCAGTAAACTTGCAGTAAATGTGCAATTGTTTGGGAAGAACGAGGGTCTGAGCTGTTACTGTATCCTAATGGTACAATCACTAGTACATATTTGTGGTGGCCAAACAGCAGCCCTACCACGTAATTTACAATAAAGCTGAACAATGGAGTAAAATAACCTCATTATTTGGGATATGGTAGGGTAAGACAGTTGTACTAAGCTCATGAGGCATTTGTGTTGTATTCTTCAAGAATCAATGGGTGTTCTGTATATCATTAATTAAAATGACCACTGAACAGCTGTAAATATTGCAGATTGCTCCTTTAACGGTTTCTGTGCCATTCTCTTCACTATGATAAAGTGGGGAGTAATGTCGTTCCAGCCACCTTCTACGTGATTGGGTGGTCTTACAGCCTAGCGTAGTTGAAATTGAACCTAGACCATTAATCATGGTGTTGAATACATCCATCAGAAATTTGCTCAAATTGCAGTACTTACATTGCCATATCATTGCCATATTTCTCACTGTGTTTTCCATTATATCAGAGCTTTTCGGGTAAAATTAAATTGTAATGCCATGACAATTTCTGAGTAGAGAGAGAGAGAGAGAGAGAGACTGTGTGTGTGAGTACCGTAGCTCTTGAAAGAAAGCAGAGAGAGGAAAACACAAACACTGCATCTCTGCCTGTGCTCCAAAACAACCAACATGACACCCACTCACACCCACCACCGCCTACACAGGAGTCATGGAAGAACATGATACAACCACCACCTCCAGACTCAGCAAGGATAGTGAGGGAAGGGAAAAGCTCGCAGAGACAATTTTTATCCTCACACAGTCACTGTTGAACTTGTTCTCCAGGCCAATGCCTCTGACTAGTGCTCTTTAAAAGCACACTGACATTGACAAAAACAATTAGCTGTCAAAGAACCACTGTGCAGAATCCTTCCTCATCACAAACTAGTACCATTCATACAGGGGACAGGAGTAAATGGATGGGTGGGTGTTCTCCTGTCTTTCACCAACACGATTTCTTGTTTGTTTTGGAGCTCACTGCTGCACTCTCCATACGCACCAGTGGAGCTTGCTCAGTAGGGGGTCTCCACCTTTCCCAGGCTAAATGCACTGGGCTGCACTGCTACAGCAGTAAACAACCTCATCTCACCCATAGAGGACCAACAGATAGAAATCAGTATATTGTTCAAGTCAAAGCCATCCGTACAACTTTTTTTAAATTTTTTAACCTTTATTTAACCAGGAAAGGCTCATTGAGATTCAAATCTCTTTTTCAAGAGCACCCTGGCCAAGATAGGCAGCACCAAGTCATTACAAAAAAAGTACAGACAGACAACATGAAAAACTACAAGTAATCTAGTAAAAACCATTGAATTCACAAGAGTATAAAACAGCAAATTAAAAACATTGACATGTCAGGGAATCAGCCTCAAAATCCTTCATCAGTGATTTAAAAACACCAATCGGGACAAGTTCTTACAGTTTAAAAGTATTTTGTAAGGTGTTCCAAGACGATGGCGCAGAGTACATAAAAGCCCTTTTACCAAATTCAGTTCGGACATCTGGAACAGTTAGCAGGACAAAGTCCAGCGAACGAACAGAGTACCCACCACATTTCTGAACAATAAAAATGCACAAATAAAAAGGTAGTAAACCCAAAATGGCTTTGTAAATAAAAGTATACCAGTGACTGAGCCTACGAGTGACTAGAGAAGGCCAGCAACCCTGGTGTACAAAGTGCAGTGGTGCGTAAGGGTTTTGTAGTTTAAAATAAATCTCAAAGTGCCATGGTAAAGAGTGTCAATTGATCTCAAAAAATGCTTTGTAAGTTGTTGAATATGCAATTTAAAAGAGAGGCCGTCATCAATTAAAATTCCAAGATATTTATATGAGGTTACAACCTCAATCTCCTTGCCGTGACAGGTAGTAATAGGTGAAAGGTTCAGAGGTCTATTTCTTGCATTAGAAAACACCATTAGTTTAGTTTTGTGAGTATTGAGGATAAGCTTCAATTGACACAAGGTATGTTGAACAGTATAAAAAGCAGTTTGCATGTTCTGGAAAGATTTTGTAAGAGATGAGGCACAACAGTAAATAACAGTATCATCAGCATAAAAATGAAGTTGTGCATTTTGGACATTTTTGTCTAAATCATTTATATAAATAGTGAATGAGAGAGGACCAAGTACAGAGCCTTGGGGCACACCATTCAAGACAGACAATTTAACAGACATAAGCACCTCAAATCAACTGCAGTGAGAGGAGGGAATGAATGAGAATGAATGAGGGAATACCTATACCCAAGGGCAATTGATTATTCAATAGATCTGAGTACTAATTTCGAGAGACTGCACACAAAACTTAACATATAAACTTCAAAAAGTATCTCACTTGGCCCTACCTGTTCTGAAGCTTATGAAATCCTTCACCTCAAAGTCCTCTATCTTTGCATCGCAGTTCGATTTCCACAAATTACTGCTGGAAGCATAATTAGCTTAAAGCCTATTAGCCGAACCAAATCAAAATGTCCTAATACAGAATTCTGGTACCATCTATATTTGCAGCATAGGTCCAAAGGCAAATGAGAGTGAGCAATGTCATTCATCCAGGCCCTGGGGTATTAGCTTTGGGCACTGTGCCCCTGGAGGACCAGCCACAGGTGTCCCTGTGGGGCCAGACCATAGACATACAGTTGAAGTCGGAAGTTTACATACACGTAGGTTGGAGTCATTAAAACTCGTTTTGCAACCACTCCATAAATTTCATGTTAACAAACTATAGTTTTGGCAAGTCAGTCAGGACATCTACTTTGTGCATGACACAAGTAATTTTTCCAACAATTGTTAACAGACAGATTATTTCACTTATAATTCACTGTATCACAATTCCAGTGGGTCAGAAGTTTACATACACTAAGTTGACTGGGCCTTTAAACGGCTTGGAAAATTCCAGAAGATTATGTCATGGCTTTAGAAGCATCTGATAGGCTAATTGACATCATTTGAGTATTTCAAGGCCTACCTTCAAACTCAGTGCCTCTTTGCTTGACATCATGGGAAAATCAAAAGAAATCAGCCAAGACCACATCATTTTTTTTGTTATTGATCTCCACAAGTCCAATTTCCAAATGCCTGAAGGTACCACGTTCATCTGTACAAACAATGTACACAAGTATAAACACCATGGGACCACGCAGCCATCATACCGCTCAGGAAGGAGACATGTTCTGTCTTCTAGAGATGAACATACTTTGGTGCGAAAAGTGCAAATCAATTCCAGAACAACAGCAAAGGACCTTGTGAATATGCTGGAGGAAACAGGTACAAAAGTATCTATATCCACAGTAAAACAAGTCCTATTTTGACCTAACCTGAAAGGCCACTCAGCAAGGAAGAAGCCACTGCTCCAAAACCGCCATAAAAAGCCAGACTACGGTTTGCAACTGCACATGGGGACAAAGATCATACTTTTTGGAGAAATGTCCTCTGGTCTGATGAAACAAAAATAGAACTGTTTGGCCATAATGACCATCATTATGTTTGGAGGAAAAAGGGGGAGGCTTGCAAGCCGAACAACACCATCCCAACCGTGAAGCACGGGTGTGGCAGCATCATGTTGTGGGTGTGGTTTGCTGCAGGAGGGACTGGTGCACTTCACAAAATAAATGGCATCACGAGTAGAGGTCGACCGATTAATCGGAATGGCTGATTAATTGGGGCCGATTTCAAGTTTTCATAACAGTCGGTAATCTGCATTTTTGGACACCGATCATGGCCGGTTACATTGCACTCCATGAGGAGACTGCGTGGCAGGCTGACTACCTGTTATGCGAGTGCAGCAAGGAGCCACGGTAAGGTGCTAGCTAGCCTTAAACATATCTTATAAAAAACAATCAATCTTAACATAATCACTAGTTAACTACACATGGTTGATGATATTACTAGTTAATATAGCTTGCCCTGCAACATATAATCGATGCGGTGCCTGTTAATTTATCATTGAATCACAGCCTACTTCGCCAAACGAGTGATTTAACAAGCACATTCATGAAAAAAGCACTGTCGTTGTCACGTTCTGACCATAGTTCTGTTAGTTTATTCTTTGTTTTAGTATGGTCAGGGTGTGAGTTGGGGTAGGCAGTCTATGCTTGTTTTTCTATGTTGGTTTTTGTGTTCGGCCTAGTATGGTTCTCAATCAGAGGCAGGTGTCGTTAGTTGTCTCTGATTGAGAATCATACTTAGGTAGCCTGGGTTTCACTTTTGGTTTGTGGGTGTTTGTTTCCGTGTGAGTGTTTGGGCCACACGGTACTGTTTCGGTTTTGTATATTTCACAGCACTTTCCTGCATTTGCTAGCAGCAAATACTTCAAGCATTGCGCTGTTTATGACTTCAAGCCTATCAACTCCCGAGATTAGGCTGGCAATACTAAAGTACCTATTTGAACATCCAATAGTTAAAGGTGAAATATTAAATACAAATGGTATAGAGAGAAATAGTCCTATAATAACTACATCCTAAAACTTCTTACCTGGGAATATTGAAGACTCATGTTAAAAGTAACCACCAGCTTTCATATGTTCTCATGTTCTGAGCAAGGAACTTAAACGTTAGCTTTTTTACATGGAACATATTGCACTTTTACTTTCTTTGTGATAACATGCGTCTTGGTGAGAGGTGTAGGAGTCAGGCGCAGGAGAGCAGGGATGTCTGAGAAGCGTGTTTAATAATATAGTCCACCAATACAAAACGGCACAGAAATCCCAAAACTACGCTCTCGAATACTCAGAAACTCGTGCAAACGCACGGAGGAACAAACACAGTTCCGACACTTTACATACACATGCGTAATAGCGAAAAAACAACAAACATCAAATACAATCGAGCGCAATACACACAAGTCTAATCCTGCACGAATTACGGCAGGTAACAAGAAATCAAAGCAATTGAACACCAGGTGTGAAAAGGAACACAGACAAAACAACCAGAAAAAGAAAAAGGGATCGGTAGTGGCTAGTATACCGGCGACGCCGAGCGCTGCCCGAACAGGGAGAGGAGTCACCTTCGGTAGAGTCGTGACATTCTTCTCCAACACTTTGTTTGCATTATTTAAACCAAATTGAACATGTTTCATTATTTATTTGAGACTAAATTGATTTTATTGATGTAATATACTAAGTTAAAATAAAAGTGTTCATTGTTCATTCAGTATTGTTGTAATTGTCATTAATACAAACATATATATAAAAATAAAAATCGGCCGATTGATCGGTATCGGCTTTAGTTGGTCCTCCAATAATCGGTATCGGCTTTGAAAAATCATAATCGGTCGACCTCTAATCACGAGGAAGGAAAATTATGTGGATATATTGAAGCAACATCACAAGACATCAGTCAGGAAGTTAAAGCTTGGTCGCAAATGGGTCTTCCAAATGGACAATGACCCCAAGCATACTTCCAAAGTTGTGGCAAAACGGCTTAAGGACAACAAAGTCAAGTTATTAGAGTGGCATCACAAAGCCCTGACCTCAATCCCATAGACAATTTGTGGGCAGAAACTAAAAAAGTGTGTGCGAGCAAGGAGGCCTACAAACCTGACTCAGTTACACCAGCTCTGTCAGGAGGAATGGGACAAAATTCACCCAACTTATTGTGGGAAGCTTGTGGAAGGCTACCCGAACCGTTTGACCCATGTTAAACAATTTAAAGGCAATGCTACCAAATACTAATTGAGTGTATGTAAACGTCTGACCCACTGGGAATGTGATGAAAGACATTATTCTGACATTTCACATTCTTAAAATAAAGTGGTGATCCTAACTGACCTAAGACACATTTTTACTCGGATTAAATGTCAGGAATTGTGAAAAACTGAGTTTAAATGTATTTGGCTAAGGTGTATGCAAACTTCCGACTTCAACTGTAAATATTCATACATCATCAGGCCAGACAGACACCTGCGCAGACTCAGCCGTCTGGTATCCTGGCAGTCCCTGACCACAGTGTTGACTTGGTCTGGCTCACTCTCATCAGCATTCGGGAAAACTCAGTGCACCACCCCTACATGTGAAGTACCGCTCCCTTCCAACCAGTAAGGACATCCAGGGAATGCAGACCACCCACCTCACCTAAGTTTGTTGCAGGTGGGAGCCACAGGGCACACACACAGCATGCTTATTAGTTAGAAAATGTGCCCTGATGTGTGGTCAATGGTCATTAGGCAATAGGCATTGACACATGGTTTGGACCATGTTTGTGTGGGGGGAAAAGAAAAAGAGAACCCGAATTTCGACATTAATCCAAACATATGGGAGTTTTGACACTGCCTGTACTGCTAGTACATGTCTCACCTGTTTTGACCGTTGCCACAGGGTCCTCCCCTGAAATGCTACCTGTCTGCTTACACAGAAATAGGACGTGAGAACTGTTGAGTCGGTTCTGACTAGAGGGAGTACAGATACGACCGGGAATGACTTTTTCGTAGCAGGTTAAGAGAGGAATTGAGTGGCAGGTTAATTAAGATAATTAACGTGGCAGGTTAGGAGACTTACTGTAGGTTAAGGTTAGGAAACGGTTTCGGCGTAGGGTTAGTTAAAATGCCTCCGATCTTAGCTGTACTCCCTCCAGTCACAACCCACTAGGCACACCACGTCATTTCAGTGTGGAAATGTGGGTAAAATTTGGTTGAGAGGTTGATCAATAAGATTTCAACTTTTATTCACTCATTCATAAAAACAGCCAGAAGTTTGTTGAATTCCCAATGTGTTATCACTATGCTTTCAGCCATCTAAAAGCACAACCAAATTCCATTGGAAAAACAATGTCTTTATTTTTGGTTTAGTTGTAATTTAAATGTGTTATCGCTGCTGCTTTCAAGCATTTAAAAGCACAACAAAGTTCAAATGGGAATACCATGTCAGATATTTTGGATTTATACAACAACTTAATGTGTTATTACTGTGCTTCATCTAAAACCACAGACCAATTTTTCTTTTGTTCACCTTTATTTAACCAGGTAGAACAAGTTCTCATTTGCAACTGCGTCCTGGCCAAGATAAAGCGTAGCAATTCGACACATACAACAACACAGAGTTACACATGGAATAAACAAAACATACAGTCAATAATACAGTAGAACAAAAGAAAACAAAAAATCTATATACAGTGAGTGCAAATGAGGTAAGTTAAGGAAATAAATAGGCCATGGTGGCGAAGTAATTACAATATAGCAATTAAACACTGGAATGGTAGATCGGCAGAAGATGAATGTGCAGGTAGAGATACTGGGGTGCAAAGGAGCAAAATAAATACAAGTATGGGGATGAGGTAGGTAATTAGATGGGCTGTTTACAGAAAAGCTAAGTACAGGTGCAGTGATCTGTAAACTGCTCTGACAGCTGGTGCTTAAAGCTAGTGAGGGAGATGTGAGTCTCCAGCTTCAGAGATTTTTGCAATTCGTTCCAGTCATGGGCAGCAGAAAACTGGAAGGAAAGACGACCAAAGGAGGAATTGGCTTTGGGGGTGACCAGTGAGATATACCTGCTGGAGAGCGTGCTACGAGTGGGTGCTGCTATGGTGACCAGTGAGCTAAGATAAGGCGGGGCTTTACCTAGCAGAGACTTGTAGATAACCTGTAGCCAGTGGGTTTGGCGACGAGTATGAAGCGAGGGCCAACCAACGAGAGCGTACAGGTCGCAATGGTGGGTAGTGTATGGGGCTTTGGTGACAAAACGGATGGCACTGTGATAGACTGCATCCAGTTTGTTGAGTAGAGTGTTGGAGGCTAATTTATAGATGACATCACCGAAGTCGAGGATTGGGGATGGTCAGTTTTACGAGGGTATGTTTGGCAGCATGAATGAAGGACGCTTTGTTGCGATATAGGAAGCTGATTCTAGATTTAATTTTGGATTGGATGCTTAATGTGAGTCTGGAAGGAGTTTACAGTCTAACCAGACACCCAGGTATTTGTAGTTGTCCACGTATTCTATGTCAGAGCCGTCCAGATTAGTGATGCTGGATGGGCGAGCAGGTGCGGGCAGCGATCGATTGAAAAGCATGCATTTAGTTTTACTTGCGTTTAATAGCAGTTGGAGGCCACGGAAGAAGAGTTGTATGGCATTGAAGCTCGTCTGCAGGTTAGTTAACACAGTGTCCAAGGAGGGGCCAGAAGTATACAGAATGGTGTCGTCTGCGTAGAGGTGGATCAGAGAATCACTAGCAGCAAGAGCAACATCATTGATGTATACAGAAAAGAGAGTCGGCCCGAGAATTGAACCCTGTGGCACACCCATAGAGACTGTCAGAGGTCCAGACAACAGGCCCTCCGATTTGACACACTGAACTCTATCAGAGAAGTAGTTGGTAAACCAGGCGAGGCAATCATTTGAGAAACGAAGGCTGTCGAGTCTGCCAATAAGAATGTGGTGATTGACAGATTCGAAAGCCTTGGCCAGGTCAATGAATACGGCTGCACAGTAATGTCTCTTATCGATGGCGGTTATGATGTCGTTTAGAACCTTGAGCGTGGCTGAGGTGCACCCATGACCAGCTCTGAAACCAGATTGCATAGCGGAGAAGGTATGGTGGGATTCGAAATGGTCAGTAATCTGTTTGTTAACTTGGCTTTCGAAGACCTTCAAAAGACAGGGTAGGATTGATATAGGTCTGTAGCAGTTTGGGTCTAGAGTGTCACCACCTTTGAAGAGGGGGATGACCGTGGCAGCTTTCCAATCTTTGGGAATCTCAGACGATACGAAAGAGAGGTTGAACAGGCTAGTAATAGGGGTTGCAACCTTTTCGGCAGATAATTTTAGAAAAAGAGGGTCCAGATTGTCTAGCCCGGCTGATTTGTAGGGGTCTAGATTTTGCAGCTCTTTCAGAACATCGGCTATCTGGATTTGGGTAAAGGAGAAAGGGTGGGGGCTTTGGCGGGTTGCTGTGGAGGGTGCCGGGCAGTTGACCGGGGTAGGGGTAGCCATGTGGAAACCATGGCCAGCCGTAGAGAAATGTTTATTGAAATTCTCAATTATAGTGGATTTATCGGTGGTGACAATGTTTCCTAGCCTCAGAGCAGTGGGCAGCTGGGAGGAGGTGCTCTTATTCTCCATGGACTTAACAGTGTCCCAGAACTTTTTTGAGTTAGTACTACAGGATGCAAATTTCTGTTTGAAAAAGCTTGCCTTAGCTTTTCTAACTGCCTGTGTATATTTGTTCCTAACTTCCCTGAAAAGTTGCATATTGGGGGGCTATTCGATGCTAATGCAGAACGCCACAGAATGTTTTTGTGCTGGTCAAGGGCAGACAGGTCTGGTGTGAACCAAGGACTATATCTATTCCTAGTTCTACATTTTTTGAATCCAATGACCTGGATTGCAGTTGAGATTACATTAAAAATGGATAGAGCAAGTGATCAATGCTGATTATTATAGCACTTGTGAAGATCTCCAGAGTCATGCGACCTCTGCATGTTATCGTAAAACATGCACACTTTCTATGATTACATAAGAAGAACATTTCTGTTACAGTAGGCTAACCTCAAAATGTCACCATTGATGTGTGACTCATTTTAAGGTTGAATAAATGTTGTTTCATTCGTAAGAGCCTTGACTTTAGGCTATCTACTGTATAACAAAAGTAATATTGAATTGTGTTCGGATGGAACTATCCAGGCAGAAGATACATCTCCTTCAAATGTTGATATTTGGTTGCGTTGCCAACCACACTATTCAATATCCAGTTTGTCTATAAATTAATAATTTATATGTTGTATTCACGTCTCCATCTCAACCCAAAGTTAAAGTTAAAGTTAAAGAATAAGACTAAATCTAATCTAACTTTAAATGCACTTTAAATCAAGTTTGACCTAATCCTATTCTTTAACTTCAATTTTTCGTTGAGATAGAGGTGAATCCAACATATTTATGATTAACTTGAAGATTACATTTGAAATCAACCAAATCTATGTATTATCTATTTTTAGTTGAACCCTGGGTTGAATTGAAACAATAGCTGTTGATGTCTTTGCAAATATATATAGGACTAAATAGTATCATTGATGATACAGTGTATGACTTATGAAGTATGTTAAAATTTCATTTACTTTGTTAAACCTACCCATTGGAATGACTTCGATAGCAACAGCAAATATATTTAGCTATTAGGAGATCTCTCAATAATCATTCCTACGATAAGTAATAGTCAGTGATATTAGACAGTGACAAATATTAAAGCTAGGCTTGGTTAAAACCCTGAATGGGAGACCAAATGAATGGCTGTAGATAAATCAACTCTCCAGCTTATTGTATTTTGCTGATTGTGGATATAACATTGAAGACCTGACATTGTTACAAATTCAACATATTTTAGCACATACAAGGTATGCCTATGTTGAAAATTGGTTACAATGATGACATAATCCTGTGGTTGAAATTTCACCCCAAATTCACCATCAAAACAGCATTGATGATTTTTTTTCAAATCCAATGTATTTTCACGTAGATTCCACGTCACAATACGTTGACAAATGATGTCGAAACAACGTTGATTCAACCAGCTTGTGCCCAGTGGAAACCTGTTGAGTCTGACCGTTGATATTGCCGCCCACACATAGACCTACTGTTATTACTATGACAAACCCTCATGTGAAAGGAACGATGTGTTCTCTTTAGTTAAATATTTATTTTGTTTTTGAATCATTCGCAAATTCCTATCCTTGTAGAATGAAATGCTGTGCTGGAAACTGTAGCCGACTCGGTGGGCACTCCGAGCTTTGAACATTTGTCATGATCAGAGTCGCACTGAAGCAGTAAATAGGTCTATAGGTGAACAAGAGCGGGTACTGTTATGGAAATGGACCCAATTAAGCCTCCAACATGAGTTGTGTTTGAAGTGTTTTTACACAAGCGACTCACCTTGAATTCCACGGACAGTTGAGGGGTATACTCAAGGGTCCAAAGCGCCCGCACCAAGGATGCCAACTGTGTGGTCACCTCACCCCTGGCAAGTTGCGCGTCCTCGTTTTTTACAATTCCGTTTACTCTCCCTTGACACAAATCAGACTTATATTGTTCCAAACCAAGGTACTCGGCCAGCAGGTCCGTATTACTGAGGCACTGAACCACCGCATTCATGAAACAAGTGTTTCCATGATTCTTCAGCCCAAGGACTCCGGGAGTTTTGTCGCCATAGCACCACGACAGCCTGTCTTTTATAGATCCATGAGAAGACAAAGTTGAGGCGCTCTTCTTCACCTTAATCTCCCTCGAGACCTGAAGTTCTTCTTTATTCAAATTCCCTGAGTTGGCACTCAACGTGCACGCGGCGCTGTCTCTGAACCCGCCATCATCATCCTCACCGTCAGGTGGCTCGACGTCGCCGAAGTGTGCCAAAGTTCCCAAAGTTTTCAGTATCCTGCTCATAAAATTCCCAACGGACTTCAACGATTTCCTTCTGAAAAGCTTCCCGGCTTTGTATTTCTTCTCTTTGCGTTTTGTAGATTTGGTTTTCATGGACTGTTTCCTTATCTTATTCTCCTTGTGGTTATCCATGGTGGTTGGTTATTTACCTGGTAACGTTAACAAGAAGTGAAAACGAAACAACTACTGAAGCAATAGACTCCTACCTGTCTGCCCTACCCCTCCTCCTCTCGAAACCACTCCGGTCTCTGCTAATAGACAATACCGAGGTTTAGGCACATGACTAAACAATGTCCCTCAGACATTCCGGTAATTCCCGCCAGGTCTCGGCGCGCCCTTGTCATACTGTTTCGCTGGTAAAATGGTGAAGCAGCGGGCACCTGTAACCAGTAACCACTGTTTAGGTGAGTTGTCTTCAACTCCATGGTCCTCGGTCGTAGTGAGGCTCAGTACTTCCTCGTCGTTTACTAGGCACATACAGCTGGCGGTCTTTCTCTCTCCCCCCCTCGCCACTCCGAGCGCTGCTGGAGTGGTTTTCTGTTTGGTGGATAGTGCGCGTTATTCCCGCCCTCCTACAATTTTAGACTATATTAAATCAAATCAATTTGTATTGGTCACATCCAATGTTTAGCGGATGTTATTGGGGGTGTAGCAAAATGCTTGTGCTTCTAGTTCCGACAGTGCAGCAATATCTAACAAGTAATATCTATCAATTTAACAACATATACCCAATACACACAAATCTAAGTAAAGGGATGGAATTAAGAACATGTAAATATATGGACAAGCCATGTCAGAGCGGCATAGACTAAGATACAGTAGAAAAGTATAGAAGGCAGTATATACATATGAGATGAGTAATGCAAAATATGAAAGGGTTCCACATTGAAGGTGGCGCACGTAGTGACAGGACTCTGAAACTGATGGATATTAGGCTTATAGGCAACTTAAACAAGCTTGCTGACACTCATTTAGTAACAGGCTTATAAGCTTCCCTTATAATTAGATGCACGATAAGGACTATTGTGTATAGTTGAATCAAAACTATTGCAAGCGTTCTGTATGCCTATATGAACAAATACGGAACCTATTTTGTATCAGCAATTCAAGGTCTGCACTGTACAGTACTCTTTCTTTCCGTTTTTACTATTATCTATATTGGCATGATGCGAGTAGGCTACGGTGCATGGTCCCAACGGAAAAAAATAATGATCTTTTGGAGGTGTGTAGGAGCCACCTACTGTTTTAGGCAGAGATTGTTCTGCGTCCTGGTGATAGGACACTAATAGACTGCACCTGCACCATCCTATCCTCTGATGGAACGCCTCATCTAATAATGCACTGTTGGAGATTTTACTGCACTGTTGGAGATATTACTGCACTGTTGGTGCGAGAAACATAAGCATTTTTTTCTGCACCTGCGATTACGTCTGCAAATCTGTGGACACGACCAATCAATTTTGATTGGATTATTCATCAAGACTATCACACAAATGTCCTAAAAATAATTTTGGCAGGCTGGCATATCCCCCTGCCTCACTGCGATCTGGAGACACACACGTGGAGGAATCAAATGACGAGAAATACACAGAGAATAAATGGTCTTAATGCTACTTGGTAGCGCATGTTTTGTACCGCAGAGGACATACACTGCTGATATTCTCAATCAGTTTCGGTTTTAATTTCACAGCTCGCCAAGACCATAGATTGGATTTAGTGATCCATATGTGCTGATTTACTCAAGCAGATGTATAATATTCATATTTCTCTTGCAATATTTTTATAAGCTCACGTATTATTGCAGTGTAATCGGAAACCTTGTATTTCTGAGGAGTCTGCACTCTGCAGCACCCGCTTCCAAACTTCTGCAATGAGTCAGAAACTCAAACGCTTCCATATAGGGCTATACATTACTCTGATCTTCTAGCATGGCCTCCTGAGTATTCAGTGTGTGTGCGTGCGTGCATGGGCAGTTGGATGGGATGCCCTATTTTACAGAGCTTGGGGTGTAGGTTATGTTTTGCTGACTTTGTCCGTCCATAGCGTACTGCAGGTTTGCTCTCTCTTTTTGTGGGTAGCGGACTAGTGGGGTAGCTATTAATTATTGCGTTTTGAGCTTCTGAGCAGTCGAGAGGGGAATGCGTTTGGGAAGATGGAGGCATTCCAAGAGGCTCGTTGGTTACACACACACACACCTACACCTTACCGAAGTCTCTGGGGAATCTCCAGTGATAGATTAGCTGACAGCAGCGGTGTGCTAAAGTGCCTGTGAATCGGCTTCGTGGTCTCTCTTTCTCTTCTTTACCACAGGACACGCATAAGACAGTCATGTCTGTATGAAATATGCATTTAATGTACTGTGTAGCCTGCCTTTTTACACTCACTGCCTATTAATGGGGAAAAGGAGAATGACACAATAACTTCTGTTCTTCCCATAGAAAATCAGAGAGAATGCTATTCAAGGTTATGATGAGCAGATTAGTATCTTTATGTGACTACAATATCCAGCTTTGCATTGATGAGGTTAAGAGTCCCTAAGTCAAATGATTAGGTTAATTCCATGCATATTAGAACATGTGTGTCTGCCAAGTTTGTTGATGCAGTACATTATTAGTATGGCGAATACCACACAAAAACTATGCAATTACCTTCAACAAGCAAAATGTAGCTAGTAATGCATACTTCAGTCAATATCGCACAATCAAAATTATATCCATTTATTGTCATGAATGAATAAAACATTTGCTCTATAATGGCATTACTGGCAGTGTTCATGACTTCTTCTGAGTTGTTTGGTGTGAGGACAGGTGTGTATTGGGACTGGTCAGGGTCAAGGTCAAAAGTTAAAAGTTTGTAGGGTAGGTGGGTCAAAGGTCATAGGGTCATGGGTTTTTTGAACCTCTGTTCTCCTGGCATCCGAGAGGCGCTCTAGGGAGAGGAGGGGTGGGGGTACCTCCACCGGAGCACGGCCCCATCGACACTGGTGCTCACCATGCTCCCGTTGTCGGAGGAGATTGTGACGCTGGTGATGCTGCCGCTGTGGCCGACGCCCACGTGGGTCACCTCGCCCTCCGAGTAGTCCCACACCTTCACCAGCTTCTCGTCTCCACCTGAAGTGGGCCAGCAGAGACACATATACCATGTTTATTTCTACTGCAAAGCCTACAAACATTGATCCAACCGAATGCTGGGTGAAGTCACGCTCAACCAAGTGCTCTTCACGATTGTCCCGAGCTATTGAGAGTCGATACAGGGATATTTAATGGACAGACCATGGGCTGTCGTTGATTGACGGTAGTCAACAGTAGCCTAGTCCTAGATCTGTTGGAGCTGTGCCAACTCCTATGTCAATGTCAACAAAACCAATGTAAAGGGTACTGTACCAGTGACAAAGTGCTGTCCGCTCTGTGAGATGTGCATGCCATTGATGGCTCCTGACAGGGAGCCCTCCAGTTCTCTGATGGCTGAGCCATCATACACCTCCCAATAACCAATCTGGGAAAGAAGAAGGCCATTCAGGTATATGGAATATGAATGAGAGAGCTTGTACATATAAGACTTGTCAGATTAGTTTATTTGACATATTCTATGTAAAATTACAAGAAATTATGAAAATGACCATGTATCACAGTGATTATAGTAAGTATGAACGCCACTCCTTCTGTCTTGTCTTCTGTTTGTTCATAGTATAGTAATTCTGCCTCACTGAATTATCTATCTTCATTATTCCACTATATGTAAATGAGGCCGGAGAGAGTCTATCAAGGTTCCGTGCGCCCGCCACCGTTAAAACAACATGTTCGTGACTCTAAATGAGAGTTAATCGTCCCGAGGGTTTGCAGCTGTCAAAGACTTGCGCCTCTCAAAGGCTCAATTGTTATTTGAAGTTTATTTACAGCCGCACAGTAATGCCACAACCCCCCCCCCCCCCACACACACACACACGAGGTCCTTTCTTGTTATTTTTATGACAAAGCTAATTACAACTACAAACTAACTGACGCATATGGGAGGACATTAAAATGCAGCATGTGAGTGCTTCTTCAGGTGTCAAGGAAGAGGAGACTTGCAGCTTAACTGGCTGGCAGCACAGAACTAAACCATTTGTGATTTTAAGTATTGGAACTGGCCAAACTGATTGTACCTGGAAACAAATGATTTCTTTATATGCACAACTTGCTTTATTAACTGAAAATCGAATCATCAACGAGTCAACGAGTCAATGTTTAGGCTATAGAGTGAATATTACAATACCCAACACAATCTCCTCAGAGAAAATGTCTAGTATATCTGAATGAACCAGTTCAGAAGATTCATCAGAAAGGCATAGGCCTATCAGAGAAAAAAAAACTCCAGCTGTATGCAATGAAACAAGTAATGTTACATGGGAGAGAGCTCAGAAAAGCATTTACGAGAATAGCTTCTCGGACTGGATTTCATCTCTTAGTAAGACCACAAACATAATGCATTTATGGACTGAGGAAATGTAATCTCACAAAGACATATCAAATAGAGTTTGTAATAATGGGATTGAAGAGAGACAAATGGCAAAAAAAAAAACAAGGTATTTATAGTTTTAAGAATGAAAAACAGAGCTCAAAGCACAGAGGCAGCCTAAGAGACACATTTCTGTGGGATGGTAAAAAAAACACTGTTGTACCTCAATATCATTCAAATTCAATGGAAAAGCTTACTGACTGGAAAACACATTTGTTAGACATTATTGAGAAATACACAACAGTCAGGGCCGTTCTTCAGTGTAATTCAATTCAAATGGAAAGGCTCAAGGTTCTTTGCATGCATCATTCATTGTGAAAACATTTGGTCAACATAATGACCAACAACCATAATTTATGCATACATTATCTTTTTTTCAATATGATTGAAATTACATGGAAACATCCAAAGTTCTTGGCGTGCATTCATTCACTTTATGAAATAACATTTTTGGTCAGCATAACGAAAGAAAGAAAAACCCCTCAATACCAGCAGCAACTAGCTTACATTTTTTTATTTATTTAACTAGGCAAGTCAGTTAAGAACAAATTCTTATTTTCAATGACAGCCTAGGAACAGTGGGTTAACTGCCTTGTTCAGGGACAGATTTTTACCTTGTCAGCTGGGGGATTTGAACTTGCAACCTTTTGGTTACTAGTCCAATGCTCTAACCACTAGGCTACCCTGCCACCCGACATGACTTGCATCTTAATCAAATCACTGGCTATCATATGAGGTGAGATATGACACAGCCAAAAAAGTGAGAGGGAGGAGAGTTAGCCCAGTAGCAGACACAACGCTCCCTCTCTCCAGTATAGTTTGTGTTGTGTCATATAGGGAATGGGTTCAAATCCAGTTTGATTCTCTAGTCACGACCTCTCTCCCCTCTCCTGGTGTCATGGAGGGCTTATTTGAGAGCAGCACCTGTGTGAGAGTGGCCGAGTCACCCTCACCCATCTGTGTTCCCTCCCTTCTCCTGTGGAACCTGGCTGCCATCCACGGCAACATCCACCAGAAATGAATTACATCCAAGGCTAGCATGTGCTTACTGCTAGCATTGCTTTAGCCTTCAATGCAACCTAACTCTCCTATTCAAGGAGAGTTAGGTTGAAGCATTAGGTTGCTGAGAGAAGGACACACTGAATTGACTGGCTTGAATTGTGAGAATGACCACACAATTTCTTTTCATAATGAGCCAAATCTATTGGTTTTCTACCCAAAGTTGCAAAGGAAATCTATTTAATAAGCACAAGAGACCAGCAAAATAGACAAGAGTGTGGCGGTATAGCAGGAACTATAGCAGCATCTAGTGGTCACAATATGGTACTTTCACACTTCTTTATGGTAAATAATGCAAGTGACTTCAATGATTCATTTCTCTGAACAGGGGGAAAAACATCACCAGATTCACAGGGAATACATTACAGTATGTAGAAGCAGTACTCCAAGCCACAGCTTCATTCTACTTGTCAAACAGAGAACTGATACTGTATAATGGTTGTTGGGGTGGGATTGACATGAGGTGTGTGGGGCCCGTGGGTGTGACTATTTTTTGGGATACCTCATTTTTCTCATTAGTAAGAAGAGGTTTGATCCAAATTGAATGTTGGGTACTATATTTATTGAATATTATCTGAATCCTATCAATTAAAATGGCCAAATTAGCTTAATTTCTCAGATATAACATTTCATTTTAGCAAAATAATGTTTCAGGAATGCTAATCTTACCTGTTTCTAACGACAGAAACAATTTCAGAACAATCTGAGATGGTGGGTGTCATGGCTTGCTGAAATGACATGGAATGACTCTTGCTTTAAAGGCACAGTGCAGTCAAAAACATGATTTTTCTGTGTTTTATATATATTTACACACCATGAGGTTGGAGTAATTCTGTAAAATTGTGAAAATTATAATAATGCCCTTTTAGTGTAAGATTGCTTGACATTTCTGCCTGTTTTGATGGGATGGAGTTTTGGCCAGGCAGTTGAAGTTAATAGACCAATAACAAAGATCATTTCAAACCTCTCTGCCAATAACAGCTAGTTCTCAGGTTACATATCCCTCCAATTAGGCTTGTCCAATTATGCCACTCACTCAGACTACTCCCAAACAGTCCTAGCAAAATTCTTGCTTTAGAAATTGCTCTTTGCTAAGAAGCAATTATTTATTATTTTTGACCATTTAAATTTAAAACATTCACAGTAAAGTGCTTGTTGTTACCCAGAAATTATTGATATTTAGATTTAAAAAACTTCTGCATTGGAACTTTAAATTCTAATTGCCTAGCCAGGATAAATTCAGCTATAGTTCCTACAATCATTACAATGCATTGAAAGCTACACCACTGTGCCGAATCGAGATTACATGTCTAGTCTTTTGTGCAGTCTTATGGTACAGTATGTGTTGTGTAATTTCAATACCAGTATGTTGAAAACATGAATGCATGCTGTGCCAAGATTAGTCTACATTTTCACTCTGTTGTGTGTAGAGTGTTGTGTAATTCCACCTATATGTTGAGGCAATACATCACTGAGGACAGTAACCCACTTATGAAGGACTGTACACCGATAAAGCCTTCTGAGCTACTGTGTGGGCTTCCATTTATCCCGACGCTACGCTCAGCCATGTATTTGACCATGCTAATCCATTTACACATACAGTACCTCTCGCCAACAAAGTATAAACCCCCTCTTTTAATTGATCATCTCAAGGACATCCGTCAAACAAAGAAGTTATAGGACGATCAAGAGCTCGCTCTCTTTTAAACGGAATACTTCAGAAGGTCTTTATTGTCCTATTAGTGCTGGACAATGGGAAAGCCACAGAAGCCTATATACCACGCGTCTGATAACTGACATGCCACAATAGAACACAGGATCAATCCCAAGACCCTGATGGCCCTACATCACAATCAGCCCAAACGGGAACCGACACCCAGGAGTGTTGGGTCACCATCACAAGAGGCTTCTGGCTGACCCCACCACAGAACCACCAGCAGCAGTAGTCTGTTCTGTTGTCTCCGTCCATCCGACAGACTGGAGAGTGTGAAGCTGTCCCCAAAGACCCTCTACCACTGACTGAACTCTGAGCCAAGGAGCTGCTGCATCCAATCCCTCTCTCTCTCTGTCTCTCCCCCCTTCTCACTCAAAGTGTGCGTGTGTATCTGTGTGTGTTACTGTTTGCTCACCCCAGACAGAGCGCCTGTGTCCTGGAGCGAGCAGATGGCGTATCTGGCACACGGGCACTTGGATGGCATAGGCAGGAATCGCATCCGCAGGAAGGCGCCGAGAGCCAGAGCACTCTCTTTCTAGTCCCTCTTTTTTTCCCCTCTCCTCATTTTCTCAGTCTCAGCGCATTCACAGTGCTCGCTAATCAGTATAGCTTGTCCTCACCTCACAGCGTGGTGTTGAGCCAACAATACGGGCCTTATTAGTCTGTAGAGCTTGTGATGAGTGGATATTAAGGTGCATATTGAAGAGGGGCTACTGTGAACCTCTAATCAAGGCGTAAAGAGGTGTTACATACACCTGGCCGCGTGACTGCTACGTTGTGGCTTATGACTGGTAAAAAAAAAGAAGTTTGGAAACATTTCAAAACACGACACAGCTGACGTGGGCATGTGAACAAGCTCGACATGGCCTTTCTACAGCACACCAATACTCGTCTCTCTAACAGAGCTCATCTCGAACATATAACATCTGGAGATGAGATGAAGGCTAACAAGGATGTCTCGATACGGAGAACAGCCTTACTCTGACTTTCCCACGACTGGGGACTGGGGACCACACGCTGCACAGAGAAGTCATCAGCTAGCTACAGTGTGCTGTGCTGTGAGTCTTTTCTAATTCCAAACCTTTCTGTCGGTGCCACTGGTGATGATCTGGTACTCCTCAGGGTGGTAACACACACTTCTGAACAGAGTGTTGGCCAGGACCATCTGATTCCTCACAAATCGCCTGCAGTCGGGAGGAGGAGAGAGGGAGAGGAAGGGAGAGGGGAAGACAGAGAGGAGAAGCAGGTAGGGTACCAGGGAGGGGTGGGAGACAGAGAGGAGAAGCAGGTAGGGTACCAGGGAGGGGGGGGGGGGGAGACAGAGAGGAGAAGCAGGTAGGGTACCAGGGAGGGGGGAGGGGAGAGGGGAAGACAGAAAGGAGAAGCAGGTAGGGTACCAGGGAGAGAGAGGGGTGGGGGGGGGGGGGGGGGAGAGGGGAAGACAGAGAGGAGAAGCAGGTAGGGTACCAGGGAGGGGGGGGGGGAGAGGGAGAGGAAGGGAGAGGGGAAGACAGAGAGGAGAAGCAGGTAGGGTACCAGGGAGAGAGAGGGGTGGGGGGGGGGGAGAGGGGAAGACAGAGAGGAGAAGCAGGTAGGGTACCAGGGAGAGAGAGGGGTGGGCGGGGGAGAGAGAGGGGTGGGGAGAAGGGAAGACAGAGAGGAGAAGCAGGTAGGGTACCAGGGAGGGGGGGGGGGAGAGGGGAAGATAGAAAGGAGAAGCAGGTAGGGTACCAGGGAGAGAGAGGGGGGGGGGGGGGAGAGGGTTAGACAGAGAGGAGAAGCAGGTAGGGTACCAGGGGGGGGAGGGGAGAGGGGAAGACAGAGAGGAGAAGCAGGTAGGGTACCAGGGAGAGAGAGGGGTGGGGGGGGAGAGAGAGGGGTGGGGAGAAGGGAAGACAGAGAGGAGAAGCAGGTAGGGTACCAGGGAGGGGGGGGGGGAGAGGGGAAGATAGAAAGGAGAAGCAGGTAGGGTACCAGGGAGAGAGAGGGGTGGGGGGGGAGGGGAAGACAGAGAGGAGAAGCAGGTAGGGTACCAGGGAGGGGGGGGGGGGAGAGGGGAAGACAGAGAGGAGAAGCAGGTAGGGTACCAGGGAGAGAGAGGGGTGGGGGGGGGGAGACAGAGAGGAGAAGCAGGTAGGGTTCCAGGGAGGGGGGGGGGGGAGGAAGGGAGAGGGGAAGACAGAGAGGAGAAGCAGGTAGGGTACCAGGGGGGGGGGAGAGGGGAAGACAGAGAGGAGAAGCAGGTAGGGTACCAGGGAGGGGGGGGGGAAGAGAGAGAGGAGAAGCAGGTAGGGTACCAGGGAGGGGGGGGGAAGAGGGGAAGACAGAGAGGAGAAGCAGGTAGGGTACCAGGGAGAGAGAGGGGTGGGGGGGGGGGAGGGAGAGGAAGGGAGAGGGGAAGACAGAGAGGAGAAGCAGGTAGGGTACCAGGGAGAGAGAGGGGTGGGGGAGAGGGGAAGACAGAGAGGAGAAGCAGGTAGGGTACCAGGGAGGGGGGGAGAGGGGAAGACAGAGAGGAGAAGCAGGTAGGGTACCAGGGAGGGGGGGGGGAAGAGGGGAAGACAGAGAGGAGAAGCAGGTAGGGTACCAGGGAGGGGGGGGGAGAGGGGAAGACAGAGAGGAGAAGCAGGTAGGGTACCAGGGAGAGAGAGGGGTGGGGAGAGGGGAAGACAGAGAGGAGAAGCAGGTAGGGTACCAGGGAGGGGGGGGGAAGACAGAAAGGAGAAGCAGGTAGGGTACCAGGGAGGGGGGGGGAGAGGGAGAGGAAGGGAGAGGGGAAGACAGAGAGGAGAAGCAGGTAGGGTTCCAGGGAAAGAGAGGGGTGGGGGGGGAGAGGGAGAGGAAGGGAGAGGGGAAGACAGAGAGGAGAAGCAGGTAGGGTACCAGGGAGAGAGAGGGGTGGGGAGAGGGGAAGACAGAGAGGAGAAGCAGGTAGGGTACCAGGGAGGGGGGGAGAGGGGAAGACAGAGAGGAGAAGCAGGTAGGGTACCAGGGAGGGGGGGGGGGGAGGAAGGGAGAGGGGAAGACAGAGAGGAGAAGCAGGTAGGGTACCAGGGAGGGGGGGGGGGGAGAGGGGAAGACAGAGAGGAGAAGCAGGTAGGGTACCAGGGAGGGGGGGGGGGGGAGGAAGGGAGAGGGGAAGACAGAGAGGAGAAGCAGGTAGGTTACCAGGGAGGGGGGGGGGAAGAGGGGAAGACAGAGAGGAGAAGCAGGTAGGGTACCAGGGAGGGGGGGGGGGGGAGGGGAAGACAGAGAGGAGAAGCAGGTAGGGTACCAGGGAGGAGGGGGGGGGGGAAGGGAGAGGGGAAGACAGAGAGGAGAAGCAGGTAGGTTACCAGGGAGGGGGGGGGGGGAAGAGGGGAAGACAGAGAGGAGAAGCAGGTAGGGTACCAGGGAGGGGGGGGGGGGAAGAGAGAGAGGAGAAGCAGGTAGGGTACCAGGGAGGGGGGGGGGAGGGGAAGACAGAGAGGAGAAGCAGGTAGGGGTACCAGGGAGGGGGGGGGGAAGAGGGGAAGACAGAGAGGAGAAGCAGGTAGGGTACCAGGTAGGGGGGGGGGGGGAGAGGGGAAGACAGAGAGGAGAAGCAGGTAGGGTACCAGGGAGGGGGGGGGGGGAAGGGAGAGGGGAAGACAGAGAGGAGAAGCAGGTAGGGTACCAGGGAGAGAGAGGGGGGTTGGGGAGAGGGGAAGACAGAGAGGAGAAGCAGGTAGGGTACCAGGGAGGGGGGGGGGAGACAGAAAGGAGAAGCAGGTAGGGTACCAGGGAGGGGGGGGAGAGAGGGAGAGGAAGGGAGAGGGGAAGACAGAGAGGAGAAGCAGGTAGGGTACCAGGGAGAGAGAGGGGTGGGGGGGGGAGAGGGAGAGGAAGGGAGAGGGGAAGACAGAGAGGAGAAGCAGGTAGGGTACCAGGGAGAGAGAGGGGTGGGGAGAGGGGAAGACAGAGAGGAGAAGCAGGTAGGGTACCAGGGAGGGGGGGGGGAGAGGGGAAGACAGAGAGGAGAAGCAGGTAGGGTACCAGGGAGGGGGGGGGAGGGAGAGGGGAAGACAGAGAGGAGAAGCAGGTAGGGTACCAGGGAGGGGGGGTGGCGAGAGAGGGGAAGACAGAGAGGAGAAGCAGGTAGGGTACCAGGGAGGGGGGGGGGGGGGGAGACAGAAAGGAGAAGCAGGTAGGGTACCAGGGAGGGGAAGACAGAGAGGAGAAGCAGGTAGGGTACCAGGGAAGGGGGGGGGGGGTGATGGCAGTGGTAATAATGGTATTAATGGTAGTGGTATTAATGGTAGTGGTATTAATGGTATTAATGGTAGTGGTATTAATGGTAGTGGTATTCATGGTAGTGGTAGTAATGGTAGTGGTAGTAATGGTATTAATGGTAGTGGTATTAATGGTATTAATGGTAGTGGTATTAATGGTAGTGGTAGTAATGGTATTAATGGTAGTAGTATTAATGGTAGTGGTATTAATGGTAGTGGTAGTAATGGTAGTAATGGTAGTGGTAGTAATGGTAGTGGTATTAATGGTAGTGGGAGTAATTGTATAAATGGTAGTGGTATTAATGGTAGTGGTATTAATTGTAGTGGTAGTAATGGTATTAATGGTAGTGGTATTAATGGTAGTGGTATTAATGGTAGTGGTATTAATGGTAGTGGTATTAATGGTAGTGGTATTAATGGTAGTGGCAGTAATGGTATTAATGGTAGTGGTATTAATGGTGGTGGTATTAATGGTAGTGGTATTAATGGTAGTGATAGTAATGGTATTAATGGTAGTGGTATTAATGGTAGTGGTAGTAATGGTATTAATGGTAGTGGTAGTAATGGTAGTGGTAGTAATGGTATTAATGGTAGTGGTATTCATGGTAGTGGTAGTAATGGTATTAATGGTAGTGGTATTAATGGTAGTGGTAGTAATGGTATTAATGGTAGTGGTATTAATGGTAGTGGTAGTAATGTGTTAATGGTAGTGGTATTAATGGCAGTGGTAGTAATGGTATTAATGGCAGTGGTATTAATGGTAGTGGTAGTAATGGTATTAATGGTAATGGTATTAATGGTAGTGGTATTAATGGTAGTGGTATTAATGGTAGTGGTATTAATGGTAGTGGTAGTAATGGTATTAATGGTAGTTGTAGTAATGGTAGTGGTATTAATGGTAGTGGTAGTAATGGTATTAATGGTAGTGGTATTAATGGTAGTTGTAGTAATGGTAGTGGTAGTAATGGTATTAATGGTAGTGGTAGTAATGGTAGTGGTATTAATGGTAGTGGTAGTAATGGGTAGTGGTATTAATGGTAGTGGTAGTAATGGTAGTGGTAGTAATGGTATTAATGGTAGTGGTAGTAATGGTATTAATGGTAGTGGTATTAATGGTAGTGGTAGTAATGTATTAATGGTAGTGGTAGTAATGGTAGTGGTAGTAATGGTATTAATGGTAGTGGTATTAATGGTCGTGGTAGTAATGGTATTAATGGTAGTTGTATTAATGGTAGTGGTATTAATGGTAGTGGTAGTAATGGTAGTGGTAGTAATGGTAGTGGTAGTAATGGTAGTAATGGTAGTGGTATTAATGGTAGTGGTATTAATGGTAGTGGTAGTAATGGTATTAATGGTAGTGGTATTAATGGTAGTTGTAGTAATGGTAGTGGTATTAATGGTAGTGGTAGTAATGGTATTAATGGTAGTGGTATTAATGGTAGTGGTAGTAATGGTAGTGGTAGTAATGGTATTAATGGTAGTGGTAGTAATGGTATTAATGGTAGTGGTATTAATGGTAGTGGTATTAATGGTAGTGGTAGTAATGGTAGTGCTATTAATGGTAGTGGTATTAATGGTAGTGGTAGTAATGGTATTAATGGTAGTGGTCGTAATGGTAGTGGTATTAATGGTAGTGGTAGTAATGGTAGTGGTAGTAATGGTATTAATGGTAGTGGTATTAATGGTAGTGGTAGTAATGGTAGTGGTAGTAATTATGTGTGTTGAATGCCTCTCACAGTGGGAAGCCAAGTGTTTGTGTATGTGTGTGTGTGTGTGTGTGTGTGTGTGTGTGTGTGTGTGTGTGTGTGTGTGTGTGTGAGTGTGTGCTTGCACATCTACATGTGTTTATGGATTCGAGCATGCATACATCCATGCGTGTGTGTGTGTATAGTATGTGTGTGTACAGTGTGTACAGTGTGTACAGTGTGTGTGTGTGTCTACACAGCTACATGCGTTTATGGATTTGAGCATGCATACATCCATGCGTGTGTGTGTGTACTGTGTGTGTGTATACATGAGAATGTGCATTTGAACTCACACCAAGTCCCAGATGATGCAGGCCCCATCCGAGCTGGCGGTGACACACTCCTTGTCGTTGCTCTTGATCTTGATGCTGGTGACGGTGGCTTTGTGCTCCTTCATGGTTTCAATGAGCCGGTGACAGCCCTGCAGGATCTCCCACACACGTACCTGTAACAGGCCAGAGACTGGCACTAGGACTCAATACAATTATGCTGTTGAGGAACACCACTAAAACATTGTATTAAATATGTATGTAATAGTATGTGTTTTTTTGGGAGTTTTTTTGTGGGAAGGATGGGGGAAAAGGAAGAGCTTAAAATATTTGTACAAATGTCACATTCAAGAGGTGGTTCATTAATACTGGTGGTTCTTAATCTATGCTCTCTATTTAAATATAGACTAAAAGGTGTCCTGTGACATGCCAGGGTGACTTTTCATCTGACCTGTCCCTCTCCTCCTCCACTAACGATCCTCTTGCAGTCCCTGGTGCCAGCGATGGCAGTCACGCCCATGCTGTGGGCATTGTGGATGACCAGCATGGCTCTGCCAGTCTCTGGGGCAAACACACGGATCTTCCCATCGTTCCAGGCTGTAACACAATTGGAACAAGACAAATACATTAGATGGGAATAGTCGATACATGACATTCCTAAGTATTTCTGTACTGAGATTGTGCCATAATGTGTTGTGATGATAGCCTGGTAGCAGATCTATTTGTGCTATCATGCCAAACACTGTGGCCATTCGGCAGTCTTTGGCATGACAAGGAGTGGCATGATGGCCCAAACAGACTGGTATCCAGGCTACTGTGAAGATTGTGTGCTCAGTCCCTCCCTAGTGTAGTACATTGGACGTGTGTCTTAACTGTAAATGGCTGGAATGAAAATGTACAGTCGAGGATCAAACCATTTATTATTATCATGACTCAACATTCAAGGCTCCAACAATGAGAAGGAATTTCAGGCACATTCACACCCTCGCATTAAAAATACTGGCATTATCGTACAGGCTAGTGTGCTCCATAATATTTGACGCGAGTCCATCATCGTTATAACTTAAGACAATGCCATACGCTGCAATGATGACGTACCATCCCTCCCTAGTGTAGTGCTAGCCACATCAGGGTTGTGGTTTTGATTCCCGCATGGACCACATATACTGTGTGTGTGTGTGTGTGTGTGTGTGTGCACTTAGTTGTATGTGTGTGTTCATTTTTTGAATGACCCCATTGCCAAACAGAACTCCTAATGGTTCCTGCCTACCGCTGATGATGCTGTGTCCGTCGATCATGAAGTCCAGGGCGTTGCAGGTCATGTTGGGGACGGAGATCCGCAGCAGCTCCTTGGAGGTCTCGGCGTGCCACACTCTGATGTCATCCTGGGAACACGTGGCAAACAGCTCCGACGAGCCACTGGGAGAGAATCAGAAACGTCGCTGGAATAAGTTTGCGACCAATCATTCTGCACTTTAGTCCACGGAACAGGAGTTACTTTGTACTGGAGCCACAGGCTACAATACATGTTTATGTTTTAAACATGCTCATATCGCCCTCTAGTGGGAGTAAATGGGCAATGACGGCAATGCATTGAAGGAGGACGAAAGCAATGTTGTTTTAGGCAGTCTCTCTTGACAGCATAGACTATGTTTGAGGTGCAGATAGATAAAGACAGCTATATATTTGAGGTGACATATGGCAATCAGGTAGTAGTGATAATAGAATGTGTATAAAACAATATTGTGGGGGGGAAAAGAGTGAATCACGTACAGTATGTAATCTCTAAATGGGTGCCTGTATTTTGAAGGGTGTCACTCACAAAGGGAAGGCCACGTCGTTGACTGCACTGTTGTGACTGGTGGCGATCAGCTCCTCTTTGAAGTCTGTGTAGCCAAAACGGTAGATCTGAGCCGCCTCCGTTCCTGCAAAGAACTGGTGGCCCTCGCCTCTCACAGCGATGGACGTCACTCCCCCCTCCAACTGAACCTTCCTATGAGGGTTAGATGATGAATGGCAGAATGCCGCATTGAGTACATTATGTATTTCTACACATAGCGTAAAAAAAAATCTCAGCCCCACCTCTTGGTTTGCCATCAAATCAAATGTATTTATAAAGCCCTTCTTACATCAGCTGATATCTCAAAGTGCTGTACAGAAACCCAGCCTAAAACCCCAAACAGCAAGCAATGCAGGTGTAGAAGCACGGTGGCAAGGAAAAACTCCCTAGAAGCCATGACCCTGACAGGCTGAAGAAATGTAACCACTCTAATGTATAGGCTAAGCTACAGTATGGATGCAATATGACAGTTTGAGATAGATGATATAAACCAGTGGTTCTCAACTGGTGGGTCGCGGCCCGAATTTGGGTCGTGGGAGGTTTTGAATGGGACGCAAAAAAATACTTGGCTCTGAATTGAAACTACTAATACCAGGTAGAAAGTGTGTATAAATTCTAATCAACATACATTGTTTTTAAATAATTTATTCTCCTAATTTTTTTATTGTATTGTTTTTATTCGATCACAGTATTTATATATAGAGTTATTAGCTGCGCTATTCAGCAGATTTGGTTCATTTTGTGGTCTCAAACAAGTGAGCTTGCCAACATTCTTCATCAAGAATATGAGCAATATGGATTAAATTGACAATGAAAAAGTTGTGAATGTTGTTCGCTTGTCTAATATACACTGAACTGGAAGAAAGGGTCATCCCGCCGGACCTCAGGAATATGACGTGACCGATACAATCTGTCAGTGCCCACCAGTCATGAGAAATCCATAGATAGGGCCTAATGAATTCATTTCAATTGATTGATTTCCTTATATGAACTGTGACTCAGTAAAATTGTTGAAATTGTAGCATGTTGCGTTTATATTTTTGTTCAAGTATATATTTTGAATTCTCACGCATGCTCACTCTAATATATTTACCCCTGGATTGTTATTCCTTGACTTCTTGTTTTGATTATTTGTATATTAGTATTGTATTTCAGAGGCATTCTACTGCACTGCTGGAGCTAGTAAAATAAGCATTTCACTGCACCAGCAAATCTGTGTACGCAACCAATAAACTTTCATTTGATTTTGATTTGATATAGACAACTCGATATCTTGTCTGTCAACCTGCAGCACTTACTTACTTGATGGTTTTGAAGTTAGGTCCCGAGCACAAAGTGAACATGCCATCCCCAGAGCCCACCAGGATGTCCCCAGACTTCAGCACCTTCAGTGTGTTGACACCCTGCACCAAAAAGACAAAGAGGGACAGCTGTACCAAATCTCAACTGCAGTAGGATCTCAGAGATATGAACATATGGAGGTCACTCAGGACACTGAATAAACCCACCTTGCTGAATTTCTGTTTTCGTGGCCCACAGCTGTTGAGGAGGCGGGTCTTCAGGTTGACTTTCAGGATGTCACCACTGGTGGTTCCGCAGTAAAAGAAAAGGTCGTCGTCTGGGATCTGTGATGCAACGGGGTCACCTTAAGAAATAAGCTTTCCGTCTCCACCTGTACTACTTTGAGAGGCTGCTTGATATGCAGGGAAATTCTTTATCTTAATTCAGAGATCAATCGGCCTCAGACAACAATTGCCATGTGAATAAAATAACAGGAACCTGAACTTGTGTGTTTACAGATTTCCTCATTAATAAACCATAACAAGTATTGATGAATAGTTTATCTTTGCTTGGTCTCAAAACGTACTTCGAGTGGTTAAGAATGGGTCGTACAAAATCATTTTGGGGGGCATTTGGCACCATTGTGCAATTTACTCACTGGTTGAATTAATGTTGTTTACACATAATTTCAACTAAATTACGTTGAACCAACGTGGAATAGACGTTGAATTGACGTCTGTGCCCAGTGGGTACTCAGTCAGTACCACTATTACTTCGAGCTGTGTCTGCTTTCTATGGTTTAGCTCACCTCAATGCATTTGACAATCCTCTTCAGCTGTCCTGTCTGGCATTCCGTAGGCCGGATCTTCCTATTTGGAAGGTCTAGCTCCCAAACACGCATCGTACCACTACAGGGAAACAACATATTACAAGCGTGTTAATTCGAAAGTATTCATAATAAACTGTATTTATTTAATAATTCTGCGTCGTGTTCAAGTCCAATAAAGATCCGTTCTGATTGACAAAGTAATGCTCTATTCTAACAGCAACCCAGAGTCTCTGTAAGTCACTCACTTGCCGGCGGAGATGAAGATGTTGTCGCTGTGGTTGGTGTACTCGATGGTGAGGCAGTGGCCTGCACTGTGGGCAGAGGCCGGGCTCCCACAGATCGCTTCTTTGCTCTCAAGGCTCCACACCACAATGCTGAAAACACGAACCATTCACATTTACAGCCAGACTGTAGTATAACCTACAAATTACTGTTGAAATTCTTCCAATGTGAAAGTAGTTTTTAAAGTGACACAATCATCTAAAGCCTGTTGTATCTAACCAATCTAACCAATCTAATCAAAGGTCTGAGGACCAGCTGATTAGTAGGATAAGGTGTGTTTTGCAGGACTGGAACAAAATGCTGCTACATTAAGCTACCTCTTACCTTCCATCATCCTGTCCACCCAGGGACACAAGGTACTTGTCATTGGGGGAGAAGGCAAGTCCCTCCACCTTCGCTTTGTGAAGCTGTAGTCTGGCGTGGATCGCTCTCTTCTCATAATCCCAGATGATCAGATCAGCCTGGAACAACATAGATTAACTCTGTAATCTACTGCCATTCATGTGTTTCCCACGTTCAACATTCATCTGTAGCCTCTCCCTCCGTGTCTCCATCCAACTGTGTCTCTGTATGTCTGCCGTTCGGTCTGTCTGTCTGTCTGCCTCTCTCTGACATCAAGAGGCGAAACATGACTGCTCTCCTAATACTAAAACGTTTCACTGTCTTTAGTTTACCTTGAAGCCCATGAAGGTGACCTGTCCAGAAGCGATGTAGCGTCCGCTTTTGGACACAGTGACACAGGAGACGTTGTTGGTGTGTCCATGGAGGAACTCCTGTTTGCCGTCTTTCAGGCTCTTCAAAATAACAGTGCAACCAAGAGGATAGATGAAGTGTTCTCTGCCTGGGTGCACTCTGAGGCCAGAAAATACATGTCCTGTCAAAAAAAATGTTTGTAAAAGCAAGTAAAGACATGCTTTAGACCAGAACTAAAGATGAGGATAGGATTATGATTGAACTCGTCTGAAGGATTCAGGAGAAACTCATCAAGGTAAACAAACATGATGGATAGATTAGAGTTTTGAAGGAAACTTCAAAATACTTTCCATAAACTGAACAGCACATGACAAATTATTTAGTTATCTTCAGACACATTGAAAAGATGACAAACCAGCTGAAAGCCCCACTAGCGACAAGCAACAGTAGTAGCTGGTACAGGTAGCTACCATAGCATGCCCTGATCCTAGTGATAACAACCATATCACCCAGGGCAACAAATAACGTTAGCTAACGTTAGTATTACTTGTTACCAGATAACTTGGTTAGCTCAGCTGAATATGTTAGCTAGCTAGCTAAATAGGCTGGCAGGATATTTTACATTACCATTGAACCCAATTACAGCCTCCAGCTCAAGCCGTGGAATATCTTGCGCATCTCCAGCCATGATTCAACACAATTGCACCTCTTTTTTTACTTTGAAGGTGTTTACAGCAAGTCTTCAAGCTTGTAAAATCCTATCGAGCTTCAGCTACCTTTCGATCATTTGCCATCTCAACAAACAAACGTTGCCTAGCAACTTAACCATTTGTTTGGATCAGTTTCTATGGTGATGTAGTAATTTTTGTAATGCATTTGGGTGCGTCTTTGGAGTGTGATTGGTCCATAGAGATCGGTTTAATCTAGAAGGGATACAGCTTTTGTCAAAATGGACTTTTCGTAGCAGGTTTAAGAAAACTTGCATAGCAGGTTAGGTGAATTAACGTAGCAGGCTAGGAAAAGGGTTATGGTAAGAGTTAGCTGTAATGCAAAAACAAAACAACTTTTGAAGTCAATTTGACAGAAGTTGTATTCCATCTAGACATGGCTAGAGATCTTATTAAATTTGAAACCCTCAAAGTTCCAGAATGGAGTGAAAATGGAAGCTATTTGTGGTCAGGGAGAAATCCAAACCAGTCTGGAATGAATATGCAGTAAAGGCATAGGTGATGCACTTCTTGCTTTTACTTACGCAGGAAAACAACAAGTAAGGCATATGATATATCAGAAATGATGTAATATAAGTATTGTCAACCTAAACTATTATCATATAATTATAAATACAGTTTATATGGACAGGTTTTATACACATTTTCTGTATAAATAGCCTATAACATAAACGTAAATAGACCATAATATATGTCTAAATTTGTATTTTATTCTAAAGTGTAATTATATGATACAATATTTGTTGCATTTACTTGTTGTTACTTGTTGCATTTGTTGCATTTACATTTACGGAATGTTGGCATATTGGCATATTGGCAGTTATTACGAAACATTTATGGGATCACTCCTCTAAAAACTGTCTGGTTAGTTAACAAACATACAGTGCAGATAATATATAAATGCATTGTTTTACACTCTTATCAGAGCATTGGCAAACCATGGTTGACCAACTCCCTTACCAAAAGGTCTGCTACTTTATATTACCATCATAAGAAGATTCATGCCCTTTCTAGCATTCTGATTCCTAATTCTATGGATTGGTTACTGCCAGGGAGCGAGCCAGGGAACTAGGTGTCACATCTGTGTCCACTACGCCCTCTGGTGTTCATCCGGTGTCGTCATAACCTTCTGTTCTCCCCCTGTATTCTCTCTCTCTCTCTCTCTCTCTCTCTCTCTCTCTCTCTCTCTCTCTCTCTCTCTCTCTCTCTCTCTCTCTCTCTCTCTCTCTCTCTCTCTCTCTCTCTCTCTCTCTCTCTCTCTCTCTCTCTCTCTCTCTCTCTCTCTCTCTCTCTCTCTCTCTCTCTCTCTCTCTCTCTCTCTCTCTCTCTCTCTCTCTCTCTCTCTCTCTCTCTCTCTCAGTGTGATTGTGTGGTTGGAGACAGGTGTGCTGGAGTCAGAGCAGATCCCTGCCAGCTGCAAATCGTCCCATAAATCAAGACCTCTACATATACTCATCCCTGCCAGATCGTAATTTCTGTTCAGTCCGTTATCACGCTAGCCCTTTGTCTATGCTCAAGATCCTGTTGCTCTGCTATACTGCGCTCATTTTCCTGCCTTACACCATTTTTGTCCTCTCCTTGCAGTTACCTCTCTGGCTCCTGTCTCCTGTTCCACATCTCACCACCAACCACCTTGCTCTGGATATCACTCACCACCACTACCTTGGATTCCCCTCTGGACCTGTTCCCCTGTTCTACTCAGCCAACTCCAACCTCACTCTACACTCCTGGTTTTTGCAACTCATCTGAGCTACCCCGGTTCTGCACTCCCCATTTCTATGTGCTCAATAAACCTTTTTTGTGCATTCATCCCGGCTTCCTCTTCTGAGTCCGCTCTTGGGCCCCCCCCCTCCCTCATTACGCACACCTGTCACCATCATTACGCACATCAACGCTCATTGGACTCACCTGGATTCCTTCACATTTTGATTGTCTTCCCTATATCTGTCTGTTTCATCCCTGTGTCAACATTATTGCGGTTTCCGTTTCCCCTGTCCAGATGTTCACTCCCTGTACCTGCTTCTCGTCTCCAGCATCGATCCTTACACGGAGCCAGTTTTAGAAATGTTTCCAAATTAATCAAAAATTAAAAGCTGAAATGTCTTGAGTTAATTAGTATTCAACATGTTTGTTATGACAAGCCACAATAAGTTGAGGAGTAAAAATTGTACATGTCACAATAAGTTGCATGGTGCATGGACTCACTCCATGTGCAATCCTCCATTTCTGTAAGGTCCCTCAGTCGAGCAGTGAATTTTGAGTACAGATTTAACCACGAAGACCAGAGGTTTTCCGATCGTTCGCAAAGAAGGGAACCTATTGGGCATCAACGGACATTGGATATCCCATTTGAGCATGGTGCAGTTATTATTTTAACACTTTAGATGGTGTATCAATACACCCAGTCAATGGTGATTTTAAAACACAGAGTTTAATCGCTGTGATAGGAGTTAACTGAGGATGGATCACCAACACAAACAAAAATCCACAATACCAACATAAACTACAGAGTAAAAAGAAGGAAGCTTGTACAGATGTTTTTTTTTATTAAACATGCATCATGTTTGCAACAAGGCAGTAAAGTAATACTGCAAACAAATGTAGCAAAGAAATGAACTTTATGTCCTAAAAAGTATGTTTGGGGCAAATCCAACACAACACATCACTGAGTACCACTCTTCATATTTTCAAAAATGGTGGTGCTGCATCATGTTATGGGTATGCTTGTCATCAGCATGAACTAGGGAGTTTTTTTTGTTGATAAAAATAAACATAATAGAGCTAAGCACAGGCAAAATCCTAGAGAAAAACCTGGTTCAGTCTGCTTTCCAACAGACACTGGGAGACAAATTCACTTTCAACAGGAAAATAACCTAAAACACAAGGCCACATACACACTGGAGTTACTTACCAAGATGACATTGAAGGTTTCTGAGTGGCCTAGTTACAGTTTTGGCTTAAATCGTCTTGAAAATCCATGGCAAGACTTGAAAATGGCTGTCTAGCAATGATCAACAACCGACTTGACAGAGCTTGACACATTTTTTAAAGAATAATGGTCAAATATTGTACAATCCATGTGTGCAAAGCTCTTAGAGACTTACCCAGAAAGACTCACAGCTGTAATAGCTGCCAAAGGTGATTGTAACAAGTATTGACTCATGGGGTTGAATACTTATATAATCAAGATATATTACTGTTTTATTTTAATAATAATGATACGTTTTTTTCACTTTGACATACAGAGTATTTTGTGTAGATATTTTACAAAAAATGTCAACTAAATCAATTTGAATCACACTTTGAAACACAACAACATGTGGAAAAAGTCAAGGGGTGTGAATACTTTCTGAAGGCCATGTCCTCCCTTTGCAACCCTATTAACATATGCACAAATATACATTCTCATTGATAAGTAGATGAATAATGAACAAACAAATATTGCACAAAATTCAAATAGCCCTAAACTTTTTACACATTTTGTTATGTTACAGCCTTATTCTAAAATTGATTAGATAATTTTTCCCTTCATCAATCTACACACAATACCAAATAATGACAAAGCAAAAACAGGTGTGTAGATTTTTTTTGCAAATGTATTAAAAATGAAAATAACAGGAACCTTATTTACACAAGTATTCAGACCCTTTGCTATGAGATTCGAAATTGAGCTCACGTCAAATCAAATCAAATCAAATTGTATTTGTCACATACACATAGTTAGCAGATGTTAATGCGAGTGTAGCGAAATGCTTGTGCTTCTTGTTCCGACAATGCAGTAATAACCAACGAGTAATCTAACCTAACAATTCCACAACTACTACCTTATACACACAAGTTTAAAAGGATAAAGAATATGTACATAAAGATATATGAATGAGTGATGGTACAGAACGGCATAGGCAAGATGCAGTAGATGGTATAGAATACAGTATATACATATGAGATGAGTAATGCTGTGAGAGCTGTGCATCGACACTCCCCATCCAACCTGACAGAGCTTGAGAGGATCTGCAGAGACGAATGGGGGAAACTCCCCAAATACAGGTGTGCCAAGCTTGTAGCATCATACCCAAGAATACTCGATGCTGTAATCGCTGCCAAAGGTTCTTCAACAAAGTACTGAGTAAAGGGTCTGAATACTTATGTAAATGTGATATTTCAGTTTTTTATTTTGAATAAACTTGCAGAAATGTCGAAAAACCAGTTTTTGCTTTTTCATTATGGGTATTTTGTGTTAATTGATGAGGGGAAAAAACGATTTAATACATTTTAGAATAAGGCTGTAACGTAACAAAATATGGAAAAAGTCAAGGGGTGTGAATACTTTCCGAATGCACTGTAAAAACCTTATTTAGTTTAGCCCATTGTCATCCACACACATAACTACTTTGAATTGTGTGAACAGAAAATACTTCATTATAAACATGAAGAAAAATATAGTCTAATCAAATGGACAACTGAATTAGGAGAAACCAGTTCATATAAGAGGTGGAAACACATGTCAGCTTCCTCTTTTAATGACAGTAAGAGAAGTAGTGTGAGAACGAGGTGGAGTTCTGAATTCCCCACACTTCCAATGACCGGATCTTGAAGTGTCTCTTGCAGAGAGCGGCGCTCTCGAAGGTGTCACATTGTTCCGTGTAGCCCCCCTCCAGATCAGCCTGGAGGCAGAGAGCATGACCCCCATCGCCACCTGGCGAGACAAACACATCGCACTCACTGTAAAAGATGTCAGCATTGAATTGACAGTAATAACAGCAGCCCACTTCAAGCTGCTGCACTTCTCAGTAATGTTGACATCAACACAAAGAATACAAAGGGTGGATGCAAAGAATAGGCCATGTGAGATGCCCTAAGCTGTTTCCTACCACCATCGCCAAAGTCGCTGCAAAAACTCTTGTACGTGGCAAGAATGCTCCTTAGGCCATCAGGCCTATTCAGGTTTCAGAAGGTTGTTGATCACTCTTTGTGACACTCTACCAACGACTCTGAACAGCAAACACTTTAGCATACATATGAGCAGCTTACCAATGACTAGCCTCTCGTGGTCTCCGGCGATGAACATGAAGGCCCCTTGTTCCTTGGCCCTCTTGGGTGAGGGGGAGAGAGGTCCGGGGGAGGAGGAGGTGAAGGGAATGGTCAGGTAGCTGGGGTCCTGGAGGGTCCCGGCTGGACAGGTCAGGGTGGTGTGGTTGGTAGTAGAGGTGGTGGAGAGTGGGGTAGAGGAGGAGTCCTCTTTTCCAGAGGAGGAGTCCTCTTTACCAGAGGAAGTGTATACACAGACCCTAGCAGCTCGAAGGTCTGGAGAAGGTTGTCTCTTGGCCGTAATGTGAACCACAGCCCGTTGGTAGCGCTCCATGCCTGGACGAAGCTGAAAGAACAACGAATTAAGAACAATGAACAATTAAGTTCCTGAATTGACATGGGAAAGGAATGGAGCCTGTGTTCTTCTACGGCATGATCCGTAAAGATTTCAACCAGTATTTTTTACGCTAACACAATTGTTCAGAATCAAAGGAAAAAAACATTTGCAAAATCATCTCTTTCAGATCTGTAGATCCTAATTTCTCTCACCGTGAAAACAAAGCTCTCCCCGGTCCCAAAATACGCAGGTTCTTCTGAATCATACTTTTTGCGCTCAATCAAATCTGTCGACAGGAAGGCACCACAGACCTGTGGAGTGACACAGGGGTAAGAAGTCTGCATAGAATCAAGTTGAGTGTAAAAAAATAGACCAAAAAAAAGGTTGTCTGCTACTGTAAACTCACCTCTTCATCCATAGTCTTCAGAAGCAAGACGACTGGCTCATGCCCCTCAACACGGGAATAAAATCTTCAAATGAGAAAAAAAACTTGAACTACTTTAAGCACTCACAGTGAACAATGGCAATGCAACTTGTCATGTTTTTAGACAACGGTTATTCAACAATCCCAGCCCCTTGGAATGTCTTTATGGGGGTGAAAGTTCAAAGTTCACTGGATGGGTCACGGCCTGGTCAGGGTCAGACTTTTAATTGGGGTCATCACATCCTGTCACGACCACCCTGTGTATGGCTAGAACCAATTCAAAAGCATGTCTGCTGAGGCAGGTACGTGTCAGCACAGTGACAAGGGAAAGTCTGAGAATCCCAATCAAACTCTTTGAAGGACATCAGAGTCAACATGCATAGAGATTCCTCATAGAGTAGAAAAATAACTATTGCCCGTCTCAACGTTTTGACTAGCTCTAGGACGAGACAACAGCCAGTAATTGTGACATAGGTATTCAGAGCATTTCTAAATGGATTTGCAATTGATGATTAATATTACCTTCAACATTTTCTCCTAACAGACCAACAGAACACTTCTAAAGACATGAATAACTGTTGTTAACCGATGTCACAGGAACTGTTCCAGCCAACAAACTGGAGGACACTTGGTCATTCACCTTAAGGCAATAATGTTGTTGATACTAACAACACAGCATTTCACTATTATGTCACTGAACCATAAGGTGAGTTTATACAGCTCTGGGCTGTTGAATTGACTGTAGACAGTTCTGGGCTGCTGAATGTACATGTCTTCACTACTTGGTCCACTACTAAGGTAAAACAGTGAATAAAAGTAACTTACGAGGCCAGGCTTCGGCCATGTTCGTTGGTGCTGAACAGCTTTTTGGGATTGAAGAGGGCAAAGCGTTCAGGGATCCAGGCCCAGACAATCCTCATCTCTGTCCCCGTAACAACGCTGGAGCTGAAGCTGTCAAAATCCACGACCTGGCATGACTGCCTTTATGGGGGAACAGAAACAGTTTGAGAATGTAAATATTTATATTGAAGCGTATCTTCAGATTACAGATTAATGTAAAGGAACTCAGAAAGTAAAGAGCTGTAAACTGTTTATAGATCAAAAGGATACAGTATCTAGGAATGGTTTAGTAGAACGACTGTAGCATCTCTATAACAAACTGAGCTGGAAGTAATCTGTCATAATAACCCTATGAGGAGTAGGGCTGACTTGGTGATGGCTTGCTATCTTTTGTTTTCCATTAACAGAGAGTGGACCAAGTAGATGTTCAACAAGAGTAGAAACATTTTCTGAAAGAACTCCCTTGACCAACAGCCTCACCTTTTCTGGTGGATACTAATGCCCTTCTGCATGAGCGAGTCCTTGTTAGCGTTGAACAGTAGGTTGAGCTCCCTCCGCGTGGCCAGTTGGATACTGAAGGCCCTCTCCAGCAGCTTCTCCACCGTACAGTGACGCACCACGTTCTCCACAAAGCTCTTCATGTCTCGCCTGAAGTCCTCCACGTCGGCGACACGAGACGAAACCGAGACCTTGTACAAGCTGAGAAGAGCCAGAGCCACCCTGTAGAGAACCTTGTAACCCTCCAGAAGATAGACATCCAGGACCCTCATAGCATATGTGAAGGGGAGGTCGGCAAATATCCACATGATCCAATCGGAGTAGAACTCAAAGAGGTTCTGGTGGGAGCTGGCGATGAGCTTGCGGATGCCACGGCAGTACTTGTTGGCCAGGTCGCCGAAGGTCATGCAGGAGGCCCGGTAGGTGAGGAATGTCTGATCGATGTAGCGCTTGTTGGGGTCATTGTAGGTGATAAGGCGGCAGACGCTGTGGAAGCACTCTGCTTCGTCTTCGCTGAAATGCAGGAGGAGAGCCACCAAGGCTGGGAGGATTGGGCAGAAGTTGATGTCCGGGAGGTGCTTGCCAATGCAGAGGAGGACCTTTTTTACAGAATTGAGACCAGCTTTGTTGAGGCAGTACCTGGGGGTGGGAAGAAGAACATAACATGAGCATAACATGATGTACATGCAATATTGGAAAAAAGCATGATAAACTTCCAATTTTCCTTTCAGAGTTTAATGACAAAAATGATTTGATCATGATTTGATCATCTGAACCGTTTTTCTCTGATAGCTTCATAGCCAGTACCTAGGGATCATGCCATCATCCATGTACTCAGGGAACGGGTGTGTGCTCATCTTCTGCTCTCCGAAGAGCTTCTTGGCCACATCCTGGTAATGATCTCGATCCGGTTTGATGGACCTGCAGTTGATACCATGAATTATATGATAATAGGCCTTGGCCCTTAGTGTATGGGGCATGACCCAGAACCCTGATCGACCCATGGTCTTCAGCTCCTGGTGATCCGAATTCAGGATCCTCTGGTAGCGCTCTGAAGCTTCAGGGTCGATCTTCTCCCAGTCCACAAACTGGCCATACTTCATGCCAGAGCAGGAGCTGATCTCCCAGTTCTCTGATTCAGAGATGGTCATCATGGGGACACCCTTTAGACTGCCTCTTCGGCCTATTGGAGAGAGGAAGGAAGAAATTAATAAATTGATTCTTTCAGAAAATATTATAAATCTGTGTTCATCCATAGTAACATTCCTGTTTTGGATTAAGAACACTGTGTTTGTGCATATTCTGCATTTCTCCCCCTCTGTTCTTCATATAACACCAGGCATATGGCAAAATACATATTTTTTAAACATAATTTGTCAAATAAACATACATTGGACACTTTTAAACATCCTGTAATTTGCATACCATTGAGATCTCTGCATGGCAAGTGTTTGTTGGTGTTGGACTTGGATCTCTTGGAGTTGAGCCGAGGTAGGATCCCCTGATTCCCATCCGCACTACTCTTCTCCTTCTTCCCGTCCCCACTCTTCTCCAGGGAGTTGGATCTCGGCCTCATGGCGTTGGATCTGGTAAAGTTCCCCTCTCTGTAGAGCTCAGACGTCTCGTAACTATAGAATGACCTGGAGCGTGGCCTGACAACGTTCTCATCTGTCGTCGTCTCGACGCCATACTTTTTGGCGTCCTCTGGGCTGTAGTAGGAATGGGACCTGGGTCTTCTGTGTCTGGCTGCTGAGCTCAAGATCTGGTCCTGGTCAGCGGTTGTTTCCATAGGAGACGGGTCTAAATGTATAGTCCCACAAGTGGAGAACTTGGGCGTTCTTGAAACATGGATCATGCTGTCTGGTACAGTATTCTCCTCTGCAAATGTCTGGTTCTCCTCTATATCAATGACAAGACTGTCTCCAGTGGCGGTATACTTCCCTTTTCATCTGAGTGCCTTGTGGATGTAGGTTTCATACACAGTTGTCAGTTGGTCAGGTGACCAGCACAGAACATGATATGGGTTTGTTTACAGTGTTTTTGTGTATTCTGAGTGGAAGATTCCTCTGACTTAAGGTCCATTACTGTGGCGACAAGGAATGCCTCCTTTCTTCGACTTCCAACACCAGCGGACAGCAACGAATGAACTAGGGCAATGAAATCAAAACATCACTGAAGTGGCAGATTATTGTTTAATTTGATAATAGGCTACTGTGTAAAGGACAGTCTATACTGCCATATATGGGCAGTGAATGGCTATGCTATTATTTTCATACACACATATCAAAATATGTATGAAAATCATGACGATACAGACTTGAGTGTTCTCACAAAGCATGTATCCTACTTTTAACCAGGGTATCTTCCTATGGTTTATCTGGTATTGTATCTGGTATCTGGGTTTGCCTGGGTTGATCTTTTCTTGTTAATTTACATGTTTATGGCAGCATTTAGCAAAAAACATGAAAGATTATTTTACTTTCTAACTCTTTTCAGAGGGGTTGGGTTAAATGCGGAAGACCCATCTCAGTTGAATGCATTTTCCTTTCCCTTCCCTTTTCCTGGAGGAACATATAGTAGCTCTATGAAACGGTTTTATAGGAAAACATGGGCGTGCCAAATGAGCACCTCTATTCCTAGAATTAGCAAAGGTCATCATTTCACACAACAGATATTGTTTTGATCAAAACACACATTTGTTTTGCTATGAAACAAAGATACCACTGTAAATAGATCCATTTAAATGGGGGCATACATGTTGAGGAAAAACAAACTCAGTGCCTATCTTGATGATTGAAGGAGTAGTAGCCTACAGTATGTTCATACTAGTAGTGGTCATAATCCTAACATAATGTTACAATAAGGACTTCCATATCACTAGACAAACAGGGGGCAAACGTGAGGTAATGTTGACATTTTCCAGATTTCAAAAACAACAAAACATGAGTAGTGGTTGTCGACCTTTATTGACCTATATTCCACCAAAACAAAAATAATTACATTGCTGGCTGTCGCCAAGGCCACACAGCCACAGCGCTATAAATAAATAGAAACAAGTGAAGTCATAATATTTATTATAAATTATTTGGATATTGTCTTTTTTATTTATTTATTTTATGAATGGATGAGGGTAGTTACACATCAACACAGTGACAGAGACTGGATGGAAAATTTGTAAACTGTGAATTAACATTTGGTTTGGACACCAGCAGCTCTGTCAGAGAGCAACATTCCAATTAATTTGATTTGGATTAATTTGATCAGCTTCTCATCAAAGCAACATCGAGGTTACAGTAAACCAGTGCATCTCAATTATTTTCTGTTACGCCCCCCCCCCCCCCCCCCCCCCCCTAGGAAGAAGTAAACATTTCGCGACCCCCAACTCTCCGCCGCGACTGTAAATAGTATAATTTGTCTATAAAAGTACACCTCTGCATAACATTGTATCCATTGTATTTGATACTGAAAAATAAAATGAAATATAATCAATAAATAATACATTCAAATTGATCAGCAACATTAACTCAGGAGCACAATATATGAAACACTTTGACCTATAAAACAAAAATGAATAAAACAATTTGTGCTGATTTAAAAAAAAATCTAAATGAGGAAGTCAGGATTAATGTCTACAATGAGCACGTTTTGCAGAGTACAGCTTTTCGAAGAGGGGTTTGAAGCATGATACTGCAACTCTCAGCTCCTGCTCAATGTTTAGCTGGGACCTGTACTTGGTATTCAGTGCAGCAACAGCAGAGAAGCCAGTCTCACAAAGATAAGATGTTGCAAAAGGAAGAAGAATGCCCATGGCCCTCTGCCCTAAGAGTGGATACTGCCTCTCTACACTTAGCCAGAATTCACTCAGTGTCTGTGATGTGAACCTCAGTCTCAATGTGGAGTCAGACGTCATATCAATGAACTGGTCCTCCTCTGCAGAGCTGAAACCAGTTGGAGTTGGTGCATTGAAAGGATCTCTCACCCAGTCATATTGGGAACTGTTTTCAGGGAAGTACTTTTATTTTTGCAGCACTTGAGTCATCCAGCATGACAGAGACCATGTCTAATGCTACAGGCAGTATCAGCTCCTCTGCTATGGAGTGGGGTTGTTGCACTGAGCAATTTGGTACGCCACCTTACATGATGCTAACAGTGCTCGCTGGTTTACTGAAGTAGCATTCACAAAGCGGGACGATTGTTGGCAATATTCGGCACGTTTTCGCTGAAAAAACTCAAGCGGCTTATCAGCGTGATTGAGGTGTAATGTCTTTAAGTGACGCCTTCATTTATTTGGCTTGATGCTGTCCGCTGCCAACATTTTTAGACACAGTAAACATACCGGTCTTTCCTCGTCCCCCACCGTAGTCACAGTGAAGCCAAGCGCTACATACGCTTCGTCATACACTGCTCAAAAAAATAAAGGGAACACTTAAACAACACAATGTAACTCCAAGTCAATCACACTTCTGTGAAACCAAACTGTCCACTTAGGAAGCAACACTGATTGACAATAAATTTCACATGCTATGGAATAGACAACAGGTGGAAATTATAGAGAATTAGCAAGACACCCCCAATAAAGGAGTGGTTCTGCAGGTGGGGACCACAGACCACTTCTCAGCTCCAATGCTTCCTGGCTGATGCTTTGGTCACTTTTGAATGCTGGCGGTGCTTTCACTCTAGTGGTAGCATGAGACGGAGTCTACAACCCACACAAGTGGCTCAGGTAGTGCAGTTCATCCAGGATGGCACATCAATGCGAGCTGTGGCAAGAAAGTTTGCTGTGTCTGTCAGCGTAGTGTCCAGAGCATGGAGGCGCTACCAGGAGACAGGCCAGTACATCAGGAGACGTGGAGGAGTCCGTAGGACGGCAACAACCCAGCAGCAGGACCGCTACCTCTGCCTTTGTGCAAGGAGGAGCAGGAGGAGCACTGCCAGAGCCCTGCAAAATTACCTCCAGCAGGCCACAAATGCGCATGTGTCTGCTCAAACGGTCAGAAACAGACTCCATGAGGGTGGTATGAGGGTCCGACGTCCACAGGTGGGAGTTGTGCTTACCGCCCAACACCGTGCAGGACGTTTTTCATTTGCCAGAGAACACCAAGATTGGCAAATTCGCCACTGGCGCCCTGTGCTCTTCACAGATGAAAGCAGGTTCACACTGAGCACATGTGACAGACGTGACAGTCTGGAGATGCCGTGGAGAACGTTCTGCTGCCTGCAACATCCTCCAGCATGACCGCTTTGGTGGTGGGTCAGTCACGGTGTGGGGTGGCATTTTTTTGGGGGCCTCCATGTGCTCGCCAGAGGTAGCCTGACTGCCATTAGGTACTGAGATGAGATCCTCAGACCCCTTGTGAGACCATATGCTGGTGCGGTTGGCCCTGGGTTCCTCCTAATGCAAGACATTGCTAGACCTCATGTGGCTGGAGTGTGTCAGCAGTTCCTGCAAGAGGAAGGCATTGATGCTATGGACTGGCCCGTCTGTTCCTCAGACCTGAATCCAATTGAGCACATCTGGGACATCATGTCTCGCTCCATCCACCAACGCCATGTTGCACCACAGACTGTCCAGGAGTTGGCGGATGCTTTAGTCCAGGTCTGGGAGGAGATCCCTCAGGAGACCTCATCAGGAGCATGCCCAGGCGTTGTAGGGAGGTCATAAAGGCACGTGGAGGCCACACACACTACTGAGCCTCATTTTGACTTGTTTTAAGGACATTACATCAAAGTTGGATCAGCCTGTAGTGTGGTTTTCCACTTAAATTTTGAGTATGACTCCAAATCCAGACCTCCATGGGTTGATACATTTGATTTTCATTTATCATTTTTGTGTGATTTTGTTGTCAGCACATTCAACTATGTAAAGAAAAAATTATTTAATAAGAATATTTCATTAATTTAGATCTAGGATGTGTTATTTTAGAGTTCCCTTTATTTTTTTGATCAGTGTATTTCCTCTCTTAGCTTTCGGGAGACTTACGTTTGTCTCATTATCTCCGTCTCTCTCCACCTTTCTTTTCATCCCTGTTAATTTTTCCATGGTGTCTCTTAAGGGTTTGTTATCTGCACTTCATATCTCCTGCTCTGTGCTGTGTGCTCTTGTTCGGTGAAAAAAAAAACTACTCCCTGCGGCAAAAAAAAAGCATGTTCCCGGGGTCACACGCGCCCCCCCCTGGCATCGCTCCGAGCCCCCTCAGTGGGGCGCGCCCCACTATTTGAGAATGACTGCAGTAAACGAATCACGGCTGAAAGTTTGTTGCTCACAGGACACCATCCTGACGTCACACACAAACAGGAAGTGCTCCCTGCTTATCAGACAATTTATGGAGTAAATATCGACAAATTCATTAATTATAAGTAGTTAACATGTCTCAAGATCCCTGGTAAGCAGCTTTTAAGGTGGACATTATGAGTATATTTAAGATGGCATTTGGATAAAATATAGAAATACGTCTTCAAACCTATATATTTGTGTTATTAGCTAGATAGTTAACGTTAGCTACAGTAACAGTAACTCGTGTCACTTTAAACAGCTACTTTTAAAAAGAAATAGCTAGCAACGACTTGACTCGATAAGTTATATTATTATTCCCATTCATAGTTCACACGAAATGAACTACAATGCACTTTCGCTGAAAACAATATACTGTATGCAGGGTTATGATTTAAGTATCTAACTAGCTAGCTAGCTAATGTATCTAACGTTACGGGTAGCTATGATGAGGAACAAATTGTCGTCACATGATGACATCTCAAGCGTGAGCTCAAGCAGAAAGATCTTGTGATTTAGATTGAGTACCACCAAGAACTCAAATGACACAGCTCCAGTGCTGAATGACAGTTAGTCTAAACTTGAGACAAAGCTGTCCACACTCAATCAGCCCAAATTAATTTGTCTACAATTGTTTTGTTTGTTGTTATTATTATTATACCTTGAAGATTTGCAGCATCGTCTTTGGAACTGGCTTTATTATAGTGGTTCATACACAAAATATTTTAACCACATAAACAACTATACTCACGATCATTTCATACCAACCTGGTTTTGTAGGTTACAGAATTATGATGCCACTTGCCGCCTTGTTCAAGAAATTGCAGAGAACATTCATGAAAGAAACAGACAACAGAGGACAAGAGGGAATCCTGCAAAGGTAAGCGTTTGAAACTATGATGACAAACTGCTAAACTACACATTTGTTTCCTCAAAAGTATATAGCAGTGCCTTCAGGAAGTATTCATACCCCTTGACTTATTCCACATTTTGTTGTGTTGCAGCCTGAATTCAAAATGGATTGAATAGATTTTTTTCCCTCAACCATCTACTATACACAATACCTCATAATAAAAGCATACCCATAACATGATGCAGCCAAGAGTGGTACACAGTGATGTGTTGTGTTGGATTTTCCCCAAACATAATGCTTTCTATTCAGGACAAAAAGTTAACTTCTTTGGCACATTTCTTTTGCAGTATTAAGTGCCTTGTTGCAAACTGGATGCCTTATTTCACTCTGTAATTTATGTCAGTATTGTGGAGTAACTACAATGTTGATGCATCCTCAGTTTTCTCATATCACAACCATAAACTCTTAACTGTTTTAAAATCAACATTGGCCTCATGGTGAAATCCCTGAATGGTTTCCTTCCTCTCTGGCAACTGAGTTAGGAAGGACACCAGTACCTTTGTAGTGACTTGTGTATTGATACACCATCCAAAGCCATAGTTAACCACTTCAACACACTCAAAGGGATATTCAGCATCTACTTTTTAAAGTTGTACTCATCTACCAATCGGTACCCTTCTTTGCGAGGCATTGAAAACCTCCCTGGTCTATGTGGATGAATCTGTGCTTCAAATTCACTACTCGATTGAGGGACCTTACAGATAATTGTATGTGTGGGGTACAGAGATGAGGTAGTTATAAAACAAATCATGTTAACCACTTTTATTGAACAGTGAAATAGTACATGCAACTTATTCTGCGATTTGTTAAGCACATTTCTACTCCTGAACATATTTGCTATAACAAAGGGGTTGAATACTTGTTGACTAAAGACATTTCAGCTTTTCATTGTGTATTAATTGCTAACATTTTCTACAAACAAAATTCCACATTGACATTAAGGGGTATTGTGTGTAGATCAGTGACACAAAATCTCAATTTAATCCATTCTAAATTCAGGCTGTAACACAACAAAATGTGGAAAAAGTGAAGGAGTGTGAATACTTTCTAAAGGCACTGTAGCAACTGTATTTCATGCTTAGGAATTGATTGTAGAAGTGTTTATTTGTCTGTCCAGATGAACATGACACTGCGAGCGTCGCTACAGAAGCTGAAACAGAACATCAACCAGCTCAGAGAGAGTTTGCTCCGAGTCTCGTCCTCCCGGCGCATGTATCCTTCCTTTCAACACATGATCACTGGTCCTCCTGGTCATGTGACTGATGACACGCAGCACAGTGCCCCAAACCGGTTTGGTTTCACATTCATGACACTGCATAGTAGTTGTATGTGAAGGTCCTGTATGTAAAGGTCCTGTAGAGGGCAGTGTTTTGTAAGAAATTGCATCAATCCTTCACTCTCTGCAATGAAAATCTGTGATTTGCATTGTCTGTTACTTTATAGATGAATGTTAGTAAAAATAATTGTCCATTTTCTTGTTAATCATGTTGTGGGGTCTAAATTATGTTTTTTTTTTTACCATAATCTCGACCTTAATACAACCGCCCTTCCAGAATGCAGTCGGAAGCCGATCGGAGACAGAACCTTGTTGACGACCTGGTCACCAGGGACAAGCAGCTAAATGCCACGTTCAAGGGTGACGTTACACAGCCAGAGCCCTCGAGGTATTTCTCCCTCTTACAGTTCATTAAGTATAAGTCATTTACACACACACAGCTCGTTAAGTATAAGTCCTTTACACACACACACACACACACACACACACACACACACACACACACACACACACACACACACACACACACACAGCTCATTAAGTCTCCTTTTAGCATACGCCACTCATTGTAAGTGAATGTAAATGGACCAGAACCTGAAAAGCAGTCATAGGCAATTGGTGATGCACCAAAGCCCGTCCTGCCTGCGGAGAACTATCTCTTTCTATCTGCTAGTGCTGCCAATTAATCCCAGTCTTGACTTTGTCTCACCCCATATGTGTCTAAAGGGTCTAATGGATCCACGGCCACTAACTTTGTGTGCAAAGGAAGTCTTTGGGCTTCCGTATGACCTTTTGCCTGAGCCCATTGGACGCCTTTGGAAGTCTAGTCTGCCATATTGGGGCCCGGTGCAGGGCAGTTGACTTCTACACCGCTCAGTTTCTCATTCATCAAGAGGCTTTGCTTGCCTTGCACTGGTGATCACACGCTTGGCACTTCCCGAAACTGGTACACTGAGGCTCAGCGAAAAAATGTAAGGGGTCGGATGTGCAACCCAAGCTTTTCGAGTTTATAGTTTATCACTCTCCGCTGAGCTCATATCCTCATCCTGTCATCCTCATCTGCCAGTGGACCAATCAAAGCACTGGACGCCACCGGCTATATCCTGTATTCTCATATTATTCTTAATTGTAGTGACGGCTCTGTACAGGAGCTTAGGAAAACACTTTGGAAAATGGTCATTACTTAGCATCGGGCATGACCTGCTCCATCCCAGGTGACATATATTTGGACAGCCAGGAGGTGAAATGAATGACGCTCACTCTGTGGTAACGACATGGACTTCCGCTGTCAGGTTTTGAGTATGTTTTGTATGAAATTAAATGAGGGTCAAACTCCATTCATTTGACAGGATCGTGTTCTTTTAATAACGCACACGCAACAGGGATAATACAGAGGTTTTCAATTTGCCTTCAAGGAATAGTGGAATGGCCGTGTGTGGTAAAAGTGAGGTAAACTCAGGATCAGTCATCGATTGATCAAATGAGCAGACTTTAGAAACGTTAACTATTTTCTTATCAGTCGGATCTGAGACTTTATACGTGTTTTACGGACTTTCTTGTTTGGATTAATCCACTTAGGGGCTGAAAGCGGGGAGGGAAGGGAACACTTGCTTTTATCTTTTTATAGATCCCACAGCCAATTACGAACATTGGTGGCCCATAACTAAATCAAATGGCAACTAATGAATTACACAGTTGATCTTACTCTTGTGATCTTACCGTTTCAAGTTTCCCTGGGAAAATATACAGTACCAGTCAAACGTTTGGACACACCTACTCATTCCAGGGTTTTTCTTTATTTTTACTATTTTTTACATTGTGGAATAATAGCGAAAGAGATCAAAAATATTATATAACACATGGAATCCTGTAGTAACCCAAAAAGTGTTAAAAAAATCAAAATATATTTGATATTTTTTCTTCTTCAAAGTAGCCACCCTTTGCCTTGATGACTGCAGGTAGCCTAGTGGTTAGAGCGTTGGGCCAGTAACCAAAAGGTTGCTCGATGAAATCCCCGAGCTGACAAGATAAAAATCTGTCATTCTGCCCCTGAACAAGGCAGTTTACCCACTGTTCCTAGGCTGTCATTGTAAATAAGAATTTGTTCTTAACTGACTTGCCTAAATAAAGGTTCAATAAAAAAAATGACAGCTTTGCACACTCTTGGCATTCTCTCAACCAGCTTCACCTGGAATGCTTTTCTTTCCTTAATGCTTTTGAGCCAATAAGTTGTGTTATGACAAGGTAGGGGTGGTATACAGAAGATATCCCTATTTGGTAAAAGACCAAGTCCATATTATGGCAAGAACAGCTCAAATAAGAAAAAAGAAATGACAGTCCAACTTCACTTTAAGACATGAAGGTCAGTCAATCCCGAAAACTTCAATAACTTTTAAAGTTTCTTCAAGTGCAGTTGCAAAAACCATCAAGTGCTATGATGAAACTTTCTCTCATGAGGACCGTCACAGGAAAGGAAGACTCAGTTACCTCTGCAGTAGAGGACAAGTTCATTAGTTACCAGCCTCAGAAATTGCAACCCAAATAAATGCTTCACAGATTTCAAGTAACAGTCACATCTCAATATCAACTGTTCACATGAGACTGCGTGAATCAGACCTTCATGGTCGAATTGCTGCAAGAAACCACTACTAAAGGACACCAATAAAAAGAAGAGACTTCCTTGGGCCAAGAAACACGAGCAATGGACATTAGACCGGTGGAAATCTGTCCTTTGGTCTGATGAGTCCAAATTTTAGATTTGTGGTTCCAACCACAGTGTCTTTGTGAGATGCAGAGTAGGTGAACGGAGGATCTCCGCATGTGTGGTTCCCACGTGAAGCATGGAGGATGAGGTGTGATGGTGTGGGGGTGCTTTGCTGGTGACACTCTCTGTGATTTATTTAGAATTCAAGGCATACTTAACCAGCATGTCTACCACAACATTCTGCAGCAATACGCCATCCCATCTGGTTTGCGCTTAGTGGGACTATCATTTGTTTTTCAACAGGACATTGACCCAAAACACCTCCAGACTGTGTAAGGGCTATTTGACCATGAAGGAGAGTGATTGAGTGCTGCATCAGATGACCTGGCCTCCACAATTTTTATTTATTTATTTAACCTTTATTTAACTAGGCAAGTCAGTTAAGAACAGATTCTTATTTTCAATGATGGCCTAGGAACAGTGGGTTAACTGCCTGTTCAGGGGCAGAACGACAGATTTGTACCTTGTCAGCTCGGGGGTTTGAACTTGCAACCTTCCGATTACTAGTCCAACGCTCTAACCACTAGGCTACCTTGCCGCCCCGACCTCAATCCGATTGAGATGGTTTGGGATGAGTTGGACTGCAGAGTGAAGGAAAAGCAGACAACAAGTGCTCAGCATATGTGGGAACTCCTTCAAGACTGTTGGAAAAGCATTCCAGGTGAAGCTGGTTGAGAGGAGGCCAAGAGTGTGTAAAGCTGTCATCAAGGCAAATGGTGGCTACTTTGAAGAATTTCGAATTTAAAATGTGTTTTGATTTGTAACACTTTTTGGGATACTACATGATTCCGTATGTGTTATTTCATAGTTTTGATGTCTTTCACTGTTATTCTACAATGTAGAAAATAGTAAAAAATAAAGAAACCCTTGAATGAGTAGGTGTGTCCAAACTTTTGACTGGTACTGTATTTTGATGTACAGTGTATTCTGTACTTTGATGCTGATGTGGGGTGGGTGGATGATTTGAGAGGGGGTGGGTAGTGGGTAGGTAGGCCTGGCACTTGGTGTGTGGTCTTTTGGGTGGGTATTAGCCTTGCTTGGATAACCTAAGCTATTCGATTTTTTTCGAGGGGAGGGGTTGGTCCGGGATAAGGGGGCTTATTTTATTTGTGAAACAATACATTAGAGAGAGAGATTAGCCTCTAATCAAGCAAAGAAGGGACACGGCACCTCCATTTTGAAGGATCACTGCACCCCTGACCCCTTTGGAACACCCCCCCAGCCCCTTACCGCTCCTTTTCCCTTCATTAATCTCTCCTTATGTTTAATGTTTTTAACCTTTATTTAACTAGGCAAGTCAGTTTAGAACAAATTCTTATTTACAATGTCGGCCTACCAAAAGGCAAAAGGCCTCCTGAACGGGACGGGGGCTGGGATAAAATTTGTAAAAATAAATAGGACATAACACACATCACAACAAGAGAGACACCACAAGTCTACACGAAGATACTTTATATTTGATCACTCCTGCAACAAGTCAAAATTAGTTAAATCGGCCCTGTCCGAGTTAGACAGACAGGCCTCTGAGGCTCTATCGGGTCCTCGGCGGCGGTGGAGTGTGATACGGGCTGCCCAGAGATGCCTGATTAAGTTGGCGGGCCCCAGTGGGCGGTTAATTGGATAAGCTTTAATCTTCACACAGTCGGGAGGAAGTGGAGATCCGCCACGCGGTAGGATAGTTACCAAACATGTCAGAAAGATTAGCTTAGCGCTGGCTGCCGGCCTCCTTGTCTCGCCCCGGCCGCCGCTGCTAAGTAAGCTGGGCCAAGGAGTAAAGAGAGGGAGTTGGGGTGCTTCAAATTTCACACTCGCCCCCGGAAAGAGGAAGGAAGGAGGTGGCGTCATGGCGCCATGCTTGACACACATCACAACCAACTTTGAGCGCCACGTTTGGACAACCTGTCCTGTCCAATACCAGCTTGAGGAGAGGAACTTCACAACTACAATGACATTTTTTCATTCTTTTCAACATAGTGTACCACAAGGATTTGATGAGCTGTATAATATTGTAGTAAATGGGCTTTGTTAAAGAAAGTGGAGGAGATTTTTTTAAGTGCCTACTTCTGACAGCCAATGGCCACGATCCTAATTTCCCTGACAGAACATGGCTGTCCCCCAAGGTCCCCTGACACCCAATGCCAGTCCTCCAGTCTGTCCAGTCAGCTCTGTCTGAGTGGAATTGCTGGACCTTTGTCTGACCAGTAGGTGACACTGTCTTGACGGACGGGACTGATCTATCTGTGCTAACAGAGACCTTGACACTTCACCGCAACACAACCTCAGGGTCTGAGGCAGCCTCAGACAGCTTTTTCCCATTACCAGAAAAATAGCTCGAAACCACACAACAGTGTAAAGCGCTACACAACACAACAAGAACACTCTGGTCTGTTTGTGTGTGTGTCAGTCAGAGTGAAACTCGACTGTAAACTTGAGGGCCTGTGGCTGTGTATGATTAGCATGCAGTGTTTACATGTCGAACAAGCCGGTCCTCGTTTTTTTTTTTTTTTTTTTAAAGCAACAAAAACATATCTGCTTCCTTGTTCAGAACGTAAAAACCAAACAAGAAAATAAACAAGCCTTGTCTCATCTGAAGGGTTCTGAAGGGAAGGACATGTTACAAAAGGCAACATCAGATGAGTAACACAAGTGTTACAGATGTAACCCCTTGCTACAGAGGTTGCTCACGTATCCGTTGTACCGTGTTTGTTTGCGGAGCCGGGGGTTGACGACACGTGTCAGTTGTTCGGACGCGTGTCCCGGTCAGGTGATTGACAGGCATAGCGAGTGCGTTCGCTACACCCTTGGCATGCTGATCATGTTGTTGTTGTGACATTCCCCAGGTCGACCCTGATGGCTGGGGCGGGGGCAGAAGGGGGGGCCGCGGTCAACCCCTGGCTGGTCCACGAGCCAGAGGAGACCAGGGGCCTGGGCTTCTCCGCAATCAAACAGCAGCAGCAGCACATCATCGAAGGTAAGGTTACGCCATGTTCAGATCGAAGTGCATGCTGTAGAACTGTCGGGTGGACTAGGGGGTGTCGTCAGCTCTGTTCATTGTATATCTATCTGCAACGGTCAGAACGTTTCACATCACTGATTCTGAATAGACCCCTGATCAGATCTAGGATTAGCTTGTATCTTCAGAGTCCTAACTTTACCCATTAGAGGAGTGGGATGCAAAACTGACCTGTGATCATTGCCTCTGGTAGGAAACACAGAGGTGGCGGTCCTCCTCAAGGCTACACCTTGATAACTAAATCCACACTGTCACAGGATGAGGTGAACACAGTAACTCACATTCGGCAGATTCGTTTTCACTGCCTCTCCCAGTTCCTAAATCGTTTCCACATGGACTGTAAACAGCAACATCCAGGCTGATCCTAGTACAGTTCACCTGACTCAACATGACTCTCCTGTTATGTCTCCATTACGGTTCTGGCTGCGATCTGGCTATTGTCAGTTTGTCAGTATTGTGGGGATACAGTGAAACCGCATCAAGGTTTTGAGCCCCCATTGGGATTTCCAGATGGAAGTTTAGGGCCTATAGTGAGCGACCAAATCTGTGGTCGTCCAGATTCCTGTGGTGGTGTCAGTGTCAAATACAGAGACAAGGGGCCTTCTCTCCTCACCAATTCCCTGAACCCCCATGAAGCACATACACTGAGTTTGTCCAGGTTTTAGTAACACCACTCTGTAAAATTGTGAGAGAGAATGATAGTTTCCCACAAGTTATGTATCCGTCTCTGTCACAAAGTCACTGTTCAGCTGCCCCCCTCTCCTTTTTCACCCTGTACAGTTAGAATAACAGAAGTCAGGCTGAGGTGTGTGTAGGTGCGTGTGTGTGTGTGTGTGTGTGTGTGTGTGTGTGTGTGTGTGTGTGTGTGTGTGTGTGTGTGTGTGTGTGTGTGTGTGTGTGTGTGTGTGTGTGTGTGTTTGTTTGTGCATAAATGCATGTCTTTGCCGTGCGTGTGTGTGCGTTTTAAGTGCTAGTGAGTCACCTGTGGCATGCTGCCCCCTAGTGTTGTTCCCCAGTGCTGAACCCCAATCCCGTCATTCCTACTCACCAAAGGGTTGCCCTGTGAAAGCAGTGCACGACCTTTCTCCCTCTCTACCACTGGGTCATTAAAGAAGAATTTCGGCATGTCTTTATAGTTTTTACCACCTCTCCGCTGCTACATCTGACACATTTTTGTGTGGATGCGTAATGTGCTCTAGAGTATTTGTATGGCAGTTGAATGGGGTTTTCCTTATTATGGGTTGTTTATTGATGAACTGTATAATGCAGGAATCATCAACTAGATTCAGCTATGGGACCATTTTTGTTTCTTCTTGAGGGGATGGTCAGGGGGACGGAACGCAATTACAAATCATTTGTAAACCTCAAATTGACCGCAAAGAAGCCCAAACGGATGTATTTCCCTGAAACAACATATTTTCAAACCTTGCTTACATTTGTATGCGATCACGTATCTCTCTCTATAATGAGTGTGAATACTTTGGAACAGATTTCCTAAATGAAGATCCCCCAGAGCTGATTTGGTGTTTTTACCGTCTGATGTACAACAACAAATATAAATATATACAGGGCCTTCAGAAAGTATTCACACCCCTTGACTTTTTCCACATTTTGATGTGCAACGAGGTGGGATAAAAAAAAATTTGGGGGTCAATGATCTACACAGAATACTCTGTCAAAGTGGGAAAAAGATTCCAACATTTGCAAAAGAAGCAAGAGAAATTAAACACAAATATATCTTGATTGCATAAGTGTTCATCGATACATGTTACAATCACCTTTGGCAGCGATTACAGCGGTTGATTATTTCTGGATAAACTTTGCACACCTGGATTATACAACAATTGCACATCATTCTTCAAGCTTTGTCAAGCTGGTTGTAGATCATTGCTAGATCATTGCCATTTTCAAGTCCTGCCAAAGATTTTCAAGTAGATTTATGTCAAAACTGTAACTAGGCCACTCGGGAACATTCAATGTCTTGATAAGCAACTCCAGTGTATATTTGGCCTTATGTTTTAGGTTATTGTCCTGCTGAAAGGTGAATTTCTCTCCCCGTCTGAACCAGGTTTTCCTCTAGGATTTTACCTGTGCCTAGCTCTATTCCGTTTATGTTTATCCTTAAACAATCTGTAGTCCATGCTGATGACAAGTATACCCATTACATGATGAAGCCACCACGCTTGAAAATATGAGGAGTATGATGCGTTGTTTGATTTGCCCCAAACATAATTATTTGTATTCAGGACATAAAGTTCATTTATTTTACATTAGTGCCTTGTTGCAAAAAGGATGCATGTTTTGGAATATTTGTATTCTGTACAGGCTTCTTTCTTTTCACAGTATTATGAAGTAACTACAATGTTGTTGATCCATCCTCAGTGTTCTCCTATCACAGCCATTAAACTATGGAACTGTTTTAAAATCACCATTGGCATCATGGTGAAGTCCTGGAGCAGTTTCCTTCCTCTCTGGCAACTGAGTTAGGAAGGACACCCGTATCTTTGTAGTGACTGTGTGTATTGATAGACCACCCAAAGTGTAATTAATAACTTCACCTTGCACAAAGGGATATTCATTGTCTGTTTTTTATTTTTTATGTATAAAAATAAATAAATTGGTGCCCTTCTTTGCAAGGCTTGTGTGGGGTACAGAGAGGAGGTAGTCATTCAAAAATCATGTTAAACACTATTATTGCACACCGAGTGAGTCCAAGCAACTTATTATGTGACTTGTTAAGCGCATTTTTACTCCTAAACTTATTTAGGTTTGCCATAACAAAGGTGTTGAATACTTGACTCAAGACATTTCAGTTTTCATTTTTAATTAAATTGTTAACATAAAATGTAAAAAATAATAATAATAAAAAAAGGGGTGTTGTGTGTAGGCCAGCGGCCCAAAAAATCCAAATGGAATCCATTTTAAATTCAGGCTGTTCTTTCTGAAGGCACTGTAGATATATACTTTTGAGGAAACAAATGTGTAGTTTAGCAGGTTGTCATCATAGTATCAACGCTTACATTTGCAGGATTTGTATTTCTTTGCTCAGAAAAGTTGGAGGGCCAAATAAAATCACCCTTGGGCCCACGAACCACCATTTGGGGAACCCTGGTATAATGTATGGGTCTCTCTCTTATGGAGCCTTTCTCTATTTCTGTCTGTCTCTCTATCATGCTGAACAGGGATGAGTTAACCCCTTTCTCCCTCTCTCTGAACAGTTCAGGATGCTGGGTTGGACGCGTTAGCCGCCGTCATCAGCCGACAGAAGCTGATGGGTCAGGATATAGGCAACGAGCTGGACGAGCAGAATGGTAAGGAGGGGTGTGTGTGTGTGTGTGTGTGTGTGTGGTACATCTCCTATTGCTTCTGCAACCTACTCTGCGTCAATCAGATAAGTCCACCCTACCTTTCAGCCCTACAGTAAGACACAAGCTCTTTATCATATTATGTGTGTGTCTCTCCCTAACAAGGGGAGGGTGTATATAGTTCATGCATAGTTCTACCAGCCACACCCCACTCCAAACCACTGTGTGAAATCAATCAGACACGCTATTATTTCAGTCATGGAACAGGGGTCAGTACCCTTTACTGGTGCTCCAAACCACCTTGGTCAGAGTCACAGAATTAAGTGAAGTGTTCATCCCAAATGGCACCCGGTTACCTACAAAGTGCACTACGTTTGACCAGATCATGGTCAAAAATAGTGCGCCGTATAGGGAATAGGGTGTCATCTGGGACGGAGACGATGTATGTCTATGGTTAAAGTGACCTCACGGTGAGCTCTCAGAAAACGTCTAGCCGTCCTTCTAGAAGAGCTCTGCTGGGGGTGGATCTGTGACTGTGTCAGGCTGTATGGTCTGGTTAGGAGGAATGTGAGCTTCCTGACGCACTGTTTTAATGCGTTTGCCGAGAGAGTCAAGTGCTGTCCTGGAATCAGATCCGCTTTGAGGTAATGTCTGTGTTGCTGTAAATAGCTCTGTCATAGGAGGCAGGCGGCGGGCAGAAGGCAGGTCTGAGCATATCGCTCCGGTTCGTCTACAGATGGAGGCACTTGAGAAAAGGTTGTTGGATGCCAGATAGTCATCATCCGCCTCTCGCAGGACCATTAGATCTAAAATTAACAAAAATAGCTAGCGAAGAACATTTTCTTCATCAACAATTTTGCTCGGACTGTCTGGGAGTGGTCTGAGTGGGGAGGGGAAAACGGAAAACTTGCTGTTATTGGCAGAGTGGTTTGGGACTCTGTTTCTTATTGGTGTATTAACTCATTTACCATCTGGTGATGTCACCAGGCAGTCCAAACAGGCAGACATTTCTGCCTTTTCAAACAGCACTTACACTAAAAGGGCATTACCATCATTTTCACAGTATTATTCTAACATCCTAGTGTGGAAATATATATAAAACACAAGAAAATCTTTTTTGACTGCACTTTTTTTTTTTAAGGCCCCCCCCCCAAAAAAAACTATCACTTGCCACTTTTGACCTTTTGCCTACATTCAAAGCGATGTTTTCTGAGGACAGAATAGGTTAGGGCCCTCGTGATGTGTGGAGGACACCCAAAGCCCATAGGAGGCAGAGGAAGATGCTTGGTGTCACTGTATATTGACTGTAGAGCGTATAGAGTGAGTGGGCTTAGTGGTCTGATAGAGGAATGTTACACTGAGTTCATTAGTTCCTGCTTGCTGTTCTTGGCATGTTCCCGGGCCGCACCACAACGCCACAACCCCGGGGGCCAGACAATTAGTGGGCCGTTGGACTAAATGGTGCTTTTCTTTCTCCCGCCATGAGCACAATGTGATGACATGATTGATGTTCTCTCCCTAAAGAGCCCAGACTCCTTCCTCTGGGACATTGTAAATGTAGGCTATATCCCAATAATGTTAAATAGCTTCTTAGTTATCTTGTTTTAGCTATCGATAGTCCTAACGGAGAGGAGCGGATGAAGCCATAGCCCCAAAATCACACCACTTTTGTTTATATTGTTCAGCCGTTTTGATGGACACCGATGAATATTCAATGCATATTTCAATGTATTTATAGTGTGTTTGTTTGAGACGGCCAGTTCCAAGTTAGGTCAGATGACTTTGTATGGTCCTTTTCTGAGGCTGTGCTCCGATCCCACAGGGATGCGTAATCGAATGACCTTTTGAGATGGAAACATACGAGTTTCCCTTCTGCTGCTGGGAACAAACAGTAGACGTTTGGCCTGCAATCCTCCCCGAGTCAGAGAGAGGGTAGCTAACGGCTTGATAGTTTCAGCCTGCTCTCCTCTTACCTTATTGAGCTAGAGAGGAATCATTGGTTCCCCTTTAATCCTCAGAGTCCGAACCGGCGTGTTTTTTTTCCTCTTTTCGCCTTTCTTTTTTAAGTGCGTGGCGTCGCAGTGTTTCCAATAACAAGAGACCTCGGGGCGGGAGAAACGTCCGACGCGGCGGCTGTAAGTGGAACTGAGAATCCGGACCCGATTGCCCCCCGCAGCAAGCGAGCGGAGCAGGCGAATGAACTTCAGCCCTGATACAAAGTGGAATTCATATTTTAGCGAGGTAGTGCACTTTGTCCAAAGATTTTGATAACGTCTCTCTCTCTTTCACTCTTTCCATATTTTCGATCACGACCGACTGCTTCTCCAAACGCTGCCTAGTCCCCTGTGTATGTTCGAACCTCTAACCAGGTCCGCCTGGTTGAAATTGAAACCAAACCTGGCAAATGAGAGTGTTAGGAGGCCAGCCTGGTCACACGGCCCACCTGTATGCCTGTCCCCGGGGGTAGTACTTAGAGGTGATAAACAGAGGGATGAGGTGGGGGGGGGGCTCCAATAGTGGATCAGTCCAACATCTTGCAGTCTCCACCGGCTTCCCATCTGAATTTACAGTGGGGCTCAGAGTTCACGAGACCAACTGACTATAACTCACCCGGTCTCACACATAGGCCCTCAGGGCTCTGGAGCCTACAGGCTTCCCTCGCTTTCTCTCTTCCTCCCCTCGTTACCTCTGCCCTTCTCCTCTCCCTTCTCTGTATTTTCTCCCCTTACGCCTCGATCCCACCGACAGTGTCGTTGCATTTTGGTAAACCAGAAATACAGTAGTTTCCAACTGAGTGCCGGCAGTTGCAGTGCGTTCTGTGTGATGCAGACGTTGGATTTCTCAAACGTCTGCATCAATCTGTGTGCGTAGACGGCTTGGCAGAAATGGTAGCAGAAGGTGGATGTTGAACTTTTGTTGCACACACATCCCGAGGATGCCGCGTACCATTTTGCGCAATAATGCTATGGGTGTGATCGAGGCACTCTCTTTCCTCTCTATCTTTCTCTCTCTCACTTTAATTTCCCTCTCCCTACTTTTCCCTCTTACTCTCTGCCTCCTCTTTACCTCCTCTGCCCCGTCCACCTCTACCTCATCTCTCTTTCTCCTCTGCCTCCTCCCACCTACTCCTCTCTCTACCTCCTTTCTCTCCACCTACCCCTCTCTCTCTCCTCTCTCTCCACCTACCCCTCTCTCTCTCCTCTCTCTCCACCTACCCCTCTCTACCTCCTCTCTCTCCACCTACCCCTTTCTCTACATCATCTCTCTCCACTCTCCACTCCTTCTTCTCTCTCCCCTCTGTGTGAGTTATGGCCGAGATGTCATGGTCCCAGAAGAGGTGTGGGACAGGTGGAAAAATAGGATATATCACATAGCGTGGTGAGCAGGGGAGGCCAGGGAAGGACTTCAAACAGCCAGGCATACTGATTGTTATTGTCCTGGGAGTTCCCATTCTTGATTTAGGGTCTGAACAGTCCGCATAGGGCCCCACAGGCCTTGCGGGTGCTGGGGGAGAGGAAGCCGTGGCTGCAGGCTGGAGAAACTGGTGGGTGACTTGGATCCACACCAAATCAAGCCATGCCACCCTGAAGACATCATACCACCCAGGTTCTGATGGGCATACTGTATTTGATGGTACAATTAAGAATGTGCTGGTGTTTTAAAAAGGTCTTTAAGCTATAGGGTTATATACACAAATGCATGATGGAATGCGGGCCTGCAGGCACGCACACACTCAGGGAACAGACACACACTCACACACACATCTACCTAACAGAACAGTTAATGCTTTATATGCGCTTATATGAGACACAGAGGTTCGATTAATGTTTTCTGCATACTTCATGAGAATAAGCGTTTGGAATGTTTTTCTTGCCGAGTTGTACTTAAATGACCCGTATTATTGCTTCGTACAGCTTTGTAGGTGCTGCATTTCTTACTTGTATTAAATGACAAAATCGACAACGTAAAAAGTAACAGGATAGCATAATGCTTATGGAGAGGCAGAGCAAATGTTTTTCATTTAAAAAGACTAGACTCTGACAGTTCGAGTGTTTCCTCTCTCCGTCTTTTTAGGGGTTCTGTTTTTCTCCTGATCTCAGTCCTGTTGCAGTGTTTCCCTGTAAATAGATTAAGCTCTGTGCCCGGAGCTAGCCTCTGACCTGAGTGCAGTGGAGGTTGCAGTCGGCTCCTTTTTGGGAAAGAGCTTGAAGCCAGGGTCATCTGTGAAGGTGACCTGTTATGAGTGTAAGAAATGAACCCGAGGCCCTCGGGTTTCTCTTCCAGCCCCGTCTTTAAAACATCATAATGAAATGGTGAGGAAGAGTTGTGCAAAGTAGTAACACTTTCAATCCCCAAGCTTTGCAGGTGTGAACTGTGAAGACAAGAAATACTTCAGATCTTTTTTTTCTTCAATACCTATAAAAAGAAAAAGTGAATTTGACGTTTTTGGGTGTGAAGATTATTTATGATGTGTATCATCACCAGGCGATTTCACATTTCCGACACGATGTGGAAGAAATCAACCATATTTTTTTTCTTTCCAAATTCAATGTGGTAGAAAATGTGCCTGTGTGTCTCACTAAATGTTCTATATCAACAAAATTATTTATTTTGCTGCTAGAATCAACATTGTTTGACTTTATTGGTGTTGATATTCCTCTGATTCGGGTCTGGAACAATGACATCAGCCCGTGTCACAGTGGTCTGTGATTATGAGTGACGGCCAGTCTTGTAAAAGTGGGTCTTTTCGTGGGGCTGTGGAGGGTTCCAGCTGTAGAGACTAGTTTTCCACAATACACCTTCACTTTGGTTGGAATAACCAGGGAAATGGTGGTGTGTGGTTAAGCATACACACACACACACACACACACCCTTTCATTCCAGGGTTTGTCTCTCTTCCGATTACAAGCCTCATTAAAAATCCAACATAGTCGACATGGGCTGATCAAATGGATGTATGAGTTTGTTTATTTTCCACACACTGTTTGATGCTATTTGATCAACAAAGTTTCCCGCTCAACCGAGCCCCTTCAACCCCCCCACCCACAAACCTTTCAGAGGAATCAGCCACTGCTGTTTGTTCCATTTTCTTTCCTTCCTCTTTCCTTCCTCTTCTCCACTTTAATAACTAGACTGTGGTCCCGCGACGACTCTCCCAAATGTCCAGCCGGGACCTCTGTGGGTACTCCTGCCTGGCTCTTTGTTTTCTGTTTTGCTAATAACACTCTGATTTCACCATCGCTAGGCAACACGGTGTCCATGTCTTTCTGTTAGAGGGCTATATTTTTGTACAGAAGTGAGCTCATTCGGAACAGAGAGAGAGAGAGAGAGAAACAAAACTGAATTTAGATTAAGATCTGCCGGTGGAAGATGCCGGACAGATCCAGAAGGAAGAACGCTTTGGAACAGCTGATAATGCACGTGACCTAAACATCCAGGCTAAACATCCAGGATTGTTACGTCTGACACTTCCTACGATTGTTAGACGTGTATCCATTTCTGTATGAGTAAGTGATCATAATAGGAGTCTATCGCAATAGGAGTCTATTGTCAGTGTTGAGGATGGGCCTATGGGCTAGCCTGGTACCCAGATCTGTTTGTGCGGTATAGCCAACTCTTATGGTTGTTTTGGGAAATGTTTGGCATGACAATGACCATACCGTATATAGGACCTGGCAAGATGGCACACAGATCTGCGACCAGGCTATCTCTAGCCCACAACCGTTTGTTAGAACTGCTGGAGGACCAGTGACCTCACCAGTGGGGTGGTCAACCCTGGCTGTGGAGAACAGAGCTCTTGGTCACACTCTTCAGAGAAACAGTCCCGCGAACCAATAAACGTACGCTAATGGTGGCGCTCGGCGTCAGGGCAGAGCCGGGTTGCCGGGGCGAAGTCGTCGATTGATTTAACGCCCGTCCTCTTTGCTCCAGCTGCGAGCCAACGGTAGGGTGGTCAAGTAACACCGTAGTAGGGCGTGGGGAGGAAGAAGGAGGGGTGGGTTGGTGTTTGTGTCACGAAAATGGGTGTCGTCGTCATTCATGAAGACACGCCCAACTCTTGTCTGGTGTCACTGAGCTTTGAGTAGCAGTTACAGAGGGTGGATATGACCAACTGACTTGGTGGTTGGAGTTTGACACGACTCAGCCCCACATAGTTGGAAAGAGTGAGGATTCTTTGTGTACTAAATATAAGAAAATACACCGTGTATACCTTCAAGCCTCTAACACCTTAAAACAAGTCTGTTGGTGGTTCATGGACAGTTCTACGGTTCAGGTTCAGTGTTATGGTGCTTTGGAACGCTGAAGTGCTACTGCTGGCTGCCGTCTAGTACCCTCTCTCATTGAAGAATAGCCTAATTTGACTTGAGTCACACTACTGTTATTTTCCACAAATCTCTCTCTTCTCTGAAGGTGTCCTGTGGAAGCCCTCCTTTCTGCAACAGTCTCAGAGCATGTACATATTTAGTCACTTCCTCTGAGTCGGGTGTTTATAGGTCAGAGTAGGGACACTGATCTAAGGTCAGTTTAACATTTTCTTTCCTTTTGATTATGGTTAGGATTTGGGGAGGGTAAGCTGACCCTAAATCAGTACCTAGGGGTCTGCCTCAGCTTTTAAAACCGGGTTCATGCCCACTTGGTGACTGTGACTCTCTAAACTTCTGACTCAGATGGAAAATATTTTCTGAAAGGCCTGGGAACTTGCCAGAGGTTTTGTGGACAGAACTCTGGGCGAGAAGGTGGTGGGCTGCACAGGTCTTTTTAATAGCCTTTCTTATTCCGAATATCTCACAGCAGTTACGCTTCCCTCCTGCTTCTTATAGAGATCATCTGACGAATGTGATCAAGTTGTAATTGAGCAAGAACTGGGAACAACCAATCCAGCGGGAGAAGCTGGTTAAAACCACGTCATTATCCAGGATAATGTCTACATTATCTGGGAATGTCTACTGTGCAGACTAGCGCTGCTGAAGGAATGTGAATTCACTGCCCACCCCATTCATAATGACACTGCTCTGTGATCGAGTGACAAAAAATAGCCAAGGCGGGAAAATGCTAGACGGGCCTCCTGTTTGACAAATCCTGACCTGGACGCGATCGATCATATGCCATCTCCTTGTCCCATGCGATGGTAGTTGCATCCGTCTCTGTCTGGGGCACAGTGTCACTACGGCAGAGTGGAAGGGGACAAAGTAACAATGAGGTGGTGAAGGGGATTCAGGCAAGGGCAAGCGACCGCGACAGCATGGTGATGAATGATCTTCTGTTTGCGACCGCTAGCAAATTAGTATGTGGGAACTCAAAGGGTTTCTGGAGAAGGTAGCTTCATCATTCAAACGTCTACTTAAGTTTTCCCTGTGAGATTGATTCACTCTTTTTTTCACCTCTTCCTACAGCTTCGTCTTCTTTGACATTCCATTTGCTGGCCTTGCATGTGCCATGTCCCCGATTTTTGCAAATGGTTTCACTATTTTCCCGTCCCAATGACCTCTTGTGTGAGGTTCCATTTGCTTGTCTTGCACTGTCTCACAAATGGCTAGTGAGGCGGTTGGTCGGTTTCTCCAATCTTTTTTGTTGTTGTTTGTTTTCCCGTTGGGGGTTTGTGACAAACATGAGGTGGTCAGGATGGAATCACAAAGACAGTCCAGCTGGAGGAGAGAGCTATGCGGCAAACTGCCAGTCATGTATTAAAGAGTACAATTCAACGCAACCGTCAGGATTGATTAAGTCATATCCTTTTCATGGAAGTCCAAGCTTTGGAACTCTGGAACTTCTTCAGGTTGTGTCGTAGCACCTGAGCCTGGTCCCAGATCTGTTTGTGCCGTCTTGCCAACTCCTGTGGTCATTGGCGCGACCCCACATGACAGCACAGACAGATCTAGGACCAGGCTAGTGTAGTACTGCCTCAACCATCGAGTGATTTAAATAAATGTTATCCCAATGCATGGACTCCTCTGCCAATGATGGTTTGTGAAGAAAGACCATATACCTAAATGAGTGTCTAATGTTTATTTATGTGGCTGAACTGGAGAAGTGCCAATAGGCTGATTCTCCAGTCACACATTCAACAGTATTATATAGCGACACTGGGGGAAAAGGGGGTCATACCTGGCATCGCTCGGGGCTTTTCCATGTGTTATACACATTGGAATAGTTTGTGTTTTGGGTGACACAGTAATTGCCGTTCCTCTCATCTCAGGCACGTCCCATGATTCATCTGCAGTTTGGGCTCTGAAACAGCAGACCAAGAATACACAGACGATCTCTGTGTAGATCTGTGTTGTGGTCGAGGCTAAACAATGTGTTTTCCCTGTGCAAATGGCAGTCTACTGTTAACCATTTAAATACTGTCGCAGCTCGGAGACCTCGATAAAAGCTGTAGTTTTTGTCTGAGAGTGAGAAAGAGGAGGGAGCGAGAGAGAATTCTCCCGATTTATTGTATTTAAATGTTTTGTTTTTATAGATGCCATAAAGCACGTAGGAGGTATTCCCGCCGTCGGTCCAGGCCGCTGTCTTGCTCGGAGGATCTTGGCTTTGATTAGCTGCTGTACATCTGGAACGAATGTGGCGCTCCGCTCGTGACAGTCGTTAGCAACACACACACACACACACACACACACACACACACACACACACACACACACACACACACACACACACACACACTAGCAGCAGAAATGAGACCCACATTAATAGGCAACTTGCAGGAATTCCCAGACGCCGGAAAAGAGGAGTGATCTATGGGTGTGCAAACTATGTGACGGAGAGGGGGCGAAGCACAACCCGGAGAGGGACATTTTACACCTCTTCACACATTCTTTGTCATGTTAGGACAACTGTACGGAAAGTAAATAGAATTATTTCTTTTTTCCCAACCCAGTCTTTTTTCTCTCTCTCTCTCTTTTGCACCAATAATGTCAGTACAACAAGGGCAATGTAAATGTCTATCGCAGGTTCTGGCACATTCACAAACATGCGCGATAGAGGCATATGTGTATAAAGAAGTATAATTAACAATAATTTGCTGCGGAATATGAACGAGATGACAGATTAAAAGCGAGCTGTTTTCAAAACACACTGAGGAATGGCAATGCATTGCAATGCGGTTAACCCTAATTGAACTTTAATGATCATTTACCCTTTTAACACAATTAGCTGGATTTAGAATGTGGCCTTGTTTAGCTCGCTTCACCACCAGAGAGGGAACAGCTTTGAAAGAAGAGGCGGGGCTCTCAAAAGCACTTGTTCGTGTATTTCTTTCTTTTCCCATTTTGTTGGTCATCTGTTCTCATTGGCTAAGGGATTTCCAGTGCTGTAGAGCCCTATGGATCGAATGACCCTGAGTCTGCTTTTAAAGGGAGAGGCAAAGCCTTTCCATGGCTATTTGTGCTTGGAATAGCTGGATAAAAAACTCAACCCAAGACAATTCAACCCTGCGTATTTCGCCCGTTAAGCACAGCCTTTGCAGTAACACATCCACAGCATCCTCGAATAAACCATTACTAGTGCCAACTTTCCTCCTGACACTTTTGTCAGCAATTAAAAAGACTGCTAGCTGACAACTGTCCTCACTGTGGGGATGTTATTGGTCTTAAAGGGATGAGTGTGTTTGATGAGCGTCTTTGAATGATTTCCAGGGGATGTGAAGATTAGCTGGCTGCCTCTCCGTCTCGTACTCCAGTATAAAGAGTTACTCATCGAGTTACTCATCAACCAGTGGCGTCCGACCACCCGTCCCTACTTTTGGCGTGGGTGAAAGTGGAGACTGAGGAAGAAGCTCTCTGGTCCAACACGTTGGTCGGATGCACACACGCAGGCGGGCGCACTCAACACACACACACACTGTTTCTCTCTGATGGAGACAACTCACCACCCCACAGCAGCAGCCCAGGGCAGGGCGTCAGAGACCGAGGTGTCGCCCAGCTCCGGGTCATCTGCACCACGTCTGTTTCTCAGCGGGGCCCCAGATCACCTCCAGATGTCCCCTAGCTCAGAGCCCTGTCCTGGGCCCAGAGAGTCACAACAACCACATCCAGATTGCCTGGCAGTGACACGCTCATTCGCAAACTATCAATTGTGTATTTAATCCCTTGGAAAACCACAAACTAATAAGCAGTAATAAGCAGTAAAAATAAGCAGTAATTAGCAGTAAAAACTCCATGTAAGGAAAGTAAACTATGATTTCACCAGCAGGCTCACCCCCCCCCCCCCCCCCCCCGTCTTAACTAGTTGGTTGTTTTAGAATGAGACAATGCTTGGAAACGTTTGGTTCAAGTCGTTCTCATTACCGTGTCTTTGAGTAATCTGCCTCTTTTTAAAGTGTCTTAGATGACATTAAATGGTCTTAGCTGGCGTTAAGATTTTAAAATGGCTTCTTGTTAGACTGCGCAACACACATCAATCAGATGGTTGAGTCCTGTTGCCTATTAAGGTCAAGGAGGGACTTCAATCAAACTCTAAATGTGTTTTGAAAAATGACATTGTTCTTACACTGAGATAAAACAATCTTTTGTCACTTCTCCTTCACTTAAAGCTTGCATTTTCACAGTTTTGTGTGTTTGCCATAGTGTGGGTTCGACTGAATTCCAGCATCGATCAACCTCCCTGCGTTTGACCCAGAACTTCTCTTCAGGTGCCTTGACAGCACCGACCTCACTAGCTCCTCCTCAGAAGCCAAGGGGTTAACTATGAATACCGTACCTTCGTTCACATACCCGTGTCACCGCTATTACTTTTCAAGGAGCGTTACCTCACCACAGTGGTATGTGTTCGGTTTAACGCCAAACTGGCCTTAACGTCTTAATATCGCTCTGTAATATCCCCCAGGAGGGCTTCATCGCAGATTGCCCCATGGGGAAGCGAAAGTGCATTTGCCATGTGGTGAGGTTGCAATTTCAGCTGGCAATTTCCCTTTTGGTGGAGGGCAAAGGATTCCCTGCAATTTAATGCTACTTTGTCCCTGGCTCGGCTCTCGCTTGGCTCAGCCGGGCCTCGTTGGCTAACGTGAGTGACAGCGAGAACAAATCTCCCACTCTGTTTACTTAATCGCTAACCACTCCGGGTTTGGAAGCCACATCCAACGGTTTGGAACCCGCCGGGGTCTCGGTGGAGTAAATGTATTTAAAGTACCGCCTCTTCTTCGCCACTCGTCTGGAGGTAAAGTGGGTCACCCCATATAACGAGTGGAAGGGCTTAGACTTACCCACCACCTCAGTCCAGCAGGTGGTTCCCATTTCGGCAGGGCTAAAGGGGCAGAGACCTTCATCTACTCTCCCTTTTTAATAGAGAGAATATTTTCACCACTTTAATTTTTAACATGCCACACATATGGAATATACGGGGCATGTGTTCTCGCTCAGGTTGTGATTAGTGAATAGGATAGGTTCGTACGAGTGTGACAGGGTGGCTGAGGGGAGGCTCAAGCTACCTGTAGAGGGTTGGGGTTGGGTGAAATGTTACACAGTCAAATCGAACTCGGTGTTAAGCATAGGCTTAGAAATACACTGTGCAATGGCATTGAAGCAAGGCAGCCTAGAGACGGGTCATTTTCCAATGATTTCATCCATGGAGAGAAAGAGTGGGTGTGAGAGAGATGGGAGGGGGGTGCTTTTGGAAGAAGCAGCCAGTTGAACCACACAGCAGGGACTCATTAGAAGCCATTCATCACAGCCGATGCAGAGAAACGGGGAGACGGAGCTAGGAAAAGAGAGGGAGGCTTCATGTTTGAATTAGGTAATGCTTCATTAGCGTCTCAAAGTCTTTGGTGAGCTTTTGAAGGGCGTCGTTCCATAAGTGAAACTGTGGAGAATGTGATGGGGGGGGGGGGGGGGGGGGGGACGACTCCAGACGCCAGGCTTGTTCACAGTCTCTCGGCGATGGGAACGCACGCCTCTTTAGGCTGTTGAAAATGCGGCGCACACATGTTTTACAGTGGAATTGTTGGGGATGGTGGAATTGTTTATTCGTCTGTAAAGACACCTTACTAAGCACATTTTAAATGGAATTTGTCTAATTGTTGTAGCCTACTTATTACGTTTGATTCGAAGTTGGTCCCATCGTACATTTTGGGGGGCTTCCATGAAGTATATTAGATATTGCATGAAATGAAATCCATCTGATATTGCCGTGCTGTAATCCTGGAACATTGTAGTGGTGTGAATCCCGTCTTCTGTTCCAGCCCTTTGCCACAAGTGTCTGACATCACCTGTGAAAATTACTCATCTGAGTTACCGCCATCATGTGACCAATGGCTATCGTGTAAACCCTCAATTCTTCGCTGAGACTCGCAACCAGTCCCAATCAAAGACTTAAAGAGCAGTTCAAAGGCTTTAATCATATGATTATTTGAAACCCGCGGCGGATGAGTATCGCTTATCCGACTTTGTTTCCAAGATAAGGCTTTTGACATGCTTCAAAAGAGGACATCCTGTTTCTGTCCACTCTATTTGATCTATGGTCCCATGTGTGAAATCCACAAGACAAACACATGGAGTGGAGGGTTTGATAAAAGTCATCATCTTCACGGCTCCCTCCCTGCAATCGTACGGCGAGCTTCAAAAGCATTTTGGCCTCACAAATGAGCTCTTTTTAGCCTCGTTTTGTTAAAGATTGAGGAGCGCTGTCTGTGTTGTGTCTCTCAGATCGCCTACGCTCGGATGAACAACCAAGTCCTTTTGATCTAGTCCGGCGTCTTATTTTTCTCCTCTGTTATGGTTTTGGCTTAATACTGTTGCCGTTTGATTCTCGGTCGCTGCTGTTCTGTGGGCACAAGGTGTTACTGTACCTACCTGTTGTCAGGGTGAAGTAGAGTAGACACAAGGTGTTGCTGTACCTGCCTGTTGTCAGGGTGAAGTAGAGTAGACACAAGGTGTTACTGTACCTACCTGTTGTCAGGGTGAAGTAGAGTAGACACAAGGTGTTACTGTACCTGCCTGTTGTCAGGGTGAAGTAGAGAAGACACAAGGTGAATGATCTAGAACAGTCTTCCCAGGGGGTTCGTGCACTGACTGGCGTGTGGATGGGGTCTGATACTGGCTGGAGGACAGAGTCCAGACAGATACAGATCTCGACATCACAGGGCACGCCGGTGTTTCATCTTACCGCTTCCTCCCTATGGCAGCTTCTGTTTCTATGGCTCTCTGCCAGCCAAGGCCATATAGGAAGGAACATCAGCCTTGTACACACTACCTTTTTGACCTTTCAGTCACAACATAACCGTATTTTATCTATACAGAGGTGTCTTGAACACAACGGCAAGAACACGAGGAGGACGCTGACTGTCTGGTTGGTTGCTGCCCTGTGCGGTACAGTGCGCTGTAATTCAGCTACCTCGCCACCAGTGGGCAGTAAAGGAGACGACAGCCGAGACTGTTCTGATGATGAAAGGGGAGGTTTTGCCGGGATTTGTGGATTTGAGGGGAGGTTTTGGGAGGAGGGAAAGTCGTAAAATATAAATTAAGGTTTGTTAATTTGTTTTGTACCTCAGAGGAGGTTTCCCTGTCTGTAAGCGATCACCACCTACTCATGTTCCTCATCAGCGGTGAGGGCTCTCTGTAATTATACAGCATCTGCACTTGCAGCTGTGGAGACTATTGCTGCATAGTATTCCCCTAAAAGCTTCTTCTTTTCACTTAGTTTTCCTATGTACGTTATGTCATGGCATTTAGATAGGTTGCGCTTGTGTATGTTCAGTACATGATTGTGTGAGTGTGTGTGTGTGCGTGAATCCGTTTGTGTGTGTGCGTGAATCCGTTTGCACGCTTGCAGCATGTTTCGGTGTGTGTTTTGGTGGTGAAATACCTTCTTTGGTGTCCAGAAGCTACATATGGGGGGGTGGGGGCTATTTTTCCTGTATGGATGTTTTGTCAGGAACACTGTGCCTAAACATTTATTCTGGCGTGAGCTACAACAGCACATAGCCCTGCCACGGCCCAAGTTTGTGGGTTTTAAACATTTTAATAGAGGGACTTTTACCACAATAGTATCCCCACCTCTCTCTTTCTTTCTCTCGCTCTCTCTCTCTCTGTCTGTCCCTCTCTCTCGCTCTCTCTGTCTGTCTGTCTGTCTGCCTGTGTGTCTGTGTTTGTCTGTCTGTCTGTCTCCTTCACACACACAATCTCTCTCTCTGTCTCTCTCTCTCTGTCTCTCTGTGTCTCTGTCTCTTTCTCTCTCTCTCTCTCTCTGTCTCTCTCTGTCTCTCTGTGTCTCTCTCTCTTTCTGTCTCTCTCTCTCTCTCTGTCTCTCTCTGTCTCTCTGTGTCTCTGTCTCTTTCTGTCTCTCTCTCTCTCTGTCTCTCTCTGTCTCTCTGTGTCTCTCTCTCTGTCTCTCTCTCACCCACAGTTTATAATGGTATCATAAATTAAAATAACATAAATAAAAACAGCTTCAGGGAAACTTTCAGAAGGGAAAATAACATGTATGTTTTGAAGGTGACTTAATTATTTCATCTACTTGCTTTTATTTTAGTCTTTGTATGAAGTGCTATGGAATTTTTACAAGCCAATGATATCACCCCTATCAGAGGTGTTCTTCTGATCCAATCAAAACTTTGAACCCAGGTCACAGCATAGATCAGCAGCAGACTTCAGGTGCACTGTGGTAACGTACTGGAACTTGGAGCCCTGTGACATGTAAGGAACCATTCGAAAGGGCAGTCATGCTAAAGGCAACCCAGCATGCAAAACAACGCTGGGATTCTGGTTGTAAACTGGTTACAGTGACGTCTTTTCAACCAGATTGGCCCGCTTGGAAGTACATCCTGTTGGCCTTACCCTTTTGCCCCCTAATGTCTTACTCAGCTCATAATGTCACTGACTTAAGTCTCTCTTCACATGAGTCATTCTCAGATTTGTCAAGTTATCGTGATACTTTTTATTTTATTTTTAATACTCAGTACCAAAACTGTCTCTTGTTACACATTCCTGTACTCTGAGTGGCTAAACAACAGCTGGCGGTGGAATCCTTTTTCCATAACAAAACGTCTCCATCATAGCTTCCTGTTTGAGACACGTCTTTCCTCTGGACTTCTTCTCCACTGTCAATGGACCGTGAGGGACTTGGCGTTATTATGGATGGTGAATCCTCACTCTGGACCCAGACAAGGGTCCTGGCAGAATGTGTGTGTGTTAAACGGGCCCTGTCTGCACGTCAAAGTCCCACTACAACCCTTAGCAGGCATTCAGACACACTCCGTGTACTGCCGGAAAGCTCAGCTCAGCACCACAGGGGTGCAGTATAACTTAGTCCAGATTTGTTTTGTCGGTGAGAAACATACAGTCTCTGCGGGTGGTGTTTACACAGCACACTCACATTGACAATACCTACAGGGTGTTTCTACAGCACTGCTGTGCCAGGCCAGTGAGACGATGCAGGATCCTGGCAACGACCTAATGCTTTACTGCGTCTGTGCCCTCTGTAATCCGTCCAGAGATTGTGTTTCCTGTTGCACTGTTCCACTTTTCCCTAATAATGATAACAGCATGGTCATTTAGCCGACACTTGTATGCAAAACGATTGACAGAACTGTCAACCAATTCGTAGTTGATGTGTCCCTTGCGGAACACCCACACCCTTGGTGTTGCTACCACCATACTCTAAACTGAGCCAGTGGAGTTGAGCACAAGTGAAATCTTCCCCTGTTTCAATGTGTTACCACCTCCTCCAAGGTCTTGGTAAGGAAGTGTGATTTGTGGGTCCGTGCCCACGATGGTTCCCCTGCCCTGAGTCCCGTGCTTCTGGGCCGTTCTTCTGCCGGCACCCTCGTGCTCATCACTCTCCCATTGTTCAGTGACACCTGGCCATGATCGGAAGCTGCTGGATCAATCTGGAATCTGGCAACCCTCTGAAGCAATATCCTGAATGGTTGCGGCCTGGTGGGTATGAAAGACCTAGGTTTGGTTCTGAGAACCTGGCAACCGACCAGTATACTACGTTTCCGCGGTGTGCCCGACCTGCGCTGTGGGTTTCTGCTCTTTTAAAAGAGGCATCATTTTCATTTTTTTTTGTCCCCTGAGATGATTTCCCAGAACATCGACGATCGGCATGGGACGGTTGACGTTTACCTGAAGAAATGCTCAATGCATTGTCACTCTCGAAATGGTTCGGATTTGCACGTTCCATTGGAAAGCGTGTTATTTGAAGGATTCACCCCCCCCCCCCCCCCCCCATCAGAATGACATGATCGTACAACATGACGAACACAGTCTTTCCAAGTGGTCATAAGCCCCCCACCTTGTCCTTCTACAATGTGGTTAAACCAGGCAGTCTTATCTACTGCTCCGAGCTGGACTCCCTAATCTAGTGATTCTCAAACCTCTCCTCGGAGACCCCCCAGTCTTTCCATGTGTTTCATCTCTTCCAGAACTAGAACACCTGATTCAACATGTTGACTATTCATCAAGCTCTTGACTAAGTGAGTCAGGTGAGCTAATTCAGGGCTACAGCAAAAATTGTGAAACGTCTGAGGGACCCCGAGGAGAGATTTGAGAACCACTGCCGTAATTCACCCGACTTCCTGTTTCGCTAACACCAGTCGGACCCAAATCGACTGTATTTCGTCAAAGCAAGGGCACAGCGACGGGATAGGACTGCCTCCGTCAAAGTGAAAGGCTCAGTGGTGGGGATGTCTATGGCTTCTCTTTCAAGTGCATTCTTTCTAGTGGAGGTTCCACCTTAAACAGAGTCATCCGTCAACCCGACCTCCATTTTGGGTGTCCGTGTGACGACTAACGGCGAATATTTGGGGTAAATGGTACGGGACCCCGTCGTGCTCGGTGGAGGGCTGTGGATTCATGGAGGCAGGGGCAATTCCAACCCTGTGGTGAGACTAATCTATGCACATGTGCTGAGGCACTTCAGAAGACCAGATGCTGGGAGGAAACGCATGGAGATGCTTCAGCTCCAAAAAGCTCCTGGCGAGTGTGTTATTGCTTACAGACAATGACTGACACACACAGGAGGAAGAGACACACACACACACACACAGGAGGAAGAGACACACATCTTCGACCCCATGGCAAGGCTATTTTATGGTGGCCTAAGGTGCCATTTGTCAATGCCTTGGTCGAGGCCTATCGATCCCCTCTCGTAAAAGCAGTCCATTCCACACATACTTTTCAGCTTCTAAGAGCCTTAGAGGCTTTACAAACCTTGTATAAATCAGATTCATTGGACAAGCAACGCTAACAGGCCAAATGTAGTGTTTATTTTTTATTATTGTTGATTTTGTTATTTTTGTGGTCACATTTTTTCATCATGAATCAACATGTCTTGAGGCATGTTGTTGGTTTTGGATCGACTTCAGAAATCAAGGCATTAACTTCCCATCAGCAAGTGGTCTTGTAAACCTCAACAGACACGCCATTATGAACAAATAAACGGACAGCTCTTTTAAAAAAAAAAAATTACTAGCTACGCTTGATGGTTGTTAGGAGAAGAAAGTGGCGTTGTTTATTTCTTCTACTTCCCACATGTCAGACTGGCCAAAACACATGTTCTGCACTGTTTCTTTACCCAAGTCCTTCTTATTGAGACCGAAATGGCTCCTTTTAGTTTTTTTCTCTCCACATTATTGGACCCAGCTCAGCGTTGCTCTCTCCGGGCTTCGCTGTCACTTTATAAAGTCTGAAAGCTCAGAGCTGTGAGTGCAGCCCTTACTAATCCTCTCTCAGGAGCCACTCGGGTGCGTTTGTTTACCATGCTCATCGAGGTGGGGGGAAAAGTCTTAAGAAGAAAAAGAAGACGAAAAACTTTTGACGGAAAGGCGCAAATTCTTGTAAATAGTGTAATTGTGCGCCAAGTGAAGTTTCAGTAACGACAGTGTGTTGTGGTTTGCTTGGCAACCAGGGACCTCTCCTCTCTACAATTTGGACCACTTGGTAACAGTTGTGGTGGGTAACTAGCGACAGGGGCCCAGGATTCAGAGTGTAAAGTGGAGCTCTCTGCCTGTCATATCCTCAGGAGAAATCACTCGGGTAAGTGCAATGAAACGAGCGCCTGCCGAGTAGTTTTGTCTTTGTAAAAAACAAGCAGCGTGCTCTCTCTCTCTTTCTCTCTCTCTTTCTCTCTCTCTCTCTCTCTCTCTCTCTCTCTCTCTCTCTCTGTCTCTCTCTCTCTCTGTCTCTCTCTCTCTCTGTGCCCGGGCCATCGGATTGGGAAGGCATCCTACAATAACACACACAGTTAATACAGCGTGTCCTGGAGCCAGTGGGGTGTCACTGTTTAGAATGGTGCCCCAAAGCCGCAACAGCAAACCCAGTACAAATGAGTCAGCAACTTGGGTGTTTGGAGGGATATGAAGGAGGTTGGGGAGGGAGTGAGTCCCCTCTCATTCGAGGCCTAGGACTGCTGCTTTGCCTCTTCTACAGACTCTGCCGTGACAGCTCCTGTTGGTGGTACTGGATGCCTATTGGCCTGTGGCCCAACACCACATCCTGTGGGGGATGAGACTGGGAAATCCCTCCCAGGACACTGCATTGACAGACCCCAATACCTGAGCCATTGCTTCACTCAGTTGCACTTCCTGCCCCTTGACGAACTCCACTCCATTTTGTAACTGGCGCCAAGGCCACAGCTCTGCGCCAATGGTCCCGAATGGCCTCCTTACTTACAGTGGGGAGAACAAGTATTTGATACACTGCCAATTTTGCAGGTTTTCCTACTTACAAAGCATGTAGAGGTCTGTAATTTTTATCATAGGTACACTTCAACTGTCAGAGACGGAATCTAAAACAAAAATCCAGAAAATCACATTGTATGATTTTTAAGTAATTATTTTGCCTTTTATTGCATGACATAAGTATTTGATACATCGGAAAAGCAGAACTTAATATTTGGTACAGAAACCTTTGTTTGCAATTACAGAGATCATACGTTTCCTGTAGTTCTTCACCAGGTTTGCACACACTGCAGCAGGGATTTTGGCCCACTCCTCCATGCAGACCTTCTCCAGATCCTTCAGGTTTCGGGGCTGTTGCTGGGCAATACGGACTTTCAGCTCCCTCCAAAGATTTTCTATTGGGTTCAGGTCTGGAGACTGGCTAGGCCACTCCAGGACCTTGAGATGCTTCTTACGGAGCCACGCCTTAGTTGCCCTGGCTGTGTGTTTCGGGTCGTTGTCATGCTGGAAGACCCAGCCACGACCAATCTTCAATGCTCTTACTGAGGGAAGGAGGTTGTTGGCCAAGATCTCGCGATACATGGCCCCATCCATCCTCCCTCTCAATACGGTGCAGTCGTCCTGTCCCCTTTGCAGAAAAGCATCCCCAAAGAATGATGTTTCCACCTCCATGCTCCACGGTTGGGATGGTGTTCTTGGGGTTGTTCTCATCCTTCTTCCTCCAAACACAGCAAGTGGAGTTTAGACCAAAAAGCTCTATTTTTGTCTCATCAGACCACATGACCTTCTCCCATTCCTCCTCTGGATCATCCAGATGGTCATTGGCAAACTTCAAATGGGCCTGGACATGTGCTGGCTTAAGCAGGGGGACCTTGCGTGTCCGCAGGATTTTAATCCATGACGGCGTAGTGTGTTACTAATGGTTTTCTTTTCTTTCTGTGGGCCCAGCTCTCTTCAGGTCATTGACCAGGTCCTGCCGTGTAGTTCTGGACTGATCCCTCACCTTCCTCATGATCATTGATGCCCCACGAGGTGAGATCTTGCATGGAGCCCCAGACCGAGGGTGATTGACCGTCATCTTGAACTTCTTCCATTTTCTAATAATTGCGCCAACAGTTGTTGCCTTCTCACCAAGCTGCTTGCCTATTGTCCTGTAGCCCATCCCAGCCTTGTGCAGGTCTACAATTTTATCCCTGATGTCCTTACACAGCTCTCTGGTTTTGTCCATTGTGGAGAGGTGTCTTTTATACAGGTAACGAGTTCAAAAAGGTGCAGTTAATACAGGTAATGAGTGGCGAACAGGAGTGCTTCTTAAAGAAAAACTGGTCTGTGAGAGACGGAATTCTTACTGGTTGGTAGGTGATCAAATACTTATGTCATGCAATAAAATGCAAATGAATTACTTAAAAATCATACAATGTGATTTTCTTATATTTTTGTTTTAGATTCCGTCTCTCACAGTTGAAGTGTACCTATGATAAAAATTACAGACCTCTACATGCTTTGTAAGTAGGAAACACTGCCGATTTTGCAGGTTATCAAATACTTGTTCTCCCCACTGTATGTTCATACCGGACCATAAGTATTGCTCTGCTTACAGTTGTGTAATAAAGTTGGATCTTGGATTTGGATGAGCAAGAATTGGTAATGTTGGACCTTGAGGTCATATCCTCGAATGTTTGTTTGCAGACATGAGACATGATTTGAGATGCCAGACAAGGAAATGGAGAATGATGCGAGTCTTCTGCTCTGTGTCGTCTGAGAGGAAAATCTCATGGTCAGAGCCAGTGATAGGACACGGAAGTAGAACATTGTCCACGACAAACCCTATTCCTCACTATTCCTCAAAGGGATTTCTGCTTCTTTGGTCTCCCAGAACAATTGGCCGTCCAATACTGAAACTAAGGCGTTCATCCTAGAACTCACTGTTCCCTATGTGCAGAGGAGAGGAAGTCTCTCAGTCTCTCCGTCCAGATGACCATCCACCAGGGATGGACATGAACCTGTTAACTATTGTGTCTTGAGACAGGAAGCTGGCATTGGATCTGAAGGCAATCAGAGAAGCAGTGTAATTGTCTTGGACGGGACATGATGGGACTCTGAGAGGGCGCAGTGTAGTCGGCCGCAGAGGAGAAAGTAAAGGTGTGGGTGACGTCATCGCAGAACAACATCTGTGTCCTAAGTCTTCGGCGGCGCCATGTTTCCTCAGAAGAACGGGACCGTCGTCCTACGGTGCACCGGTGTGGTCGGGGAATTGCTGTGTCAAATGACGTCACTCGTAGCCACGCCTACACCTTTCCTCCTCTGCAACCTGTACAAGGACAAAGACAGAGAAGACTAGGAAGATGATGCAACCTAAAAACAAAATCAATCTCATGTGAGGGTGCTTTCCCTTCTTTGCATATAGTTGAGAGAGAAAGAGCTACAGAAAGAGAGGAAAGCAAGGTGACAATGGCGTGTTCCCTTCTGGAAGAGACAGGATTGTGCTGTTTATTTTGCTGTTTGGGAAGGAAAGTCTCTTCTTTTCTTTTTTTTCCAGAGCTGTGAACTTGGCCCGTCAGTTGACGCGTCCGCGTAATCTCAACAGCACTGCTGTCTCTGTCTTTTGGCTGCCAAACAACCACCCGCCCACCCGGTCTTTCCCCCAAGCGACTGCGCCTGCCGTTTTTAATTGTGTTTCTAGCTAAACAAATGAGGTGACAATGGAAACTGTCGGTATCCATTAAGAACTTGCTAATTGTCCCCTACATTTTCTAGAGGAATGTTGGAACAAGGACATAAATATCTTTGTGTAGATTAATTAAGAAAAGTGTAGTTAGTTTCTTGAGTGTGGATTATGACGCTGATAGATTCATGTCTCTTTCCTCAGGGAAGGAAGAACATCGAAGTTGTCTTAATAGTGAAGAAAACTACTCTTGTTTGTTTTTACCAATGTACTCTTCCTCTGACTTGCAATCACTTGTCCCTTCATTTAAAAAAGGTGGAATATTGAGAGCTCGTTGCCCATTTATCTGCATTTTTTAAAGTCTTTGCTTGGAGTTTTTTCGTCAACTTTAGATTGCTGTGTTAGATTGGGCTTTCACATTGGTTTGTGTCTGTGGGGATGTGTGGGTGGAGAAATCCATTCATTAAACTTGTTGATGTGCTGTGCACTGAATAGTAAACTAGACACAAACAGCTGTGTCCCGCCAACTTTCTCCTCATTTAAGTTAAGAAGCTTCTGTGTGAGAATGTGTGACTGTGTGTTTTCTGTCTCTGAGGTGGTACTCCTGAATTCTCAAAGTGAGATACTGTCTAAGCAGACTCTTAGCAATAATGCCTCGCCTTGACTGTGGGCTATATTCTAAAGAGAGCTTCATCACTGACATCGACAAAAGGCTCTGTTTGACCAGCAGACCTGATTGCAGACCTCAGCACACATTCCAAAGAAAGATGGCTTCCTCTACTTACCAATGTGAAGGGAGGGGGTTGCAAGCCGTCACTTACAGTCCCCCCTGGAAACTGCAAGCAGGGCGAATGACATCGCTGTGTAAGTATGAGCCTATGACTCTGTGCTCTCTCCCACACTGTGTTTGGAGGTTTATCCAGTGTAATAGCATTTAAAATAAACAACCTTCGTTTTGGAACATGCCATGTATTTGTGGTGTGGCTGATAGGCCTGGTCCGAGCCAGGGAGAGCAGCTGTCATGTATCGGAGCAACGTGCTACATTAGGAAATTGGGAATTATATCTCTGGAGAGCGGCACGCGAAGAGGGAAAGCGAGTTGGTTCGTTTTTTTTTTTTTGTGTCCCAAGGGGTCGCTGGTCGAACTTGTAAGACCGTCTCTTGGTGTCTTTCTCTCTCTTTCGCCACTCATAAATTGTTGCCTCATGCTAGGATGAGGTGGATGTCCCAGGAGATGTTTTACACATTGCCCTCTCACGTCTCTCCGTCGCCCCTCTCCTCCGCACTTTGCCCCTTTAGAGCTGACGCTGCCTGACCCGTCTCACCCAAATTATCCCCAACTTAATTATCTGAGTTGGGCTGAAAGCAGGTTCCCTTGTCATCCACTGATGACTCCACTTACCGAAGCATGTTTTCTCACTGGCGAAGGGGCGTCTCTTAACTAGGAAAGACAACTTAACTAGAGATAAGAATAGTCTGATTATGACCTTCGAACTCACTCGTGGGAATTTCATAATTTAGCCTAGTTGATGTTACACAGGACGGATGCAAATTGTATTTGAGTAATTTTGTAACCTGCTAGAAAACCCTCTCTTAGACATGGATGTCTGTCTCAGACATCAGAAAACAGGTAGTTTCCTGGAAATAAGAAAGCAGCTTGTTTGAGTTGGCAGCCAAAGGAGACCTGTAGGTGAAAGACTTGCTTTCCTTTCCTGAAAAAACTCCAACTTGCCAAAATGGGTAATATGTGAATATGTTTCTGTCCTTTCAGTTGGTCTTTTTCTCCTCAGCCTCAGTTTGTTAAAAAAAAAAATGTCCGTCCACAATACGTCACTGTTCGTGGCCCTAGCATTTTTTATTCTGTCAAAGGTTTGCTGGAGACTGGAGAGGACCTATCATCAAGGCTTTGAATCGAACAAACGACGAGCCAGTGCCACACAGCTCGATCTACAGACGTACCCCCAAACTCTAAAGACGAAATGGATCATTTAGATTCTGTTTAGCAATAAATAATTTAATGTAGAACTCGAGCAATGAGCCATGCTGTTTTGACACTTTTTTTTCACTCATATTTCTTCAGATATTTCTTCAGATATTTCTTCATGTTTGTGTTTCATTGTTGAGTAATTGCTTTACTCCGCCTATGAGTTGAATGGCAAGTACAGCAGTGGAAACTTTTTCAAAGGCTCTCGCCGCTGAAACATTTTCAAAGGCTCTCGCCGCTGAAACATTTTCAAAGGCTCTCGCCGCTGAAACATTTTCAAAGGCTCTCGCCGCTGAAACATTTTCAAAGGCTCTCGCCGCTGAAACATTTTCAAATGCTCTCGCCGCTGAAACATTTTCAAAGGCTCTCGCCGCTGAAACATTTTCAAAGGCTCTAGCCGCTGAAACATTTTCAAAGGCTCTCGCCGCTGAAACGCAGTTTACTCAATGTCATACAAAAACAGGCTCTTGCAGCGAGTGAAGAGATTTAATATGTAAATGATCACTGCATTTCCCAGGGAGCAAAACTGGTTAAAATGTTTTTTTTTTTTTTTTTTAATGACCAGTTTTTCATTCAATATGATGTCATGTCAACCACTTTTGCCTGCTGGGATTTTGCTGAGCTGTTGTGTTGGATGGCAGTGACCTAAGTTGTGGTGTCGGGTGGTCTCCAGCAGTTGTGGACTACTGTGGCTGTCGTGTCACCACAGCAACTCGTCGTTATGAATCACAGGCCTCCAGCTGGACGGCCTTCAAGACAGGAAGTCCTACTGTATTGCAGCAGCGCCCGGGCCGACGTCTGTTCCACGAGCAGCCATTAAATCACAGTAGAGTCACTGATTAAAGCCAGCATTGATTCAGGAAGTACTGAACGATTTTGAAAGGGAAAAGAGTGCTTTCACACATTCCCCCCCACCCTATCGCTCTTGTCTTTTGTCTCGAGGTCTGTTTGAGGCTGCCGACAGCCCCTATATAGGCTCTGTTTCCTTCCAAGTCTGTAGCGTTTCTATAAAGGGGGATTTTATTAGCGAGTGCCGAGAGCACAGGACTGTTGGAGGTCTCTGAAATCTGAAAAGGATCATACTTTTTAAAATTTCTTCAAATCAAATCAAAGTGTATTTGTCACGTGCGCCAAATACAACAGGTGTAGAACTTACAGTGAAATGCTTACTTACAGGCTCTAACCAATAGTGCAAAAAAGGTATTAGGTGAACAAAAGGTAAGTAAAGAAATAAAAACAACAGTAAAATAGACAGTGAAAAATAACAGCAGCGAGGCTATGTACAGTAGCGAGGCTATAAAAGTAGTGAGGCTATATACAGACACCGGTTAGTCAGGCTGATTGAGGTAGTATGTACATGAATGTGTAGTTAAAGTGACTATGCATATATGATAAACAGAGAGTAGCAGCAGCGTAAAAGAGGGGTTGGGGAGGGGGCACACAATGCAGATAGTCTGGGTAGCCATTTGATTACCTGTTCAGGAGTCTTATGACTTGAGGGTAAAAACTGTTGAGAAACCTTTTTGTCCTAGACTAGGCACTCTGGTACCGCTTGCCATGTGGTAGTAGAGAGAACAGTCTATGACTGGGGTGGCTGGGGTCTTTGACAATTTTTAGGGCCTTCCTCTGACACCGCCTGGTGTAGAGGTCCTGGATGGCAGGCAGCTTAGCCCCAGTGATGTACTGGGCTGTACTCACTACCCTCTGTAGTGCCTTGCGGCCGAGCAATTGCCGTACCAAGTAGTGATGCAACCATGCTCTCGATGTTGCAGCTGTAGAACCTTTTGAGGATCTCAGGACCCATGCCAAATCTTTTTAGTTTCCTGAGGGGGAATAGGCTCTGTCGTGCCCTCTTCACGACTGTCTTGGTGTGTTTGGACCATTCTAGTTGGTTGGTGATGTGGACACCAAGGAACTTGAAGCTCTCAACCAGCTCCACTACAGCCCTGTCGATGAGAATGGGGGCGTGCTCGGTCCTTCTTTTCCTGTAGTCCACAATCATCTCCTTAGTCTTGGTTACCTTGAGGGATAGGTTGTTATTCTGGCACCACCCGGCCAGGTTTCTGACCTCCTCCTTATAGGTTGTGTTGTCGGTGATCAGGCCTACCTACCGCTGTTGTGTCGTCTGCAAACTTAATGATGGTGTTGGAGTCGTGCCTGGCCATGCAGTCGTGGGTGAACAGGGAGTATAGGAGGGGACTGAGCGCACACCCCTGGGGGCCTCCAGTGTTGAGGATCAGCGTGGCAGATGTGTTGCTACCTACCCTCACCACCTGGGGGTGGCCTGTCAGGAAGTCCAGGATCCAGTTGCAGAGGGAGTTGTTCAGTCCCAGGGTCCTTAGCTTAGTGATGAGCTTTGAGGGCACTATGGTGTTGAACACTGAGCTGTAGTCAATGAATAGCATTCTCACATAGGTGTTCCTTTTGTGGTCTTTGAGATGTACTTTAACTGATATTGAACTGAAGCATCGTTCCAACTAACTTTGTCCCTTCTCTCTTTCCCTCTTAGAAATCATCGATGACCTCACCCACCTGGTGGACAAGACGGATGACCGGATCCGCAACGAGACAAGAAGGGTTAAGCTGGTGGAGACTAAGTCGGCTTCCTGCGGTGAGCCCATCTTCCTTCTCATTTCATCTGCTCGGTGTTCCTAACCCAACTGTAATAAGTCTGTCTCTCATCCAGATTTACAAGCATCGGTCCCATCTCCTTTTTCTCTTTCTGCAGCTCTCAGTACAGTTCAGTGTGCTGTGAATGGCCTAGTAAAGGGAGCATTGACCTTCAGTAATGGGAAAGCCAGATCCAAACTCTAAATGCGCTCAGTTATGTGTTATATTGAGTCTCGGTCCTATAATCTTTACTCTCCAGGTAAGTCATTCATAATGGTTAAAGATCGTGTTAAAGAGCTCCTATCAGAACCCTTTAAAGATGGGTTCTCCCAGAGTAGCTCAATCCATCGTTGTCCATTCAGCGATATCATTGCTGTGCCTACCGGAAGCAGACTCAATGCTGCTTAATTGATCAGAAACAACGACATTGATGGCGCCGAAACACCACACAGTGGCGTGGGGATTGTCTCTATCACATCTACTACTCTCCGCTATAGAAAACAGCCACATGTGTCACCCTATCCAATCGCCAGCCCCTTACTCTCTGAAAGGGGCTTCCAAGAGCCAGGCTGTAGTACAGACTCTGTAGTAAGTCAAAAAGCCTTTCTTGATACCACTTTCAAAGGACTCCCAGGAGCCAGTCTGTAGTGTAGTAAGTCAGCACCACCCTCTATTGGTACCAGTCTTTGATGGAGATCAGTGGTTTACAGAGCTAAAGAGGAGCTGTGATGCTGTGTCAATGGGGCCCTCCCTCACCATTACCCCCCCCCCCCCCCCCCCCCCCCCCCTTTAACTCGGCTCTTTGGTCTAGCCCTTACAAAGCCCGGCTTCCCTCTCTCAATGGCCACCCTGCTTCTTTCTCTCTGCTGGGAAAAAGATATGCCAGAAAGGGGAGGTAGCTAGGCTAGCTACCGTACAGTGAGAACGAGAATGTGCAACAAAGCTTGTTGGCGTAGTCAAGCTAGGTTTGCCTTGTAAACGCCAGTCTGCGTCACCTTGGAGATGGTCGCATTGTTGCACCAGGAGCCCCCACTAACAGGCGAACAGTGGCGCGGGGATACAACAGTAAGATCTGGGGATGCGATGAAGGATCAGCTAATATAACAGTTGATGTCATTTCTGCCCAGTCACCATGACACCCAGAGAAGGTTTGTTTGAGGATCTCAGAACTAGAGTCACTGGTCACATTGTGTTAACCCAGGAGTCTCCTCTCTCTCTCTCTGTCTCTATCTCTGTCTTTTATATCTGTCTGTGTTCTCTCTCTCATTGTTGTCTCCTTCTCTCCCTATCCCTTCTCTTCTCTAGAGTGCCAATGCTTAACAATTCTGTGTAGTGGGGGGGGGTCCCCGCTCTATTCCTCCTTTTTCCATCCTCTCTTCTCCTGGTTTGTTTGACACTTGTCTTGGTCTCGTGCAAAGAAATAATTGAAACTAGTACACGCCACACATCTTTTGGAGTGTTTCTCCTCTTGTTCTTGGGTGCGTGTTGATGATTCCTGAGCCTGGGCTTTATTTGTTTTTGGAACCCAGCTCGTCCAAAGCCCAGGCTTGAGTGTTATGTCTTCCTTCAGTTTTCCTATGGGTGGGAAAGACTGGCTTTGACAAGGAGACGGGCATACTTGACATACTTTCTCTCATAAGAGAAGAAACATCCCACACTGGGGGGCAGAATCCTGACTTAAGATGTGTGTTTTAACTTGAGGATTTAACATAAGATGCTGCTGCTGTTAGGATTTGAGCTGTTAGGAGTTGCAGCATTTAGATGCGTTACCTGCAGCAAAATCACATCTTCTCATATGTGTACTGATGGAACCCAGAGGGTTTTGTTTGCAGTTGTGTCAATCTTTAATCAACCTCTTAGACCTTCTGCCAGAGATAAAAACAAGGAGAGAGAGATGAGTGACTGAGGACGCTGTGGAAAATCCATCCTACCTTTGTGTTTAGTTGGCAAGCAGAAGGCTGGACGAGCACGGGCTGAACGTGGTTAGGGGTCATCTCTCCACTGAAGGTTGGAAGGACCCACATAGCATAACATACCGCCATGGATCCGTCCTGCAGCAACGGGTGCATGACTGGATTTCAGGGCAGGCTTGTGAAACATCCTGGGTCTTGTTGAGACAATATAGAGAGTCGAGACACGAGCACATTACAAGTCCTCCAGCCATCAGTCTCACGGTGCTGAGGTTTACTGGGGAAGAGCCACAATCAGACCACAACACGGTCGTGGATTTCACCAGGATATATATGGGTGACAAGAAAAGAAGTTCCAAGCTTTTAAAGCTAACTTGGGGTTAGCCTTTTTAAACAGCGTTGAGCGAAATGAGAAAGTTGAGGCTGCCCAGTAAAACGATGCAATAAAGTAAAGCCTACTTTTCAATGTCACTTCCCTATCGGAAATGGGTAGTGAACAGGTTTTGAGGGGTGTAGGTGGCATTAGAAAGGCAGATTACTACTTAGCGCCAAAGGGCCCTAGGAGGGTGGTGTGAGTTTCCCAGGGCTTAAGTGACTCATCAGGCAATGTGGGGGCAGACCTCTCTCCAAAGGACTAATCCCATGGGCCTGCGGAGGCAGGAGGGAAACCCCACACCCACATACAGACTCACAGACTCGAATCCCGCAGGTGGCTTACATCTCAAATAGACCTGAAATGTTAGGGCTTTCGAGGGGTTGTCTTTGAGGGTAGGTAAAGGGTGCATGTAACTTCATTTCACTGAATCCCATCAAGCCTGTAAACCTTGAATACTTTTGAGGGCCAATTTGGATTACTTTGATGTAATTTTACCAATGCCGATATGATCATGTTTACCAGTCTCCCTAGCATTCATTTCCCCCCAAAATACTGAAACAAACCGTTCAAATCTAGGGTTGTACTAAAACTAAAACAACAAAAATCCAAGGTTGTTGCACGTGTGGCGGTGTTGAACCCATGACCTAGAGGAGTAACAGGTCCCGACGTGTCATGGTTTGTCACGTTTACAAATGCTTACCTCACCTTTACCACTTGTTTTTGGCTGGCAAGAGTGGAACATTGGATGGCTGTAAAACAAAAGATCTGAAACAGCAGTCGCTTTACTGCTTCTTTTTCAAACTCCATAAACATCCGACAGATTTGATCAGCCCCTATGAAATGTGTTATTCCTCTGCGAAAGCTTTTCATTTGAGTGTATATTACTTCAATATGATGTTTATCAATGTGTTCTGAAGCGATATATTCATATTGCAATGGAGTTGCTGGAAGACAGGCAAAGGGCAAGAGCAGGGGAGGTGTGTGTGTGCGTGTGCGAAGAGACAGAAGTACAACCTCCACCCGCCTCCCTTTTCTCCACCAATTAAGATTTGTCTCACTGATATGTCAGTGTGTACCCCAATCCTTCTTACTCTGCTCGTCTCTAAAAATCTTGGGGGGTCACTTTGACTGCACTGCACTGGCTTCAATGACCGCCATCTATTTGGCCTGCAAATGTGATTGTTGTCATTACTTTCGTCGAGACTGGGTCAGGAGTAACTTTATTTGGTTACTTAGCGAGATGGGGACAGTCCCAAAGAGAAGGGGAGGGAGTGTTGGTAGGGTGTCTGGGGCCTGAGGTGACTGGGTGGTAGGGAACAAACATATCGAAGAAGATGATGACTTTATTATCCAACGATGTACATGAACTTCTAACGTAATTTGACTTCAGAATGTTTATCTGCCCTCCGTCAAGTCGAGCTGAATGTAAAGATGACAGTCTACTATCCTGGTTTAATATCCTTCACACTGAAGCGTAGTTAAGTGTGTGTGTGTGTGTGTGTGTATATTTCTCTAAGTGTGAGGTGTTTAAAAGGCCATCATGAGGGCTGTTGGGAAGAATGTTCCCACTTGACATTTACATTGTTGCGGCTCTGCTCACATGTGTAAGTTATCAAGTGGGGAGGTCCTGTCTCGACCAATGATCATTCTGAGAGGTCGGTAACTAGCGTGCTAGGCTTCAGACAGAGCGGTTTGATTGAAAGTTTGAAATAAAAATCATACACAGGGGGAAATAGGACTAATTGGTTGCATGTAGAGTATGGTGCCACTAAGTTGTGCCAGCATCTCCTTCACTCAACTCAGAGAGATTTCAGAGAGTTTACTGTAATCAATGAAGAAATCCTAAAAGTAGGAGAAAGTGTCGCAACCAACCAAGCTAACGAGGCATCCAGACCTTTGGACTCGCTGCTGCCACATCCAAGCTTCCTAGCCAAGTCCTATGTCTCATAAGAACACCTGATCTAGGATCAGGTTTGCCTTTTAGAACAAAATGAACCAGATTCCACGGGGGGATGGGGGACGGGCGGGAGGACGGGGGGGGCTGATCCTAGATTAGGAGTTCTACTCTGACTACGACCCAGGCAATTAGTTCAGCTTGGGTTCATCTTCCCCCTATCTCTCCCTGTGGACCAGACTGCAATTACGCTGCAGAGTAGAATGCACGACGAGAAAGCCAAAGTATGAAAGAAATGTAAACCAAAAGTGAAAAGTCCGGGAGGGGAAATACCACCTCGCATGCGAAACGACCACGGACAACTTGAGTCAGCCAGAGACTGTCGACAGCCATCAAGCCATCAGATTCTCCAGGATTCAGTTGTTTGAAATCTTCACCCCCCCCGATGGTGATGCCGTTCAAGGAGTAACACCAGAGAGCGAGAGGAAAATGTGGCTTAAATGTGTCCTTGGAGCTAGTTTTCCATATCAACTGTAATGTGTGGCATGGAGTTGGGAGAGACATCCCCCGAGCTGAAAGCTCACCACGGTTGAGAGGCCTGACACTTGACACCAGCCATCCACCAGTCCTTTTATTCTTACCAACACCTTAGAAAGGTTTCAGGATTTGAAACAGCTGTAGGTTAGATGACAACGGGACTAGCCGAGACAACTGGAAAACCCATTGAACGCTGGTTGTCGGCTAGCCATCAAATATTCAAACCCATATAAAACAAGCCAATATGCAAACACAGAATAACTATCCATTTTACGGTTTTGATAATAAATGTCGGTCTTTAACTTTTTAATGCTTTTTCTATAATGTCTTGGCCTTGATTAGAATTCAAACGTGATCTGTGGAAAGCCTCGTGTCTGGATCATTTTGAGGTCCTGTGGGGTAGAAAGCTTTTGATTTAAGTGTGAGGTAGCTACAGTATAATCTTTCGGGGCTCCTCTGTCTCCACAGCTTTGGTGGAAAAACATTGATTACCCTCGCTCTCCAGTGAAGTCCGATCCGAAACACATGCCGAATGCAGTATGATCTGTGCCAATAAACCTGTCACAATTCTAGATTGCATGTAAACGTGTATTATGTCATCTTGGTGAAAATGTGCAGGTAATATGAGGGTAGTAGCCTAATCACTGGGGCGCAGCCGGGATTTAGAAAATTGGCTGGGGCCAAAGGTCTGAGCTAACTAGAAAAAGGCCTAGGCATACCTTTTTCAAGTTTACTGATTGGTTGCTTTTCCACCACCTATTCGTTTGGTCTGTAGCTGTCCAGCTTAGCCTGATCAGAAGAATTTAGGCAATGTGTAGAATTCCCTGTCTATGTAACTGTTATGTACTGTACCTGTCTATGTGACTGTTATGTACTGTACCTGTCTATGTAACTGTTATGTACTGTACCTGTCTATGTAACTGTTATGTACTGTACCTGTCTATGTAACTGTTATGTACTGTACCTGTCTATGTAACTGTTATGTACTGTACCTGTCTATGTAACTGTTATGTACTGTACCTGTCTATGTGACTGTTATGTACTGTACCTGTCTATGTGACTGTTATGTACTGTACCTGTCTATGTGACTGTTATGTACTGTACCTGTCTATGTAACTGTTATGTACTGTACCTGTCTATGTAACTGTTATGTACTGTACCTGTCTATGTAACTGTTATGTACTGTACCTGTCTATGTAACTGTTATGTACTGTACCTGTCTATGTAACTGTTATGTACTGTACCTGTCTATGTAACTGTTATGTACTGTACCTGTCTATGTAACTGTTATGTACTGTACCTGTCTATGTAACTGTTATGTACTGTACCTGTCTATGTAACTGTTATGTACTGTACCTGTCTATGTAACTGTTATGTACTGTACCTGTCTATGTAACTGTTATGTACTGTACCTGTCTATGTGACTGTTATGTACTGTACCTGTCTATGTAACTGTTATGTACTGTACCTGTCTATGTAACTGTTATGTACTGTACCTGTCTATGTAACTGTTATGTACTGTACCTGTCTATGTGACTGTTATGTACTGTACCTGTCTATGTAACTGTTATGTACTGTACCTGTCTATGTAACTGTTATGTACTGTACCTGTCTATGTGACTGTTATGTACTGTACCTGTCTATGTAACTTATGTACTGTACCTGTCTATGTAACTGTTATGTACTGTACCTGTCTATGTAACTGTTATGTACTGTACCTGTCTATGTGACTGTTATGTACTGTACCTGTCTATGTAACTTATGTACTGTACCTGTCTATGTGACTGTAACTACTCTGTATTAGTATTATTATTACTTTGTACAGTGTCATTTTTTGTTGTTGATTGTTTGAATTTCTGTCGAGTTGCCCCCCCCGACTTATCCTTCCGTTTGTGTTTCTATTCTTGTTTCAGGGATGCTGGTGGTGATCGTGCTCCTGCTCATTGCTATAGTGGTGGTTGCTGTGTGGCCCACATAAGGAAGAGGCTGAGGGGAGCGTTTTGGACATCGCACCGTCCGTGGGATGACCACTGAGACTGCGTGGAGAGCCTACAGGGGAGACGAGGTGCAGAGGCACTTATGCAGGTATGTATCAAGCGTGCTGATTTAGGACCAGGTTTGCCTTTTATATCCCAATGAATGAAAAGGACATAGACAAGGCAGACCTGATTCTAGACCAGCACTCCTACACTGAGACGCTTGATACATACCTCCGACACACCACCCCTGTGCCCTGTTAAACACACACACACACACACACTAATAATGACACACAGACTGTTCCACCCCCCTCTCTTCTCCCTCCCTCTATATTTCCCCTCTCCTTTCCCCTTATATGAAAACTGAGTGTATTGTAGTTCTCTACTGTACCTCAACACTTGGAGAGTTGAGCCCTGGCTTATGAGGAACCAGCAACAGTGTTTTCTTTTCTTACGTGGGTGTTGGTCTGGTAAAGGGTAGCACTGACCCTAATTCTGTCTGTGGGCTGAGAGGTCCTGGGTTCCGGGGCGCTAATTCTGCTAGCTTAGCAATTCACTCACACACATCTATTATTATAATAATTATTATATTTACCCACTAGCGGTTCTAATGGTATCATTTGTCTTGGGATTTGATCATGTTTGTAGGATAATGCCAGCCAAAACAAATAACATGTATGACTGTGTCACTTTTTAACATGATGCGAATCAGTTTAGCTCAATGCAACCTTGTCATTTCTAATAAACAACATTTACAGTTAACAGCACGATCCATGGACTCCTTGGTGTAAAGAGTATAGTGTTATATAATATTGGTAATCTAGTAAGGATAATGTACTGTATCTATAGCATACTCTGCATTATTCCACCGTGTCAATTTAAAAGCCTTGCAGATGCTGCAAAAGGATGGGAGATGCTTGCTTGCTTGCGTCCGTGTGAACAGTATAGCTTGGATCTACACCCAGCATGCTTCGCCCTCTACTGTACTGCCCTACATCACACGTGGAGCTGTTGATAGAGCTGTACCCAGCATGCTTCGCCCTCTACTGTACTGCCCTACGTCACACGTGGAGCTAATGATAGAAGTGTGTATGTTACGCCCAGGACTCCGGCTTCAGAGATCTAAAGCAGACATTGAATGATTTTAAGACGATAGAGAAAGAGAGGCATAAGAGAAAAAGAAAGAGTCACATCAGTGGCGACTTAACAGAGTTTATTTCAACTGAATTCTGGATTTAGTTCTACCAGCTTGGTGTTCAGTAGTTATTGTTTCCTTCTTAAAATCACAACCATCTAAACAACAACAAACAAGTAACAAAAAAAATGTAAAGGAAAAAAGACAGAATAAAATCCACAATGTCTCGTGTCATTAAATATATCCATATATAATAACCATATATTAGTACACATCGTAAAACAAACATCGCAAAAAAGGTTTCGCAATGGCCAACACAGCTAAACAACATTTACAATTTAAAAAGTATGAACAAAAGCAATGTTTTGACAGGTCTGTGGTAGTCATATTTCATCAAAGAGGAGGTCATTGTCAATCCATTGCTTGGAAAACTGATCTAAAATGTATTTACATCATGGGGATACAGAGACATAAATGGGGGGAAAAACGATTGAGGTTTGATTATATATTATGTGCCAAACAGAAATACATTTACATTTAATGTCACGAGTATGGATATAACGATAAAAGGAAGTAACATGTAAATGTATGTATAAATATGTGTAATATGTCATCTGTATATTTCAATACACCAGCACAAAGCATGTGTATGTATGACTGATCTGTACACAGAGAGAAACCGTATGGAACACAGATGCTGGCAATCAGACCCTCAATGTACATCTAATTGGTTTGAAATAAAAGAAATATGTTGTTTTAATTCATTTGGGGTGATTGAATTACATGATTTTTCGTCCTAGTCCTCGTTTCGCCCTCTTCGAATCGCTCTGAACTGAATTAATTTGACAGCCTTGTAAGAGACATTGAATAATGTCTGCAGCTGTTGAATAGCTGCCGCTACGGCATCCGTATTAGGAATTCCATGTTAGGAAGACCACTGACAGTTTTGCCTGAAATCGGACAACTTGCTAATATGGATGCCGTACCACACTCAAGACAGAATTTTCAAGAACTCTAGAGTGACAGTCAGCATGTAACATGTATATCTTATGCACAAGGGTGAGGTCTATGGACAGTTAAGTGTGTGTGTGTGGGGGGGGGGTGAAGCAAGAGTTTAGAGAGCTGACTAATAATGCTTGTGTAATAATGTTTGGAACAGTTCACTGTCAGTCAAGGACTAAACTAACACTAAGCACTCTTCCATTTCTGTTGCCTCAATACAACAAAGAAAATACATGCTGTTCTTAGGGGTCTGTCCATTCTCTTTGCTAAAATCTACAATCAATAAATTGAAGTTAATAATAGTTATATTATTGAGAATTTTCACATAAAAATACTACCTATTCAGATGTTTAATTGTTGGCTGCCAAGGCCTTTGTTTAGTACCTTGGGGAAGAGGCTTGTTTCAATTACAAATGCTTTACACATTGTGATTAAAAATAATAATAATTGCATCCAAAATAGGGTGAATTTAATACTACACAGAAAAATTCTGTGCCAATTGGTGAATAGCCTACAGTATTAGGAAATATTGTTCCTAGGGAGAGGTCATATAAATATGTAACACTTTCAATTCAATATCTCACTGCTTGGTTAACGTTCTCTGAAAACAATCAGATTTGTGTTGTAGCTAGTCTATTTGAAACCTTTTTTTATTCACATCATTGAAAATGCTTCCTTTTGTATAAAGCACGTGTACTGTATAATAATAGTAATGTCAATTCATATTTCAGAAATGTACACCTTCAATATAAAATGTTTAAAAACATCTCTATTCTAAATCTGGGCAACACGGGGAAGAACCACACTGCTTTCTGTCTCTTAGAAGGACTGGCTCCTAAATCACTTGATCATTAAATATATACTGAACACAAATATAATCGCAACATGTAAAGTGTTTTATGAGCTGAAATAAAAGATCCCAGAAATGTTCTATATGCACAAAAAGCTTATCTCTCTCCAATTTTGTGCACACTTGTTTACCTCCCTGTTAGTGAGCATTTCTTCTTTGCCAAGATAATCCATCCACCTGACCGGTGTGGCATATCAAGAAGCTGATTAAACAGCATGATCATTACACAGGTGCACCTCGTGCTGGCAACAATAAAAGGCCACTCTAAAATGTGCAGTTTTGTCACACAACACAATGCCACAGATGTCAAGTTTTGAGGGAGCATGCAATTGGCATGCTGACTGCAGGAATGTCCACCAGAGCTGTTGCCAGAGAATTTAATGTTAATTTCTCTACCATATCTCTCTGCCACATCCAGCTTTTTCACATGCGGCATCGTCTGAGATCAGCCACCCGTACAGCTGATGAAACTGAGGAGGATTTCTGTCTGTAATAAAGCAATTTTGTGAGGGAAAAGTCATTCTGATTGGCTGGGCCTGGCTCCCCAGTGGGTGGGCCTCTGCCCAGTCATGTGAAATCCATAGATTAGGGTCTAAATCATTTATTTCAATTGACTCATTTCCTTATATTGAATTGTAACTTGTAACTCGAAATCGTTCATTTTTGCATGTTGCACTTATGTTTGTTCAGTATAATTGAACCAAACGTTAATAAAATATTAAAGCAAGTGATCCTAAATTGAAATCTGGTTGTTATTGTTCTAATAGCAGGAGTCTTTGAAATCCCAGACATTTTGCCTTCTTGGGAATCTAGCAAAATGATTATTAAAAACACTAACCATGAAATTAGGCAGCAGCACCAGTCAAAAAGAGAGTAAGGATACAGTGTCCATATTAAGACATCAACTCATCTGACGCTGTCCTAATATGGACGCCATGTATTTGACATAATAACCATCCTTTTTGGAGACAGGTTGACATGCAGTTTGAAACTGTACAAGAGTGTGTTAATCACCACAATTCACAATGAACGTGCATTCATTTCTGAATACTGAAACCGGACAAAGAAAAATGTGTAGATTTAAAATAATATCCTTGATTAAGCGTAGTTAACAAAGCTGGAGTCAAATATATTGTACACCTTTAAGAATGGACATGAATTTTCTTTCTTGCCATTTCACTGTCTTCATCTAGGGGCCAACATCCAATCAAATGTCCAATATATCACACCCGTAATATAATAAAGAACGTAGCTAGTTACTGTGCGTTTTAGGTTACATACGACCGGGTGAAGTGAAAGGCAACTTATTTGATAATACATGAAACGTGCATTTCCAAGGCGCAGAAGAACCAATGTTATTTTATGGCACTTTTTGCTGCACTGCCAATAGGACACACAATTTCAACAACAACAAAGTTGAAGTGAGGACGTTTGACGATGCAGGCTGGTTTGTCAGTGATATTATTCGCTAACCCTAAAAACGACAGGAAACAGAGCTTGTGATAATGCAGTGGCTTGATTGGTGGTGTCTTCCAACCAGCACAAAATACTCATAAAATAGGGCTTTAAAATATCAATATGAAAAAAAAATGAAAACACATAACTTTATATATACTGGTAATAGGTGCAAACTTGGCAAATCCACAGAGACAAATCTCGAAGGAAAAAACAACGAAGCAATGACACCTGCAGCGTGAGCTCCTTCACAAAAGTCCACTAGAAAAAAAATCTGCTCAATAATATTCTCTTCATGCTTCTACTCGAAAAAGTAGCGACAACGCACAGTCCCTTTCTCTCCTTCCTCGGTCTCCCTCGCTCTCCTCTCGCCCTTTTTCAACACCCACTCGTCCGTTCTCCTGTCCCGCGTTCCATTCCCTCGCTCCAGGCGTCGGCCGTCCTTTCCGCCTATGCCTTCTTGCACTTGCCTTTCTTCTCACGTTGCTGGAACTTCCTCAGCCGACGGGCCCATGTGTCTCTCCACTGGATGACCAGGGAGCCCTTATCGGCCACCACTCCAGACTGCCCTGGAGAATCCTCATTGTTACCCAGGAGCAGGTACTTCTTCCCGGTCTTGATCTTTGGACACTTGCACGCCACATCCTTGGCCCTGACCCACAGGAACTGGTCGCCGCGGCGGATGCGGCTCTCGCCCTGCTTGTAGACAGAGATGATGTTGACGGTGAACTTCCACCACTCGCCCGCCTTGTCCGCCTTCAGAATGTGCACCTGGACAGCTGGGGAGGGGGGAGAGAGACTATTTTTGTTATGTCTTTGTGTTTGACTCAATTCTAGCATTAGAATTTCCTGCTCAAAGGGATACACGTGACAGTGCTGTTATTCTTATCTCTATCACCGGGGTTCGTGTCTGTATCACAGGCTTCAATTAAAACCCCATCCATGTCCTCTTGGCACAGGAGAGCAACCCGGTCCGTATCGTCTGCTCCATTCCTGCTATCCTGACCTGCTGTGACCCTGCTCTTCTCTAGACCCACACGCCATGATCCCAGCAACAGTTACTATGGCACCCGGGGACAAAATAATTCAGTTTGACCGAGTCGGACATTTCCCATGGAATCCCTTTTCCTTCTTGCAAAAGCTTTGCCTAGACATCTCTCTCTCTCTGGCCATTCAGTATGACAGGAGAGAGGGAAAAGTGCTAGTGTATCTCCCACTACAGATGTAGGATCTTAATTGAATCACCCTGTTGCAAGTGAAGTTTCCTGCAGCGTAGGACATTTAAGAAGTGTAGCGTCTTTGAGTTTTAAAAAGGTTTCTAACGTTTCTAATTTCCACTTTGTAATGTCAGACTTGATGGTCCCTCCCTTACGATACAAAAATATCCAGTCATTATAATCCACATACTAATTTACATTTCCCATTGCTGCAGGATTATTTTCCTGCTGTAGGAAACTGGCTCATATTACTGACGCCGGGTAGCCTACTGTCTGTAGCTGAATCCTCTAGCTCTTAGTCCTCTGTCTCCACTGGTCCATGTGCGTCTCCAGTCAGTGCTACTAGCTCCACAGACTAGCGCCATGAGATGCTGTGAGCTCCACTGTCCAAGCGGCATTACGGGACACTGAAAACACCAGAACTGACAAAGTCTCAAGGGCAGGGTTCTGTTCTATTCTCTTTTTTTTTCTTCTTTTTTTCAAATAAAAAATAAAGTGAGGTTGGCTTCCCCATCGGCAACTACCTACTCAGCCGGCCCCAGTGGCCAGGAGACTGGACCTCTAACCTAACCAGACGCCCATCAGAGGCTTGTATCCTCCAAGGGAAGTGCTGTCAAGACAAACGTCGCCCGGGAGCAGATCCAGCTCCACGTCCATTATAGATGTCAGGGGATTTGATTTGGGACGTGATTAAGAGGCAGGGATGGGCTGTGAGGAGATGGGTTTTTGGGGGAGCGGCTCTGTGATAGTATGATTTATTACGGAGAGGATCAAGGAGAGAGAGCACCGACAGCTCTCAAAAGCAGCATAGATCACCTTCAAATGGAACAGCAGTCGTTAAACCAGGGTTCATTAGCTTAACCTCATATACACACAGGCTGACTATCCCTGAGCGTGAATGTCATGGCTCTCTAAATGGCTCTAAATGAGACATATCCTGCACTGCACTGCAGATTTTACACCATGCATGGTAGATCACAGGGTTATCAAATAGGGCCCTGGTGTCCTTTTCTGCTAGCATTAGCCTTCCTGGTGTCTTTAATAGTAATATTAGCATGGGCATTGGTTGAACTGGCTGTTGACCTGGTGGCGAACCCTATTGGTGCCCTCTGTCACCCTGTCCTTCCCTGGTGTCACCACTGGAAGGCGCTCTTTGTTTGTGTTTGCACAACAACACAGGGTGAAACCCTGAAAGACCAAACTGTAAATAACTCAACCTATTGTGAAGCCCTGTTCCACTGTCATTTCAGCCCTTTTGTATGGAAACATTGCTGTATCCAAGCACCCTGTGGTTCTCTATGGGGGTTGGAGTGTGTCTGCATGTTATCCAGCATAGACCCGAGGCACAGCGAGACACTGCACTCCTAATGCTCTCCGCCACACCGGGACCCTCCAGTAAACCTTCCTGAAGTGTAAAGCGCGAGGCGAGTCTTATCCCTGTACAGGACCAGTACAAAGCCCCCCTGAGGTATGGTGAGGCAGGGAGAAAGTGGATTAAACCCAGGCCTTGGCAGGGAGGCTGGACCCAGGGCGGGTTAGGGAGGGCTGCGTAGGGCTTGGGTAATGTTGGAGACGGCCAGAGGGGGAAGCAGAGGAAATGGCCTGTGATTGGTCATTGAGGAGAACAGTAAGAGTGAAACAGTGGGGGTTCCCTTACTGTAGCCTGCTCTGAAGCAGAGGAGCGTGTACCCTAACCCCACTGTGGACCATTACACACACACACACACACACACACACACAAAACATGTAGTCACAGCCTTCCCTGAGGCATGCTGGGGTGGTGTTGGGATCACTCATCAATACCAGCAGGTCCCCTCTACACACTCCTCCTCTGGTGCCTGCCAGACCTGCCTGCCTATGAGAGACTAGGATGGGGGTAGAGGACACTCCCTGTGTTGTTGAGCTGCGCTCTCAACACTGCTTAGTCTGAGCTACAGCATGATGTCTTGATGACATGCACCTGGGGTGCACCTGGGTAGGATCCCACCTCACTCCCCATCTCCTCTCCCCTATGGTCTTCAGTGGGCACTGACAAGCTCTGACTTATAGACAGACTTTTCAGTGTATAAGGGTAAGAGTTTGTACAGCTGAAGACCACAACACATCACTGGGCTTCCCCAGGACAGAGTGCTTCTCCCTACGGGGGGTCTATTGACTCTTGCGTGGGCCTGAGAGGTGAAACATGGCCCCGTTATACTCCATTGGAGGTGCATGTTCCAAATCCTCCACCGAGGGCTCCTAATGCCTGACTCACTGGAGACCCTAACTGCTACACCTCCTTCACACATGAGCTCCGCTGCCGGGGATCAATGATCCACAGAGCTTTTGTTTTTTACCACTCATTAAACCTGTTCGCCTACAAATGGCCACAAACTAGTTACTGTGGTGCAGAACTTTTCTTTATTTGCATATGCATGGCAAGCTTATTTTTATTTATTTTTATTTTTTACCAAGCACCACACGGCAGAGTATTTTCACATCTATAATCGGCCATCTTTTCTTTTTAGCAATTGCCTCTTAAAGAGCTGCAAAGATAAACAATTTATGCCACTTTTTATTTGTGGCACAGGGGATTCCTCCTGACACCATGCCTGGATCCAACCCCTCAACAAAAAAAACTCAGGAACAATGCCTGGGCTGTCATTCATTCAATCTGCCAAGGTATTTTCAGGCAGGATGCCCCTTCTTGGTTGACTGATTTAACAGACTGGCTTCAATCAGGTCAGGGTCAAACCTCCACAACCTTCACCAGGGTCTTAACCACCTAAAGCACCTTTTCAACCTTTCCAATGGCCAGGGCAGCCGGATGGGATGGCCACAGGAATGCCTGTCTGAAAAGGCCCATCCCTTAAGTTCCCCTTAATGAGGACCTTTAGACGCGCACCCCAACTGTCCGTCACACCGACTTTGCTTTATACATTATCCGCCTTGCCCTTAAATACCTGCTGGGCTGTCCATCATCCCGGGAACCCCCCTCCCCTTCACACCCTCTCGATCCTCACACCCTAAGCTCTTCTCTCTGATGGCTTGTCCCCCTCCTTTGTTTGATCCTTTGACTTTCTTTCTTGAAAAGCCGGAGTAAGCCGTCACTAGAATGCCCAGGAGCTGTATGGTTGTCCTGGGGGGGATGCCTGGGCTTGGTGCTGGGTGTTGTAAATAAAGATGTCGCTAGCTACTAGTCCACTGGGGCTCAGGAGGCAGCGTGAGCTTCTACTGTAGGATTGTAGACTGTACTGCACAGAGGATGGAACTCAACTCACCGTAATCTTTCTTGCAGTATTTCTTCATGTTGATCTTCAGTTTGCCTTTCGACGCCTTGCAATAGGAGTCGCAGTCTGAGAGAGAGAGAGAGAGAGAGAGAGAGAGAATAAGATGCACACTAGGTTAAAACAACTAAAGAGGTAGCAACACAAACTGTGAAAAAAAAGACAAAAGTGAGACCACATCACATCTCCTTGAAGATTCCTTGCACTTGTACTCCCGATACACATCTGCCAGGTTCAATTGTGTCTTCCTCTAATAGGGCTTATGGTGCATTGAGAGGAGTGGTGGCCAATAGAAATGAGACCAGACAAAAAGGGTCCTGCGGATGCAGGTGTCCGCCCCGGCCCTATAGCTCTGATGGGAGGACCTCTGGACTGCTGCTTATTGTGCCACCAACCAGGCCACCGCTTCAGAAAACCACTCAAATTAACCCCCACAATCCCCACGCCGACCGCCACCCAACACCCCCCTGTCAAAGTGCCAGTTTGGGACTGATTAATGCCTGTAGAAGCACCCCCAACACCCTCAGCCATGGGAAGTAGGGGTGCTGGAGATGCTGCTTTGCCTCCTGATAAATTGAAATCATTTTGCCTAAAATTATAGTACTCTTGGCTGAAAAATTCATGCCCATATACTACACCAGAGAGCATCATTTAGCAGCAGAATCTCAATAGCTTCTTTAAAAAAAAAATAGCTGTGGATTAAATGATAATTTTACAGTCAGGAAAGCACTCTCGCCAAATATAGAACAGCTTGTTGCATTGTGGCCATGGACATATAATCAATAGAAGGGTTTTAGAACCTCTAACACTGACAGTTTGACTATTAAACTCATGGGTACACTAGCAATGGATGCCAGCCCTGACTTAAATGGGAGCTGCCATCTATGGATTATACATCTATGGTTGGTTGCGGCTGTCAGTTTGCCTTTTTCCAAATACAATCGGGATAAAAACATACAGTTAGGAAAGCAAATGCCTACTTCTGAAAAGAGAAGACTAATCTGTCTGTAGAATCTTTTTTTTTCAACTTGATTTTTGAGCCATTTTGACTTGAGTGATTCTGAGCAAACAGCACCGTTTTTCAAAAGTAGCTCATCTTGAGATCGGCTATTGGGCCATCACTGGTGAGTAGCCTAGGCTTCATCTTCATCATTGGGTAGTGCCACTGAAAAGTCCATTTAGTAACCTACTGTAGCCAAAATGTAAGGGATAAACACCGACAATCTGTACATTACCTTGGAAATAAAATGTTGGTTGCCAGTCGTTCGTTCTATTAGTTCGATATTTATGGACGAGACCCAGTCGTTCGTTCTATATGTTCCGTTGCCATGCTCGCTGACAACCTCCATCTTCCTTTCTAGCTAGCACAGTCACGACCTCTGCAGCCAGAATAACAGCAAAGTAGCCGCATTTGCATTTTTTAAAAGCTGTTTTCTATTGACATTCATTTGGATACATCCATAACGATTTTGCCTGGCATAGTGAGAAAAGTTTGCCTTCTCGTCAGGACACTCGACACTGTTCATTACGAGGAGATAGCATATCAAACACTAGAATAGAAAAGCAGGCTAAATACACTGAACAAAAACAAACACAACGTGCAACAATTGCAAATATTTTACTGGGTTACAGTTCATAAGAAAATCAGTCAATTTAAATAAATAAATTAGGCCCTAATCTATGGATTTCACATGACTGAGAATACAGATACCTTAAAAGAAAAATAGGGTAGGGGCGTGGATCAGAAACGCCAGATACTGACTGGTTGACCACCATTTGCCTCATGCAGCGCAACACATATCCTTCGCATAGAGTTGATCAGGCTGTTGATTGTGGCCTGAGGAATGGTGTCCCACTCCTCTTCAATGGCTGCGTAAAGTTGGATGTTGGCAGGAACTGGAAAACGCTGTCGTACATGTTGATAGAGTGCACCCAAACATGCTCAATGGGTGACATGTCTGGGGAGTTTGAAGGCCATGGAAGAACTGGGACATTTTCAGCTTCCAGGAATTGTGTACAGATCCTTGCGACATGGGGCCGTGCATTATAATGCTGAAACATGAGGTGATGGCGGCGGATGAATGGCACAACAATGGGCCTCAGGATCTCGTCACGGTATCTGTATCAAATTGCCATCGATAAAATGCAATTCTGTTCCTTAGCTTATGCCTGCCCATACCGTGACCCCACCGCCACCATGGGGCACTCTGTTCACAATGTTAACATCAGCAAACCGCTCTCCCACACGACGCCATCTTCCCGATACAGTTGAAACTGTAATTCATCTGTGAAGAGCACACTTCTCCAGCGTGCCAGTGGCCATCGAAGGTGAGAATTTTTCCACTGAATTAGTTTATGATGGCAGTCAGGTCAAGACCCTGGTGAAGATGACGAGCACACAGATGAGCTTCCCTGAGACGGTTTCTGACAGTTTGTGCAGAAATTCTTTGGTGGTGCAAACCCCCAGTTTCATCAGCTGTCCAAGTGGCTGGTCTCAGACAACCCCCCAGGTGAAGAAGCCGGATGTGGAGGTCCTGTGCTGGCGTGGTTACACATGGTCTGTGGTTGTGATGCCGGTTGGACATAATGCCAAATCCTCTAAAACGACATTGGAGGCAGTTTATGGTAGAGAAATAAACATGTGATTCTCTGGTGGACATTCAATTGCACACTCTCTCAAAACATGAGACATCTGTGGCATTGTGTGGTATAACAAAACTGCTAACTTTAGAGTGGCCTTTTATTGTCCCCAGCACAAGGTGCACCTGTGTAATGATCACGATGTTTAAATCAGCTTTTTGATATGCCACACCTGTCAGGTGGATGGATTAACTTGGCAAAGGAGAAATGCTCACTAACACGGATTGTAAGGACAGACGCTGGGAGAGGAGAAGCAAGTACAGGGAGTTAATATTTAATGAAGACACAGACAGGAAACAAAACATGAACAGCATCTTGATAAGGGACACAACAACATTAATGCTGACTCGGAAAGAAACTGAGGAAGTGACCAATATAGAAGGGAAGTAATTAATAATGTGATGGAGTCCGATGAAGCGCTGATATGCATAACGATGGTGACAGGTGTGCGTAATGATAAGCAGCCTGGTAACCGCGAGAGCCAGAGAGGGGGAGTGGAAGCAGGCGTGACAGGGATGTAAACAAATTTGTGCACACATTTTGAAAGAAGTAAGCTTTTGTGCGTATGGAACATTTCTGGGATTTTTTATTTCAGTTTATGAAACAAGGGACCAACACTTTATATGTTGCGTTTATATTTTTGATCAGTGTAGTTTGTTGCTAGCGAACCCGACAATGACAACCCGAATTAAAAAATACCCGTTGCTGAAAACAGCTGGTCAAACCAGAAACATCCGGTAGGATTTGACAGCATAGCGCCACGTGCATTATGACTGCAACAGTAGGGACCGGGAAAATGTATGTTCATCACTCACCACGTTAGGTCATCAGATGCTCCCAAAAAGGTCTCTGCAAAAACAAATCAATGCTACTGTCGCTAGAACCTTTCCCTTGTTGAACCTGCATTTACAATGTATACAATTTCGGTTTGTGTGGTTTTTGGTTTAGCTTTTTGTAACAAGTACAGTCTGCATGTGTAGACGAATATTGCGTAATGATTGCAAGGTGTCCCGATATCTTTTCCAACTGTCCCGTTATCTGGTTTTAATGTCCATTCTAGAATGCCCTTCTAACCAATCAGAAATGAGTACTCAACAATGTTGTGGTATAATATACAGTGGGGAGAACAAGTATTTGATACACTGCCAATTTTGCAGGTTTTCCTACTTACAAAGCATGTAGAGGTCTGTCATTTGTATCATAGGTACACTTCAACTGTGAGAGACGGAATATAAAACAAAAATCCAGAAAATCACATTGTATGACTTTTAAGTAATTAATTAGCAGGAGTGGGCCAAAATCCCTGCTGCAATGTGTGCAAACCTGGTCAAGAACTACAGGAAACATATGATCTCTGTAATTCCAAACAAAGGTTTCTGTACCAAATATTAAGTTATGCTTTTCTGATGTATCAAATACTTATGTCATGCAATAAAATGCAAATTAATTACTTAATCATGCAATGTGATTTTCTGGATTTTTGTTTTAGATTCCGTCTCTCACAGTTGAAGTGTACCTATGATAAAAAATTACAGAACTCTACATGCTTTGTAAGTAGGAAACACTGCCGATTTTGCAGGTTATCAAATACTTGTTCTCCCCACTGTATATATATTCCCCCTAATAATGTACAATCTGTGCGTATATATATTCCTCCTAATATTGTAGAAATGTCTCTTCATTGGCCTGGGCTACTGTTCGCATTCAAGACCAGATCATTTTTATTGCTCTCAGTTTGTCAGTGTTAGAGTAGCTGGTCATTCCGGTGTGGTATTAAAAAAGATTCTGCTAATGTTTTTGATCATATAAATGACATTAGGCAACAACAAAAAGTCCAAACCTATACTAAAAAAATCCCATGTGGAAATCCTCAAAATGCCGCTACTCAACGTATGCCACTATGCAAATACAATTTTATATATATATATTATATTTATATATATTTTTTTTTATATATATATATAAGATAAAGGAGTTGGCATAGCCACGATGTTTTTGATTTCAGGGCGCAAAATTTTCTCTTGTCAGCTCAACCACTATGTCCCTCCAAACCCCACTTTCCAGACCTATACACCCCCTAGGCCCCCACCGACTTACCCCAACTCCCATTCCTTTTTCAACTCGCCCCCCAAATCCACCCTTCGAGACCCCCCCCCAGGGCCGTGTCAAGCTTTGGCATTTATTGCAATAGGGGAACCTAGGGGTGGTGGTCCCGGTGATGGGTGGGAGGAGGGGAGGTAGGGGGTCATAGCCACGACAAAGAGAGGTCAGGAAGGAAATTAGCGGCCCATGAAGCGTTAGCCAAAGCCCTTTTTGGTGTCCACTCCTCCACAGTGAACAAATAAATACCTGACACAGCTAGGGACCGGCCATGGGCCTCATTTATAACCATTGCGTAAATTTCAGACTAAGTATCTGCATGTGCAATTTCTGAAAATAATACATATGTCTAAAAAAATGTATATTTATAGACTTGGCGCACGCCATACATATGCATGTTTCCCGTTATAAATCAGCCCGTCGTAAAACGGTGTATTATAACTCCGCCTGGAAGCGCCCTGCATTCACCTTTCATGGTTACAATAAAGTCATTTATTTACTGTATAATCTGGAACTATTAGAATTAGGCCACGGCAGTTTCATCAATAAATGTTATCAAATGTTTATGGAGGTGTTGCCAGAATGTTTTCATCTTTTGCAGTCATTTATTCTGTATTTTTTCAAACGATTGTGACAGTTTCTGAAAGAAAAAACAATGGAACATTTATTTGGACCTGTCAGCAGAATTTAGAATTCAACAATGTTTTGCATTGACTTTTTCCCCAAATATTCCGGACTGTCGTGAATTCTGTAACATTGTCTTTTTATTACAGTAGGCTACTGTACATGCGTACTTCAATGTAAAAGATCAACTGCCGGTTCACCTGTGAAATTCGACTGTATGTTATAATCTGCGCTGCCTATAGGATCACATCGGCTACAGCAAAACTGGAAATACAGAAAGTATTCAGACACGTTCACTTTGTTGTTATAGTAAAAATGGATTAAATACAAAAAAATCCTAAGCAATCTACACACAATAACCCCATAATGAAAAAGCAAACACATGTTTTTAGAAATGTTTGCAAATGTATAAAAATAAAAAAAACAGATACCTTATTTAAATAAGTATTCAGGCCCTTTGCTATGAGACTCGAAATGTAGCTCAGGCGCATCCTGTTTCCATTGATCATCCTTGAGATGTTTCTATAACTTGATTGTAGTCCACCTGTGGGAAATTCAATTGATTGGACATGATTTGGAAAGGCACACACCTGTCTATATAAGGTCCCACAGTTGACAGTGCATGTCAGAACAAAAACCAAGCTATGAGGGTCGAAGGAATTGTCCGCACAGATCTGGGAAAGGGTACCACAATATTTCTGCAGCATTGAAGGTCCCCAAGAACACAGTGTTCTCCATCATTCTTAAATGGAAAATGTTTGGAACCACCAAGACTCTTCCTAGAGCTGTCCGCCCGGCCAAACTGAGCAATCGGAGGTGAAGGGCCTTGGTCAGGGAGGTGACCAAGAACCTAATGGTCACTCTGACAGAGCTCTAGAGTTCCTCTGTGGAGATGGGCGAACCTTCCGGAAGGACAACCATCTCTGCAGTACTCCAACGATCAGGCCTTTATGGTAGTGACCAGATGGAAGCCACTCCTCAGTAAAAGGCGCATGACAGCCCGCTAGGAGTTTGCCAAAAGGCACCTAAAGACTCTCAGACCTTGAGAAACTAGATTCTCTGGTCTGATAAAACCAAGATTGAACTCTTTGGCCTGAATGCCAATCGTCACTTCTGGAGAAAACCTGGCACAATCCCTACGGTGAAGCATGGTGGTGGCAGCATCATGCTGTGGGGATGTTTTTCAGCAGCAGGGACTGGGAGACTAGTCAGGATTGAAGCAAAGTACAGTTAGATCCTTGATGAGAACCTGCTCCAGAGCGCTCAGGACCTCAGACTGGGGTGAAGGTTCACCTTCCAACAGGACAACGACCCTAAGCACACAGCCAAGACAACGCAGGAGTGGCTTCGGGACAAGTCTCAATGTCCTTGAGTGGTCCAGCCAGAGCCCGGACTTGAACCCGATCGAACATCTCTGGAGAAGCCTGAAAATAGCTGTGCAGCAACGCTCCCCATCCAACCTGACAGAGCTTGAGAAGATCTGCAGAGAAGAATGTGAGAAACTGCCCAAATACAGGTGTGCCAAGCTTATAGCGTCATACCCAAGAAGACTCGATGCTGTAATCGCTGCCAAAGTACTGAGTAAAGGTCTGAATACTTATGTAAATGTGATATTTCAGTTTTTATAAATGAGCAAAAAATGTTTTTGCTTTGTCATTATGGGGTATTGTGTGTAGATTGATGAGGGGGGAAAAAACAATTGAATACATTTTAAAATAAGGCTGTAACGTAACAAAATGTTTAAAAAGTCAAGGCCTATCTATTTAGGCTAGGTACTGTGCAGTATGTATAGAGCCATGTCATCATGGAATGCTCTGCCACCAGAGGTTAGTCAGGCAAAAAGCAAGTTTAGCTTTAAAAAAAACACGATCTATTTAGGCTACTAGGCCCAATTAAATGAGAGATGCATCGTTGTTTGTTGTATGGCTACTTCGGGAAAATGTACCGATCATGGCTAGAAAATAGGAGACATTTATTCTGCAGCGGTTATGAAAATAAAATAAACAGGAAATTGATTCCTAAAGTGCCTAAAGAAAGTTTTCACACCCCTTGAATTTGTTCACATTTTGTGTTACAGCCTGAATTTAAAATTGATATTCTAATGGCCTACATGTCAAAGTGGAATTGTGTTTTTAGAAATGTTTACAAATGAATAAAAAATGGAAAGCTGAAATGTCAATAAGTATTCAAGCCCTTTGTTACGGCAAGCCTACATAAGTTCAGGAGTGAAAATGTGATTAACAAGTCACATAATAAGTTGCGTGGACTCACTCTGTCTGCAATAATAATGTTTAACAGGATTTTTGAATGACTATTTCATCTTTGTACCCCACACATACAATTATCTATAAGGTCCCTCAGTCGAATAGTACATTTCATACGCAGATTCAACCACAAAGACCAGGGAGGTTTTCCAATGCCTTGCAAAGAAGGGCTCGCATTGGTGGATGAGTAAACAAATCAAATAAACAGACATTAAATATCCCTTTGAGCGTGGTGAAGTTATTAATTACACTTTGGATGGTGTATCAATACACCCAGACACTACAAAGATACAGGCATCCTTCCTAACTCATTTGCCGCAGAGGAAGGAAATTGCTAAAAGGTTTTCACCATGACTTCAAAACAGCTACAACGTTCAATGGCTGTGATAGGAGAAAAAGGAGGATGTAGTCACTCCACAATACTAATCTAAATGACAGAGTGAAAAGAAGGAAGCCTGTAGATAATACAAATATTACAAAACATGAATCCTGTATGCAACAAGTCACAAAAGTAATGCATCAAAAAATGTGCCAATGAAATTCACTTTTTGTCCTGAATACAAATCGTTATGTTTGGGACACTTCCAACACATCACTGAGTACCACTCTTCATATTTTCAAGCATAGTGGTTGCTGCATCATGTTATGGGTATGCTTGTTATCGGCAAGGACTAGAGTTTTTTTTTAGGATTAAAAGAAACGGAATAGAGCTAAGCACAGACAAAATCCTAATGGAATACCTGGTTCAGTCTGCTATTCAACAGACACTGGGAGACAAATTCACCTTTCAGAATGACAATAAAATAAAACAATTGCTTACCAAGACAACATTAAATATTCCTGTGTGGCCTAGTTACAGTTTTGACCAAAATTGGCTTGAAAATCTAGTGCAAGACTTTAAAATGGCTGTCTAGCAATGATCTACAACCAACTTTGACATTTTTTAAAAGAATAATAGGCAAATATTGTACAATCCAGGTGTGGAAAGCTCTTACCCAGAAAGACTCACAGCTGTAATCACTGCCAAAGGTGATTCTAACATGTATTGACTCAGGGGGTGTGAATACTTAAGTAATTTAGTTATTTCTGTATTTCATTTTCAATACATTTGCAAGAAATTCTAAAACATGTTTTCACTTTGTAATCATGATGTATTGTGTGTAGATGGTTGATTTTTAAAAAACATGTATTTAATCCATTTTGAACTTTTAACACAACAAATATGGAATAAGTCAAGGGCTATGACCACTTCTGGTACTGTATGTCAAATTATTTTAGATTCCAAAAATAAAATACATTGATTTTCACTCTTATGGCTAATGGCAGCATCTTGTTGTTATGTTTTCCAGTTTTTTTGTGGGGGTTTTGGGGAAAAATCATGTCATATCATATCCCCAATTTTGCACACAATACTTGCATGTTTTGCAATACAATATGGGTGAAAAATGGGCGCATGCATGTTTTAGGGGTATATTTTAGATGTACACAACATTTATAAATGAGGCCTCTGAACTGTACTGTGCTGGCTCAGATATTTCGTTTATTCCACCACAGTTTCAGCAACTATGGTAGATGCATCAGGCCCGGAGTAGTACTGCTTGCCTTGACTCAGTTTGGTTAGGTAATGTGAAAAGGTAACAGGTTTGTGATGAATTACTGGGACTTTAAGTGTGTATCCACACAGCCCACTTCTCTGAGTTAACCTTGACAGAAAAGGTGCCATGGCTTTCCTGATTGCCCCACGCTGCGCTGTCACACAGCCAGTCACCTTCAGTAAAGACTGTATGACGCGAGGCCAAACATAGAAATTAAAATTATTTGTTCCCCTTTATTCACCCCACATTTTTCTTCTTTCCCTCTAACTGACACAAATTGGATCCAGATTACTCTATCGGCACAGTTCCCTCGAAACTCTCTGAAAAAGCTTTAATAGTGTTATCTGTTCACAAAGTGAGAGATGAAGGGAAAGAGAGAGAGAGGGAGTGAGAGGGAAGGATGAGTAGAGGAGGGGGTGATGGGCTGGTAGGAGGAAGGATAAGACCTTTCAGCCAGCCTGAATATGAACAAACTTCATTGTTGTGACCAGGTCCTTGCTCCATGCCTGCCTTATACTTCCCTTTATATTCTGGGTGAATGAGGTTGCCTGGGTAACGCTGAATCGAGGAAAAATGCACCCAAAGTAGAGGAGGGCAGGAGAGTGGCTATTGGTTTGGGAGGGACACTAGAAGAGGACGAAGTTGGTTGGCGGGGTGAGGGGATTCAAGTAAACCCAAAATCGTCTCAGCTGATGGGGTTGGAGAAGGTAGCTGTGAGGGGGGGGGGGGGGGGGGGAAGTGGCACAGTAGATGAAATTGAGTCTATACTAGGCAGAGCGGCGCCTGATTTCCATGTAAATGATGACCCGGACCTGTGGAAAAGGCTGCTTTTGTTTTCCCATAAACCCCCTTGATGGCATCATGATACTTTCCTTTGATAGCGCTCGTTGGCCATTAGTGTACTCCTGAGACGAGCACCCCCAGATCCCCATACAGGACCAGGCAGTCCCCCACCGCGAGGACAAATGTACCCTTTGTGTGGGACACTCTAGTCAGGGGAAGTGGAATGAGTCCAGTGGCGCTGAGCTCTGTGCACCTCCCCTCCGCGCCTCCTCTCTCCATCCCCTCTCTACGCTCTCTTACTGGGAGGTGTCGTTCCCGTTGTTTCTCGGTTGTTTGAGCGAGGAAGGAGAAGCGCTGAGAGACGCTCTTTTGCCGCCTGGACGTGTCAGGGCTTCTTTAGCAGTGGGAGAGATTGATTGACACCCTCCACACAGACGTTTACAGTCTTTTAAGTCCTAGGCACATTTTTCAGACTTTTATCTACGTGGATAAAAGTAGCGCAAAGACCTAGACAGGACCCAGTGACAGGGACCTGCTTAGCTGGAACAAAGAGGTGTAAATAAGGGCATGGGGGAGGCCTTTCTCCTCCCTACGTCTTTCTTCTCCCTGAACAAGACTGATTGAGAAACAAATTGTGGCAAATAAAGCATGTAATTAGATTATAGCCACAGTGCCCGGGGCTGTTGGGCTGCTGGAACCATAGCAGTAGGGCTGGACCCTGTCCAAAAAGAGGGCGTTTTCTTCATTGTTTTCTTTCTTTCTTTGTTTCTTCATTTCTTTCTTCTCTCTGGCCGTGTCCAGTGTTGTAGTACTTGAGGCCAGTCTCGAGACCAAATATTGAGTGTCTCGGTCTTGTCTCTGTGTAAGGAAGAACAAACTGTTCTTCTGAAATATGAACACAGAACATTTTGAACTCTTATCGTTGGCGATATGACACACTTACAATCATGGTGTTGAATTGGACTTGCATTTGTCTGGTCTAGGTCTTGACTTGGTCTTGACTCGGTCTCGATTTGCTCCGGTCTTGAATCGGTCTCACTTGAGATGTTCTCGAACACAACACTGGCCGTGTCCAACACCCATAACAGTAGGCATTTTTGGTATGTGAAAATATAATGTTTTTCTAGTATGTTAAAAAAAATGTGTATGCTTTAAAAGTCATGTCATAATCATTTTGGCTTTTCATCTACTACAATTTCGACTGCCTGCTATTGAGAATCCTCTTTTCAGATCCAGACGTGTTTGACAGCAGCTGATAGTGAGACCTGCTGCACCATAATGATAGAATGGGGGGAAACGGTGCAGTTGCACATCAGATGACGTGTTCTCAGTATGGGTGAGTCTAGTATGGTGATATCTGTTGCTTATTGAATACATTTTGACTGAACAGTACGTTCTAAATAGTATGTGGTATGGTTAGGACACAGTATGCAGTTTTAGTAAATAGTAGGCAAGACAGATTTCGGACACAGCCTCTCTCTCTCTCTCTCTTTCATTCATTCTATCATCCTGAAGTAAGGGAAAAGTTGTGTTTTCGATCCCAGTGAGTGACAGCTGGAAAACAACAGAGAGCGAAAGCGTCTATTTATGATTCATGACATGATGCTTTTGTGGGTTGTTTGTTTTGGGCGGCATGTTCTGTGGAACCAATCTGAAAACAAGAGTGTGGTCATCCCTATTACTGCAATTGAGTTTCAGTGGAGTCAGTGGGCAATGATGCTGGCTCCATCCCAACATGCAGACAACAGACGAGAGTGAGAGAGGCTGATGCCAATGTGTTCATGTTGTGAGAGCCAGGCTGAGATTGCCAAGCCATAAATCATATTGTGAGTTGAGCATCGATGCTGATGATGATGATGGACACGCTGATACAATGCTATTACCATTTCTCTCTCCTCTCTCTCTCTCCTCTCTCTCTCATATTAAACTCGGAGCAGGTAATAACATCCCATGACACAACACTAAAGCCCAGTGAGGCAGCAGAGAGTATTAACAGGGTGTAATGGCTGTCGTGGGTTGAAGAAGGTGAAGAGGACCAAAGTGCAGCGTGGTATGTGTTCATGATGTATATTTATTTGAACTCAGAACACTACGATAAAAAAAATAGACCAACACGAAACAGTTCTGTCTAGTGCAGACAGAAAACAACTACCCACAAACACAGGTGGGAAAACAGGCTACCTAAGTATGGTTCTCAATCAGAGACAACGATTGACAGCTGCCTCTGATTGGGAACCATACCAGGCCAAACACATAGAAATACAAAACCTAGACTACAAAACATAGAATGCCCACCCCAACTCACGCCCTGACCAAACTAAAACAGAGACATAAAAAAGGAACTAAGGTCAGGACGTGACACAGGGTGTGTAGAGTGGACCCAGAGAGAGACTTGTGTCCCAAATATCCAGGGAGGGTCTCACCGCAAATCCTGAACCCTTCCAGCCATCATCATTTTCATCATCGTGGCCCATTATCTTGGATCATGTTCATAAGGGCACACTGTTCCGAAACGTTTTGTAACTGAAAACGAGCTCTTCTCATTGGACGTCTTTCGACAGTAACTCCCCATTTATAACGGTTCTGACTGTTTTCTTCCATTTCGTGCCTAATGAATACCACGTCACTGGTTGGTATCATGGTGGTCAGCTCAGCTGTTATAATCTCCTTCACATTCCGTTGCTCTACAGACATCTCTGTCAGGCAACGACCAAGGGGGAGTGACTACTCACACTATCCGTGACCTAACCGCACAATATGTGTTTTGTCTGGGCCTTGCCTTCCGAGGTATTCGCCATGCATTCCACCCCTCCATGTGCTCGGGGAGGTGGGGAACCCAGAACACGTCGCTGGAGACAAATGAATAGCCCCCCCCCCCCACTTCCCTCAACCGAGTCCGATGGGGTTGAGGTAGGGGGGAGGCACCTGCTGCACAGCTGTCCAGCCTCGCGTATAATCAGCATACCCCAAGCATACCGATTTATTTTCCTTTAGTCCAACCTTACAAACCAAAGTAGCAATAAGGTCATGACTCATCACTTAGTCTCTCTATCTAAATGAAACAATGTATATATATCTGCATATCGCTCTCTCTCTTTCCCTCTACTGAACAAAAATATAAACACGTTTCATGAGCTGAAATAAAAGATTTCAGAAATGTTCCATTGCACAAAAAGCTTATCTGTCTCAAATTGTGTGCACAAATTTCTTTACATCCCTGTTAGTGAGAATTTCTCCTTTGCCAAGCTATTCCATCCATCTGACAGGAAGGCATATCAAGAAGCTGATTAAGCAGCATGATCCTTACACAGGTGCTGGGGACAATAAAAGGCCACTCTAAAATAAAAGGCCACTCAGTTTTGTCACACAACACAATGCCGCAGATGTCTCAAGTTTTGAGGGAGCGTGCAATTGGCATGCTGAGTGCAGGAATGTCCACCAGAGCTGTTGCCAGATAATTGAATGTTCATTTCTCTACCATAAGCTGCCTCCAACGTCATTTTAGAAAATTTGGTAATACTTCCAACCGGCCTCACAACTGCAGACCACATGTAACATTCGGCTTCTTCACCTGCATCGTCTGAGATCCTGAGGCTCATTGTCGTGCCGTTCATCCGCCGCCATCACCTCGTGTTTCAGCATTATAATGCACAGCCCCATGTCGCAAGGATCTGTACACAATTCCTTAAAACTGTAAATGTCCCAGTTCTTCCATGGCCTGCATACTCACCAGACATGTCACCCATTGAGCATGTTTGGGATGCTCTGGATTGACGTGTACGACAATGTGTTACAGTTTCCTGCAATATCCAGAAACTTCACACAGCCGTTGAAGAGGAGTGGGACAACAATCGACAGGCCACCATCAACAGCCTGGTCAACTCGATGAGAAGGAGATGTGTGGTGCTGCATGAAGCAAATGGTGGTCACACCAGATACTGACTGGTTTTCTGATCCATGCCCCTACCTTTTTTTAAGGTGTCTGTGACCAGCAGATGCATATCTTTATTCCCAGTCATGTGAAATCCATAGATTAGGGCCCAATGAATTTATTTCAATTCAGTGATTTTGTTACAGCTCATATAACTCAGTAAAATCTTTGAAATTGTTGCATGTTATATATTTCTTCAGTGTGTATATATATATATGCTTCACTAAAGACATAGGCACTCATTTGGGGGACTGGTGGTGAGGTAGCCCTGATAAGAACAACCACATCTGTCACCAATCATGTATTGGATGAGATCCCATTTGTCCACGTACTGAGCCATCCAGTGGTTGGCTCAGTTCAGACCCAGTAATGTATGCAACTATGCATCCTCTGGTTTGGAAGCCTGGGTGGTCCCGCCGGACCTCTGTCTACCCAGGAATCTGATGTGACCGATACAATCTGTCAGTCAAAGTGCCCCACCTTGCAATCTGCTTGATTTCAACATCTCCCATTTCTGTAGAACGTTCATAGTATGTCGCCCCATTCAAGTTGTATGTACAGGAATTCCCCCAGGTGATTACGTTATGCAGAGTTACGTGGTCTGTATCATTATACGTTACCTCTATAAGGATGTTTACATTGGTCCGATGACACAGTTTAATCAATAGGATTATAATTGGAACTCTTTAGTCCTTATTCCGCAAGAACACCTACGCCTTAATGCTCACTCAACTGCAGAGAACCAGGGTGAGTAGGTAACCCGCCTTTACCATCCGTTCTATTCGCCAACATGCAATCACTGGTGAATAAACTGGATGAGCTCTGTTTGAAACTATCCTACCAACGGGATATTAAAAACGGTAATATCTTATGTTTCACCGAGTCATGGCTGAACGATGACCCGGATAATATACAGTTGGCTGGATTTTCCGTGCATCAGCAGGACAGAACAGCCTTGTCCGGTAAGACGAGGGGTGTGGGGGTGTGTCTCTTTGTCAAAAACAGCTGGTGCGCGATGTCTAATATTAAGGTAGTCTTGAGGTATTGCTCGCCTGAGGTAGAGTACCTCATGATAAGCTGTAGACAAATCTATATTTTTCGTGGCCGTCTATTTACCACCAAAAACCGAACCTGGCACTAAGACCGCACTCAACGAGCTGTATAAGGCCATAAGCAAACAAGAAAATTCTCATTCAGAAGCGGCGCTCCTAGTAGCCAGGGACTTTAATGCAGGCCAACTTAAATCCGTTTTACCTCATTTCTACCAGCATGTGCAACCAGAGGAAATAAACTTCAGACCACCTTCACTCCACACACAGAGATGTGTGCAATGCTCTCACCACCCTCCATTTGGCAAATGTGACCATAATTCTACCCTCCTGATTCCTGCTTACAAGCAAAAACTAAAGCAGGAAGAACCAGTGACTCGCTCAATACGGAAGTAGTCAAACGCAGATGCTACGCTACAGGAATGTTTTGCTAGCACAGACTGGAATATGTTCCGGGATGTTCCGGGATTCATCCAATGGCATTGAGGACTATACTACCTCAGTCACTGGCTTCATCAATAAGTGCATCGGCGACGTCGTCTCCACAGTGACCGTACGTACATACCCCAACCAGAAGCCATGGATTACAGGCAACATCTGCACCGGGATAAAGGCTAGAGCTGCAGCTGTCAAGGAGCGGGACACTAATCCGGACGCATTATAAGAAATCCCGCTATGCACTCAGACGAACCACCAAACAGGAAAAGTGTCAATACAGGACTAAGATTGAAACCTACTACACCGGCTCTGATGCTCGTCGGATGTGGTGGGGCTTCCAAACTATTACAGACTACAAAGGGAAAACCCGGACATGAGCTGCCCAGTGATGCGAGTCTCCCAGACGGGCTAAATGCCTTTTTATGCTCGCTTCGAGGCAAGCATCGCACTCCACACTGCCCTTTAACACCTGGACAAAAGGAACACCTTTTCATTGCTTTAGTCAATGCTTTTCATTGACTACAGCTCAGCGTTCAACACCATAGTGCCCACGAAGCTCATCACTGAGCTAAGGACATTGGGACTAAACCCCTCCCTCTGCAACTGGATCCTGGACTTCCTGAGGGGCTGCCCCAGGTGGTAAGGGTAGGCAACAACACATCTGCCACACTGATCCTCAACACATCCTCAACACACACTGAATAATTGTCAAAGACTCCAGTTACCCATGTCATAGACTGTTCTCTCTGCTACCGCATGACAAGCACCAAGTCTAGGACCAAAAGGCTCCTTAACAGCTTCTACCCCCAAGCCATAAGACTGCTGAACAATTAATCAAATGGCCACCCGAACTGCTGCTACTCGCTGTTTATTATCTATGCATAGTCCCTTTACCTCTACCTACATGTACAAATTACCTCGATTAACCTGTACCCCCGCACATTGACTTGGTCGAGGTACCCCCTGTATATAGCCTTATTATTGTTATTTTATTGTGTTACATTTTTACTTTAGTTTTATTTAGTCAATATTTCCTTAACTCTCTTTTTTTAAAACTGTGTAGTTGGTTAAGGGCTTGTAAGTAAGCATTTCACGGTAAGGTCAACACCTGTTGTATTGATTTGGTGATATTACAAAACAAAGCGTGAAACGGGGAGAGAAGAGAAGTGGTGGAAAGAGGGGAAAAAGGAGGGGGGGGGGGGCTTTACTCTCCGACACCAGCAGTACCCTCACTTCCCTGTCAATCTGATCTGTCAGAGCAGCAGTAGAGAAATGAGAGCAGCTGCCAGGCGTTCTCGCACGCTACGATTCCTCTCGCTGTCTGAGAGAGGAACACCACTATGACTACACTTTTCCACAAGCTAGGGGCAAAGAATAAGTCTGTGGCCTGCGTTGCCCCCTGACAGGTTCTTGTGTTGACTTAACTCGTGGCAAATCTTCATTGTCATCTTTGCTCATTTGTAATGCGGTTCTTAACATTCCTTCCTGAATAGTTTATATCACATACCATGTCTCTGGCTTAATTTTCAAGTTTAACAGGTGTTTATATAAAAGTGCCTTCAAATTCCATTTAATCTCCCCATGTTGATTAACAAGATTTAACTAAGGAAGTAGTCCATTCAATTATATATACAGAGTACTGCTGTGTTTTGACAGTAGCTGGTGGGAGAGTGATGTACGCTGTATAATTTGGAAGAATTTTCCTCTGAACAAGCTACTGTATCCTCTCTTCTGAATTCGAGAAAGAGCTGGCTTCCCTGATTAGCGCCAGAACCCCAAATTCCTTTATTTTCCTCTCTCTACCATATTCTCTCTCTTTTCCTCTTAGAGAGAGACAAAATCAACAGATCAACAATATCATGGCCCAGCGCGTTGCCGTGCCAACACCCCACTGCGTTCCTGTTACACCCCACTGTGTTCCAGTTACACAGTTAATTGGATGAAGAGTGTAAGATTAAAGGAGCTACATCCCAAGGCAATGGCTAATTGATTTAATATTTATGAACTTCGAGCGAGGGGGGAGGCAATGGGGATCCAATTTAAACTGTACTCATTCTAACTAACATTTCACGTGAAGGATATGTTTAGTTAGAAGGGGTGTGGATGGAAGAGCGGGAGAGCAGTTCTTTCTGTTTTCTGTTCAGCCTAAATACACACTGTAAACCAAATTCTAGCTACAGGCATTATGGGTAGCCAGTGGCATTTAAACAGTTTGATATCAACAAATATGTCTCAAGAACATGTTCTGATAATCCCACCTTGCAGAGGAATTAGGATCACACAAACAATATTAGGATCACACAAGCAGAGAGATAAGGACTGAGACGAGCCACTCACCTGCTGGCTTCTCTGTACTGCTGGCTGTGGTTGTCGGAGGAACAACGGGAATCTCTGTTTCCAGGTAAAAACACCGTACAAACACAGACAAAAGTTAGCTTCATTATGTTTTAATACATTCGCCATAGGATTAAAGACAACTGTTATTTTGATGAAAGAGTTATGTAAAATAAGACGAGTATACAATGAGTGTTTATTTTCCAGCAGACAAGCTTTAGTATTAGTGTACAACCTACAGTTTTTCAGTAGATGTAGACGTGCCGTGTGGGGTTTCACCTGTAGAGACTTACTCTCTCAGCTGTACAGCATCCATATTAGGAAGGCTTGAGAACGGAGGACTTCCTAATATGAATGCCATACAGGTGGAGCTACCTGGCAGATCAGATCAAAGGGGAACAGCGAGATGCAATCTTAAGATCTGGAGGGGGCGATAGCAGGAGGGGTGTGAAATCTGTAACGTCTCTCCCCTCACGCCTCTATTCGCCCCCACGACGAGGTCTCTGCGGTTTTGCATCCAAGACTTCATTCTCTCAGCTTTACTTCACCCTCTCGTGTCAGCTATTCACAGAGGCAGGAAGTTGACGTTTGAAGTAAGCCATGCATAAAGAGAGCTCCTATTATCTCCAAAGCAGGATGGTAACATTAGATGTAGATATAAAACATAATGCATGTTGTTACACTGGCGGCAAAAGGGGGATAAAACCACCGAAACAGGTGAGTAAAGCAGTGAGGGGAAGCAAGGACAGACAAGCACACATACCGCTGTATGAGAACACATAGATCAAAGGAAAGGGTGGCAAGCTAGATAAGATACACAGGAAAGGAGTACAATAGCAGTGTACCGTCATGCATAGATGAAGATTCTGTGTGGTAAAGGAAGAAAGAATCGAGTCTTTTGATCAACGTCTCTGATTGGATTAGTTTGCAGGACTTATCCCAATCAGGCAGTATAGTATACAATACTGTATACTGTATATAAACATTAGGAATCTAAAAGCTTACTCATCATAGGGGCGGCAGGTAACCTAGTGGCTAAGAGTGTTGGGCCAGTAATCAAAAGGTCGCTCCCGTACTGCCTTTGAGCAAGGCAGTTAACCCTCAACAACAACTGCTCCCCGGGCGCCGGTGACGTGGACATCGATTAAGGCAGCCCCCCGTACCTCTTTGATTCAGAGGGGTTGGGTTAAATTCGGAAGACACATTTAAGTTGAATGCATTCAGTTGTACAACTGATTAGGTATCACCTTTCCCTTAATTGTTTCATTTATACAGGCCTAATTTGTTATTTTCTCATTAAGAATCAAAGCGTCTGTCTTGTGACAAGAAAAATAATTGCTGCCAGAGGCCATGTGGTTTTTACTCCCTACTGATTACTCTGTGTCACTGCTAATCGACCTGCCAAGCCCTGATAGCCGATCAGGATTCAGCCACGCGTGCCAGATCACATAATAATAATAATGAGCCCGTTTCTCATAATCAACTCGTATGGTCTGATTTATGGCCCTCTACATTGGAAAGTATATGAAGTCAGAGATATGACATTTTATCCCTCCCTGTTAAAACTGAAATTGGCAAGAGGTTTCAGTATCGCTAAATGTTAATGGGCAGGGCTTTAAAAAAGATTATTTAGCAATTATTGAAGAAACTAAATATTTGTGTTGATCTGATCGCTGGGACCTCAGCATCTCCAAGTTTCACACCTCCGACTGAGTGGCTCGACTTTCCCAGGAAAATGGAAGATATCAGATTCCAATGGAGTTTGTAGGTTTAATTATCCCCTTGGCTTGGACATTGGCCAAAAATATCCCTTCGGGAATAATTAATTTCATAAGAGCTTTTGTTTAACCTCCGAATCATAATTTTATTGACTAAAAGCAGCAATTAAAATGTATTGTTTTGGGGTCTGAAAACAAATGCCAAAAAATTCAGATATTTGTTTTTGGAGATGCCGATTTCCCTTGGTCATTGGCCCTTTTCCCTTTTTAGCCAATGAGGGACACTGGTGGATCCTAAAGTTGGTGTTCGTTAACTCGGCTCTGGACTTGGCACTGTTGGATTTATGGGGACTGTCAACATGAGGAGGTTGAGGCTTCACAGAGGATTCTGGGGGATGATTTGTTTATTTTAGCTTTCAGATTTACCCGTTGGTCAGAACACTGTGGCTAAACGCTTGTCTGAGGAAACCAATGGAAGAGAGAAAGAAGAAAAGTAGGATTCTGTGCCATGTAGTGTGTGTTTTTCAAGCCAGGATAGAGTGGGGGGGGGGGGGGGGGGGGGGGGGGGTTGGTTGGTTGGTTGGTTGGTTGAGTGAGTGAGTTTGTTCCTTTTTGTAAGTTGTCAATTTTCTTTGTGGAGGTGTGCATGAATGTTTAAGCATAGAGATGGAATGGACAAAAGTCATATGTGGCTGGTGAATCAAGTTCAGGCAACTAGGAAAGGCTGGGCTCCACGTACTTATGCAGGGGGCAATGGGCGAGCGGCTCTGCTGGTAGCCTTTAGCGCAGCGGTTGCACGTGATACCAGTCACGCCGTCTTTACAGGGACATTGACCCGTGGTTTGGTTACAGGTTTTGCCAGCAGCACCCACGGGATGGCAATCACATGCTGTGAGGAACAGAAGAGAAGAGGTAAGAGAACACACGTTTGGCGTGGGTGGGGACACAAAAACACGTAACACCCATATATACAGAGAGAGCACAGATACAGTACAAAACAACAACAACAGCAGTGGCGGTGGTAACAACAGGGTTGGAAACGTGAGCATCGAGGACAGAAGAGACAGTGAAGCTTGTGAGGCTTGCTGCAGGAAGAGTGACAGGACTTACTTGGGTCCACAACACGACAAGCTTGACTTGCAGTGCCATCGCTGCAAGAACACACGAACAGCATACGCTCAGCATATTCAAACTGCCATACAGTGGTGGTTGACATTGACTGCTGGGAATCGTTAGCTCTTTCTTTGTGGGAAAGAAGGAGACTAGAGCAGGCGACTGTGTTTACTAGATGATTAAATCGGAGTGATAATCCTGATTGGCTGTTTTTTATTAATCAGTGGTTTGAGTCTGGAACCAAAATGGCTGTCAGATTTCCTCTCTGCCTGGGGAGTCTATCTAAGACATATGCTTCAGGAATGCAACATTTTTTGCCTGTACTAGGCTAACCCCCTGTCTTTATTTTCAACTAAACCCACAGTTGCTCTATCTTGCCAACTAACCTCACTATATCAAGTTTGATAAAGTGTTCAATAACAGATAAACAGTGATAATATATAATGGTAAACTATAGGCAATGTTTTTCCTTGTGTTTGTACTGTCCTATCGAGGCATGGCGTGGTTACCATAACGATATGTCACACATGACACAAATCCTATATTCTAATCAATACCAGAACTTCTCTAATAATCTTTCCTCTAGTCACCAAGCCCCTAATCTCCATGATACGTTGTTGCCAGGGTAGCAGAACTATGTGACTTGGGTCTGGTTGTGTGCATCCCATGGGCTGTGTTCCGTGTTGAATGTTTACAGTATGTCCTACAGAACAACCAACGATGTCGGGGTTTCAGCAAATTTCTGGTTTTCAGCCAATGATGTCGGGTTTCAGAAAATGACTTTTGGATTCAGCCAGTGATGTCGGGTTTTAGCCTGCGGGCGTATTGTCCTTCAGAATGACCCCTCCCTACATCTCTCCAGTGTCACTTCTCACTATGAGAATCATCAAAGGTCTCAGTTTGAGCTATGCAATTTGAGGTTTTGTGGGTATAAGCGGTTACACTGGTGTTACAGACCACAATGTGGATTCTCGTTCCCCGTGGTGGGAATGTTATGTGAATGTTGCTTAGCCTCTGCTTTTAACTGGAACTCTACTAAATGACTGGATCTAATGACCAGAGAGTGTTGAGATTAGCTACAAGATTTTATGAGAAGCTTTTGTATTTTGGTTGATTCATACAGGCTATGAGCCATTCTCTCTCTCTCTCTCTCTCTCTCAATTTAGTTCAAATGGCTTTATTGGCATGGGAAACACATGTTAACATTGCCAAAGCAAGTGAAGTAGATAATATACAAAAGTGAAATAAACAATAAAAATTAACAGTAAACATTACACTCACAACGTTCCGAAAGAATAAAGACATTACATCTGTCATATTATGTATATATACAGTGTTGTAACGATGTACAAATGGTTAAAGTACAAAAGGGAAAATAAATAGGCACAAATATGGGTTGTATTTGCAATGGTGTTTGTTCTTCACTGGTTGACCTCTTGTGGCAACAGGTCACAAATATTGCTGCTGTGATGGCACACTGTGGTATTTCACCCAGTAGATATGGGAGTTTATCAAAATCGGGTTTGTTTTTGAATTCTTTGTGGATCTGTGTAATCTGAGGGAAATGTGTCTCTAATATGGTCATACATTGGGCAGGAGGATGGGAAGTGCAGCTCAGTTTCCACCTCATTTTGTGGGCAATGTGCACATAGCCTGTCTTCTCTTGAGAGCCACGCAGCCTTTCTCAATAGCAAGGCTATGCTCACTGAGTCTGTACATAGTCAAAGCTTTCCTTAAGTTTGGGTCAGTCACTTTTGATGGCATAGAATGCCCTTCTTGCCTTGTCTCTAAGATCGTTCACAGCTTTGTGGAAGTTACCTGTGGCGCTGATGTTTATGTCAAGGTATGTATAGTTTTTTTGTGTGCTCTAAGGTAACGGTGTCTAGATGGAATTTGTATTTGTGGTCCTGGCGACTGGACCTTTTTTGAAACACCATTATTTTGGTCTTACTGAGACTTACTGTCAGGGCCCAGGTGTGGCCGAATCTGTGCAGAAGATCTAGGTGCTGCTGTATTTCCTCCTTGGTTGGTGACAGAAGCACCAGATCATCAACAAAAAGTAGACATTTGACTTCAGATTCTAGTAGGGTGAGGCCAGGGGCTGCAGACTTTTCTAGTGCCCTCGCCAATTCGTTGATATATATGTTGAAGAGGGTGGGGCTTAAGCTGCATCCCTGTCTCACCCCACGGCCCTGTGGGAAGAACTGTTTGTGTTTTTTTGCCTATTTTAACCGCACACTTGTTGTTTGTGTACATGGATTTTATAATGTTTTTCCCCCAACACCACTTTCCATCAATTTGTATAGCAGACCCTCATGCCAAATTGAGTCAAAGGCTTTTTTGAAATCAACAAAGCATGAGAAGACTTTGCCTTTGCCTTTGTTTTGGTTTGTTTGTTTGTTAATTAGGGTGTGCAGGGTCAATACGTGGTCTGTCATACAATAATTTGGTAAAAAGCCGATTTGACATTTACTCAGTACATTGTTTTCACTGAGGAAATGTATGAGTCTGCTATTAATGATAATGCAGAGGATTTTTTTGATGCATATCCCACGGTATTTATCGGGGTCAAATTTGTCTCTACTTTTGTGGATTGTGGTGATCAGTCCAAATATTGGGGAAGATGCCAAAGCTAAGGATGATGTTAAAGAGGTTTAGTATAGTCAATTGGAATTTGTTGTTTATATTTTTTATCATTTCATTGAGGATACCATCAACACCACAGGCCTTTTTGGGTTGGAGGGTTTTTATTTTGTCCTGTAGTTCATTCAAGGTAATTGGAGAATCCAGTGGGTTCTGGTAGTCTTTCATAGTTGATTCTAAGATTTGTATTTGATCATGTGTATGTTTTTGCTGTTTGTTCTTTGTTATAGAGCCAAAAAGATTGGAGAAGTGGTTTACCCATACATCTCCATTTTGGATGGATAATTATTTGTGTTGTTGTTTGTTTAGTGTTTTCCAATTTTCCCAGAAGTGATTAGAGTCTATGGATTCTTCAATTACATTGAATTTTCCCAGAAGTGATTAGAGTCTATGGATTCTTCAATTGCATTGAGCTGATTTCAGCCTCCAGTATTTATGCTGCAGTAGTTTGTGTCGGGGGGCTAGGGTCAGTTTGTTATATCTGGAGTACCTCTCCTGTCCTGTTCGGTGTCCTGTGTGAATCTAAGTGTGCGTTCTCTAATTCTCTCTTTCTCTCTCTCGGAGGAGGACCTGAGCCCTAGGACCATGCCCCAGGACTACCTGACATGATGACTCCTTGCTGTCCCCAGTCCACCTGGCCGTGCTGCTGCTCCAGTTTCAACTGTTCTGCCTTATTATTATTCGACCATGCTGGTCATTTATGAACATTTGAACATCTTGGCCATGTTCTGTTATAATCTCCACCCGATACAGCCAGAAGAGGACTGACCACCCCACATATGCTCTCTCTAATTCTCTCTTTCTTTCTCTCTTTCGGAGGACCTGAGCCCTAGGACCATGCACCAGGACTACCTGACATGATGACTCCTTGCTGTCCCCAGTCCACCTGGCCGTGCTGCTGCTCCAGTTTCAACTGTTCTGCCTTATTATTATTCGACCATGCTGGTCATTTATGAACATTTGAACATCTTGGCCATGTTCTGTTATAATCTCCACCCGGCACAGCCAGAAGAGGACTGGCCACCCCACATATGCTCTCTCTAATTCTCTCTTTCTTTCTCTCGGAGGACCTGAGCCCTAGGACCATGCCCCAGGACTACCTGACATGATGACTCCTTGCTGTCCCCAGTCCACCTGACCGTGCTGCTGCTCCAGTTTCAACTGTTCTGCCTTATTATTATACAACCATGCTGGTCATTTATGAACATTTGAACATCTTGGCCATGTTCTGTTATAATCTCCACCCGGCACAGCCAGAAGAGGACTGGCCACCCCACATAGCCTGGTTCCTCTCTAGGTTTCTTCCTAGGTTTTGGCCTTTCTAGGGAGTTTTTCCTAGCCACCGTGCTTCTACACCTGCATTGCTTGCTGTTTGGGGTTTTAGGCTGGGTTTCTGTACAGCACTTTGAGATATCAGCTGATGTACGAAGGGCTATATAAATACATTTGATTTGATTTGATTTGACGTGCTGTTCCTTCTTTTTCCGTAGTGTATTTCTGTATTGTTTTAGTGATTCACCATAGTGAAGGCGTAGACTCAGGTTTTCCGGGTCTCTATGTTTTTGGTTGGACATGTTTCTCAATTTCTTTCTTAGATTTTTGCATTCTTCATCAAACTATTTGTCTTTGTTGTTCCTTTTCTTCAGTTTTCTATTTGAGATTTTTAGATTTAATAGGGAAGCTGAGAGGTCAAATATACAGTTAAGATTTTCTACTGCCAAGTTTACACCTTCGCTATTACAGTAGAACGTTTTGTCCAGGAAGTTGTCTAAAATGGATTGAATTTGTTGTTGCCTAATTGCTTTTTGGTAGGTTTCTAAACTACATTCCTTCCATCTATAGCATTTCTTAATATTACTCAGTTCCTTTGGCTTTGATGCCTCATGATTGAGTATTGCTCTGTTCAAGTAGACTGTGATTTTGCTGTGGTCTGATAGAGGTGTCCGTGGGCTGACTGTGAACGCTCTGAGAGACTCTGGGTTGAGGTCAGTGATAAAGGAGTCTACAGTACTACTGCCAAGCGATGAGCTATAGGTGTACCTACCATAGGAGTCCCCTCGAAGCCTATCATTGACTATGTACATACCCAGCTTGCGACAGAGCTGCAGGAGTTGTGACCCAATTTTGTTGGTTATGTTGTGCCTAGGGGGGCATATGGGGGAGGGAATGCTGTCACCTCCAGGCAGGTGTTTGTCCCCCTGTGTGCTGAGGGTGTCAGGTTCTTGTCCAGTTCTGCCATTTAGGTCGCCACAGACTAGTACATATCCCTGGGCCTGGAAATGATTGATTTCCCCCTCCAATATGGAGAAGCTGTCTTCATTAAAGTATGGGGATTCTAGTGGGGGGATAGGTAGCACACAGGAGGACATGCTTCTCTGTTAAGATCATTGAATTTCTAGCCAAATGTAAAATGTTCCTGTTTTGATTAATATAATGGAATGAGTTAGGTATGCTCTTTATTAGCATATACCCCTGAGTCCCTTACCTGTTTATCACCTAATAGTTTGGTGAATGGGACTACCAGCTCTTATGGGACTACCAGCTCTTGTGGGACTACCAGCTCTTGTGGGACTACCAGCTCTTGGTCCTCAGACAGAAGGTCTAGGGCGCGCTGGGTGTTTGGACACCAGCGTGTTTGGGGAAAAGTTAGTTTTTTCTTGTATACATTTCCCATTTGAGTCCATAAGGAGTACAATCTGTGTCTTATGTATGCCCTCAGTGGGTGTGGGGGGGGCTATCAGGGTGGCTGACAGGGGGGGTGTTCAGAGGGGGTGAGAGCCCCTGGGCTTGGGGTTCTTCATTTGTCTGTTCTGCTGTGATGTCGACTCTATGGTCAGGGTCTGGTGTGGACTGTTCGGCTGTGGGGTCGAGACTTTTGTTGGGAGCTGAGGTGGGCTGTTCTGCTGGCTTCTCTGCGGGGGTGGCCACCTCTCTAGTGGGTTGTTCTCTGTCACACGCCATCCCCCTCACCCTCACCCTCTCCTCCAGCAGTCTAATCCTCTCCTCTAGTGCTCTGTTCTTCTCCTGCTCTTGCTTTTTATATTGTTGAAGTTGTCTCACCACAGTCCAGAGTGCAGATGTCTCTCTCCACCTCCAGCTCTCCGGGTCTGGTTAAGGGGGTGTTGTTGTGCTGGACTGTTGTCTGAGTCTGTGCTGACTGGAGTGTAATCGCCTGCTGTTCCAGCTCCAACTGCCATACATCCAGCTGGGTAAATGTATCCTTCATTTCAATGAGGGGGTTGTACTCTGTGCTGGGAGGTTGACTTTCCGCTTGGAGTTGCTCGTCTGTGGGGTTATATAATGAAGAGGTCTGGTCTGACCCGCTCGGGGTGGGGGTATCTTTCTCAAGGGAGAGATTCTCACTGGCTTGCTGGGGCTCTCTCATGCCGTCCCTGGAGGGGGTGCGTCACCTGAGTGGGTTGATTCACTGTTGTGGTCATCCTGTCTGGGTTGGCGCCCCCCCCCCCCCTTGGGTTGTGCCGTGGCGGAGATCTTTGTGGGCTATACTCAGCCTTGTCTCAGGATGGTAAGTTGGTGGTTGAAGATATCCCTCTAGTGGTGTGGGGGCTGTGCTTTGGCAAAGTGGGTGGGGTTATATCCTTCCTGTTTGGCCCTGTCCGGGGGTGTCCTCGGATGGGGCCACAGTGTCTCCTGACCCCTCCTGTCTCAGCCTCCAGTATTTATGCTGCAGTAGTTTATGTGTCGGGGGGCTGGGGTCAGTTTGTTATATCTGGAGTACTTCTCCTGTCCTATTCGGTGTCCTGTGTGAATCTAAGTGTGTGTTCTCTAATTCTCTCCTTCTCTCTTTCTTTCTCTCTCTCGGAGGACCTGAGCCCTAGGACCATGCCCCAGGACTACCTGACATGATGACTCCTTGCTGTCCCCAGTCCACCTGGCCATGCTGCTGTTCCAGTTTCAACTGACCTGAGCCCTAGGACCATGCCCCAGGACTACCTGACATGATGACTCCTTGCTGTCCCCAGTCTACCTGGCCATGCTGCTGCTCCAGTTTCAACTTCCACCTGACTGTGCTGCTGCTCTAGTTTCAACTGTTCTGCCTTATTATTATTCGACCATGCTGGTCATTTATGAACATTGAACATCTTGACCATGTTCTGTTATAATCTCCACCCGGCACAGCCAGAAGAGGACTGGCCACCCCACATAGCCTGGTTCCTCTCTAGGTTTCTTCCTAGGTATTGGCCTTTCTAGGGAGTCTTTCCTAGCCACCGTGCTTCTCCACCTGCATTGCTTGCTGTTTGGGGTTTTAGGCCGGGTTTCTGTACAGCACTTTGAGATATCAGCTGATGTACGAAGGGCTATATAAATAAATTTGATTTGATTTGATTTGATTCCTGCTGGGCTAATTCTTTGATTAGGTGGATGTCCAGCTGAAACTGTTTGCCCTGTATCAATACTGTTCCAGACTTATAGAGATTTATATTAGCTGACTCCGAGTCCTTGTTGTCTAGTATCCTGAGTTTCCACCCCTCGTTAACACTACCCCCCTCCTAACAGTGTGCTAATATAGTACTGTGCCATGCCAGGGGATGGTTTGTGTGGAAGATGAGGTTGCTGATGTTCCCATTTTTATAATAGTCAGCAAAAAGTATCTCTTGATTTTCCATAAGGAGCTTCATTTGGTGATGTTTTCTTGCCTTATCATTCTTTACATACACAAGGTTCTGTATTTTAATTACCTCTGAACAGCAGGATGCAGCTTCTAAGGCCTCTCCATTTGGTTGGAGTAGACTGTGCGACTCTCCTGCCATTGTTGGGCTAAAAGGCTTTGACACCTCTCACTTGACACATCAGTGCTAATTGAAGTTGTATCAAGCTTGGCAGCCTTCATTTAGCATTCAGTCCTTATAAAGTAATGTAATGTATTTTTCTTCTTGGTTTTTGGAAATAAAATATAGCTTCAGACTAAACATTACTCACTCAGTTCCATGTTGGATGGTGTTTTCAGGTTTCTGTTGTTTTCCAGAGAATTTGCTGTATAGTGGTGGTAGTTGTAAGCCTTCCAGGTGATTCTGTAATTCCGTCCAAATTCAGGTTGTAGGTTTTGCGTTTTGATTTGGAGTGAAGGTTATGTTGTAGAGGGTAGCATCCTGTATATGTTCCTGACAAAAATATCCAAGTTGATCTAACACTAAATCTTATCTTTTTTTAAAGAACATGCTGAAAAATGCAGGAGCTCATCTGATCATGACCTCTCTCTCTCTCTCTCTCTCTCTTTGTCTGTATTATGTGAGTCAGTAGCTGTTGCTGCTACTCTCGCTTATCTTAATCAGACAACGAAGGGGGAATCCGTAGCCCTCTCCCCTTATCAGGCCGGCGGGCTTTAAAGCGAGTGTAACGATTACCACTTTCAGGCCAATCTGTCACCAGGTTTCATTCCCTCATTTTGTCTGGGAGAGGTGGGGAGTGTTGGAGGCTAGAAAACGGAGAGAGAGAGAGAGACAAAGAAAAAAAGGAGGGGCTTACACAACCTATAAACAAGTGTCGAGGCCAATCGGGCAGGTCTTCAGGCACGTAAATTTAAGAGCCTGTCAGTGGGGCGGAGGGGAGTGGGGTATGGGGGGGGGGGCGATAGGGAGGGCAAAGTGCGGCCCTCTTCAGAGCTTCTGAGAGCTAGCACCGTGTTTTTAAGAGCGTCTGCCCCACTAACCACAGCTTAAGCCTGCCAGTAAATCAAGTTGCTCCGCACATGGTCTGCAGGTGGGCCGCTCTTTTTCACTTGTTCTCTCGATTTCTCTCTCATTCTCTGACTCTCTTGTTCTCTCACTCTATCGCTCTCACTCGCTCATGCTTTCTCTCTCTCTCAATTTAAATTCAGTTCAAAGGGCTTTATTGGCATGGGAAACACATGTTTACATTTCCAAATGTATTGAAATAGATAATAAACAAAAGTGAAATAAAGAATATAAAATTAACAGTAAACATTACACTCACAAAAGTTCCAATGGAATAGAGACATTTCATGTCATATTATAGCTATATACAGTGTTGCAACGATGGGCATATAGTTAAAGTACAAAAAGGAAAATAAATAAACATAAATATGGGTTGTATTTACAATGGTGTCTCTCTCCTCCTGCCCTTGCTGACTGCAACAGCCTGCTGGGGGCCCACCTGGTGAGAGTTTAAGCTTTAAGTGTGTGTCCACTTAGCACTTAAGTAGCTACGTTATCCTGCTATCATTCCTCACAGCTACTCCAGATGGCTGGGCAAGATAGGGACACTAGCTAGCGAAAAAGGCTAACTCCTTCCATCCTCCAGGCCTCATTCACACACACTTGTAGAGGGCAGAGAAAGTGCTAATGAGCCCCTCATGGTGAGCTAGTTACAGGGGCTAGCTAGGCTAGCGAAAGGCTAGCTCCTTCCAACCTCTGACACACACTTGAAGTGGGGAGAAAGTGCTTCTCTTGGTCCTCAAGATGAGCTAGTTAAAGGAACAGTCGGAGAGAATAGGCCTTTTTAGGCTCTGAAGGTTGAGGGACTTGGTCCTGTATATAAATGTTTCATTCCTCTACATGAAGACCTTGAAGAGGCTCAGATGGAGCTATGATTGCGTTCCCTACTAGTGTAACACACACACACTTTGAGGAGGGAGTTGCACATAAAAGAGTGAAAAATGTTCTTGGTTAACGGGGAGGGCGATGGAAGGCATTTCAAAGGAGCTCGCTCTTCATAGGAGACGATCATTGCTCTATGTGAGAATTTTTTAACTCTGCCAATCGTTTACCATAAAGCATTTGATGTTTGTACTGCAAAGCTCCCCCTCAGTTTGGGTTTGTGCGTTCGGTGCCTATAAGAATAATTTGTTGGCTGTTGGATAAGGCCCAACCCGAGCCATGTCTGTGTTCTATTATAATTAGGTTTCTACTGGTCCGCAAAAAAATGTGTGGAGAGGAGAGATTAAATAGTGTTACATGACTCAGGCCTTTTTTCAATTACATGTTTATCCGATACAGGGAATTTCTATCTCAATTTGGGTTTTCATAAGTTTTAGTATTTTATTGATAAAGTTTTTTGGGGGAAACCTTAGGGATGTCACACTTTTGGCCAAGGCAAGAGCCTATGGGCATACAGACAATATTATTCCTATATAGTTGCCATTTTACATGCAACACAATACATGTAAGTCATTATAATTGACAACAGCAACATAAATATGACTTTATTTTTCATTTCCAGAGAAGTTATGACAAACACTAAAACATTTTTTTAAATCTCTACCATAATGTTATTTATGGTTAATACAGTTCTACAGTGCAAGACATATGGAGAGGAGAAACGTAAGAACTTCTACATGTTATTCTAACTGAAAGTAAGAGTTTCCTTTGACAAAGACACATTTTTGTTCTGTTTGTTAAACTTGTTCCTCATGGTTCAACTCACTGAAGTAATTACACACTGGCTGACGTTACGGTGTGAATTACGATGAAAGTAAATGGCACTAAAATGGTTCCCCGCTGCACTAAGCTTGGTATTTCTCTCAGTAGAATAACTTTCAGACACTCTCCTTTCATCGTCCGATTTTTAAAGCATCATAACCAAAGATCCAAGGCTGGTGCCAATGATTTGTTTTCTTTACCGTTATCACGGCATCTGAATATTACTTGGCCACAAACCTTCTAAAAAGGGTTGCCATGGCAGCTAGCGTATCAAACTCTTCATCAACTCAACTAATATTTGCAGTGCTGAGTTTGTTCGATTTTTTTTTTGCCCACCTTGGCTATCATACCATGTTAATTAACTATCTATACTTGCATGGGATTTAGGCCCAACCTCCTGTGTGGTATCAACAATAGGTTCCCTATCCAATAAACTGTAAGCATGGTGGGCCTTGGGCCACGCCCGAACACTGTGCCAAAATGGGATATTATTATAGCTCTGCCAACAAAGGTGTTGGAGAAACGAACAAGATGCACCTTCCAAAAGTAGTCACTTAGGGCCCAGGCCCTCAATCAAAATGCATTCTGTGTTTACGCTCTAGTCAATGAGGGGTGAAGCCATAAATCTAGGCTCTGGGCACTGTTCTTTGCTCTCAGTTTCCTTCGCAATGGTCTCACATGGGAGTCATTTGAAGTGATCGAGTTTCTCATATAAAAGCAAGACTCTGTACTCTTCTACCCTCTTGTATTGCTAAAGGGCTTATTCTGCCCAAGAGCTACCCAGCAAAGGTTCCCGTTGAACAATAAATGACTGAGGGCCTTAATTGCTGTCACTTTAGTGTAGCTGCATGGTGTGTATTTATGTCACTGGAGGAGCGAACAGACATTAGTTACACGGTTTTAGTTTTCATTGAATTATCTTGAGTTATGATATGCCAGACTTTAAATAATTTTACAAGCTAAGCACGGGATGGTTCATAGGAGTTGATATATAATAGGTAAAGCACTGTATGTGGTAACTTCATTAACACAGAGACACAGAGACAGAGACAGAGCCTGTGTGCCTCTACATACTGTGTCTGCCCAGCTCTCACACATCACACCGAATGTCGATTTAGCGTTCGTCCACAGATCGTTCAGCGCGCTCTGTTTAATTTTTCACTCGGTTCGCAAATTACGTTCAGAGGTGTTAAGTACTCCCGGCCAGCAAATGCTATTGAGCCCTAAGGCTTGTAAAAGTTCTCGAGAACATAAGAAAGAAGCTTGACTCAATCCTCACTAGATTCCCCCCCCCCCAAAAAAAACACAGATGTAGACTCCATTCCTAGAATCTTCTAGAGATAAAAACTGGAACCATGTCATATTCCACAACCTGCGTTAAAAACATCACATATTAAGTAACAGGATGTGTACAGTTTGGCCATCAAGTTGGCAGCAGCGAAGAGGGAGAGAATCAAGCAGTTACGAGCACGAGTCAAAAAGATGAAGACCAGCCTGGAGAAAAGAAGACATTGAGATGATGAAGGAGGCACAGAGAGTTCTCGGTTTTCCATGTCGGTAGTGTTGGCAGTTGGTACAATCAAAGGAGTCAAGAGACGTTCAGAGCCAGCCCCACATGTCCCGGATGCACACGTTCAGAATTAGATGCCTAGAGGTCCACACTGATGCATTTTTCACAGCTTTTTGACAAGTTGTTTTGACATAATATTTAAGGCATCAGTCTCCTGCCATTAAATAATGGACATAATATTGAATTAATAATTTACAGTAAATGCTAACATTTTTTTTTTTTAAACTAGGAAACTAGACTTGCAAAATGTCAACAGAAATACAGTTGGTTACTCTAGGCTCTGCAGTAGCTATAGACCCAAACACTCATTGTGCATATTGAGGGTTTTGAGTGGCATTTCAACTTTGGCTTAACTAACTACTCAAAGCTGCAGTGAATCCATTAGCGAATTCCTGCTAGTTTGTTGACCCTAATTCAGCTATGTCTGAGAAATCCTCTGTGGCCTCTGACACACACACACACCACACACCACACACACAGCCTCGGAAATCCTCTGTGGCCTCTGACTCAGAACCAGAGGTCTTCATTAGCTCTCCAAGTAAAGCAAATCATATTTAATAAAAAGCCAGAGTAAAAGGGTTCACCTGGGAGTAAAATGGATTATTCATTTTGGTCCTTATTAAAATCTGCTACGGTTCTGAAAATCGGGGGTAAAAGACGAGCAGTAGTCTTTTGATAGTGGAGCTTCGCACACATATCGGGGAGCACTGCGGCATAAATATAAATGAATAAATATAATTGATGAATAAATGTCATTGAATTCAAATGTTAATTGAATTAAATATGATTATCTACAATCAACACTGTGATAAAATGCATCAGTAGACTTAAAGGTATCACAGGGAAGTCCACCGTGAGGTGAGTTATGGTGCTGAAAGAATCAACTCTTGTCCACATGAAAAAAGGGATGGATTTGAGTAACAGAGGTTAAATCCCCAACAATTAGACAGCCTCATAGAGATGGGGAGGGTATATAGTATGGGGGTTAATGATACACAGCCTCTCGTGATGGATGTCTGTTTGCATTCCGAATCGACATTCCCGAAGTGTTCATGTCAGTTGGGAACACTGCAATAATGGGATGGATGGATGTTTGGGTGAGGTTCCATGACTTGTTATTAGGACTTTTTTTCATGCAGAAGAATGAATCATGCTGGATGTGGTGTTTGGATAAATCGGATGATTTACTCTCAATCTCTCTCTCTTTCTGTCAAATCTTTTAGAAATGTAACTTTATAGCAAATTCATGTTTTGCAGTTATGTGAAAATATGACATTGAACAGACACAAGCAAATAATCACAAACAATACAGGAAATAGACACTTATTCCACATTCATACTGTAGTGTTGATGTCAGGTGTGGATAAATGAAGAAAACAACATAACAGTTGAAATATATCGACTTAGGCATCCCTCCTCCTGTGAATAGTGTCTATGGCTTGTCTATGGCTTGTCTATGGGTTGAGCTGCACAGATGCACTTTTTTCTCAGACAGACAAGACAGCCTCTCTGTCAAACTGATTGATTTGTTTGTTTATTTACTCCCTCCATGAATAATGTGGGAAAACATGGGGTGTAATATTTCCCTTTAGTCCGCCCTTGGAAGGAAGCGCTCTATAGGGCGTGTTTGTTTGTGTGTGTGTGTGAATGCGGGGCACGTTCACAGTGTTACCGGCGCCTTGTTTGAACAGAACTTTAGCTCCCTGCTATCAGCTATAGGAGGTTTGAAAACTTCATCTTTCTTCTCCCTCTCTTTCTTTTTACCCTCTTCTCTCCCGAGGTGAAGGTCAAAAACGTCAGGAAACTGAGGCGTCCTTTACACCCTCCCACTGCCTGATGAACCCTGATGAGCACACGTGGTGTAGAAGTGCGTCCCCCCCCCTCCTGTCGCCTCCTACCCATCCCAGAATTCCTCTCACTCATCTGACCTGCGCCTCGCCCGGGGATCACTTCACACCTCTCCTGTTTGTTTTGCTTGCCTTGTCATCCCCCCTCCTCCTCATCCCTCGCCCCAAATGAAGCCAAATAACTCTGTGTCAGTGAGGAGACCCCCCAAACCCCTACCTCACCACAGACTCCCACTGACCCATCTCCACTGACAGAGCTGGATGGGGGTAAGACAGGCCAGGAATGTATGGATCCCTGTGTTTTTCAAATTCTCCTGATTCTGCTCTTAACTTTTCCATAGATGTCCCTCACACATAGCTTAGTGGTTAATTATTCACCAATCAACATGACTAGCTGGGTTATTAAATAAATACATATCACAATATGCTGTTTTCAGATGAGGAGAATTTATAAATGTACTCAATTTATGACATAACGTGTAACTTTGGATAACAGTTGTGTGTCATAGAGCTACATGTCACTATAGCGACAAGAGAGCCCCAGAGTTAACAGTCAGACCGGGACAGAAGCCCTCACCAGACCCCTCGTACCTTTGCAGGCTTTCCTGTGAGAGATGGTTTTGGACAGGTCTCTGTAATAACCCTCCTTGCAGTAGTGACAGTGGCGTCCGGCCGTGTTGTGGCGACAGTTGAGACAGACTCCTCCGCTCTTCCTCCCAGACAGCTTGTACAGCTCCATGTTGAAACGGCATCGCCTGGCATGCAGGTTACAGTTACAGGCTGCGGAGAGAGAAAGGAAGGGAGATATTGCATATTTTTTAAACAACCTATATTGGCACATCTCAACTTATTTGCATAGCAAATTCAATGCCAAATCAACATTTAATGCCCCCCCCCCCCCCCCAAAAAAAAACACTGCACAGAGGGAGAGAGAATAGAATAAACAGAAGAGAAAAGAATAAAGGGAAGAACAAAGGGAAAAAAACATTTAAAAGACATTCTTCAATTGAATTACAAACTCTATAGATTACTGCAGTGTATCTACACCACTTCTGGATGCCTACACCCGCTTATCAGTCTGGTGCCTGACAACCGATAAAGCGTTGTGAATAATTACAGTATTCTCTACGTGTATGTTTACCAGATATACAAATCCTACTTGACACCTGGGCCTCAGCAGATCAGCCCCCCCCCCCCCCCCCCCCCAAGGTAAAATACTGTGAGAGTTAACTTCCCTGATAATGAGGTCAAGCACTGAGCTGAGTCGAGTTGTTTTCGCTCTCTCTTGTTCTCTCTCTATCTATTTCTCTCTTCCTCTCTCTCTCTCTCTCACTCTGCCCTCCCCTCTCTCTCAAGGTTATTCTCTCCTCCTAGAAGACTCTACCAGACAAGGTTTCAGTACAGTATTATCATTCCACACCAAATCCCCGGTCGTGTTTGCTGCTGGTTTACTAATGAATAAAGTTGCTACGGCCAAGTTTAATTAGCCAGCTGATGTTTATTCATGACTCGTCGTTTGGCTTAACTTCATTAAACCCCCCGTCTGACTACACACACGTCCCGTCCGGGTCTCCCTTCCTCGTCAATGATTTACCACAGGACACAATAGTTCCACTACAATGTACAGCACCAAATACTGCATCACAATGCCAATGCCAATGCCACAGGAGGGGGGAGGGAGGGAACATGTGGATAGGGCTCCACCCTGACACATCTGCCCATGTTTTTCAGTTCACTCCCTCCCGAAACACACGCACTCAAGTAGGCTACTTCCTGTTACCATGTGCCCATCACAATCTATGGAATAGAGTCGCTTCTCAGCTTGCACCAGTTAAAACAACGATCCATTGAAGGGCTGTGGTGTTTTAGTCCAGACACTGTAATTAGCTCCTTCACACAAGTTATGTTAGAGACTGGAGAGGAGTCTCAGGGGGTCCACACACAGCTCAGTCCCTTATCTGTAGGGTCTGGTTTCCCAGCTCTCTACCGGACACCAGGGGTCCTTAATTAGGGCTGTCCTCTTTTGCCTGTTTTCTTCCCTCTCTGGGACTGTTGATGTTTAGTTGCCTGGACTCACACTGGGCTTTAGCCCCCTCACCTCTCACTGCCTTAGAGGCATCACGGTGGAAAACTACCCATCTGCCTTGGGGGCATCGCATAGGAAACCTATCCTTCCCTTAACCCTCTTGCCTGGAGGCCCGGAGGTTTAGGGATTGCTGGCAGAGAGAGTTAAGGAACGGACACACCGGTAGCGTTTACCGGCAGAGAGTACTTAGCACCTCTGAACAGAGTGGCAGGCGTAATTTGCCATCCGATTCTTGTAGAATGTAGAAATGCATGTAGAAAAACATGTAGAAACGCGCAAACACGTCGGCAGTCACACACCCGCAGTGTGTTTTTAGGGGTGGTCCCTGAAACACTGCACCCTAACGAACCGCGAATGAACGGCAGATGGACACACAGGTGTGGTGTGTCCGCTCCCTCAGGCTGCTGGATCACTGCTCAGACTGCTCCAGGCAGCTCTATAGTTACACTACCCAGACTCCTTCACTTCCTGTCTAATGGTGGGAGCAGGGATTACAACAACTGGGCAATATGCATTCTCTACATCTTTACAAGAACAGAGCTATGCTACAGGGCGTGTTGGCTATTGTACAGTATGCAACTGGGATGCAAAGGTGTAATACGCTTCAAGCTACAGTAACTGGTTCCAATTGCGACCAATAGGAAAGAGCAAAACACACTTCATCTAAGCTTCTGGTTCTTAGAACCTTCGAAAGTGATAGACCTGCATCACAATAGCCCGTACAGAGTCAGACCTCTTATCTTCAGTCAAATTCTCCTGGGCTTGAGAGGGGTTCCAGCAATGCATTGCACCGTACTCTCAATGCACTGAGAAAGAAATGCCACATGACATTTAAACCGAGCAAAATATGAATATCAAAGTGTTTGAGTACAAACTGCTTTAACGATTACATCATTCTGGTAGTTTCCTTCTCTGCTAGACTTAATGAAAAACAATTGAAGATAAAAGCTGACGTGCCGCTTGCTTGTCTGGTATTGGCTTATCGCGTTTCCTGCAATGTTGTGATGTCGTTCAGGCTTCATTCAACCCTTATCCATTCATCCAGGTGGAGTCCTCCCCCTCCCCTTTCATGACTTCAACCAAATAATCATCTTGCATTGTCTTGGTGGTAACTATGGCGATACAGCCGCTCGCCATTGAATACCTGTTATACTTGTGTTTTTTTTCTATATTTCAGAGCTCTGAAGACAAGGCCCATGTTGTTTTAACACCTGCATTGACCTGGGACATTCTCTGTGTTGAGGTTTCACAGCCGCAGCTCTTCCTGACAGGCCTCATCTGAAGTTGAGACACCTTCACAGTCGCAGAGGAACTAGAGGAGGCTGGAGAGCAACCCCCGTTGGGTGCTGTTAAACACACACACCGCGCAAACATACGCAAACACACACTTCTACGGTGGGATTCCTGTGATGAGAGCCCAGCCAAATGAGAGAAAGAGAACAATTGTGTTTTCCGCTACTTTCAACACAGACGCACACAAACAGAAATAAGCTAGTCACACCTGCTCCGTGGGCCAGGCAGGATTCAGGGTGACTGCCCTTCAATAGAGAAACACACAAAAGCTGCATGCGCCTCGCTCCTGCCAGACCTTTCAGCACACACACCTACCTATACGACCATGAGACTCCAATGCACCTCAACACACACACATGGGAATGCCTGGCACGTACTGTGTGTTTTGAAGTGCATTCTCTCTCCCTCATTTACCAACTGTACAGCCCATCATTGTAAATAAGAATTTGTTCTTAACTGACTTGCCTAGTTAAATAAAGGTTAAATAAATGAATAAAATACACATTTTGTCTTCGGGGCATGAGAACACATTATCTACTATTACGAAAGCAAGGTGATAACTGAAAATATTCAACGAAGAGACATGACACAATTATTTGTAGTGCAATTACTACTTGTTTTGTTTCATATAAATGGAACATACTGTACATTTAATGTAAGATTGAATCTGGAAGTAAAAAATTACACCGGGAAGCAAAAGTGTGGTAATTTTCAAACCCCATGGGGCTATCAACTCTAACCCTTCAGGTTGGGTTACCGCGGCAACCCACCACTAGTTAATGACCCACAGGTAGTAAAATGTGTTAACTGACCCCTTTAAGCACAAATAATTGAGTTCGCTGGATCAAGCTAAGCTGAGTCCTCCTAATGACACTCACACCTACTGTAAAGAGGACCATTAATCCCCCAAATACGTTTCTTTAAAATAAAAATTAATAAAAAATAAAAAAAATGCTTAAAAAGTGATTTGAATTACAACGCCTAAGAAAAAATATCAGAAAGAAAAATAGTGTGGTATTTATGGGGAATATAAAATGAGGCCTAGATCTATCAGTTGTTTCTGTTTCTCGCACATCCTGAGAAACACCCCACATTGGACCACCAGAGAGAGTTGGATCTAAAGAGAGTGTGTTTGTGTGTGTGTTGCAAAATTGGCAGATGTTCGCTCCGAACGGTCCCCAGGCTCTCGGACTGACCCCATTGCTATCACTAACACACAGCCCTGCTTCCTCATTTTCCTAATTAACGAGAAAGTTTGACCCTGGGAGTCAAGCTCAAGTTGAGATATGTTCCACTCGACAACTGTTGGTCTAGTTTCATATAGAGATGGATTTGTTCAGGAAATTGACTGCTATGAAGAACTTCGTTACTGAATACATTTATATACGTCTAAACTTAATTGGAGCCATATAAAACCATCATTAGAGCCTGACCACCCACTCTGCAAGACATTTTCAAAAATGTTCATCTCACTGTCCGTCCGCCCAACCGCCCGTCCATCCGTTGTAACATTCAGGGGTCACAGACTGACCTGAGTCCTGTCATCGATATTCCACAAACACCACGAATTCCGTCTCCCAGTCGCCTCAACCCTTCACTATCCCCCTAAGCCAGACGCAATAGCAACACCCAACACCAGAGTGTCAGAGCAGGAGTAGGGAGCAGGGGTAGGGAGCAGGGGTAGGGAGCAGGAGTAGGGAGCAGGAGTAGGGAGCAGGGGTAGGGAGCAGGAGCAGGGGTAGGGAGTAGGGGTAGGGAGCAGGAGTAGGGGTAGGGAGCAGGAGTAGGGAGCAGGAGTAGGGAGTAGGGGTAGGGAGTAGGAGTACAGGAGTAGGGAGCAGGAGTAGGGAGCAGGGGTAGGGAGCAGGAGTAGGGAGCAGGGGTAGGGAGCAGGAGCAGGGGTAGGGAGTAGGAGCAGGGGTAGGGAGCAGGGAGCAGGGGTAGGGAGCAGGGGTAGGGAGCAGGAGCAGGGGTAGGGAGCAGGAGTAGGGAGCAGAGGTAGGGAGCAGGAGTAGGGAGCAGGGGTAGGGAGCAGGAGCAGGGGTAGGGAGTAGGAGTACAGGAGTAGGGAGCAGGAGCAGGGGTAGGGAGTAGGGGTAGGGAGTAGGAGTATAGGAGTAGGGAGCAGGAGTAGGAGTAGGGAGCAGGGGTAGGGAGCAGGAGTAGGGAGCAGGGGTAGGGAGCAGGAGCAGGGGTAGGGAGTAGGAGCAGGGGTAGGGAGCAGGAGTAGGGGTAGGGAGCAGGAGTAGGGAGCAGGGGTAGGGAGCAGGAGCAGGGGTAGGGAGCAGGAGTAGGGAGTAGGGGTAGGGAGCAGGAGTACAGGAGTAGGGAGCAGGAGTAGGGAGCAGGGGTAGGGAGCAGGGGTAGGGAGCAGGGGCAGGGAGCAGGAGTAGGGGTAGGGAGCAGGAAGCAGGGGTAGGGAGCAGGAAGCAGGGGTAGGGAGCAGGAAGAAGGAGTAGGGAGCAGGGGTAGGGAGCAGGGAGTAGGGAGCAGGGGTAGGGAGCAGGAAGCAGGGGTAGGGAGCAGGGGTAGGGAGCAGGGGTAGGGAGCAGGAGTAGGGAGCAGGAGTAGGGAGTAGGGAGCAGGGGTAGGGAGCAGGGGTAGGGAGCAGGGAACAGGAGTAGGGAGTAGGGAGCAGGGGTAGGGAGCAGGGGTAGGGAGCAGGAGTAGGGAGCAGGGAGCAGGAGTAGAGAAAAGGGAGTAGGGAGTAGGGAGCAGGGGTAGGGAGCAGGAGTAGGGAGCAGGGGTAGGGAGCAGGAGTAGGGAGCAGGGAACAGGAGTAGGGAGCAGGAGTAGGGAGCAGGAGTAGGGAGCAGGGGTAGGGAGCAGGCGTAGGGAGCAGGGGGAGGGAGCAGGGGGCAGGAGTATGGAGCAGGAGTAGGGAGCAGGGATAGGGAGCAGGGAGCAGGCGCAGGGAGCAGGAGTATGGAGCAGGAGTAGGGAGCAGGGATAGGGAGCAGGAGGCTCTTGCTATTCTGCCCCTAGGTTTAAAACAAACAGGCGGGGAAGCCCTGACACGCACAGTTTACTTTTAATCCTACGGGCGCCCCTGAAAGTAATCAGATTAGACCCAGAAAGCCCCTGAAGACAAAATGAGAAAATATTGTGTGTCTCTACTTCGGCGATTGTTTTGGTTTTCGAGCGGTTTCGGCGGCGAAGGGGAGAAGGGAGGTGTGTGTGTGTTTATGTTGTCCATGTGTGGAGGGGTTGATGAATTCTGCTTGTTACATCAGCAGCAGAATGGCCCGGTATTACAGCACATTACAGACATTTTTAGAATGCAAGGCATGACGCAACACTGAGCACCAAATGTGTCTCAAAATGACATCGTATGACTTTTAACCAGAGCCCCTCTGGTCACAAAGAAGTGCACTATTAGGGTCAACAGTTCAATTCCCTCTACCCCGCTAACCTATAGACAGCAGGCTTAGGACTGGTCTATATCTGGAGACCGAAGGAAACATTACATTAGACACGCACCCGCAGTAGTTGAGAGGGAGTTGTGCTCCATACAGCCGAAAGTAAGAAGATCACATAATTGACATACAGCCAGGAGATCCCACCTCAGACTAGATTCATGCTAGAGATCTAATCCACTTTAATCCACTCTACAAGTGGGTATAAAAGTCTGATTGGAAAAAACGGACACATATGACTGCACTCTATGGTACACCTTCAGCCGTGCCAGACCAACACGCACGCACACACACTCTAATGTACACACACGCGAACACACACACACACACACTACTGCTTTAGATTCCTTGCACAATTTAAAGCCTTACGTAGGGGGTATAATGATATCGTCTGTGATTTTTAAATCTTTCCCATCTTTCTCATACTTCAGCCGTAAGGCCTTGCGTTATAGTTAAAGTGCACCAGTCACAAACAATCATTTTGATTCACACATCCGCAGCTGGCAGCAGCCTCTTAGGCTACTGGCAGACAGCCAGATTCACTCAATGTTGACACTTTCCTTGGCTATGGTTTTTTTTTATTTTTAAATGTGGCGTTTATGACAGTTAGCTAGGCCCACTTCCCACAGCTCTTGTAGCCAGGACAATATTGAATATATCAGGACTGAGGACCACACCGATGCTGTAGTATGTGTATAATTCACATGTCCTGGAATTCCACCTCTCCCTTATAAAGAAATAATAGTTTCTCGCGAACAAAATGACTGTTTTTTGCTTAACAACCCGACAGCGTCTCACTTTCTCAAAGCCCATAAAAACAGCAGGAACACTCAAACACACACTCAAACACACACACACACACACACTCAAACACACACTCAAACACACACTCAAACACACACTCAACACACACTCAAACACACACTCAAACACACACACACAAAGCATCAAGTGAACAGAGAGATAGAGAGAGAGAGAATATTTACGCTAACGCTGCAGCTATGTCGTATGTATCATACTCACTCAGATATCAACTAATAAATCGGACGCATTAAACCTCATGACAACAATGACATCAATTGCTTCATGTTACCGCAGTGGTTTATTCGTGGTGTGTTATTTTCCCTTTTACATTGGAACAATATAGTTTTTGTTGTCTGGTTTATTTGTTGATTTAGACACTGCCATGGTAAAAGCTGGGCATTAGGTCATTCCGGAGCTGGGAAATCCCAAATAAATCAAATGTATTCAGAGAGTTTAATGGGTGACGTCACACTTATAGGCCTGACAATGTATGTTTTGAGACGGTCCCTTTGGAACATGTTATAGCATCAAGTCAATATGACTAGACGTTCCTGACAACTTCAAATGATGCATAATATACAGATGAAAGAGCAGTCTGGTGTTGTTTAGTACACATCTAATAACTGCCAGTCAATTCAACAACAACAAAAATGTAATAGCTGACATTCTGTTTTACCTTCGATCGAATGAGGGAGCTTTATTGAATCAGCGGATTAGCCAACATCCGCATTAACGGTGGTTTTGGCGGTGTTGGAGGTGGAACTGCGTTAGCGCTGTATACATAAAGCGGACATTGCCATTGGCTGAACGGAGTCGCGTTAGGACAAATCCCATGCAGCCTTGTTTACAAGTTCGAACACTGGAATGTGAGATGTAATCTACACCTCGATTAGGCTGACAGAAATCCTCATTATTTCGTTGAATTCGTTTAAATTTGATCTTTATTATTTCTACAACTACATTTTGTTGTTCTGAACTTCTACGCGAGCGGATCGGTTTAGTGGCTTCCTGACAGTGATCAAGAGCAGCCGCTCACCAATTTGACAGCTCCAACGTAGTTACAACTCCGACAGAGTGGAAAAAGCATCTACTTTCTTTTCCCCCGATAGAAATAACATCATTCTCCATGCACTGTAAATTATACATTGATAAGAGCTAAGTAAATGAGTAATCAGCTTGGTGAAGGGGATTGTAATTACACATAGCAATAGTTTTAGATGATTTTTGGGGGACATGTAGCCTATTTGAGTCATTATGGACCACACAGGATAAAGCTGGAGCCTGGAGCACGGTTCACAACGACTGGACCCGTTGTCATTACAGTTCCATGATTAGGAAGGATTAGGGTAGATTTATAGGACTATTGTTGAGCCCTTATTTAAAAAAAAGGTCAACCTTCCTGTATTTCACAGATTGAACTTGAATATGACAACTTTCAGGATGAATCAAACCACAGTATTTTTGATTCATCAATATATTTGGTGCGTAAATGCTCTCCAAACCAGTTTTTCTTCATGATTTATACATACTTTCCCAACCCTAAAAGGTGTCTAAATAATCTACAAAATCAGAGTATTTTTAAATCTACCATTGTTTTGGGTTTTATTCATTAAATGATCTGGTATGATGGCGCATTGATAAGTTATACAGTTTAAAGTCGTTATTTTTGTGCTTAAAGTAACTGCCCAGTGTTTTCAGGATTCAATGAAATATTACCTGTAATTACTTACAATAGGAGTTCAATTGTTTTCCTTCCCAAAAAATTGTAATTAGGTATGTTAAAAAGCATATTTTCTGTGTTGGAATGGTGTGGGCGTACCTCAATGACAAAATGTTGTGGGCGTATACCGGTCATAAAAAAAAATGTCATGAGTAGACCGCTGATTGGCCAGCTCTACTTATCCTTCCACTTATACTGTGTTTTCAAAATATCCCTCAAGAGAGGCATAACAAGTCATGTCAAACTCTGTAGAATTGCAGGAAATGCATTTTAAAATGTTTTAAAAAAAATACATCTGACACCACAATTTCGCCCTGTAGGCGTAGGAAAGGCGTGTGTGATTTCATATTTCTATTTTATGTTGACACTGTTCACTAAGGGCCCGATTCCGACTTAGGAAATATACGCCTTTCCTAGGCACATCTTTCCTAAGTCGGAATCGGGCCCTTAGTGAACAGTGTCAACATAAAATAGAAATATGAAATCACAGGTCAAGTGTCAAACCGTGCCCCTGTATTTAAAAGCTGTACACCCCTTACATATACTGCTGGAGCGGTTAGGGAGACGCATTCCTTTTAAGTCGTCCATTCAATTAATGTCTCTCTCATTAAAGAAAACTCCAGCTATTCTCCTTCTTCCTTTTGTTCTCCTCTCCAGTCCAGACGGTTTCAATATCATCCGGCGTGCGTCAAACATTTGTAATATTTTGCACAAAGCCAGCTGTTATTTTGGACGGGAAGAGAAGAGAACACAACGTCTTGGGTTGGAGCCACGGAGATAATGATGATTCATTTTACAAGTTACCGGAATGTTCCAGGACTGCTTTGATGGTTTGACGGAAATCTAAACTTTTTTTAATTGGAAAAAGAAAAAAGGTCTGATTTGAAACTACAGTATCACCTTGGCGTGACACAAACAAATAAAAGATTAGAGAGAGAAAGCGTACCAGGAAGGAACGTATTAAGATGACGGTTCTTTGATCATCTTAACCAGAGTGGACAAGGCCCCACAATAACAAACTCTGATTTCAGATCAGTTTCCAGGTGGGGAATGAAGGGAATGGAGTCAGCGATATGCTACTAATGAAACACACATTTAACATAGCGGCGGCCTTCGTTTGTCTGAATGCATGGCCGGAAGAGAAGGATTTAGGTCATTCCCGTTCAGACAAACACCTGTATCTGTATCGATGTGTAAGAACGTAAACACTCCGTATTTAATTAAAGACAACTGTCTGTATTGTCAAACAGGACCCCGTCGACTCCATGGTCACTCTCTCTACAGAGGTTACAGTGGATTTCCTAGTCAAAACAAACAAATGAGCTTTGCACAAGTTGTTCCATTCTTACATGTCCCCGCAATGTGAAATCATGTCCCCGCAATGTGAAATCATGTCCCCGCAATGTGAAATCATGTCCCCGCAATGTGAAATCATGTCCCCGCAATGTTATTCCATATTTTCATGAAATATTCATTTAGAGCCATCTGATTGTGTACCTGTTGTTCCTTTAATTGGCAATCATCAGCACAAGATAGTCATGGCAAGTTTGTAACAGTCAGACCTGTTTCAGGTCCATCCTCCAAGTGTATTCTAAAGTTGTAGATCTTTCCAGGGTTGTAGATCTTTCTAGAGTTGTAGATCTTTCTAGGGTTGTAGATCTATGTGACTTCCATACTTTATATCAACCTCAAGGAAACTACTTAAGCCTACAAATTTAAACCAGAAGCATAAAAGACGATCAGGGAGCGTAGGAGGAAAGGGAGAGGCATGGGCCTGATTTCTGGAGGTGTGAGGCAGAGGAAGAGGGGGTCAGTTTGTGGGTGTGGAGGGGTCACTCTGCCAGAGAGGCAGCGCAGGACCTCCCTGAAACTTCCCAGGGATGGAGAGGACAGAGAGGGAGAGGACAGAGGGAGAGGATAGAGGGAGAGGACAGAGAGGGAGAGGAAGTAGAGGGAGAGGACAGAGAGGATGGAGAGAGGGGTGCTGACAGCCTGCTGAGATTCTATCAGGCAAATTTAATTCCATTATCACTGCTAATTAGCAGTATCTCTCTCTCTCAAGAATGGCATGTCTCACATGCACACATTTTAATGACTCGTCTCTGGCACATAAAATATGATTTTTATCAGTCTGTTGCTTGTTAAATCTCAGGCTCCACTTAATTAAAGAGATGTGGGTTGTGTGCAAAAGGCCCCCTTTTTCCTATTCAGTGCACTACTTTTTTTTACCAAGGACCATAGGGCTCTGGTCAAAAGTAGTACACTATATAGGGAACAGGGTGCCATTTGGGACGTAGCCTTGTGCAATTGAGTTCCGGGCTGTATATTCATCAGTGTTTTAAGCCTCCTGTGGTTGTGATGAAATATGTACTGGTCTAGCTGTGAGACTGAAATCTGAATTTAACTGTTTTCAAATGGGCAGGATTTTTTACGAACCAAAACAGGCTTTCCCAAAATGTGTCACCTTTTTTTTATATCAGTCAAGCTGTTATGGGTTTGTGTCTAATTTCAGAATTTAACTCCGGCAGCCGCTGGCTCTGGAGGTTTCTTACACATTTGCATTCTCATATCGTTAATTTTCCTCCTTCAAATTAGTCAATTCCCCTCGCAGACAGACGGGAATAGCCTGAGCTCCTGTGTTTCTGTTCTGTTCTGTCAGTTGGCTAATAAAACATATTCCGCCGCAATTAAGAGCTGTGAGAAAGCAGGGTGCTCTGCTGCGGGGGGAATCCTAATGAAGCCGGGGTTCTAAGGCTAAGGTTAATGCTAAGCAGAGAGGATTTGGGACTGGAGGAGAATGAACATTAACTGCAGAGCAGGATTCTCCATCTCAGCATTCCCTCTGTTTCAACCAGGTGGAATGTCTAGTCTAGTGGATTGCCTATGGGTCCAAAATGAAGACTATCCAACTTTCAGTTTGACAGTTGTACTGCAAACAATGTTCTTTCGGAAGACTGAGGGCCCATGGTGACTGTAGAGTACAGTTTGAAATATCTAAATGGTACTATACCGTATACTGTACTGTCGCTCTGGGTAGAAGTTACAGATGTGAAATCTTCCTTCGGTCAGTGTTCAAGAGTAACTTTATCCCACGGGTGTACTGTATGCTCCAGGATGTAAACAACTATTCCCATTTGTGTCCTCTCCACCCTTTATGACTCTTACCAGTCCCTATATGTTCCTCATGGGTCACACTTCCACCACCATTTCATCGTCAGCAACCTGCAGTAGCAGAAATCACTCACCCTAAGCAGCCCAGATAAGGAAGCCTCCATGGGGGCAGATAGTCCCACAGCATGGGGACTAATCAGGCCTGTTGATCTTGCCACACTCAGGGGCCAACAACAAAGGGGCCCCAATGGCCTCCTCTTTCCCCGCATTAGCGCCCATTTAACGTCCGGCCTGCCCTCTCGTTAGGGAGCCCTGGTGTGGCCCCGGGCCCCTACACACCCTCCAGGCCCCCGGGGCCACTCTGGCACTTCCACCTCACGCTGGGAGCCTATAATAGGGCTAGTTTGTAAAGGGGCCGGCCTCTGATCTGAGGTGCATCAATTTGCTGAGTAAGCAAGGCTTCTATTGTCTGGTTGTGTGTGGAGAAAGATTTTGTGTGTGTGTGTGTACAGTATCTAAGCATCTATGAGTGTTAGTGTTTCTGTGTCTATTCTCAATCATGTGTTTGGATGAGTAATTGCTAAATAAAGACGCCGTTGCCTGGAAAAGATCTTCCCTCCACTTCTTCAGTAAAACAACGACATACCAACACACAGGGAACACTAAAGGCTCGCGGCTGTTGATCCTGATGGTGCGTTGTGTGTGAACTAAGCCCTGAAAATGCCATGGGGGCAATCTGACGTGGACAGGCCCCATTCAGGCCGTGGCAGTGAAAGCCCTTTAGGGGTGAATAAAGAATACAATAAGGGCTGTCAGGCCTCCCATAGACCCCCACCAAACAATACCCACAAAGACCCAGCCGTCTTAATAGCGTGAGGGACTGATACCCATTGGGGACAGTGCTGGACTGGAGGAGCATCCATCCACTTGCACTGTCAGTCACAACTCCGACAACTGTGTCAAGGGTGGGATCCGATTAGGTTCCTGTAGCTAAGAACTCCCATGAGTGAATTTGATTGGTAGACAGCATGAGGACACAGTGCTGGAGCATCCACTGACACTGTCACTATCGCCCTCCGACAACTCTCCCACTGGTGTCAGCAGTGGGATCCGCAAAGCCTGGTTTAACCAGACTGAGCGCTGTATTCACCATGAGTTAAACCGGGATATTGTGGCCAAAAACTCCACGAGTAACCAGGCTAGCGGTCGGTTACTGTAGCTGAGAGCTCCACAAATAAATGAATCTGATTGGTCAATGGCACAGGGAAGTGTGTTGAACACAATACAGATTGAGAATGTCTGGATTTATAGCTTTCAGTGAGGGCAAACCAAAACCTCTGCTTTCACTTATGAAGCGGTTGGGTTTTATTTAACTGAACGGTAAGAGAGGGGAGCATTGGGGACTAGAAATTGGTTTTATTTAACTGAACGGTAAGAGAGGGGAGCATTGGGGACTAGAAATGGGTTTTATTTAACTGAAAGGTAAGAGAGGGGAGCATTGGGGACTAGAAATTGGTTTTATTTAACTGAAAGGTAAGAGAGGGGAGCATTGGGGACTAGAAATGGGTTTTATTTAACTGAAAGGTAAGAGAGGGGAGCATTGGGGACTAGAAATGGGTTTTATTTAACCGAACGGTAAGAGAGGGGTGCATTGGGCACTAGAAATGGGTTTTATTTAACTGTTGGCGCATTGGAGCAGTGTTTCCTTTTCACAGTCAATTCCAGACCGAATCGTTGTGCTGAGCTTCGTGCTTCCTTTTGCCAGACCAAAGTTCATCCGATGGGTACTGTGGTAAATCTTTGGATAAATCCTGCCCTCTATCTGATCCTGATCAAACTGAACCAAGACCTCATCACATCGACGGGAAGTCGGGAACCAAACTGTGTAAAACAATTGCTCAACCCTTCGCAACCCCGGCGCAAGTCCCGGCGTCAACACGACCTTCAAAACCAATGATAATACTGTTCCACTCTGTTTTCCACAGTTGGACAACCAGCCGTATTACTTAACTGTGTGTCTTCTCCACCTAGTTCAGCACTGGACATCAACAAACGACTCTTGGACTACACTGACCCAACACTGATCAGAAAGATGTGAGACGGATCTCTGTAAACAACGGCTCCCTCCCATCTCCCTTCTCTTGTCAAATATCACCTGCAGTCTATTTGGGCTGCGTTGCTTTGGTTTCTATGAGACCAATTCAAAAAGGGATTTTCTGATCTCACATATTTTGGCAGGCTCTTTTCCCCTTGCCTGAGGGCCTGGCTGAGAAGGCCAAGTTGTCGAACTAAGACGGCGGGCGTACGGCGCTATGCTAACTAAACCAACACTTATCATAACTGCGGTTTACACTAATCCAGCAGAGTCTGCAATTAAGGCGGGCCTACACACACACACACACACACACACACACACACACACACACACACACACACACACACACACACACACACACACACACACACACACACACACACACACACACACACACACACACACACAAGGCCCGCGTCTCCAAATGAAGATATTAACCTGTCATATTAGTCACAAAACAGAGGTGACAGGCAGTTTCTGTTACAGAAATGACTGGCTGGATTTGGAGGGAAAAGATCAAATAAAACAGTGTTTGAAGATGAATGGGGTTAGTGTTAGCAAGGCCCTTCAGGCAGGGAAAGGTAGGGTACGTTTCCTGTCTTGTCTCCTCTGATGCTGACGGGAAGAGACAGACATGAGGGGATATCCCCTCTAACACCATCTCTGTGACACGTTATGTTTTGTTCATATGTTGAAAGATGGTGGAGAGGGTTTTGTCGTTCGCTAAGGCTGGCTCTTCGCATATTGGACTTTTGGGAGAGAAAAAAAAAATCCTCGTCAGCAGACGAACCATGGATGAGAGACTAGTAATGTCTTTTTGGTTGGCTAATTGGGCAATGCTTGGTTTTATGGGGTCGTAAAACGCACTTGTTGTGTGAGTCACTCTGGTTTGGAGTGTTATGCAAAATCACTAACAAGTGATGCAAATACTGTAGGTTAGTAACAGAATGTCCCCAAAGTCTTTGGTCTACAAATCACCTCTTTTGAGGTAATGCATGTATAACTATAGGACTGTTAAGTTTAATCAAGTAAAGCAACCCCTTCCAATGGCCTCCTTGGGAGTTTTCAGATCCATTAATCATAACACATAGCATGTCAAATAATTGCCTTGTTTCTCACTATCTGGCCCAGAGTGATGTCACGTATATATCGTAAATCCTGACTTGAATGTAAAATTAATTAACAATGAGGGACTTCTTTAGCGATCAGGGACCTAGAACAAGCATCCACGATAATATCATTACTGTATGATCACAGCCAAGAGGAAGTGAATGGGGGGGATGAATGAATGAATGTATACACTCTTAGAAAAAAAATATGCTATCTAGAACCTAAAAAGGGGTTTTCGGCTGGCCCCATAGGAACCCTTTGAAAAGCCCTTTTTGGTTCCGGGTAGAAGCCTATTGGGTTCCATGTAGAATCCTCTCCCCAGTGGGTTCTACATGGAACCAAAAAGGGTTCGACCTGGAACCAAAAAGGGTTCGACCTGGAACCAAAAAGGGTTCTACCTGGAACCAAACATTTTCCTCCTATGGGGACAGCTGAATAACCCTTTTTTCTAAGAGTGTAGGAGTAAAGTAATATGGTAAAAACCCTCTCTAGTCAATCTCTCTGCTCTATTCAATAAACCAGCTCCACTTCTCTCCTAGCCTCATTAGTGATTATAGCACTAGGGCCCATTGTCACCAGGTGCGTGAACTTGAACCTTTTCGCGCTACCCCCAACCACGACCCGCTGGGTCTTCTACCACCGCAGAAATGTGGCGTGACACTTCTCGGGGGACCGAGGAGAACCGGGGGCTTTCCTTCCCTGCCTGCTGCAGATGTGGTTAGCATGTGTCACCTCTCGATGATTTACGGCCGTCCCCGCTCTGGCCTTAACAAGTTTTCACACTGCTTTATTAGAACGCAAGTCCACCGCAACAGATTTTTTATTTTTTATAAAAAGGCATGAAAATGACTTTAGTTTGGGCAAAAGGGGAGGAGAGGAGAGGTGGTGGAGAAGAAGAAGAGAAGTGCCAGATAAAGAGGGGGAGGAAAGGAGGAGAGAAGGGGTGTAGAATCTAGATTCTCTGCTATAGGCTATGCTCTGCAGGCTGACTGCTTTCTCTCTCCCTGCTAACTAAACACTTGTCCTTTCCCTCTCCCACTGAGTAAGTTACCTCTCTTTCACAGAGCATTCAGGTCTGGGATATTTAACTTGCCTGATCTTTTCTAGCTCTTTTAACAATGTCAATTAGTGCAAAGAGTCTCGGGGGGCTGATCGCAGCACAGGGTGCAATGAAAGAACATGGTTAAAACAACTCAATGACCCTGGATGGTGGCTATGAGCAGAAGAGTCGCAGCTTGGTACTTATTTAAGGTATTTATTGTTGGCTGGCTCTCGATGGTAACCTAACTTGGGAAGCATTCAATGAACATAAATGTGTTTAGGAGGAAATTCGATTTCATTGAAATGACTTGTGCCAAAGTTCTCAACCCCCTGATTCAGCCGTTAAACAGCCTGTTTTTCCAGTCATTTGAATCACACGAATGCCTAAACTGTAGATTCCTAATTGAGTTAGGAACAACTACTTTCATAACAACAATATACTGATATTACATCAACATCCCTCTGTAAACTGGCCTACATGAGATTTGTCAAAAGATACATCTCCAGCTCTCTTTCTCACACACAGAAGCACACACACACACACACAGACCCCCCCCCACACACACACACACAGACCCCCCCCCCCCCCCCCCCACACACACACACACACATCTCATGAGTTACAGGTTCTGTGTGTGTAGAACTGTGCTCAGAGTGTCTGGACTCAGCCTCAGCCACAGTGTAAATAGAGAGAGACTGGGGCTGTCAGAGAGCTGCGGTCGGGGAGGCATTTGCACTGTCTCAGCTCAGATACTTTGTAAGATAAAAACCCAACCTGTAGCTACTAAACATTGAGCCTGTTCTGTGAGCCTGTTCTCCTGGGCCTCCGGGGCAGACTTCTTCACACGCATGCAGACTTCTTCGCTCATTGAAATGAGGGATGAGGGAGGGGGGGGGGGGGGGGGGGGGGGGGGGGTTGCAGGAGGAGAGGTGCGTATTTGACTCCCTGCCACACATCTAGTGCAGTCTCTCCTATTGAGAAGTGGGACCTAGCAGGAAGCGGCGAAACCGTAAATTAGGAACCTGCGGCGCTCCTCAGCCTTCCCTTGGACACGTTTATTGTTCTTTTCTCCCCACCTCTCTCTCGTTCCTCTCTCGTTTGTAGAATGACGCCACTCTCGGCCAAATTCCACAACGTCGTAAAAAAAATTCTGGGTTTGTGTTTTTCAATTGTGTGTGTGTGTGTGTGTCTCTCCACAGTACGACTGTGTGTGTGGAGGAATTCACTTCCCGCCATGGCCCGTCTTTCTCCACCCCTGTTTGAAGCCTTCAAAGCCTCAGCGTGGATGCTTATGGCGGCTAATAGGGTGTGAAGCCAGCGCTTCTGCCCCGGCTCAGGCGTTGTTCTTGGACACGGCAGCGGAGAGAGAGAGCACAGTGTGGAAGATGAGCTCACACTGAGACACTCTGCCAGGTCTAGGCCAGCTAGCCAGAGAAACTCACATCAGGACACTAATACGGAACGGTAATGTTCTAGAGTCAAATCCAGTGATGAAATGATGATGATGATGATGCTGCTGTTCCACTGTTTAAGTGAGAGGGAGAAGGGATGGTCATAATGATTTTGTAATGGGCCTGGACCCCTGCACAAATGGGCATACACAGACCTTATTACAGTAGCATATTATGGATCTTTACAAAGTCTACAGTACATATTTCATGAATATGTCTGCTGGATGATTCTTATAATAAATCATGGTACATCAATCAATACATCTGCCAAAACCCAGATTTTAAAAAAGCTTGCTAGGACCAGGAAGAGGTCTTTTCAGGGCCTGATAAAAAAAAAACATACCATAGCTTGCTAGGACCAGGAAGAGGTCTTTTCAGGGCCTGATAAAAAACAACATATCATAGCTTGCTAGGACCAGGAAGAGGTCTTTTCAGGGCCTGATAAAAAAACAACATATCATAGCTTGCTAGGACCAGGAAGAGGTCTTTTCAGGGCCTGATAAAAAACAACATATCATAGCTTGCTAGGACCAGGAAGAAGTCTTTTCAGGGCCTGATAAAAAACAACATATCATAGCTTGCTAGGTATTTTCAGGGCCTGTGTAGCCGAACACTCAAGCTATAGAAGAACAAGTCACTTACTGCAACACTGGAGGAGAAACACAATGGCATAAACACAATGCCTCGTTACTCTACAAGTATTTGCACAAGCACTCCGAATGAAAAAGCGAGAAGAACAATGACTGAGACATATTTCCGGGAGGTTGCTTATTATTACGCTAAAAATGGAAACCAGCAGATATCCATATCCAATGACAACAATGGATGGTTATATTTTTTGTTCAAGTGTAACTACACCAGCTGGTTCTGTCCAGGCAGATTGCTTCTGACACTGATGGAGCTGAAAGGTTGTTTCTGAACCGGCTCCCAGAACCGCAGTTACCACAGAACACTGCCATGTCATAATGCCTCTTGCACAGCACCCACCCCTACCCCTCGCCCCACTGGAATTCTGGGAAACCCACAGCACACACCAACCATTGGATCCCTCTAACTCTAATTGCCGCTATGGAACAGTAGTTCCTGGAGTTTTTTCCCCCCAAACGTTACTTTGAAGGAAATTACAGCTTCAGGTCCCCGTAACCGATTCTGACACTTCTGACTTGCGGAGGAAGGATACAGGGGGGCGTTGAGATGGGGGGGGGGGGGGGGGGTATAAATAGCCCTTCAAATCCTGAAACCCAGAAACCCCAAACCTTGTTGTAATTAACTCATCAGGAGTGGGTCAATTAGGGAACCTGGGCTGGGATTTGCAGAGCAGAGTTTGCGGAGACGT